>NW_027269295.1:5536225-6136225 GCF_023055355.1 Agelaius tricolor
ACCAGATGCTTGGCAAGAGGAAGAGGAATTAAAAAAGATCCTTAATCTGGAGACCTTTAGAGGTTACAGCTGTCATGTCCTAAGCCTGCATTGCAGATGGTTTGGCCCAAAGTTTTCTGTGGCTGCCCTGGAGGACAACTGGTCTCGCCATGGCAATGAGGTGATGTGCTGGTTCTTGCACTCCCTCTGGTCCTGCTGCCTATCTCAGGGCAGTGAGACGCAGTGAGAGGCTGTTTATTGACATGGAAGGAATCATCCCACACTTATAGAATCCTAGTATATGCTGAGTTGGAAGGGACCCATCAGGATTATCAGATCCAACTCCTGGCCCCATGCAGGACACCCAAGAAACCCCCATGTGCCTTAGGCTATGGTCAGGGATCAGAAGGGTGGCTTTCAGAGGCCTCCTCTTGGGTTGCCCTCTGCTCTGAAACCTGACTGCTGGCAGGGGGATAGGGAGGCTGGGAAGATCAGGGAATGCAGAGGCATGACTGCAAGGAGGATTCATCTTGTGAGATTGCTGCAGTGAGATGAAGGCTGGAAGTGGCTGGCAGAGCTGCTGGCTCTGTTTGGATCCAGATGCAATTGAGTTGGCACACAGCCCTCCCAAACACAAATGCTCCTGATGAACAGGAAAGGTGCCCCCACTTATCTGCAGCTCAGACTCTCTAATTTTAGCTCATTCATTCTCTTGGGGTCTGGCTGCACGTAGGCCCTGTGCACAGGATGTGATGCAACTGTAGCCACATCATCAGTTCACAATGGCTGGAAAAAGGTTCACCAGAATTTTATCCTGGTTTTAACACTTAGAGACACAGATTCCCCCAGCCCACGGAAGGTGGCTGGACCAAAGCAGCACTGATATCTCTTCATGCTTACAAAGCAATAAGCTAAGTCATGGTAAGAGGGAATTGCAGCTCCATTTTTACCACTTTTCTCAAATCGGAAAGCCTTCCCAGAGGGAACATCATTGCAAAAGAAACTTCACAGGACACCACTGCTGTTACCATGTCATTGCTGAGGGTCCTGGCTGGGACTTGAGTCTCTGCTTCTGTGTGCTAAGGCATCTTGGCACAATGCCTTGAGCCACAGAGTGTTACAGTGTGCAGGAAACAGGTAAAGGTATCTGAAAGGCACTGGCTTAATCTGAACAAGACTGGAAGGGCCCTGAGGCTGGGACCAGATCTTGCTGCTTCTAAATCATGTGGTAGATGCACCCTGTTGCTGGGGACACTTCAGGGGAAAGAAAGAGTGATTGGGATTTATTATTTTGAAAAAAAATAGTTACTTTGGCAAGGTGGAGCTCATGGAGGATGACAAAGAAAGTAACAGGTGCTTGGTGTGGAGCTGGAGGCATGATTTCCACTCTGGTGCTAAAATGGTTAATTAACATAATCATCACAGAGCTCCCAGTTAAGCCATCTGTTGCTTAGCAAACAGTTTTGGATGTAAATGTAATAAATATTTGATGATGCTGTGAAATGATGATAAAGGCCCAGCAACCAACTGGTTCATGGAAGAACCTTCTCTGCTCTCCTAGCTTGGATTGTTTCTTGTTTCTCCCACCCCTTGCTCCTAAGGAATGGTCTTTAAGCCTCTGCTTTTCTCCTCTGCCCTCTTGGTGCTGCTGCCAGGCGTGGGTTTCTGTTCGACCCTGGGCTCTTGGCATGCCAATCCTCTTAGTAATGCCTCTAATCGTGCCATGCTGGATGTCTCGTGCTGCACATCCACCCCCCATTCCCAAACCAACAGCTCCACGGCTGTGCCGCCACCAAAGACCTCTGGGTGTCATGCAAAGGCACAGTGTATGTGGACAAAGTCCAGCATTGTCCTTTGTGATGCTTTGTGCACTGTGCAAATTAATTACGGTTGTAATTACCCCGCAGGACCTTTCCATTTGGCTGATTCCAGTTACAGCCTTCCAGCACCTCTCCTTGAGTTTGTGCAAGCCTGTGCAGCCCCTATTCATATACAGGAGGCTGCAAACCCACAGCTGGGCTTTGTTTTGGGTGTGTGTTTTCCTCCAGTCCTGTACGTGCTCAAAAGTGGAGCCTGTACCCAGCCTCAATCCATCATCTGGAGACAGTCATTCTGTTTTTAGGCTGCTAGGACAGAGCTGGGAACCTGGCCTGCAGTGGGAAGGTGCTCTTATTGTTGTGAGCCAGTTGTACAGTGCCAGTGCTGACTCATGAACCTGACACCAGGGACAATGTTAGGCTAAAAATCAATTGGTCCTACGTTGTTCAACACTCCCTGTATTCATCCCTAGTTCTGCTGTTCCTCAGCCTACATCCCACCCCTGGACCAGTGCCCAGGCCCCTTGTGAGCCATGGGAAGACGTCACCCAGAAATGTGAATTTCTGAGCATTCAAAGGCTGCACTGTTTATCCAGCTGATAGCTTCATCTCTGTGCTCTTGGCTTTGTTGGAGTGTTGTGTTTCAAAGAACAGGGCCCAGTATCGTATCCCACAACTTCCTGTTAATTGAGAAATTGGGATTAAAGCCCAGCTGTGACAACCCCTGGGGGGCTGGTTATCATTCCTTGCTGGGCCCCTGTCCTGCAGCTGAAGTTGTATAAACTTCAAATCATGACATAATGTACTGGAGCGATGATGGGCTGAGGCACTGCAGCTGGACTGCACATCCCTGCTGACAGTCAGCTGGGAAAAGCAAATATAAAACTGTACCTATAGCACAACATGCCAGAGGGGAACTGTGTTCAGGTAGGAATGATTTTTTGCTATGCATTGCCAAATCAGTCCCATTCATTCCTGGGCCACTGGCCTGAAATGGGACTTCTTCCAGTTATTTACTTACTGCATGTTGACTCAAAATATTAAGATAAGAAAAATATAATAAAAAAAAGCCCCAAATACTCACAGGCACCAACTGTCCAGTCTTAGAATAAACATTCAATTGAACTAGGTACAGTTACTTCAAAGCAAACTAGAGAAGTGATCATTTATCTTCTAACAAGGCTTCTTTTGCCATTCGAAACTTGGCCTTGATTTTTTTTCTTCTCCTCCCATATTTCTCCTGATATTATGGCTGATTGGAAAAATCTCCAGAAGTAATTAGGTGACTAAGAAGCTGAAGATCCCTTTGGATTTGGGCTGGGACAGCAAAGCTTTTGAGACAGACTTTCAGCATCCTTAGCAATACATTATTTCCTTTATATTAATTTTTAACTAATTCGCCTGATAACTCTACCTTGGACTACTCTGAAATAAAAGCAGTGTCATAACTACCTCTGTTTGATTCTGCCTGCAGCAAGTCTTTTGGGGAACCAGCTACCTTGAAGATGTAACACAACAAATTATTCACTGCCCTAGTGCTTAGGACAGCTCTGGGCTCCTGCCTCTATCCATCGGCTTTAAACTTTCCTCGGCCAGGACAGCGGTTTGGAGCAGCAGAGCCGAGATTTGCCACTGCAGGATGAGGCGCTGGCTATGCCAACCAAATAGCAGTCCAGAGAGAAGGTATCCCACCCTCTCGTCCCCGGGGTTCGCCCGTATTTTGCCCGCGCATCCCCTGGCTCACCATCCCTGGCAGTTTGTGGCGTGCCCCCATCCTTACCCTGCTCCAGGTCCTGCTGGTCGTACCAGGGCTCCTCTTCCTCGCTCTGAAACTCCTCCATCCTGTCGGCGCTCAGCATTTAGCACCAGCGGCCCGGGGAGACGCGCAGCATCCGCTGAAGGGGGGCCCAGCGCCTCCGGACCGCGGAGCGGGATGGATGCGGGGATACGGGCAGGGATGCGGGCGGGGATGCGGCCTCGGTGCCCCGGCCGGGCCGGGAAGGAGGAGGTGGCACGACGTGGCAGCCGGTGCCTGGCCGCTGCCCCTGCTCTGCGTGCCCGGGGGGGCGGCTTCCTCCTGCCTCCCAGGCCGGGGGGGGCTCCGGAGGAGGGGATGCAGCGGGGACGTGGCGGCCGGGCCGGGGGGGCACGGCTTGCACAGGGCTGGGGGATGCACAAAGGAAGGAAGAGGGCCCGGCGCAGCCAGGCAGATCCTCGCTCCGCAGCTCGGTGGGGACCTCTAGCATGGAAATGCTGCAAAGAAAACCGGCGAGAGGGAAGGGGGAGGCGAGGCGAGACCGGCCTCCTTCTCCTCCTTCTTCTCCGCCTCCGCCTCCTCCCCTCCGCCCAGCCCTGCCGCGGACGCGGGGCGGGTGCGGGGCTGCGGGGAGCGGAGCGTGGGGTGCCAGGGTGGGGCTCACCCGGGCTGCGAGGAGCGAGAGCTGTCCCGCAGTGCCCCTGCTCTGTCCATCCCGGCTTGCCCTTGGAATGCCGTGTCCCGGCCTCGCCACGGGCTTCACGGTTACTTGGGGCAGTTACGGGGACCACTCACTGGGGCTTTCAGTGCCTTCTCTGCCTTGCTGGGTTTGTGTGGGTTGCTCTTCAAGAAGATCATCCACTCTCCCTTAGCTAGGGCTGCAAAAGGGGATACCCCATACAAACAGCCCCACAGCATTTCCTCAGTGTGGTGTCTTCCTCCAACCCTGTGTTATTTTGCACTCTGATGGGAAATCAGTGCCTCTGATGCAGGTTCCTCTTTCATTTTTCGTACCTTTGTGAAGGATGGAATGAACTTAAAATTTAGGGAAATCGGGACGTATAGAGTTCTGAAGAGGAAATGTATCTGTTACATATGAGTAAATTCAGAAAATATATTGGATTGTGGTGCTTGCTTTCCACCTTAATGGAATAAGGGTTAGAGATGGTGGTCATTCTCCTAGCTGGAGTTTGGCAGAAGGGAATTTATTTGTGCTTGTCAGCCCTGGAATCTATCAGAGATTCTAAGATCCAAATCAACTTCTGTGACAGTAACAGTGTGTTTAGATAATGTTTTTTTTCTGTTGGTGGTGGGGGTTTTTTTTGGTTTTGTGGGTTTTTTTTGTTTGTTTGGTTGGTTCTTTCTTTCTTTATTTTTTTGTTTCCTTCTGCGTGATGGAACTCCACAGATTTAAATTTGATGGCATTGCCTTGCAGTGGTGCCTACAGAAAAGGCAATATAGTGTCTAGGCAAGAGCAGCAGACTGTGCATCCAGAAAAGATGGGATTTGTGTCAGAAAACTCTATCCAATCCAGCAGTGACAGGCAGCTGGGTGCCCCTGGATGATTAAAGCAAGGGCTAGTACTCAGCTCTTGTGTACAGCAGCAGAGGAGGGGGATAAAGATGGGAATAAGAGAGGAATTATAGACTATTCCTCTCTTCTTTTCTCCTCATAGACCTCTGCATCACATGTACACATTCTGAAAATTCAGTGGCTGCTTGGAAAGGCATCTGCTTTAATACAGTCACAGACCAGAATGAAGCAGTCTCTTTAACCTGGCATTTATAACTCAGCAAACATAATCAGGCACTTGTGGTGTGTCTGGGAGAAAGCCATCTCTAGGTCTTATATCTTTTTCTAAGCAATTTTAATACAGAAATGGGAAAATCTTAACTTTGTCATGCCTGTTGAAGAGTCGTGTGGACAATGCCCTTAATGACATCAACTTTTGGTCAGACCTGAAGTGGTCAGGCAGTTGGACTAGAGTTCTTCTATTATTTGTGAGAAATAATTGCTTTTGAAAAGTATTCTGTTCATAACAGAATTCTTATAAGGTATCTTATGATAAATTCTTATAATTTATCTGTATATTGTGGTCATATTGAGTACTAGGATGCAAAGCCCCAGGCTGTTTGGCAGCAAAAGCCGGATTACATGATTTTGTGAAAATATTTTTTCCTGTAGGTTTTACTAGAATGTCTCAGATCTGATATGTCACTCAGTCGAATCAAACATCACTCCTGTGCAGGTTATATGCCAAAAAAAGGAGAATTCCCACAGTCTGCCCCAGCTGGATAGTCAGCACACTGCTTTCTTTGCAGAACAATTGGAATTACCTCACTTTTTTCTGAAGAAAGGTTTGTAGAGTTGAGCATGTGAAATGTAACTTAGGGACACCAAAAAGACCTGCTTGCAGTTCACAGAGCTGCTCAGAGCAGAAAACCAGGACGATGGCTTCAAAGGCAACACTGAATGCCCTCAAACAGCGGCTTTGAGGTGTTCAGTGAGTGCCAAATCCTGAATTCCAGCACCCAGGGTTATAAAACATCCTCTCCTCGTGTGTGGGTGGAATTTCATTAGGGTTAATGGGCCACCGAATGCAATGAGCTCCTCATAAGGTGCTCGAACAGGGTCTGTGTTATAAGCGTGCTTGTACCTGGCTTCTTTCAGCCCCGGGCTAGGGACAGACTAGAGCTGGCTTTTGTCCTGCACCTCTGGACCATGTGGGCTTGGGACCAGGCTCGGAGAGTGGCCGGTGATGCCTTTACAGAGCTGTCACTGGGCTTGTGCCTGAGCCTGGCAAAGGAGCTTCAGGGGACAAAGGCTGTGGGCAGAGGAGGGGGAAAAGGGGCAAGAAAAGGGGAAAAGCGGTGACATGAGAGCAGAGGGGCTCGATTCAGGGATAAGGCAAAGGATGGAGCAGAAGAGAAGGGCTGTAAAGGAAAGCGCAGGGCAGAGAAGGCAGAGGGAGCGCAGGCAGGAGGGGACAGCGAGGAAGGAGAAATGAGAAAAGCCGTGCTCTGCCGTGAGTGGAGATGAAGCAGGGTCTGTGGGGACCACGGCCGTAGGGAGCGAAATGTGGGAGGGAAGGGGCTGCGACAGGGAGGGCGAGAACGAAAGGGTGAAGCGGCGGACGGATGACGGGCGGAGGTGGGAAAAGAGGGGAGGCGGCGGGGTGGGATGTAGGGATGGAGAACTGGCGGAGGAGGAGCCTCGGGCGGAGGGAGGGAGGGATGCGGGCGGAGGCGGGGGAGGGCCGGGGCCGGCGAGCCCCGGTTTGACAGAAGGAGGGAGGGAGGCAGGCAGCGGGAGCCGCCGGTGCGGAGACGGGGATGGCGTCAGCGGCGGCCCGGGGAGCGGCGGCGTGAGGGGACAGCCCTGCCCGGCCCTGCCCGCAGCCGGGCCGCACCATGGGCAGCGCCGACTCCAAGCTCAACTTCAGGAAGGCGGTGATCCAGCTCACCACCAAGACCCAGGTGAGGGCCGCCATCTCGGGCGGGGCGACGAGGGGGGCCGCGCCATCCTGGGAATCGCCGCCCTGAAGAGCCCCTCACACCCGGCCCTGGCCGAGACACCCCCGGCGCTCCTGTGCGCGGTCCCTGCGTGTGGGGCCGGCGCTGGGGGACCCGCGGGAGCGGGGCTGCAGTCACGGCCGGCCCTGGCCAGGCTCTCCCAGCGAGGCCGTGCCCGAAGGCCGGGGCCTTGGGGCTCAGGGCAGGCTGCGCCCATCGCCGTGTCACCGGTCTGTGGAGGGGCACCGGCCGGTCCCCGGGGCAGCTGCCAGACGTGGCCGGGCCCTGTCACCGCCTCTGGTGACATCTTGTGCCTTGCTGAACAGCGTCTTGTGTTAACAGAGCAGACGCTACTGTCATAAGGGATGTCCACAGCTCTTAATGTATTCCGCTTGCAGGTTTACATCACACGGTTTGCCACTGCTCCCTTTTCTGTATCCTTTCTCCCACCCCCGCCCATAATCGGTGGAGAACCTTGCCCTGTTTTTAGGTAATATCTGATGGAAGGGGCTGTTGGGCAGCTGTGCTGTTGGCAGCAGATATTTCCATCTCTGACTTATGGCTTTATTTCTGCAGGCTGAGGTGGAGAAGGAGTTAAGTGAAAGTGAGGGCTGTGTGAAGGGAGGGTCGCTGTCTAGAGGTCTAACATATGTTGTGCCTGTCCTGGGAGCTTGCTTAATTTTTGTTTTAAGTGGAGTGCCCAGTAGCAGCAGCAGACCTGCAGAAAATTAGTAGCATCTCCTTCTGTCTAAGGAGCAGAGGGATTTTGCTCTTTTGAGGAGTCCCATCTTGTGTACTTCTGAGCTACAGTGGAGAACAGCTGTTATGATCCACCTTTAGAAGTAAGGCAGCTGCTAAGAAAACGTGGGGGTCATGGCAGAAAGATTGTTAAAGATGGGGAATGAATTCACATGAAAAGGGTATGGATGCAAAGGGGTAAAGGGTGTTAGGAGAAAATCTCTGAAAACTCAAGAGGCAGAGGCTATTACTGGGAATTGAATTATAGATGGATAAGGCTGTGAAAGAGACTGGAAAAAAACATGTTTATACTTTCTAAAGCAGTATCACATTTATCTGCATTGCTAAAGAATGGCTTTTGTGAATATATTTTTAAAAACTACTAGCTGTGAATGTAGGTAAAGAGAGAAGTGGGGGAATTAATGTTTTAAGGGGTTCTTCCAAAGTCTCTTCTGCATTCCAAATAGTTCAGAGTATCCTTAGCTTTGGGCTGTCCTTCCTTCATGGGGAAATGTGCTTATAAAGTGAGATTGGGGGGTGGTAAATCAAGCCTACAGGGCTCTGCCCAGTCTGCTGTTCACAAAGAAAATCCTGTGAGGCAATCCCTTGGATCAGCAGCCCAGGCGAGAGCGCTCCCCTCCCCTGGTTTATCGACCTGTGTAAGGGAAGAAGGTTCACTGGGGCCCCGAATAAAAAGGAAGGAGTAAAAGCTTCATTCTTGGCTGGATTCATTTCATGTCTCTGTGATCTAGGTGAGATTGACTGCATGTGGAAAAGGGTGGGGTGTTGGCGCTCCCATATTTACATTCTGTAGAAGGGCACCAGTGTTTGCTTGTGCAGAACGCATGACTGGGCTCTCCTGGAGCCTTCTGATCTCTTACCAGCAGCAAAACCTCCTGGTCCATGAGATCCTGGATGCAAAACCAGGCTGCAGTAATGGACAGAGCCAAATCTTTCCAAGCTATTGGTTCACAACATGCTTTGCTTCTCAGCAGCCTGTCTCCTGCTTTGCAGCCTTCTCCTCTGACATTAGGGAGCTGGACAAAGAGATTTTCGCCAAATCATCTGTAACGTGAAACTCTGAGCTCAGAATGCACTGTGAGGTCTTCCTCAGGCTCTGTTGGGAAGAAGTGGTTGAGCCAAAGTCACTGTTCACTCATTGGTGAAGGTTTACAGTTGGCACAGAAGTTAATTTTTTCTTAAAAATAAGTTTTTATAATCTCCAGACTTTTCTTAATTAAAAAATGAGTGTTCCCATGCGAGCATTTAAAAAAAGTTAAATAAATCTGTAAGGAACATAACACTTGAATGCTTACAGCACATGTGGTGCCCAGAACTTGAAAGTGGAACCAAGTCTGGACGCAAATGGAATTGACTTAATTGATTTTTTAACTGCCAAAGAGAAACTGTAAAGGTGTAAGAGTATTAAAAAAGAAAAATCACTTCAGAATTATTTCAGTGATTAAAACCAGCAGTATTACCAGAAGGAAGAAATTAACTTATGCTACAGATATATATTTATAGTCACAGATGGAGAAATGGTCTTTAGGCTTTTTATATTATATGTATATATTACATTACTCTGCACACATTATGCTGGTAGGGCCCGTCCCTTTGATAATAAAACAGATGTGCTTCATAATAGAGAATGTGTGAGCCCTCCCAAACAGCCCATAAAAGGGCTGCCTATTTAACAGATGAAGGGAACATGGATTGAGGATATGACAGTTCGTCAGGGCTGGTCAATTGCAGGTCTGGGAGCTTTAACTGCAGGGGAACCACCTTTTCTTTTCCCAATCAGTTGGGGTTCCTGCCAGCAACCAGCCAGAAGATAAGCAATTTTGATCTTGTGTACCAGCTTGTTAGATTTTAATGGGAGCTATGCCTCTGCTTTTGAAGAGACAGAAGACTCAAACATGAGGGACAAACCCCAGTCCTTTCCTTTTCCGTGGTGTGGAAATCCAGGAGTACAATGGGCTGTTAGCTTGAGTCTGATAAAAGCATATCTTGTGCTTGGGCAAAGGTTGGTCCCTGGCAGACCATTTCTTTCAGTGTTCAAGCTTGACTCAGCTGTCCAGGAGTCTCAGGTTGATCAAAAGCAAAGTTGTCTTAAAAGCAAAGTTGTCTTAAAAGCAAAGCTGTAACTAACACTTGACACAGCTGACTTTTGTCCTGGTCTTTCCCTGCCAGACTTCTACAAATCCCATTTCCCAGTTTGCTTTGCAACACTGTCTCTGCTGTGAGAGCAGAGAACTGGTGGTAGACTTGAAGTCTCATTGATTCTGCACTGCTGACTGCAAAGATCCCATAGAAAAAAAAAATTATTATTGTTCTGAAGCCTGTGTAGAGGTGCTGTCCTTGGCTGGAGGGATAAAATCTTAGTAGTTATTCATATTTAGAATAAGTCTGTCCAGAGGCTTTCCTTTTGCACAAACAGGTGGTACAAAGATGTGTGAATTGCCTCAAACTAATCCCTGGCCCTGCAGGGTTACCTGATCTAAAGCTCAATCAGGTGCTGCATGAATGGTGATGCCACATGACAGTTCTGCCACATTTGGGGTGGAAAGGAGCAACTGCTGTAACAGATCACCTGAGCTTGTGCAGTACTGGCTGGAAACCCAGGGCAGGGACGAGGGACTTGCTCTGCTGTTGAGCCCCAGATAAAGGAGAGCCCCTGCTCCAAAGGATTGCTGCCGTGGCTGGTGGGATGCTTAGTTGGCATGCTGGCAAGAAGCAAAAAGAGTACACACTGAGCAAGGCTAGTGGCTGCTTGTCCCTTGTTCTCTGCTGATGATCTGCAGCAATCTTAGAATTAGTTTTAGGACAGTCCTCCAGTGGGGGCCTGTTGGAGGAATTGTCAGGAATGGACATTTGATTTAAGTCATAAGCACAGAGAGCTCTTGGTCGGGAGGAGGTACAAACGCACACACACACTGCTGGAGTTTGTGAGGAGCTGTGTCTAAAAGAGAAAGTGAAGGTGGTGCTGGTGTCAGGCTGAGGACAGTAACAAATAGGCGAGACTGTGCCTTGGGAGCTTTTCCTATTTTTAGGACATGGTCAGGCCCTCTCTGTTTTCCTGTTTCCTGTGAGGTATCCTGTTTGTCAGGGGATTGCCTGCTCAGGCTGTGATTCTCTGCTCAGTAACTGGCATGAGGCTTGCAAACTGAGCGTCTTCCTTTCCTAACTTCAGCAGCATGTGTGTGGTGTGCTTCAAAGAACCTGAAACACGACATTTACAACTAGTAGAAAACAAAGAATGGAGGTATCCAGAATGACTGGTTTTATCTTTGTTCGGCCAGTGTGCAGGTGAAAGGTCTTAATTGAAGGCAAAAGTCTCCCTCCTTGCCCGCTCTGTCACATCACCTCGGATCTGCCCACTGCATCCTCAGCAACACTCTGCTCTACAGTTACCTCACCCTTGTGGAGCTTGGCTTGGGGCATCAGAGTCTCTCTGCCAGTCAGTTCTGTACCTTCAGCAGCCTCTGCCATGAGATGTGTGTGGGTCAGGAGATCCTTTGCTCTCCAGATGTGCCAGTTGTGTTTCCAGAGTAGAGTCAAGCTACTGATCCCTCAATTCTTACCCTCATTGCTCTGCTGGTGCAGAGTTGGTTATCTGCACTGTGCTGGAGGAACATTAGGCTCTTTCTTACCTGTGGTGAGGATTCAGCTCCTCATGAGCTCTCTGGCTGAAGCACTGTCAAGGCTAGGAGTGCTCTGGGATTTGTGACTGCAGCGTGTGCTGTACCAACACTTGTACCTAAATCTTGACATTTCCAAATGAAGATATCCCCAGCTGGTGAACAAGACTGATCTAGGTCTGTATTTCTCTCCTCTGTGAGGCTGGATACAGTCTGTTGGGTGAGCTCAGCTGAGGAAATGGATATTTAGATCCTCAGAGATGCTGCATGCAGAAAACAATCAGCTTAAAAACAGCCAGTAATGTTCTGTCAAGGAGGTGAATATCATGTGGATTGAGTAGCTTCATGATGCCAGGCTGTAATTAAAACAGGGGGGCAGTGGGGATGTGAATGACTCAGTACTGAATCCATGTCCCAGGATTGTACATGGGATACCATCTGTTGATGAAGAGCTGACTTGCTGCAGCTATTAAAAATGCAGGGTACCAGTGTTTCAGGGTAATCTGGTTGCCAAGATGGCAGCAGAGCATGAATGCTGCTGTACATCCAACGTTGCAGCTCAGGGTATTGCCCCTGTGCTTCCCTGCTCCAAGGGACTGCAGTCAGAGTTCCTCAATCTGTGTTGGGCTGCCATCTGTAAAACAGAGGCTGTGTTCAACCTCTGAGGAGGCCTCAGGCTAGTGGGAGGTAAAGGGATCAGTGTCTACTGAAGGGAAATGGTTTTCTGCTCCCCCTCTAGATGAGAGTGAAGGCATTATTTATGCATGATGCTCAATTAGCAGCAATTGCTGCTTGCTGTCGTCAGTGGGAGTGGCTGTGGCAGGCAGCCAGGATGTACATGTGGCAGTTCTACATGAGGTTGTGGTGTGTGGTTTGAAATAGGGTGTAGGATTTGTGGGGTATTTCATGCAGTACGTAGATCAGATTTCCAAATACTTGGCTCTTTTTGAGGAGTACAATTAGAGACGAGATGTGCAAAATATCCATTCCATTTAAGCTTTTCATGCCCAGGTTACAAAGAGCTCAGCTCTTTCACATGCTCAGCTGAAAGTCAGGTTGTGAATATTGGATTGGATTGTTCCTACAGATCCCCTCTGAGGACCTGTGATCTTGAACCATTTGGGAAAAGTTGCTCTTCCCTTGGGAAGAGGTTTGGTGGGGTCTTGCTTTGATGTCCAGGTGAAATAAATTATGTTTTCAACACTAGGGTTGAGTTTAATAAGATGTCTGAACACACAGGAGTTTTTTTCTGGTTTTGTTTTTAAAGACTGGGGGGTTGTTTGGGCTGGTTCATTGCATGACTGGAAGGACTAGGACCAGCAGCAGTGAAGCATTAAGGCAAAGAGCTGCAGGGCAATAACCTGCTGTACCAGTCTGAGGTAGCTGGCCCCTCTCACTTTTTGGCCTGCGGTGGTGGTGACACATCGCATGCCTGTGGGCTGGGGCTGTTAGTTCAGGAGGTGACAGCAAACAGGGCAATGCAGCACTTCCCTGTGTCAGAGTTGTGAATGTCCTGTTCACCCCTAAGTGGCATCTGAGCTGCATTTAGACACAGCACAGAGCTGGACAAATTTCCTGCCTTCTACCGCACATCTGGGAGTGGGCAGGAGTTGTTTCAATTAAACACACGGTCATATTTTTGCCCCTTTCATATCTGACCTGCAAGACCCACCCAGTGGTGCTGATTATTGCCCTTAGTGAGCGCTGCTGTTTGCTTTGGAGCTGGTGCTGGTCGCAGGCAGGAGGCTCCTCCTCGCCCCAGCCAAAGGCTGGGGGTGCTCAGGTGAGCAGCTCTTCTGACCTGCCAGCATGTCCACACCATGGCTGGTGAAACTCCTGGGAAAGCTCACATTTTCCTCTTCTGAATGCAATCATGGGTCCATCTCTTTCACACTGCTTGTCATAAACAGGCATGTATTTATCCTGCCCCTGTAGCTGGACCCCTGGGTGGGATGAGCACTTGCAGCTGTGTTTGGGCAGTGCCTATCTCTTGGCAAGTATTAGCAGAAAATGTAGTAGAAAGAGGTGTGTTCCCAGGGCTGGGTTGGGGGCTGAGCTTCTGAGACCACACGTTTGAAATGGATTTTCTTTGGTCTCCTTCTTCCATCTCCTCTTTGAATGGCACACTTAGTGCTTTTTAAGAACAAAGCCTTGGCAGCGACCAGCTGCACTGAGTCCAGTTCTCTATAAATATTTGATTCAGAAAGATCAATTGCATTTTATCTGTAAGTGCTTTGAGGTGGGTCTGTCAGTTCCATGGCTCTGTTTGTGCCCTAATGAGATGTCCCTGATTACTTCCTTGAGATTTTGGTTACAACAGAAGTAATTCCAATGCACACTCAGGGCTTCCTTGACTTGTTCTGAAGGTGGCAGAGTGCACACGGACAGCCTGGCCCATGTGCAGTGATGAAGATCTTGGATTATTAGCAGCAGTTGCAGACAAACATGAAGCCTCCTGTATGTCTGCAGGAATGTTCAGTTTGGGAGATAAATCATCCTAAGCCCTGGAAACAGAGGCTGACATATAAAACAGTGCTAATATGTTTTATTGAACCTCTTCTTGCCTCATCCCATCCGCAAGTCAGGCATAATTGCTGATGATTGGATCGCATGGAATGGTAGTTCCACATCTGTAACCACATTTGTCTCTCCACAGCCTGTGGAAGCCACGGATAATGCCTTTTGGGACCAGTTCTGGGCAGACACAGCCACTTCAGTGCAGGATGTCTTTGCTCTTGTACCAGCTGCAGAGATCCGAGCAGTGAGAGAAGAATCGCCTTCAAATTTGGCAACTTTGTGTTACAAAGTAAGTTTGGTGCTGTTTTATTCTTTGGAGCTGTGATAGCAGGGGTGTCCCTGGATCAACAGCACTGTGGTTTCCAAGGGATAACAGGTACCTTGTACCACAGAATGTTCTTGCTTTTGTCCCTGTCTCCTTCTGAGGGTTCCTCAGCGTTCCTCTTATAGGTTAGGACAGACCATAGCTGGTGTTTGATCAGTTTGGAGCCTTTTTCTTCTTGTCCCCTTCCTCTTGTCCCCTTCGCTCTGTCCTCTTGGGTCTTACCTGCTCTATATCTATAAACTGCTTCTTGCTCAGGGGACTTTGTAGCAAGGCTGCATATTTGTGGTGAGGCTGAAACATCCTCTTCCTTGTCCGCACCTAATTGTACCTCACCATGCTCCACTCTGGCTTCAAGCTGAGAGATCCCAGGGGGATGTGCAGACTGTCACTGCACAAAGGCCTGGATAAAAGTTGAGGAAAAAAAATAATCTTAAGACTTTTCTTTGTTCTGCTGGGATAACAGAACATTCCTGATGCTGCTTCTGGTGTTATCACATCCTTGTATGGAGCACAGGGACATTGAACAGCATTTCCTACCCTGCCAGGTTTGGCAAATTGTCAAGCTGGTGAACAACAGCCTGAGAGTTATGCTGCCTGGGAAAGTGCAGGTGTTAACAATACTCCTGATTTGAGCCATGCCAAGACTAGCCTTGAATTTGTAGTTTAAAACATTTGGAATGGCACTTTTCCAGTTTTAAATAGTTGCTGCCATCCTGTTTTTCTTTCCTCCTCTACAGTATGTGAATGAGACTTACTGAATCATAGTGAAGGTACCTCTGACTGTGAATTGTAGACAGATGCATGTAGAGGATACTTGAGAAAAAAATATGAACATGAGGAAAACTGCAATGTTTATTCCCTTGTATTGGCTTCTGGCAATGAGCTATCTGGGAGTTGAGAAGGGCTTAGAAGATCTGTAACCCCTTTGACTCTGTGTTTTCTTTCTTCTAAAACCAAGATTAAAATACAGTCTCTTCTGCCTACTGGAAACAGGTGTGTTGGGAGGCCTTGTCACTGCAGGACTGTTTATGCATGAGCTGTAGATCTTGGGATATCAGTATCATAGGGGCCCACTCTAGCAGTGCTTTTGCCCATCTGAGAACCCTGACTTGTGCCATGTGCAATCTGCCACTGGACTTAACAATACTGTGTGTTTGTGAAGAAATGTCATTTACAGTCATGGTTGGAGATTCAGGCTGTACAGTCATAAGTGTGCCTGAAGAAATCGTTCAGCTCAGTTAGTGTGTGACAGGCTGGGACAAACAGCACTTAAATACCCATTAATGCAGTGACGCAGGCTGGCAGAGTCAGTGACCCAGGCAGTCTGCCATGAAAATAAGCAGGGACACATGACCTAATGAATTAAAAAGCAGCAAGGTGAATCCTTGTTAAATGTTTTGGCTTTCATTTCCCCTCTGTTTCCCCTTGGGATCAGGGAGTAAGAGCAAGTGGGGGCAGCCGTGGAGGGAAGAGACTGCTTTTTTCTGTTTGTGGGTAAAACCTCCTGTCACTGCCTCCTGTGGCTGTAGTTGCTGCCTGGTGAGACCCTCATCTATTCTGAAAAGCCCAGTGACCCTCCACTGGCCGTGGCAGCAGCCACTGGATGGGCTGCAGAGTCTCAGTCCAGAAGCTCTTTTCAGAGCAGCAGTCCTGTTCACAGGGGCAGTGGGGAAACCTGGGCTACCACTCTCTTCTGCAGCAGGACCTTGACGGATGCTGCTGGAGGCTGTATCCCTACACATAACACAGGCAGCAGCTTAGCTGCCACCTCCTGAGTCAGGAGAGGTCCCTGCTGTAATCACACAGACAGAACTGTCAGACTGTGTGTTTCTGCCAGCGCCTCCCTCGATGCAGCACAGTGCTGCTGCCTTGGTCCTTCCTGCCTGCATCTCATGTACTTGCTGCAGCTGATTAATCTCATCTGCCCTTTTCAGTGCATAGTGTCATGGAGCAGTGCTGGAAGGAGCCTTCTGGTGCTTTGGCTGTCTGTCTCACGTGGCACCATACATGTGCTGCATGGATTAGCCCTGGCATTTGAGGTCTCTTGCAGTGAAACAGCAGAAATTCAAGAAGGTCTGTTTAAAATCATTAACCCTGTTTTTTACAGAGTTTCAAACAGCCACTGTGCCATTAAACTGAGAGCAAATGGACTCCCAAGAACTGCTTATAGATCTGTGAGATCACTAGCAGGACAGACCTGCCTAGCTCTTGCTAACTTGTGCCCAGGCTAATGCTGCCTTCCTTGGTTTTGTTTCCTTCAGGCTGTGGAGAAGCTGGTGCAGGGAGCAGAGAGCGGCTGCCACACAGAGAAGGAAAGACAAATTGTCTTGAACTGCTGTCGGCTGCTCACCCGTATCCTGCCTTACATCTTTGAGGACCCAGACTGGAGAGGTTTCTTCTGGTCAACTGTCCCTGGGGCTGGCCGAGGAGGGGTCTGTCTCTTGTCACTTATTCTTCTTTCTGGAGGGTGATGGGGTGGCTGCAGTGAGAAGACACTGTGTGTATTTGGGGGCAGTTTTATTCTGATTATTTCTATGTGGTCAGAAATTAGGTGTCACTTTCTAAATTCTTTCCCTTCCTTTGGTTCTTGCTGCATCTTCTGGATATTTCATTTGTGTGTGTAGATGTAGGAGAACACTGATATGTGAGGAAAGACTTCTCCAGTACAGCTGGAGGTATGACTCTTAGTGAATATGAGAGCTGTAGTGAAGGCTGTATGATTTTCTTAGACTGAAATGTCCTTGTTCCATTAATTACAGTTGATTTAAGTTTCAAATCAAAATGCAACAGGGTGTTGTTTGCACTGATTTTACAATGTCATGTTTAAAGTGAACGGTGCCAGAGAAACTCTTGGCATCATGACTCAATACCCTGCTTATGAGCTGAGTGATACAGTTTAGCCAGGGGCCTAACTTGGGAGATGAAGCCCACAGCTGAGCAAGAGTGGTTAAAGAGTGGTTGTGTTTCTGGCTCTGTCAGTGAAGTGCATAACCCTGGGGAGTATCTCAGCCTCCCCACATTTCTTTGTCTGGACAGCAAGCTCAATAGTGCTCTTTTGCATCTCTCAAAGGAGCGGGGTGAAAGTGCTTTAGGATCTTCTGCAAATAGGAGGAGTAGCAGCACTGAGAGCACAGCTGAATTATACCAGGAGTATGTATTTGCCTTCTTGCTCCCTCAGCAGCTGCTCTGTGCATAGAGAGCCCTCTCCTATGAGTTTCTGATCTGCAGGTCAGTGTGCCTGTACTGAAGTATGTGGTTCTCTTGAGTCTAAGTGCAGTGCAGTGTCTTTGGGGGCAGTTATGAAGGGTTGGCAGTGGTTGGTACAGTGTAAAGTGGCACCTTTTGCTGTCTCTGCCTGTCACCTCTAATCTGGTTTGCCTGAGGGCACATCAAAAGGAAGTTCTAGGTGATGAAAAGGGAAGTCTTTGCTAGTCCTGCTTTGTGACTTGTGCGATTGGGAGGGTGGTGGTTGTCAGTCTTTTCATCCCTGCAGGGGTCAGGAATTGCTGGTGAGGCTTAACAATGTTTTGGGAAGGAACATGCAGGGGTGCCTGGTGCTCTGATCCAGCCAGGCTGCTGTTATTCCTGTTTTTCCACTTTGTTCAGCACCTAGAAAAGGGTTTCTCAGCCCCTGAGTGGTGGAGTCACCCCAAGGTGATCCAGCCCAGTCCATGTGTACTGTGTTGGGGACCCCTCCTGAGTGTGGGTGGAGCTGTTGTGGTTCAGTGTGCTCAGTCATTTAACCTGTAAGGCTGGGATAACAAATACATCCCTGAGATGTTAGGGAAGCTGGGGTCACATCTAATCTGGGGCAACAGCTTTGCTGTCTGGTGGCTGATTTCTGTCTGGGAACTGGAGATGATGGTATGCCTGGACACTTAGTAAGTATCTCTGTGATTATGCTTCACCTGCTTCATGATGGAGTGATGGATGGCAGAGCTTCCTGGAGCCATGGCTTCTCCCTCCTCTATGGGAGTCTGTATTGTGTTCATATCTACTGGTTTGTTGTGTGTCACCATTTAGGATGTGGTATACCTGCAGCCTGCAGGGACATTTTTTCTGGCAGTCGAGATACTCTTAGTAAAGATCAGTCTTGGAAAAGAAATCCCCTTGGACCCTAATGGTTGTCATTTCACCTCTGACTGTGAGCAGAAGTCAAAGCATCTTTGCTGGCTCCATCCATCCTCTGTGTGCCTGTTCCTATATCCGGGCTCTGTTTGTGGTATCCTCTCTGCGGTCACCAAGACAGATTCAGAGCCACACAGACCATTATCTCCATAGCTGCCTGCTGTGATTGAAGAGCTGTGTGTTGTGCTCAGGCTGACAGAGGCCTGGCTGAGGTAGATAAGCTCCTGCCATTCCTGCTCTCTGCCTTTCCCTCCAGCACCGGTGTGTGGTGGGAAAGCCTCCCAGGCAGGATGCTCTTTGATAGGCAGGATCTGGCAAGGTTTCCCGTGGCAACAGCTGCAGAGGAGTAGCCATGCGTGCTTGGAGAGATTTCTTTGAATGCTGGAGATGGCACAGTCTTCTCTGCTCACTCTGCTGTGGCAGGCTGGGACAGCCACTTGCCTGATGCACACTGCCTCACCCTGTTCTGTCACCTCCAGTTTTGGGCAGCCCATGCAGAAAGAACTTTGAGGGTTTTTTTACCTTATTGCTGCTGGTTGGTTTCTCCCTATTGCTGTCTCCATGCACCATCCAAATCACCCTCCTTCATGAATGTAACACCCTCTCCTCTGTCAATGCTTCTCTTCCCTTTTGTCTTCAATAAGCCAAGCCACCTGGCAAGGTGTACCCAGTGCTAATCTTCTTTTTCCCTGACATCTCCAGACCTTTGTCTGCTCAGTTTGCTGTCATTAAAGAGCTTGCTCCTGTTCATTCAGCACCATCCAGGGGGAAATTTCTTTCCTGTACTGTCTGGGTTTTTGTTCCTTTGTTCTTTTGTTCCCTTCTGTTCCTGTGTAATGTCTTGTCTCCCTATGTGTTTTGGGGAGTGTATCTTCTTGTGCTGTGGCATATTGGTGTTACTGTGTGCTCTTTGCTCACCCTGAACTGACAGTGCTCTCCTGTTTGTCACTTCAGGGAGATGAAGATGATGAAAATGCCCGGCCACTGGCCGAGTCCTTGCTCCTCGCTGTCACAGATCTGCTCTTTTGTCCCGACTTCACTGTCCAGAGCCACCGGAGGAGCACGGTGGTGAGTTGGAAGTTGAATCATGAGATTATCTGTATAGAGGCATATTAGGTGCATGGTGTGGGGGGACCCTGGGAAACCCCAGCATCTTTCTGCAAGCCTGCAGGCAGGAAAATACAGATTTGCTGAGCTTGACCCTACAGTGAGTGATATTGATCATCATTTTGGGTTCGTGGTATGGTGTTTGTGGCTTCTAAGACAGATGTTCTGGGGATTGTTGCAGTGTGATTGAGTCTCAAATGGAGTGGCTGGCAACTAACCCCCACTCTACAGCTTACCTCTCAGGAAAAGGTGGTTATGCTGGCAAACAACTGCTCTTCTGTTGTTGCCAGCAGAACAGAGACCTTTAGCACCTTGTTCCTCTCTCTGGCAGTTTGGTGCATTCTGGGGCAGGAAGCAGCTGTTTGTCTGTTCATATGTGCTGTGATCTGAATGAGTAGATGGCCTCTGTTGTGTCTTTCCACCTCTTCTCCCTCTTTGTATGTGGCAGCAAAGACATTTAAATATGTTCTAATCCTTGTGGTGACTGTCTGTACCTCAGAGGAGTTTCCTGAAGCAGGGATCTTCTACCAGGTGTGCTAAGAACAGAGAACAGATTGTGGTGCATCTTCCTCCTTTTTCCCTGCAAGTGACTCTCATGTTTTTTGTAGGTTCAGTCTATAAACAAAAAAAAACCAGTTCTCCTTTTTGGGATAGATCTGACACAAACTAAAAATGAGCATGCTAAACCATGATATGTTTGATGGCTGCAAAATTCTGTGACAAATCTGAGTACTAAATTGATTGCTTTGGGTTTCTGAGTAGTAGAGAGTTGAAATCTGTCACCTGGGGCTGAAGGGGCAAGGCTGGATCAGAGCTACCCATGTGCTATGAGTAAGTGGTGCTGAAACAGATGGACTTACTGTCCAGTGCTGTCACCTGGGATGGATTGCACAAGTCAGGGTGACAATGGATTTTCCTGGGAGAGCCTCCCCCCACCACTTGCACCTGTGATTTTTCCCTTGGCAGCAGCCAGACTGGTTTTTCAGGAATTCTGGGCAACTGGAATTAGACGCTGAGACTCTGAATGATTTGTGTTCCTTGCTGCTGGCTGCCCTTCTGCTGCCTGCAGCCTCTGTAGTCTTTGCTGAGCCGACTTTTCCTCTCTGGGCTTGGTCTGACTGCAGCTTAAGAGCAGAGAGATGGGTACCATCATCTTCTGTTCATGGCAGAGCAGCATGTGGCCCCAGAGATACAGGTCATGGTGGATGTTGGCTGAAGTACCAGCGCCACAAAGAGGAAGAACTGTGAGACAATGGGCAAAGAAGACACAGGACTGACCCATATTCCCACTGAAGTCAGCCCTAAAATTGTGGCTGGAAATGTGGGCTCCTTCCATCATGCACAGTACTTTTATCTCTGTGTTTTATCCCTTGCTTGCAAAGGCTGAGCTCTTTGAAGACATCAGCACCTGCTTTTTCAGGCCTGGGAGGGAGCTTTTGTACAGTTCAATTGTCTGGGTGCTTCTCTGCTGTTTTTTTCTAGAGAGAGGGGCTGAACTGCCTTGGATGCACCCTTGTTGCCAATTCTAGCTCCTGCCTTCTGTGCTTCAACCTCTTATTTCTCCCACAGGACACAGCAGAAGATATCCACTCCATTGACAGCTGTGAGTACATCTGGGAGGCAGGAGTGGGCTTTGCTCATTCTCCACAGCCCAACTACATCCATGACTTGAATCGGTAAGAGCTTCTGCTAAGGCCAAATGGAAAGAAACTGGGCTCAGGAAAGGGAGATCTGGGGGAGATGAGCTCTCTTTGCCTCCTAGAGTATCCATGATTCCCAAGGAGCTTTCTGCTTGCTCCTTTCCAAGGTAACAGGATTGACAACACAGAAAAAAAGCCAGCTGACCTTTTGAGTAGCTTTTCATAATGTAAGGTGGGAGTCAGACTGTCTGCAGCAGGAACTGGGTAAACACTGCTGTTCTAGAAATGCCAAGGAGCTCTGTACTGGATTTCTTTTTTGTAAGGCAGCAATTCTGTTTAGCTTTGTGCCGGTGACAGCAGTATGGCTTAGGAAATTAAATGGGCTTAGCTCTCCCTCAGAAGGACTTTCTAGATGGGACTGAGCCTTCCTTGCATGTTGTTGTGGTGATTGTGCCTCCTATGCCCAGTCCCTGCTCCTGAATGGCTCCAGGCCTTTACTTCTCCTTCCAGGACAGAGCTGCTGAAGCTGCTGCTGACCTGTTTCTCTGAGGCCATGTACCTGCCTCCCTCCTCAGACAGCAGCAACACCAACCCCTGGGTACAGTTTTTCTGCTCTACAGAGAACAGGTGAGGGTAAACGGTGGGGGCCTGGGTGCCAGGGGGAGAAATATCTTCAAATCCATTCCATGGAGTGTTTTGGTAATGGGTAACCATAGGACTTGTTACCTCCAACATCCAGGGGCTGTTCTTTTACTTTGTCCCTGTCTCATGTGCACCCCATTAGTATTTCAGCTTAGTGAGGAGTGTTCCTCAGCAGAGTCTGAGCACGGTGCCCGCTGGAGTTTGCTGCAGGACTGATCCCTGCCCTGCGGGAAATGGCAGGTCCCGTTCCCTGCTGTTCCCTTGGGGAAGGGAGTGTGGTGTTGGTGGCGGATGAATGCCGCCCTCTAGTGAAATTGTACCTCTGGGACTTCCAGCTCCTCCGGTGATACTCACTCACTGTTGGGGAGTACAAACCTGGCTGGAGGCTGAAGAAATACAGTTTTGTCTTTCCAGAGGCTAGAGAGCTTTGAGGTCCTTTCCCGTTTTCACATTTTGCACATGATTCCTCTGGGAGCCCACGTGGCCTTTTTCACCTCCCCTCCCCTCTCAGCTGTAGTCCAGGAGCCCAGCTGGGAGCTAGAGTCTTGGCTCTTGGGTCTGAGCTGCTCAGTCATGGACTGCTGTCACAGGTTAGAGAAAATGATTGTTTTTTCATGGCCCCAGGCTCCTGGGGAGAGAAATGCCTGTCTCTGTCCAAGGCAGTGCCTTTTGTTTCCTGCTGCTGCCTTCTTGAGAACATTTTCTCCTCCTCAGACATGCACTCCCACTCTTCACCTCGCTCCTGAACGTTGTCTGTGCCTACGACCCTGTGGGTTATGGGATTCCTTACAATCACCTGCTTTTCTCTGACTACCGTGAGCCCCTGGTGGAGGAGGCGGCCCAGGTGCTGATCGTCACCTTGGACTATGACAGCTCCACCAGTTCAAGTCCCACTGTGGATGGCACAACCACTGGCACAGCCATGGATGATGTGGATGTGAGTGATACTGGAATCTGCATTTGCTGCTCTCCTGAACTCACTGGGGTCCTCTCACACCAGCTTGTATTGAATATTGAGCTGTAGGACCCAGCACTGCTTGTTGAGTAGCACTGCTACTCCCCTTGCAGTCTGCTCTCTCTGTTCCAATCCTGCTTCAGTCCTGTGGTCACTAAAGACCTATACAGATCAAAATACTAGATTTTGATCTCTGACTTAAATCAGGAGCATGTAAGTGAAAAGCCCCTGACTTTACTATTCCATGCAGTGCTCTGTCTCTTTGCATTTAAAGCTGAATTATTCAGAGCAGAAAGCTGAAGTGAGAAACCTTGGTGGTTATACTTCAGCTTCCTGAATATACCTTGCCAGTAAGCATTTCCCTCCTTTTCTTTGAGTGCAGCCTCCCGGACCAGACAATCTGTTTGTGAATTACCTCTCAAGGATACACCGGGAGGAGGTAACGTGTTCCCTCCTGCACTGTTCCCTGTCTGATTTCATGATGATTGCATTAGCCCTGGGCCCACCACAGTCTCTTTCCTGATCTGTTGGCAGGATTTCCAGTTCATCCTGAAAGGAGTGGCTCGCTTGTTATCAAACCCGCTGGTCCAGACCTACCTGCCAAACTCTGCCAAGAAGATACAATTCCATCAGGAACTCCTTGTTCTCTTCTGGAAACTCTGTGACTTCAACAAGGTGTGGATCTGCTTCTTGCTGAGCTTCACCCCAGCTTGGCTGTTGTGACTCTGGCTGGAGCAAGCCCTGGTGAAGGGCTGTGGTGGGTAGTTGGCAGTGGCTCTGGGATGCTGTGGTCATCAGCCCCACTGATGCAGGTGCTGGGGGTCTGGCTGTAGAGACGGCCTGGGAGAGGGGCTGCAGCTCCTGAAGGTCTGTGCTGGAGGCAGGTTCTGCAACAGGTATTATAATAACTCTGCAAGTAACACTGGAGTTGATGAGGTAGTGCATACACCAGCCTTTCTAATGTTCTTGAGAGACTGATTAACTAGAGACTGTCTGTCCTGAGTCCTGTGGATGGTGCAGGGTATATGCTTATGATTGTCTGAAATACTCCCTTTTCTTCCAGAAATTCCTTTTCTTTGTGCTGAAGAGCAGCGATGTTCTGGACATTCTTGTCCCAATCTTGTATTTTCTCAATGATGCCAGAGCGGACCAGTGTAAGTTGGTTATTTTCAATATTTGGAACAATTTGTGCTCGACAGTTGGGCTAGAATGTTTTTGAGATGCTTCCTCCCTACCAGTTGACAGCATTTTGAATGCATGTTCCTGACCTTCTATAGACATGGAGTGGAGTTGTCTGGTGAATTGGGTTTTAATGTTTGTAGGGGGCTAGAATCGGGACACAATCTATCCTGCAATATCGGGAAGGGAAATCCTTCCTTAGTATGTGTTAACATTTTGAGTCCTCTTATTGAAAATTGTGTCCCTGATCCAGTGAAGAGGGAAAAATGACTAATCTGCTTTGCCAAAGCAGAGTAGGGAGTAAATCAGGCATAACTCCATCATTGTGTAGTGCAGAGAAGTAGTCAGATCTTCACTGCTATGATGAAAGGTTTACATTAAGAACATAATGAAGAAAAGCATCCAAGACGTAACACTGATAAGACTTAACATAGATGTGCTTGGGAAGGACACTGGTGCTGACAATGAAGGGAGCACTGTGTGGGATGTCCCTTATCAGGATGGTTTAGTCTGTGCAATTTTTTATCAGTCCCATAGTGTTTCTCCTCTCTTCTCACTGCCTCTCACAGAATTCCACTGGCCTCTCTGTGACATATTTTTCTGTTGTTTTTTCTCCTTGCAGCACGAGTGGGTTTGATGCACATTGGGGTCTTTATCCTCCTGCTCCTCAGTGGGGAGCGTAACTTTGGGGTGCGACTGAACAAGCCGTATTCTGTACGAGTGCCTATGGACATCCCTGTCTTCACAGGGACACATGCTGACCTGCTCATCATAGTGAGTACAGCTCCAGCACTTCTTGAACCCTCCTAGCTCCACAAATCATTGTCCACCTTCAATATACTCGCCCTCCCTAAACTGGAAGCCCACTAAATAGCTAGGAAGTGTGTGGGATGCACACTGTTAACCTGAGGTGATGTATCTGCCAGGGTGCATATGCATGAGGTGTAATTCCATCTGCATTAAATGATCCCAAAGAACAGGACTCCTCATGGTGCTGCACTGCTGTCATGAGGGGGTGAGTGCATGCCCTCTACTCTGCTGGTAGGGAAGGCAGGAGATCTGGCTCTGTCCCAGGCAGACAGAGGTGTGTGGAGCACATCTGTCAGTGAGGACAACAGTGATACCAAGCTCAGCTCTACAGCTTTGGGTAGCTGCAAGTTTCATTGACCTTTCAGTCAGCCCACAACACTGCCTATGAGCAGCTGTGTGCTTTGCAATACAAGCCTCAGGTGCTTCCCTTCTGTCATGTTCTCATTTGCCAGAGAGGAAGCTCTCAGCAGCTTCTGATAAATCTCCAAGAGGAGATTCCTATTAAAAGGAGTAGGAAGAAACCTGCCCACCATAACTGCTCTTGATGCTATGTGTTTTGCTCTTGCATTCCATTAATCTCAGATCATCTCTTTGTTTTAATTATGCCTAGGACTTCTCTAAGGACATGCCAGCTAAAGGTGGGAAGGCCAAGATTGCAAATGCCTGAACTGGTTACAAGGCACTTGAATCTTTCCATGTCTGAGGATATAATTAAAAATAGGACAAACATTTGAGTTAGAAGTCTGCACTAAAATCAAATGTAAAATGATTAGTTCTGTGGCATTTCAAGCAGCTATCATAAGGGTTCAGAGTCAAAGTCTATTGGAGGTGAAGGTGTCTCTTACTTCCTGGTGGTTTAGTTTTGTCCCAGGCTGCCTAAACATTGTTGAACAGCTCACAGTCAGTTTCTGTTTGCAGTGTTATAGGGCCCTAATCACATTCCCAAAGGATTCCTTGTAAATGAAAGCTTGTACTCCTGGAGCGCGAGTCTGCAGTGAGAGCAGCCTTCCCCACCTGTGTAATTGTGGAGTGTGCAGGGCCATGCCTAGGTAGGAATGGTGTCAGGAAGCGATTAGTGTGGGGGTGGCACTGGTTTTGGTTGAGAGGCTGCTTTCAGTAAGGTGCTGCCTTGCTCAAGAGCTCCTTCCTTCCACAGGTCTTTCACAAGATCATCACCAGCGGGCACCAGCGGCTGCAGCCCCTCTTCGACTGCCTGCTCACCATCGTTGTGAACGGTGAGCACTGCGTGGGGGGAGAAAACACAGCTCACAGTGCTCTCACTCCCCTCTCCCTGTGCCACTCTCTGTGCTCCCCTGCTGCTGGAGGGCACTGGCCAGTGCAGATAAGATCTGCCTGCATGGTCAGATGGGGCAGAAGGAGGGACAGCAGAGTCCTGGAGCTCCCTTGGGGAGGCAACAGGACATTTGCCAGCAGGCCTGGTGAAGGTAGTTGGCAGTACTGTCCCTTTCCAGCAGGGAGTGCCACCTCCTCACAGTGGTGGTACTTCCCTTGGACTTAGTGAGTGCCCAGGTAGCTCCAGTTGCGAAGCTTTTCGGGAGGCACAGCAGAGATGGTGTTACTAGTGTAAGACTAAACAAAATTCTGTAAAAGCAGCAATGCCTCATTTTACTAGGCAATATCTCTGTTTCATTTGCTTTGTATTTGGAAATGTTTCTGTGGAACCATTTGGCTCAGCTATTCCATGATGCTTTCTCAGAAGTGCAAGGGTGGGAAGGTCATAAAAGCAACATTTTTAGTGGTGTATTTTTGAGAATATATACATCTTGGTTCTTTCCCTAGTTTTCATTTGCTTTGCCTTCCACAGTGTCTCCATACCTGAAGTCTCTCTCCATGGTGGCTGCTAACAAGTTACTGCATCTCTTGGAGGCTTTTTCCACCACCTGGTTCCTATTCTCTGCTGTCCAGAACCACCATCTTGTTTTCTTCTTGCTGGAAGTTTTCAACAACATCATTCAGTACCAGTTTGATGGTAACAGACTGCTTTATTTAGTGGGTTTGCACTAGTTTAGTCCAAGAGAATGTCAGATGGAAGTTCAGAGGAAGTCCAAGGAGATGAGAGGAGGTGAGAAGTGTAGAAATGAGCTATTATAGGACTAGTAAGTTTGGTTAGTACACAATCACCATTGGGGTCCTGGACCAGGTAGATTTGGTTAGAACAAAATGAGATGGCAGCTAATTATCAGCATAACCTCAGCCCTCCTGCAGAAGGTGACATGCACAGAGAGGAAAAGAAACAGAAAGTGAGTGTGTAACTCATAAGCTGCGACTGGCTGGATATTGCTGTGAAACTGCTCGTGTTGCTCAGCAATGTAGGTGATGGGACAAAACAACTTTCAAGTGCCTCTTAGTTCTGCTTTGGCAGATCTCTGGGGGCTGAAGACCAAACCACCTCATCAAAAGAAAGTTCTGATATTTGCTACTTTCCAGGAAATGCCTTATGCTTTCCCTGTTAATAGCAGTCTTTTGCCTAATAAATAATAAAGTAAGGTCTCTAAACCTGGTCAAAATTTAGTGTTTTGCTTTAAATTTGCAAATCAAGAATGGCCATTCTGCTTCCCTGATGGGAATCTTGCATGTGGCAATTGCCAAATCCAAAAGCAGCCTTTGTGGGTGTAATTTGTGTTTTATATTAGAGGATGGTTTCATTCTGTTCTGTGCCATATTGAAGGCAGTAAGAATTCTGACCTTTAGGCTTTGCTATTTCAAGCCTGTGTCTCAGATTAAATGCCCTGATTTGTTTTGTGAGTTCTTTTGAAGATGGAAGAATGTTGAACCTTAGTTAGTAACCTTTTCTTCCAAAATAGATGCTAATATGTGGTTTAAACTGTCCTTTTTCTTCTCTTTTGAATATCCCTCACCAAACCATTTCTTGTCAGCTTTCCAGCCTAGGAAAGATTTCACTGAATTTTCTGTACTGCTTTGTAATGGATAAGAGGATATTGAGCTCTGCTCTTTCTTCCCTGTGCCACTGCCTTTGTGGGTGGGAGCAGTCACAAAGGCACTTTGTGTACCCAGCGAGCTGTGCTGGGTTGGCAGAGCTCTTGGAGCCTTACTTCTCTGCTCGTTTTGTTGCTGTGATTTCCAGGGAACTCCAATTTGGTCTATGCTGTTATCCGCAAGCGGAATGTCTTTCACCAGCTGGCCAACCTGCCCACGGACTCGCAGTCCATCCAGAAGGGGCTGCAGCGCAAGAAGAAAACCCCCGAGCCCATTTCTCGCACCAACTCCCAGGACGGGGTCTCCATGGAAGGGTCACGTCCTGCTGCCCCTGCTGAGCCAGGGACACTGAAGACCAGTCTGGTGGCTACTCCAGGTGAGCTTTAGTTTACCTTTGGGACAGGAGAGGTTTGTTTTCTCTGTGGGATATGGTGTGGACTCACCCTTTCACTGGGTGTGGAGAGATTAAGAGTTTACATTTGTGAATAACTTAACTGCCTCTCAGTCTGAGTTTCAGATCAGTTGGCCCAAGCTGATCACAAACAAACTGCCTTGAGTTTCTGTCCTCTCAGACTTAGTGTCCATAAGACCATTTGTCCTAATCTTGACCTGTTGCCTCAGATTAACTCTATCCATGTGAACCTGTGTTCCTCCTCCTTCTCAGGGAGCATTTTCATAGAGAAAAAGTCCTTTGGGGTTGTGAAATCAAAGCTAAATCTTGCTTCTCTTGTTGAAAAGGGAGCTTTTCCAATATCAGCTGAGACACAGGATATCTCTGCATAGTGGGGTAGAGAAGAGCTTTTAAACCTATTTAATTAACTTGTGTTTCTGAGCTTTTCCTCTTTTGAACACAGGGATTGACAAGCTCACAGAGAAGTCCCAGGTGTCAGAGGATGGGACCATGCGTTCGTTGGAGCCTGAGGCTTCCCAGCTGTCACCAGAGGGAAACCCACCTGTGGCCCTGAGTGATGGGGAGTCATGGAGTGGGGTAAGGCTGGATGCTGGTGTGCAGGGAAGGTCTAGGTGTGTGTGAAGAGAACAAAATGAGGGGTTAGAAGAAGAGGTCTGTTGGCCCATTGAAGAAGGGCATCACATTAAAGGCAGTGTACACACGTGCAGGGTGCTGGGACACAACGTGGTCCAGAATGGGTGTTGCATCATCTTGGGTGTTTCATGTTTATGCTATGACACAAGAGCTGGGGCACTTGAGTGAGCTTTCTCTAACACAAAGACTATGACAGAGCAGTGAGTGCAGACTTGCCAGAGGATGTCCATGAAACCTCCTGATCGTGATGTTTCCAACTCAGGTTCTTACTGCTGCTTCTTTTTCATCTCCGTTGGGATGGAGAGCTCTACCAGAATCTTTTAAATCGCTGGTGCTGTGAACAATGTGTTCCCATGAAGGCTGGGCTGAAGTGCTGCCTTCAGAGTGGTCTTGAATAAATGGAATGTACAGAATTCCCAAATACTCCAGGACCAATTTTCTTACCCTTCCTGGCCTTCCCTGGTACCAGGTGAAGACTGTGGCTAGCGAGACATCTTAAGCACACAATTAATTATGTTGTAATTAAATGAGATCTTGACTGGGAACTTGTGGAAAGTTTTCTTCTTCCAGCAGCCCATGAAACATAATCATGGCTCATTCCATCTGTGTCCAGCAGCTGGCTCAAACTGTTCCCCAGCTGGAAAAGCACTGGCACAGCTCTACCCCAAGCTGGCTGTTGCTGGTTGAGAAGGTGACGAGTGAATGAGTCTATTTATGTGGAGCTGCAGGGTGGCTGTTGGAAGGAAGTGCTGTGCCCATTTGTTTTGTAGAGAAGTCAGCTCTATGCAGTAGCAGTGAATGGTCAGGGAGCATTGCTAAGGGAAAAAGCCTCTCTGTTTTCACCTTGTGCAGAGATTGACAGTGGTTTTAGAGGGTTATTTCCTTCTCTCCTTCCCACCATGAATATGGAAAGCCAGGTTGAGTGTGTCATTCCTCAAGAGGCAAGAGTTGTTAGATAGGAGTTGCTGGGAGCCTACCCTTGGAAAAATGCTCTTTAAGATATTCCAGAATGGACACAAAAAATCCCAGAGATACTCAGTAGACAGAGGCTGAAAAATCTGTGGCCGTTAGCTATATCATCTCTGTGCCAAAAGAAAGAAGCATGCTTCTGAACAGTCTCTTGTCAGTGCTGTTTTAACTCTGTCACTGTGGATTGTTCCAGCAGAGTGTCAACAGTGGTGACTGGAGCTGTGACCTTCCACAGGGTCCTCCAGCTTCATCAAATATTGCCACTCTCTGGGTGAGAGCACGTGGGTTTGGTGAATGAAGGTTGGGTGGGTTTGACATGTTCTAGAGACAGGCTGAGCTGTCTTTCCCAGTAGTGGTCTAGAAAATCTGGGGAGAATATCAGCAGAAAATGGATTGTATTTCTTACTCTTAAGTGTGATTAGCATTTGTTTGCTTTTATTTGTTAAAAATAATGTTTATTGATAGGAGGCATCACATTCCCGGAGGGATCGAAGGCGTCTCTCTAGTGCATCCTCCAGTGGACAGTGGACTCCAACTCCTGACTGGGTAAGGGCATCTGGACACAGGAAATAAATAATGAGAAAGAGTTGTGGCAGAAATGCCTCACACACCCTGCCCCTTCCCTGCCATCAGAGGCTTTCCCAGAGCAGCATTTCCTCACAGGCACTTGAGGTCAAAGCTCCAGAACTTTAGTTTACTGACATCTGCAAAGAAATATTTTATTTTCCTGTTTCAAACCAATATCCCACTGGTCTTATTGGGTGCCTCATAATTCTAGTGCTCCAGGATTTATGGTATTGCTCCTGTGCACTCAGTTCACCCGCCAGATTTGTGATTATTGTAAACTTCATTTGTTGCAGAGATTGTGGAGAAAGCTGTAAAAACCTGCTAATGCAGTGTACTGATTTCCCTGCTGTTTTTCTACCTACAGGTGATGTCTTGGAAGTCAAAGCTTCCCCTGCAGACAATCATGCGGCTCTTACAGGTGCTGGTCCCTCAGGTGGAGAAGATCTGCATTGACAAGTAAGGAGATTTTTGGAAAGGAAGGGCTGTGTGGTGTTTAAGGAGCAATATGAGGTTGGCAGAGATTGAATTTGGGGGCCTGTAAGGGAAACCTTGTAAAGTTTAATTGAAAGCATCCTGGGCTCAGTAGAGTTGTTACTTGGCTTGCCAAACATCTTGTTTGTCTGATCCCTTCTCCACTCTGTTTACAGAGGAGAGGGGGTGTGTTCTCCTGGGCCATGGCTTAGTATCTGTGTTTGTTTAGGCTGGTCCTTCATGCTGCAGCAGTTTTGGAGATGTCTGTGGGACATGCTAAGGATATTCCTGGTCTGTGTCTTGGCAGGGGTCTCACGGATGAGTCGGAGATCCTCAAGTTCCTGCAGCATGGCACCTTGGTGGGGCTGCTACCAGTGCCTCACCCCATTCTCATCCGCAAGTACCAGGCAAACTCGGGCACTGCCATGTGGTTCCGCACCTACATGTGGGGAGTTATTTATTTGAGGTAAACCAGCCGGGTGCAGCCTGGCTTGCTCTTTTCCAGACTTTTGGGAGGCCTACAGAGAGAATTGCATGCCCTCAGCCAGCCCTGGGTTATCTCATATTTACAGGATAGAAAGATGTTTTTCCCTTGGAACAGACTGGGGTGTATCAGCTGTTCCAAAACTTTGAGTGGGTGACATGAAGGGAGTTGTTCTGGGAGTGCTGCTTGTTTGGGAACTGGCAGCAGCAGGGAATAGAAAAGCTGCCCAGAGGGTCTGGTGCAGAGATTTTATGCAAAGCTCTGGCTTTGTGGGATGTTGTAGATACTGTCATTCCTGTAAGGTGTGTTGTCTCTCAACCAGTGATTTCCTTTTATGCAAAGCTGAAGGCACACTGTGCAGCCAGCTCCTGTAATCATGGCTGTGAGATTTGAATTCTATGTAACTGGCCACAGGGAGTAAAGTCGCTCTTGTCTTTCTCTCTCAGGAATGTGGATCCCCCCATCTGGTATGACACAGATGTTAAGCTGTTTGAAATTCAACGAGTCTGAAGAGAACACTTACCTCTACTGAGAGAAATACACTGGATCTAAGGACTGTGGCGTGCTGCTTCATCACAGCTATTCCTTCATTTCACATCCAGCTGAGAGACCAAAAGGACAATCACTTCATTTACCTCCCTGTCATTTAAAGCTTTAATCGGGACCTGCTTGGGCATCCCTCCCCCCAGCTCACTTCTCTTCCCTCACCCTTCACCATGAACCTTGAGTTAAAGATATCTAAGGGATTGTCCATTGTTGTGGTTGCACTAGAAATCAGACTGTTCTTAGCTCCTCTGTTACTCTTTTGCTTCTGGATGTGGTTTGGAAAGCAATCTGACCCTGTCCTTGCCCTGGTCAGAGTCAGCATTTAATTGAAAAAGACTAGCTGTAAATTGGGTACAAAGGGAGAAGCTGCTATTCCTGCAGGAGACAGGGTTTGGAAACTGCAGTTACTTCCATGTAGCTCCGTAAAGTTTCCAGGGATCCCTTCTGGCTGCAGGTGTCTCCCTGGTGTCTCAGTTGCATATAGGGAAGTCTTTCCCACCTAAATGAAAGGAGATGTTGAAGGAGAACTTTGTGTCTCAGTTCTGAATCTCTCTAGTCCTTTCCTGGAAAGCTGCTTGAGAAGTTTTGTTGGTGTGGGTCAGAAGTTTTTCCTTGGCTTCCAAGCCCACCAGCCTGTCCTTCATGGTGGACTGTTGCAAAGGAGCCTGTCTTACTTTTAAAAGCCCTGTTTAATGCATTGTGAGCACACAGGGAGGAAGGGACTGGCTCAGTGAGAGCAAAGAGAAGAGACCTGACTTGAACGCTTTTAAGTCTTCTCCCGCTAGCTGAAAGGACACCGTCACCTGGGTTTGAAAGGAACCATATCCTTCCATCTTTGCCTGGCAGGCTGATGCAATGCAGGGAGCAGAAGGGTCTTTTGCACACTACTGTTAAGGCAAGGGTTTGAGGGAGGCACTCAGGGAAGTTGTAGGAGGAATTTGGAAGTTGTAGGAGGAAAAGCATCTCCATGTCATTAAGGAGTGGAGAGTGCTGAGGCAAAGTTGAATTCTTCAGGGCATTTTGCTTATTGACCAAGTTATTGGATCTTGAATGTATTGGGTCCCAAGCATGTGTATATTTTGGGAAGCCAGAATGGAAATTGGTGGGAGATCGCTGTTGCTGGCTTGGTTTAGCATCGTGGGGTTACACATTGGTGAGTGGAGACACTCTGAAGTTTGATTCAAATGTTATGTTCTGCTGGGAGGGGCTGCTGTCTTAGATCCACGTCGTCTTTAGGCAATGAAATATGAAGGGTCCTGTCATGAACAGAGACCTTTCCATTAAAGCATAATTCTTGGTGCTCTTTTATTCAGGCTCTTGGGAGGATTGCTGGTCATGAGCTGTTTGCCACAGGTTAGGCCCAGTGGCATGACTGCATGGAAACAGGTCTGTCACATTAAGTACAGGGACAGTGTGACACACTCTGTGACTTGTAACCCTGGCCTAAGCTTCGCAGCTGCAGTGGTAACAGCGTGACCATCGTCTCCCAGAGAGCTGCTCCAGTGTGCTGCTGGCTCCCACTGGCCTGTAGTCAGATGGTTTCCTCCTCTGGGCACTGAGAGAGAGAGTGGAGTCCCAGGCCAGTAGAAAGTGAAATAAAATTGGAACAGTTTTTATCTGAAGGATAAGTAATATGTGAAATAGAGAGAGGTTATTCCCCAAGCTGCTTCCCATCTCCAACCCACTTTGCCAGCCAGCACTACTCCCATCCTGACCCCACCTCTGTTCAGGTGTAAACAGGGTCTGTTTCACTTGGAGAATCTCATGTATAAGAATGTGATTTGGTGGGGCCAGACTCTGATTGTATGGCACTCGCACCTCACAGCTGGAACGGGGCCTCCCGTGTCCCACGTGCTTTGCCTCTTCCCTCCCATGGATCTGCTGGTTCTCATGATCTCTTCCGTCCTCTCTTTTCTGCTTTATTTCTTTGTGAATTCCTCTGGAAGCCTTTTTGTTTCTTGGTGTTTGGAGTCTGATCCTTGTTCTGTGGAAATCAACTTGCACTGTAAACTCTTTGCTTACTTATGGACAGAAAGATAAAGATTAACTGAAACATGCACTTGGGTACTTTTTTTTCCTCCTTCCGCAGAGGGAGGTTTATTATCTTGTTTGTTTTATGTTGAGGTTTTTTTTTGTGCCTCTAGGGGACCATGGGCTGGCTTCCACTGCAGTGGTAATTTTTTTTAATAATGAAAAATGAAGATTTGACTCTGGGAAATGAGCCTGAATTGTGTAGGTTTGGCCATTTCTGTGTTTATAGCATCATCAAATATCAAACAGGATCAAGTCTCCTGAGTTAGTGAACCATGTGCTAAAACCTTTGTGCAGTTGGGACCTGTAGAACAGGCACCCTGGCCCTAGGGGCTCTTAGGAAAGGACATGGAGGGCCTTGACTGTTTATCTGATCTGTGGTGGCTGCAGGTGAGAGTTGGAGCTGGTGGGCTTCATTCCTGTCCATGCTGATCATGTCTTCAGTCATGTATTCAGTGTTCATTCCAAAGTCACCTGCTCTGTCAAAGCTCAGTAACTTAAACCAGTGTTTTATCCATTAAACTGGGTACACCCACAAAGTGCCATCTCTCCTTGTCCCCAGGCTGTCAATCACTACAAAGAAGGTTTGAGGTCAGACATTAGCATGTATGTCCTGTGGATCCCATGGTACAAACACTGACATGAAAATAATAATTAACTTTATTGGAGCCTAATTTATCCAGCTGTTATTTCTCATGACATATTTCTGTTGACATGGGCCCAAACACAAACACTTATTGGGCAAAGTTCATGCTCATGCAATCAGTCTCACTTAGAGTTTTACAGAAAGTTAAACTGCCTGAATGCTGAATCCTCACTGTTATTGTCTTGGGAGAGTTTGCTTTACTAGCGAATCCCAAAAAACCCCCATAAATAGGCTCTAATGCTAAACCCACACTGAGCCTGGAACAGTGGAACAAAGGAACAGAAGCAATAATGAGAATGCCTTTTGTGCCATGCTTGGCTAAGGGTCATGACAGATTTTGATTGATTATAGAGCAGGCCTGCTCTTAAATCTCATAGAATCCCAGAATGGTTTGGGTTGGAAGGGACCATAAAGCTCATGTGCCTGGGCAGGAATTCCTTCCTCAAGGCCAGGTTGCTCAGAGCCCCATACAACCTCTGAATGTAAGAGCAATTTAAGTGAGTTGACCTTGAGCTCATTGAGTGCAGAGCAGACCCAGAGGTTTCACAAGACACACATGAACACTCAGTCCCTTTATTTTGGTTCATCAGGCTCTGGATTTGGACCCATAGTCACAAGCCCCTTGCCTCTCCCACATGCTTTCAAAGCAAGCATCCCTATGGAACACATCCCAATGGGTCTTTCATCAGGCACCTCTGCAGCTGCCTTCCTTTGTGCATGGTGACCTCGAGAAAGGTTTGTGGGTGTGCAAGGCAGCAGCAAGGCCGATGTGTTGGGATGGGGAAAGATTCACAGTGGATGTGGCAGTGCCTTGCTCTTGAACTAGTCCTCGTACAAGGATGGGACCTTGGCTAGTCCACACAGTGATAACATCATCTGTGGTGTGTAAAGATCACCCACAGTGCTTCCCTAGTGATTCCCACCTGAGGCTCTGGGAGGGCCTGTAGGAAGAAGTAGTGTTTATTCTCAGTAAGGCAAGGTCATGTAATAGCTTTTATTTTTTGATTGCTTTTGATTTTCTGAATTGGTGTAGGCCAGTCTTCATTGCTTTTGCTGAAGGCTGCCCTTGCATTTTTTTATCTGGAAGATCTCAACAGGAGTTGTTAAAGTCCCATTTGCTGCCAAACAGCATCCACTGGCAGACTGCTGACTGCATGTGTGATTCCTGAGAGTAGTGAGAGTTTGTTTATGGGCTTTGAGTCTATTCCCTATGGTGGAAAAGGATAATACTAAAGAACCACTTCTGAAATTCACTGTGATGTTGTACAAGAAGTCCAAGCAGAAGCTGGAGGGAAAAAGTCTTAGAAGCTTCCACGTGCATATCTACTGCTTACTGCATCTTTGTTCAGCATCACTGATTCTCCCCAGCCCCTGGGGTGGGGGTCCAGCTTGGCTCAGGCTGTCACGTAGACTTCCAGGAGCCCCCCGACGGAGTGCATGCGGTAAAACACAGCCAAGGGGAGTCCAAAGTTCACGATCACAAACCAGGTGGAGTAGCCATAAAATGACCTTTCCATTCCATTCTCGAAGAGGGGGTGAGACCCAAATGTGGGTATGATCCACAGCTGGAGAGATGTGAGGGAAAGAAACACAAGTCAGAGGATGACAAACTGTCCCCTACTTGCACCCTAATCTCAGCACTGGCTCAAGAGTTGTAGGAATATTTCAGGAGTATCACAGTAGTCACCTTGCCAGAGAGGAGAAGGAAAATCCCATAGTTATGCTGTTGACTCCTTGCTGTAATTCAAATCCTGCTGAATCCCTGGAAACCTAAGGACAGCCCCATTCTGCCCCAGCCTTCTTCTCTTTCTACAGGATTTCATTGTTTCCCTGGGCAATGGGTTTTCACTGGATTAAGGCTGCAGTGTTGATTCAAGATCCCAGACCACAGTGTATTTTACTGTGTGAGTTTCAAGCCTGGACACTCATGTTTACAGAGACTTAATGCTGGTGCCTGACATTTTCTTTCATGTTTCTCATGAAACACCCTTAATAAGCCTAGTGGGTTTTTTTTTTCAGAGGCTAAAATCTTGGCCAGTAAGGACTCATTAGCTGTCTCCTCCCATGAAACACAGTAATACTTGACTCTAAGGGTAGAGAGACTTCCTAATTATGAGGGTGGGGTATTATCAGCAAAACTGGTCTTGGCTTGCCTTACCAGTACTTGAGACTTGGTGGGCAAAAGTTTTTTGTTTGGAATACAGAGAAAGACAGAGAGATCGTGTCTGTGTCACAGGTCACCATGGCTCAGGCGGAGCTGTGACAGAGCAGAGAGCGCAATACTTACTATGATGTTGCTCAGAACTAAGAAGAACGAGATCTCCCTCAATACTCTTCTCTTCCAGCTCAGGTGAGAGTAGGTATGGATGTAGGACAGGGAAGCTTTCCGGATCTCCTGTCCCAGCTCCAGCATGCTCACTCGTCTCTGGCTGTAGGCTTCATGATTCTGCTCTTCTTTAGTGTCTTCCTCCTTGGCAGGAGGTGTCTGGCTGTGCTCCTGTATGCTGCTCAGCGTGGTCTCCTCTTCCCCAGGCAGCTCTGCAGCCATCGTGTACTGCTCGGAGCGTCTGGCATGTTTGGCCTCAGCTGCTGCTACAACATGCCGCCGGTGGAGCCCATCGATGACAAAAACATTTTGGGTGATGTTCTGAAGGATCATGAGGACAGAGTAGGCCAGGGCAAGGCTGTTCAGCAGGTCTCTGGGGTTGCTGGCCATCAGGGCCACAATGGAGAAGTAGGACATGCAGATTTGGCCGAGGCCTGCCCCCATCAGCAGGACCACGTCCAGGCTGCGGGTTGGGTTCTGCACTGTGTCCAGCTCCTTTTTCTCCAAGGCGTGGATGATTGTCCCAATCACAGCACCCACACTCATCAGGGGCAGGAGCACAATGTAGTAGGAATAATAGATCACAAGGACCTGGCGGCTGGGGTCCAAGCTGGTGGCCTGGATCTGGTACATCATAAAGACACAAGCCCCGATGATTACAGCACTGGTGCCCAGCACTGGCCCAAAGACCACCCCGTGGAGCTTGAATTTGGGCCTGGTATCCAGGTTGTGGTGGTGGCTGATGCGTCTCCCCACGTTCTTCCACATGACGTAGAGCACGGAGCAGCAGACCAGGCTGTACTCGGTGTTGAAGGGGTACAGCAGGATGTAGCCCTCCTGGAAGATTTTGCAGATGGTCGTGTTTGGGCATGTGCACAAGGCAGTCTCATTGCCTGGAGCGTGAGAAGAGGAAGGTGACAATTAAGAGAGAGATGACCTGGATGGCACAACTGTCTTTGGGAGTTTCTTGAGTGCAGGCACAACATGTGTGTCTGTGCCTCAGAAACAGGGATCACAAGGAAGTTATATGGCTACTACTCAGTCCTGAAGTATATGAGGATTCAGAATAACACAGCTTAGCTAATGTCTTTCCCTATCTATGGTCAACACCACAGGTGCTGGATGAGACACTCCTCTTCCTTCACAACAAAGCCTTCTCTATTTCTCCCCCTGGAATATTAGATTCCCCTTTATTCCTCTATATCCTCACAAAGAAGACCACAGCAATTACATGAGCCTCTTCTAGTCTGGCAATCCTGTGCTTACAGTTAATAGGAAAAAGTGAGCAAAAATGCTAATTCATGGTGGGCTTTTCTTTTCCTAGACCTCAGTGTCAGGGTTTCATAGCAGATCCCCTCCCTCCAGGTAAAGATCTTCTCCCCTTGCAGCCCATATTCTCGAGACAACCTCCAATAGTAGGGAAGTTGCAGCTGGAGGAACTGGAGATATCTGAATCACTGAGACCCAGAGGGTGCCCAGAGAAGTGCAACAGCACCAAGCCTGACAGAGTTCAGGAAGCATTGGACAATACTCTGGGGCACATGGTAGACTACTTGGGAATGGTCTTGTACAGGGCCAAGAACTGGGCTGGCTGATCTTTGTGGGTCCCTTCCAACTCAGTATATCTTGTGATTCTGTGAAATGTTTTCCTAGAAGTCACCTGTGTCAGCCTAACACCAATGGGGATGTGAAGAAGGAGCCTTGCCTGAGAATCGCTGCTCCACCTCGCGCAGCTGAGACTCGATCTCCATGTGCAGGGTGTCGTTGGTCACGGCCAGGAGCCAGACAAGAAGGTTGGTGGCTGTGGTGACCATCAGCCCACACCTCGGAGGAGACACAGGACTTGTACAGTGTTTGGGGATGGTTCACAGCCAGTGTGTCCTTCCCCTCTCGCTGGCCCATGCACAGATTTGAGCACAGATTTGTATCCACTCTACCTGAGGCCCATGGGGTGTGGCTTTGCATAAACACACCTGAGCATATTCCCACTTGCCATTTACAAAGGAGCAGGGCAGGCAGTGCCTGGTGAAACTGGCCTCAGCTGAGACATCTCCCAGTAATAGGAATGGAGAGACCCCCCCCCCCCTCCCCCATCCTCCAGTCTGTGAGCTGGTGCCTGACAACAGGAAGATGTTTGGGAGGAAGGAAGAAGCTTTGCAGCATTCCAAGGCACAAAGGAAAACTGAAGGGAGCTGGTGAGCTCAGTTCAGTGGAGGGAGAATGGGTCTGAACAATGCATAGTTTGGTTCTTGTATCACCCAAAATATAGGGTCTGTATAGGATCAGATGCACACATTTCTAGCAGGAATCATAATGGACATCACAGGCAGAAAGGAAAAGTTTCTTTAGAGCAGTAGAAGGCATTTTTTGTCCTCGTTTTTTACCTGGTGAAGTTGTGCTGGACTTGAATGCAGTCCTTAGAGTGATGCCACAGAAAGTAAGCCTGCAAACGGAGAACAATAACACTGTGAGCAGGGTGAAGTTGGCAGCTGGCTGTAAGCTGCCATGGTGGTAAGAAACAGGTAGACAAGAAAGTACAGGTCCTAGCAGGAGTAAATCTGCCTCTCTGTGAGGCTGCAGGGACATGTGTGCACCTGTACCCCAGTGCTGAGGCAGGTGCTGGTATCCTTGGGTAAGGGCAGCATTTACGTGTGACTGCACTGAATGCACATCCTGGAGCTCCGTGTTCCTATGTCCTATTCATGTGGGTATTTGCTGCTGAGGTGTGAATTAGTTTACTTTTCAAATATGGCTTTGGGTCTGTAAAGAAGAAGGCTGGTGTTGAATAACAAGGTGAAAATGGTGTGAGATATCTTTGTGTGGAAAGGATTTTGTTGGGTGGATGGATTGGCAAGTACAAAGAGGAGCTGAGGCACAGACTGGTGCAAAGACATCTCTGGCAAAATGTGAAATTTCCTCTCCTCCTACTTTGTTTCAAAGCAAATTCCTCTGGGTCCTATGGTATGTCAGGTATTTCTAGGGTAAATTTTGAATCTTTCTCCCCTGTCTCTCTAGGTGGCACACAGGGAGTGCAGGTAGCATTTGAAGTGGTGTGTGATGCTTTAATGCTTTCAGTGCTCAGGAGAATGCCCCATGTTCATTCACTTTCCCACATCTCCCAGCTTCCCCCCAGCCCTGGGGCTCCCAGGAATGGGACAGAGAGAACAGAGAAGCTTACAGAAGGGTAATGTGCAGTACCTGGGTGCAAATAAAAAGGATTCCAATGACAGGAAACAAAATTTCCACCTTGGATTTGCAGTGGACGAGGATTGTGCTGTAGCCAATCTGAAACACATTCAGGAGGATGCTGCAACTGCCAAACAGCAGCACTGACCCTGCACAAAGAGCAAAGGACCAGTAAATAAACCCAGATATGTCTCTTGAGCATCTGAGCTTGTCTGGGGATAGGAGGCCTTGTACTTCTTGGATTTGTGTGGAGTTAGCAGTCTTTCTCCTGGAATTCTCATGATTCTAGGAGAGGAGGACAAAGGAGAGCCTTTGTCCTGAACCTGAACCTGATTGCGTGCTTTGACTGGTTAAAGGTGTTAGGAAAATGCAAGGTATTTTCTTGTGCTTGGATGCAAGGTGGGGATGGGGTTTTTGTACAATCTGAAATGACAGGGGTAAGTTAATGGTGGATCATGCTTTCTGCCTTGTGGGAGGAAACCTGCAATGACCACAAGTCTGCTAAGGCTTGTAGCAGTCCCATCTGCAGGAGTTGGAACCCTTTGATTGTTTTTCCCTTTTGCCTTGGACATGCCTCTGCAGCTTTAGGTACTCAAGTACCTTGCAGTTTCCTTCAATTGATTCTCCATGCTTAAGTTAACAAGACAGTGCCTAATTAAAAACTCCATGATAGACCAGAGGCAGGGCTGCTGCGAGAAGGGTAATTTCTCAAAATGGGGCAAATACTGGAGGGAAAATCTCCCAGGAAAGCCTGGGTGTCACTGGGATGTGACTCAATGGGTAAGAATCCTCCCCTTGGCAGCAAGGCTGCGGTGATGTTAAATGAGGATGATGGTGACATAGGGCCACTGGTGCTCTTGGAGGATAAACACACTTCTCAAAGTACTCCTGCCTAAAACCTTTCCTATGGTTTTCCCACGGTGCTCAGTTGCTGTCCTGGAAAGGGGTTATGCCTGGATTTCTCTTTGTGAAGGGACCAGAGAGTGAAATTCGACTGGAGGCTGAAGGGGAGCCCAGTTTCAGGCTTTCCTGGCTGCTCTGCTTCCACTCCATGGCACCTACTGTCCCCATCAGCCTGACAAGAACCGGGAAGTTCCCAATGCCCTGACTGCATATCCTACAGCTTCTAGCTCTTCTAGTAACAGGGGAAGAATTTCTTTGCCTTCCAAGCCTTTGGAAGAAGGCATGAGAGAAGAAATAAAAGCAGAACTTACCCCTAACCCAGATGGGTCCAGCATGGGAGTCCCTGTAGAGCACGGCGTGTGGCTGCCGGCTGGTGCCCATCAGGTAGTAAATAATCCAGAACAGGGACAAGACCTTGAGGATGGAGAGCAGGATCCAGACATCTGCCAGAGTGATGGCCACCCTGTTGAAGATCATGCTGCTGATGAAGGCGCTGCCCAGAAACACCACGTTCATGGCCAGCAGCCCTGAGAAAAGCTGCCCAGCCTTCTGGGCTTGCTGGTGCCTCTGCTGCACCGAGGAGCAGTGACGGTACAGCCAGAACTTCTCATAGTGGATCGTGGTGGTGTCTGCTGGGACTGATGCTGATCCGCTCTTGCAGTGACGGCAGGAGACTTTCTTGTCAGACATAGCTCATCTGCCTGGGGATCACCTGCTGCATTGAAAACAAGGAATGTTTAAAGGGGGGATGTGCTGAGATGGGAGGCTGTATGCTCTGCTGTGAAGGCCACTTCACTGTGTAGTAACCTCCCTTCCTTGCTTTGCAGCTTTTCCTTCCTTCTACAGAAGCTGGATGAAGAGGAAAAGGAGATTGGTTCTTAGCCCAGGTTAGGCATTAAAAATTTCCCAGTGGACAGAGTCATTGCAGGGCACTGGGGAAAGGCCCTTCTGCCAAAACATGTCCAGAGACATGGGATTAAAGTGGGTGTCTGATACCTCTACCTCCCCAGTAGGGAGCTGCTGGGACCAGAGGTGCTCAAACCGTTCCCACCCTCACCCTTCACAGCTTCTCCAGCCCTGGGTTCAGGTTTTCTCCTTACCCTTTGTTGCCGTAAGGATTAGATGGAAATGAAGAGCAAGCTTAGACCTGCTTTGAAATTCAGAGCTGTTTGATTTTCAATTGATGGGTTCAACCTCTTCCTGTTGATTTTGGGCTCTGAGAATTACAGGCTCCCTGAACGGTCACACAAATTGTGGTAGAGTTGGAGAGAATAAACAAAGGGTCTGTAAAGCCTGGAATAAGCTGCTGGGATTAGATCCCAACTCCCACCCAGGTGGGCTGAGACTGGGAAACAATCAGTACCTGTTTTTCTTTCCTTTTGCTCTTGTAGCACAAGGCCGTGAGGACACTGACACAGAGGAGCTGGAGGGATTGGCCCAGACAGACTGTCAGAGCCGGAGAGCTTTTCCATCCAGCTTTCGGTAAAATCTTGGTAGGGCTGTACTGCTCTTGAGAGGGAAATCTTGCTGACATAAAGGCAACATCAGCCTCTCTATAGACTTGGTACATGGAAAGATGCTTTCATTCCAGAGCGTGGCTCTGGTTGTAGTGAAGTGTTGCAGTTCAAATTTATTTTATTGATTCCTTGTTAAGTGTTTTGTTGTGTTGTACCCCCCTGTTCTCCCCGCGTTGGTTTACCCCTGGGTTTTACCCTCCCTCAAAGCTGTCCCTCATGCCATTCCCCGCCCCTTGTTCCAGCTCTTTCCCTGCCTGTCAAGGCAACCCAGCTCCTTTTGTTCCCGAACCTTCCCTGCCACTCAAACCTCGGGCCAATCCGTGTCTGCAACACCCCTTTGGAATTCCCCTACTCCTGGAAGCCCCGTGTGCCCATGAGGCCCGTCCTCTCCACCCTGCTACCCCAACTGGCCCCAATCGCTTGATGGAATCCCCTCACTCCTCCCCTGAGGATTCCCTATTAGTTAGCTGTTTGTATCCACCCGCTGACTTGTATCTGAGCAAAACCCCTTGCACAATAGAGCAAGGGGCTTTTTGTCCTGCTCCCTTCTCCTGGAATGAATTGTTCCTTGTGGAACCTGGAGATGGAGAGCCTCCTCCTTTCTCCTCTGCCTGGTCCCTGTCCTGGCTTGTGTCTGGCATCGTAGAGCAAGTGGCTGTAAGGGTTCTGCCTCTGGTAAATCCCCATCCCGAGGCATTCCCCACTCCAGGCCTGGCTCCGGAGTCCTAAGAGCCCAAGTTCCAGCAGTCACTGCAGTCAAGGGTGGCTGGAGTGAAAAAAAGCCCCCTGAGATGTGTTTGAGAAGGAGGAACCTTAAACATTCTGTGATAGGTAGTCTTGGGGAGAAATTGTTTGAGGAGGGATTGAAATTTAGTGTTTCCCTTTTCCTTTACATGTGCACAGAGGTGCTCTATCTGCCCTTGCCCTGGGACTCTGAGGTGAGCTAATCCCCTGGGTTTTGTGGCTGGCAGCAGAGATTCAGCATTTCTTTATAAGTTGGTGAGTTTAGAGGGTTAATTAGGAGAGGATGGACCTCTCCATGGAAGGACAAGAATAATTTGTGTGTCCCAGAATAAACCCCCAAGCCCTGAGTTCCTTGGCACATCTCTTGGTGGAGATTGATCCTAAACTCTTCCCCATTTTTCTCCAAAATTCTGCTAATTTGGTGGCAGAGGGGCAAACTCCCTCCTCTCTTCTAGGACCATAGCTCTTCTGCTCCAAAGGGAGCCCAGAGGCCATAAAATCAGCAGGAAGCCCATTCAGGCTGCACCAGGAGGCACCCAAGTGCCCAGACAGGACTGCACACAGAGGGATCCAAGCCCTTGACCCCGTAGCTGTGCTGTGGGGAGCAGCCAAGCCCAGCCCTTACCTGCCTGCAGCCTCTGCTGCCTGAGGAGCCGGCCCAGCCTCGGGTGCAGCCGATCTGAAGCCAGTGGCTGGAATGCCACCAGGATGCACGGGAGACTCTGACAACCCAAGGTGCAGACAGGAGTCGTCAGGGCTGCTCCTCACTAAATGCAGCCTCTGCTCCGAGCCCATTGATTTATTTTCTTTCCACCTTGTTTACTTTGTGTCTATTATTGTCATTTCATTAATTACTCAGTGGGAAGCTCTCAGATCTGCCACAGGCAGCCAATGGGAAGCAGCTCCTTTATGCACCTGCTGGGTTGCCTCACACCAACAGCTCTGCCAACTGGTAAAACCACAACGGTGGTGACTAATTTGTGCCATGGCTCAGGCAGGTGTAGAGCTAATCTCCTGGCACAGGCTTGTGTTGGGAGTGCTTACCCACACTGCCTCAGCCAAAACCCACTTGAGTTCCCTACTCCCTTGTTTTTAGGTAGATCCTAAGATTTTTTTTTTCCTCATGTGTCCGATTTCTTTTTGCTTTTATCCAGGGCACACATCTTACCCAAAAGGTAAGATGCAGTCCACCCCTGCACTGGTGCAGGAATGACACCCACCAGTTTGATGCCTTTTTGGCAGAAAGGTGCTGCTATTGAGGGTGATAACTACAACCTACTAATGCTGATTTCAGAGTGAGACCCACATGTGCCAGCCCCACCGTCTTGGCCAAATGTGGTCAGGGATGCTTTAGGTCCAACCTGTGCTGTTCTTGATCCCTGCCTTTTTGCAGGACAAATTGATTCTCACTTGGGACTCTGTGGTGAGCTGATGCCCCAGGTTTGTGGCTGGCAGGAGGGATTCAGCATTTCTGTGTTGGTGAGTTTAGAAGGTTCATCAGGAGAGGACTTATTTGTGTGTCCCAGGATGAACCCCCAAGGCCTGAGGTCCTTACAGCTGGCAAACACATGAGCTGAGAGTTCAGAGCCATGAAATAATTCCCAAGAAGCTGATTAGGGGTAGGAGTGGTTGGGGGAGCACAGGTTATCGTGTGTGGGGATGTGACGAAAGGGGTGGAAAACAAGGCTGAAAGGGCCCCATTTCTCCTGGGTGAGAACACCCGGTGTGTGCTGGTGCAGCCATTGTTTGATGTCTGCCTGCAAAAGGTTATGTTTAATGTCTGACCAAGCCCTTGCACTGCTGTGGTGGAGCCCAGGTGCTCCAGTCTGGGCAGGTGTTCATGAATACCCATGGCTGGATTTGTTCTGCCTTCCCCCAAAGCATCAGCATCTCCAGCCTGTCTGGAAGCCTACTTGGATGTCCTTGCTTTCATGTTTTGAGATCCTCTGAGTGCAATTGAGCTCTTTCAGGGGCCCGCCTCTTTTCCAGAATCTGTTCCAGAGATCAGCAGGGAACTGGGATATTCCAAGAGCCATTTGGTGGCCTCTGTTGGCTAAAGCCAACTATTTCTGCGCAAGTCATTAACAAATATGATCTTTTTCAGTGCTATGATCCTAAATTGGGGTAGCCATACAGAAGTAGGAAATGGAGGCCATGAGTCTGAATGTATCCTAAAGTTTGGCTGAAATTGGAAGTTTTTCCTTAAAAGATTGGTCTGAAATAAAATGCTGGTGCCTGCTGTGCTTCAGTAGTTTTGTCAATGGGACTGGGCATCTGTGTTGCAAAGATGAGGCGTCCTTCCTAGCCTGATTTACCCTATCTTGGCTTTGGAGCTGAAATTGAACCCAGAGGAGTTTTAAAGCTCTGGGAGATGGGTTAATCCTCCTTATTTGGTCCTTAATTTGAAGAAGAGCAGCTATTTTACTGGAATGTATTGACACAAGTTTAACTAAATCATTAAGTAAGCAAGCGTGCAAGAAAGGAGAAGGTGAGTCTAAGTCACTGGATCGATCACAGGAATCTCTGCCCCGGAGAAGCTGCCTCTACTCACAGGTTGGGAGAAAGCTGTAAACGTTAGGAGCAATGTTTGCCCCCCTGCTATCAGCAGTGTGCTTATTAATGGTGCTATCTGTGCACTCAGCAGTGATAACAGCCAGGCCAGGCCCAGCAGGTCAGTAAACAAGCCCTGGGAGGAAGGAGCTCCGTGCCCAGCCACTGTGTTTGCCCAAAGGCCACCTGAGGAACACGGGGCTCCTCACATCTCCCCGGCTGGCCCACGCCCTTCCTTTGGCATTGATAACCACGGCGGTGACGTCTCCTTGGGGCTGGGAGTGAGAGACTTCTGGGGTCACTGCAAAGAGCAGCTTCATTCAGCGTGGGTGAGGGTGAGCTGTGCTGCACTGCCCAGCTCTGTCCCTCCATCCCCTCCAATGGGTTCTGGGGGTATGGCCTGGCTCCCCTTGTGAGCGTGTCTCTATCTTCCCTGCTGGCTCTTGGTCCAGGTCCTTTTGACCTCCTGCCTGCACTGAGTTCCTCCTCACTGCTAAGGACCATTGGGAAATGCCTCCTCTGCCTCCACCTCCTGACTTGGCTCTCAGCACACTGCTGGAGCCAATCCTGCTCACAGGCACTTTGTGCTGCAATCCCATCCCTCATCTCCAGCCTTGTGACCTTCTCAATCCATCCACTTTCCATCTACTGTACTGACAGATAATAATTAACTTGGATTCCTCCCATCTCGGACACACCTCAGAGCAAACCACTCAGATAAATGGTGTTTTGCTTTGTTTTTTTTTTTCCTAACAAAACAAATCTCACCCTCAAATAACAGATGATTAAGAAGCAGAGGAGAAGATGCAAAACCCAGGTGGGGTGGGATGATGCCTCAGGCTTGACCCTGGCTATGGCCTTCCCTGCTCTTTTCTGAGCAATGATTTCTGATCTCCTGCTCTTCCTCTCTTCCCTCTATTGCTGCTCACTCTTGCTGGCTCTGGCAGCATGTCCCTCAGGCCAGGGTCTGAATTGAGACCTTTTTGACTCTCACATGCTGTCTCAGGTCTTGGAACTGGAGCACCTGAGCTCAAACAGTGCTGAGCTCTTAACCCTGCCAACCCCTGGGGAGTGATTTTTATTTGTGGGGTTTGGGGGTTCCACCAAACCTCTGCAACACAGCAGGTGCTCAAATCTGGAGCTGGGAGACCAAAGTGGATTTTATACCAAAGTGGGTGAATCTGGAAGCCCCTGGGAGGATCTGGTGCACCCAGGGCAGCCCATTGCTTTCCTGTAGCTCTTCATTTGCAGTGACTGCCATTGAAACAGTCACCCTGAGGCCCATCTCTGTCCTGGCTCCCCATCCCTTAACGGGAATGGAATCCCTGCTCCGTAAGGATGCTCTGGCAGGAGCAGTTAGCAAGATGCTGCTGGTGGCCTTGGGGCCCAGCCTCATTCTCTGCTCTGACAGGCTCTCTGCTCAGCCAGCTCCTGTGCCTCAGTTTCCCTCCTTCCAGGCAGGAAGATGGAGCTACCAGCAGTGCTTTTCTCCAGGGATCTGACATGGGGATGTGCGTACAAAGGGCCAAGCGTGATCCCTTCCATAACTTGGGTACTGTGTTCGTGGTGTCCTCCCCTTCCACCAAACCCTCCATCAAGAAGATGCATCCTGTTTTTTAGGTGGGCTGTGAGGAGCTGTGTCCCAGCTCTGAGGGGAAAGGGGCAGTGATGGAGCAGCCAGCAGTCAGCTGTGTCACCTGCCAGAGAGGAACTTCAAGGAAAGGCATGGATTTGTGCACTTAGGATGTGGCAGTGCCTGCTCCAGGGCTGCGCCTCAGTTTGGGTGACACACCTGGGAGACTGAATGTGCCAAGGAATCGCCCAGAACCTTTGGATGATTCTCCATCAGCCTTGGAGCACACCCCTTTGCACAGTAACTGACTATGAGCTGATACCTTCTAGTATCCTTGAGCACACAAGAGAGTTTACAGCAGAGTTTTCTTAGGGTTTAGATTTTTAGGCTTCTTTTTTTTCTTCTATGCATTTGTGCTCGCTTTCCCTCTGGCTATATATATACCCCCCTATATTTATATACTCCTTTTTTTGTGTATATAGCTGGGGTTCACAAGCTCTTTCCCATTCTACTGCTTTTCCCAAGATAGATGTTTGTGGCTGGAGGGCAGAAGAAGAATTCAGCCCTTGGTTGGAAGCCCCTGTCATCCCTGTGCTTGCAGCCTGGAGATACCTCAGATTAGCCAGGGATCCTTGTGGAGCCTCTACCATCCCCAGAGTGTTTTGATTTATCCCAAGAGGACTGTGGTTGAATGTTGTGGGGTTCCAGCTGACGCACCCTGGAGAAGTTGATTTGGGATTATTGCGTGTATCAGAGCTGCTTGAATTGTTGGGGGATTCTCCTCACATCCGTCCTGAATCTATTTGGCCCCAGAAGTGCCCCTACAACAGCTGTCCAGAAGAAAAGAGCAGTTCCAAGTTTTCCCTGCTTGACCCAGGGCACCCATTCCTGGGAACCTGGGAGCAGGAACCAGCAAGAGCATGTAGGAGGAAACCTGGTGTGCCCCCTGGGAATAGATTGGGTGATTAAAAGTGTTTTCTGCCCCTGTGTGTGCTCAGCAGCTTGGGCTCAAACAATGTGTGGAGCTGTAAGTAGGACTGACGTCTGCACTGTTTGCGTCTCTTCTCTGACTTAATTTCAACTGCAGGAGCCACAGAATAATGAGGCTTTTGTTTTAGGAAAGGTAAGGTTTCTAGAGGAAGATTTTATCTTTACCAGATCAACAGTAAAAATAGAACCAGGCCTTTGGAGGGTCAGTTGGGCTTGGGAAGACTCCCAGGCTGGTGAGGGAAAGGATCGACCCAAGTGGAGATGCTGGATCAGTGCAGCCCTCTGAGGGCAGGGGAAGTTGGGCTTTCCCCCATGTTCTACCCAGTTCAGAGAAAGGCTGCTGGCACACAGGAACACTGGTGTCAGACCAGCCAGAGGCACTGGTCCTTGCTGGTTTGGTGATCTGGACTTGGAGGGGAAGGTGGCTGGAAACACGTCAGCCTGGTCTGTAGGGTGGAAAATTGCATCACTCCATTTCAAGTCCCGTGACTTCCATTTATTATTTTTTCCTTGGTGGATGTGCAAACATCCATAGGAAAAGGCTTGATGGTTTCTTCCACCTCTGCAGTGTTTTTTATGGGAACGATAAACCCTGATGGAACAATAAAGCCTTTATTAGAATGGTTAAACCCTGATTTCTCAGGATGCAAACAGAGCTCAGCTGTGCCAGTTTGACATGCACCTTCCTGTCCTGGCAGACGGGGCTTTCTGAGGCTCTGCTTGGATGCTGGGTACAGCAGAGACGCCTATTTCTCTGAAAGCCCCCTCAATCATTCAGTGGTTCGTGGAGAGCTGCAGGCACCCAGAAACCTGAGTCAGGGCCACAGGGTCTGGGTGCAGGGCTGTACTCTAAGCCTCAAAGCACACACAGGCTTGAGGATGCAGCACCAGCATCCCTTCAGGGTGCTGGAGATCAAACTGGCCACAGCATTGCATTGATTTCTGTGTCATAGGGCCCTTTCAGGAGTTCAGTTACAGTGAAAATAAATAAATAACTTTGCATACAAAAATGTTCATATATTTTTTTAAAAAAATCATTATGTATTTAAAAAAAGAAAAAAAAGAAAAAAGAAAAGAAAAAAGAAAAATCTCTTTATTATCCCCCAGACTGTATTGCCCACATCATCTTTATGATTCTTGAGCCCTGATTCAGGAAAGCTGAGAAAAAAGTGTGCTAGAGCAATCCCATATCAGGGCTAGCCCAGGACCACAGGCACAGCTCTCCCTCCTTGGGAAGAGGAGGCTGCAGTGAAGCTTCCCGGAGAGGAAGGCATGGGCTGGAACAGGGAAGTGTTGAGAGGGCCCATACACATGGGCAATACAGAGAGGAAAGATTAAAATGTTTCCCAAAGCCTTTGGTGGTCACCAGTTTGTTTTTCACATCTCTGCAGGGGAGTGATTTCCGACTGGCCATATGAGGAGGTGAAGTGGTTTCCCTTTCTGTCCTTCCAGGCCTTTGTCAGCCCCTTGCACTCTCCAGCCCTCTGTGTGCAGGGAGGCTCTGACTGCCCAAGGGTGCTGAGAACACTCTGGAGAGTCCATCAGTGGCATGGAGTGAACAGGCTTTACAAGGAAGGTGAGTCTCTGTGTGAACCAAGGGTAATCACCATGATCCCACCCTAGATAACTTCCTTTCTTTCATCTGTTCTCTTTTAAGCTTTAAGAACTTCAGACACACACAGGCACATCCACACACAAGTAGCAAAAATAAAATCTGGACTATGTTTGGATCATCTTCACTGACAGTTCATAAATGCCCCAACACTGCAAGGGGACATGATTCAGGCAGTGTTGGAGACCCCTGGGGACATCTGGGCAGCTCCCAGCGCCCTGGGGTAGGAAGAAGGTGGATTGCTTGAGGAGGATCTCATCTTCCTTGCAAGGGAGCTCTTTAGGACATGATGTAGACCTCCAGCAAGCTGGCCACGGCATGCATTCGGTAGAAGATGCCAAAGGGCAGGCAAATGTCCACAATGGCCGGCCACATGGAATCACCATAGAAGTTCAGTTCTGTGTCATTGTCAAACTGGGGCCGGGCACCGAATGCTGGCATGATCCAGAGCTGTGGGAGGAAATGGGAGACAGCACTGTGTGAGAAAGGTGTGTGCTACATCAGGGGCCTGCAGTCACAGCTTCCCAGGAAAGGAGCAACCTCCTAGGCCATGGGTTTCGAGAAGAGATGTGCTGCCATGTCTCAAGAAAACCCAGACTTCACCCCAGATATTTGTCACTTTACATCCTTCTTTGAGGGGGTGAAGGGAATGGTTTAATGTAATTTATTAACGTAATCTATCCCACACATCCACAATAAAAATACTGAAACCGATTATTCTCTTGCATCCACCTCCTGTGTCTGATACTCTGGTGCTAAGTTATGGGTCTGTTGATGTAACCTGAAATGTCTTAATTTCAGGGCAGTCACTTTGTTTTTTTAGGGGACAAGGGAATCAGAATTCTGCATTTATAAATATAACTAATGTACTTTCTGTACAGCAGAGGCACAGAAAAGACTGCTTTTCCATTGGCCACACCTTTTCCTTCACAGACCCTTCTCCCTTGTGCTTCTAGCCCTCTTCTTCCCCACAAACTCTTCTCCCTGCATGTACTCACTATGATATTGCTCAGCAGCAGGAACATGGAGATCTCCCTCAAGAACTTCCTCCTCCAGTTCATCTTCTTGGGGGCAGTGAGGGACCTGACGAGGTCAGAAGCGTGCATGGCTTCCATGCTGGATGCCGCGCCGGCGGCCAAGGTGCTGCCAGTGTCGGGCACCCGCAGGGACACGGCATTGATGTTCACAAAGGTGAGCCCGTAGAGGTCCTTCTGGTGAGATTCGTGCTTGCAGTCCTCCTTGGGGGGCTGCCGGTGGAGGCCCTCGATGATGAAGACGTTCTGGAAGGTGTGCTGGGCGATCATTAGGAGGGCATAGGTGAGGTTGAGTGCACTGATAGTGTCCCTTGGCGTGCTGGCCACGATGGCCACAATGGAGTAGTAGGAAATGGCATATTGCCCCAAGGCTGCCCCCATTAGCAGGGCCACGTCCAGGGTCCTGGTGGGGTTCTTGTGCCGGTCCATGTCCCTCTTGTCAAACCGGTAGATGATGGAGCCACCGATGCAGACAAGAGACATCAGGCTCAGACAAACAATGTTGAAGATGTAGTACATGGTGAGTGCTTGGCTCTTCTTGCTGGATTCAGTGCTGGAATTTACCTGCACCTCGTACAGGATGAGGACTCCCAAACCACTCACAAGGATGATGAGGCCCAACATGATGCCTACAAAGAAGGTCCTTCGGAAGAGCTTGAACTTCAGGCGCTGAATGTGGTGGGAGTGGTCGTCTATGAAGCGTCCAACGTTCTTCCACATGACATAGACCATGGCAGAGGCAAAGAGACTGTACTCAATGTTAAAGGGGTACAGCCAAAAGTAGCCATTTTTGAAGATCTGGCAGATTTGGCTGTTGCAGTTGCATTCTTCAACTGAGCTGCTTCTCATTCCCACTGAAACAAGACAAAACCAGACAGGTGCCATGGTATTAAAATAAGGAACAACACTCCTTCTGGATGTTTGGGGTCAGTGAAAATCAAAACAAAGAACAAAAGAATATGTGACCACTTTAAAAACAAGGACACTTCACCATCAGCTTTCTTGTGCCCAGGTTATTTCTTAAAATGTTAACTGTTAGGTTAAATCTTCCTTTTTCCTTCCCTTCTTCAATCCCATCCCATTTGTACAGGGTCTTCCTCCTCTCTGACTCCTCTCTGACTCCTCTCTGACAGAGGTTTGGAAATGAACATCCATACTTGGGTTTTAACAAACCAGCCCTGACAAAGGTACCTCCAGCTCTAAACAGACATTCTGAAAAGGGATAAAATCTGACTTGCTGGGGAACAATTTCTACCTGGTGGGATCTCTCCCTGGACCAGATGGCTTCGCAAAGAGGCAGATTACCTTTCAGGAGCCACCTGAAGATTTCCTCTGTCATGTTTTTCTTCAGCTTTGAATGTGCCTTGTGGACAGACTCATCTGTCACTGCTGACATCCACACAGCCAGGTTTGTAGTCAGCGTCAGCATCAAGCCACATCTGCAGGAGGAGGAGAAGGTTTGTGACATTAAAGCAGTGGCTCTAGCCCATGTTTCTCCCATCCATGATTTGGGACTGTGGCATCTGCCTGAAGTGGTGCGAGGACTCCAATGGCCCAGGCTAGAAATCTTGATCCTTTCTTTACTGCCCTTACTCTCTTCCTGTTTTTTTTGTCTGTGCTCATGAGAATTAGCAAGGCTTGATTCCTAATGTTGCTTTTGAAAGAGCTTCTCAATAGTGAATAAATTAAAAGATCTGAACTGGTCTCCAGCAGATCCAGTCTTGCAAAAGTGGACAAGATCTCATTATAGCCTGAGGCTTGCCCACTGCATAGTTATCTTCCCCAGGGAATAAAAAGTCAACTATGAATCATTATTTAATGATAATTATTTATTTAATACTATCTGCTTTGAGTAATGCTTGTATTCTCTAATTGAATCCCAACCCTGATAGATCTACAGGTCATTAACCACAGCTGCTTGAGCTGGGATCTAAGTTTAGCTGGAGATTGAGCAGGTTTCATTTTGGGCAGCATTAAGGGATTATCCCCTGGTTACATCTTAGCTGTGTGAGAGAGTACAGAATGCCCAGGTCTGCTGGGCCAGTGGGATTCAAGTAGCAGCAGTGCTCACCTGGTAACATTCAGGTGCACGTGGATGCAGTCTTTGGCAGAGACCCACAGAAAATATGTCTGCAGGGAAAAGAAAAGGAGTTGTTATTCCCAGCAAAACAAGAAAGCAAAGGACCCCTCTGAAGGAGGGATCTCCCTGCAGAGCAGAGAGCAAGCTGGAGCCTCTTTTGCTTGGGTCCATCTGGGCTCAGCCTAGTTCATGATGCTGGCCCTCTGCTGGATGTTCTTTGCTCCCACTGCCATTGCTCTGCCCATGGCCAATCCTTATTCTGTCTATATTGTCCCTCTCTGATCTCTTCCCTCCTTGGCATTGTCCCAGAGCAGGGGGTCCTCTGTGTGGCCCCTCAAACTGCAAGGTAGCCCCTGCCTTGATTGTCCTTCTCCCCCTCTGTTCTTCATGGGCAAGGAGGCCTGGCTGGCTGGGGGCTTTTCAGAGTTTGTGACAAAAATGCCAACAAGTTTAAATCACTGCCTTAGAGTGAGTTGAGTTGCCATAGATGGAAGCTGTTGTGGTTGGAGGGAGAAGATGTGGGCTGGGTGGGGGCTGAGTTAAGCCCTTGCATTTGCTGTGGGAGCAGTTGAACTAAATCCAAGAGATCAGAGCTCCTTCCACTGGTGCCTGTGTGTCTCTACCACTCCCCAAGACAGAGCACAACCATCTCACCTGGACCACCACAAATATTGCCTGCACAATGGGGTAGATGATTTTGATTGCAGACAGGCAGCTGTAGAAGCTCGAGTAATATCCTATTTTGAACACATCCATGACAAGGCTGAAAATGGCAAATAGGATCAAGCCTCCTGTTGGAGAACAAAAATATCCGTGGTTGGACAGATGTGTGCACACATGGGCTAATGCAGAAGGATGAGAGGAAGAAGAGGAAATGTTGTCATGAAGAGGCTTTACTTCTACTGATGTTTTTCCTCTCCCAGCACCCAAATTATCTTGGCAGCAAAAAATCATACAATAATTTTGGCTGGAAGTGATTTTCAATCAGAATCAGCCTGGTATGCTGGGGCTAACAGCTCTTGCAAAAGCAGCAGAAGAGATCCTGGTGTAAGTTGCCAAGAGCCTTTGTGGATTCAGGGAGACCTGGCAGTGAATCCAGTGCAGGGACCAGGAGCTGACCTGAAGCAGGGCATGATGCCATGCCCCAGTCCATCAGCAGGAAGAGGCTGTGCCCAGATCTTTGCTGCTTCCCTTGTAATAACAGATGCTCCCATTAACTGTCCATCTCTAGCACTAGAGAAGGGCAGGATTTAGGAACTGGAATTTGTATCTCCCCTCCAGCCCCAGCACCTACCTCTCAGCCAGATGGGCCCGGCATGGGAGTCCTTGCCCAGGATGGCACCGGGGCACCGGGAGGTGCCAGCGAGGTAGAAGATGATCCAGATGATGACAATCAGCATCATGACTGTCAGCAGGAAGAAGACGTCGTAGTCGTGCACGGCGATCTTCTCGAAAGCCCCGCTGCTCACAAGCGTGCAGGCCAGCAGGGCCAAGTGCACAGCCAGCAGGATGGAGAACATGCGGCCACCCTTCTTCCACACTTCCTTGGAGGCAGGAGTGGAGGGGGGCTGGTGGCTGAAAGATGCTATCTGGCTTGAAGCCAGGCCGGCTTTGTCGTCCTTGTGCCCGCAGCCCATGCTGCAGGGGGGGTGTCCGAGCTCGCTGTCCTTTCGCCCAGGCTCCTCGGTCATGGTTCAGCCAAGGCTCTGCCTGAGGGTCAGAGCTGTTAAGGAGAGAGGCCCGTGAGTGAGAGGTGCATTTGGAACAGCCCAGGACACGTGATGAGGAGCACAGGATATTGCAGAGACAGGGACTGCAAGAAGAAGAGTGAGCTCATTTTCAAACTTTCCCTTTCCTGGTTCCCTGACGACTTTTTTTACTTAAGATGCTCTTGCTCAGGAAAATCCCAGGTCAGTTTAATGACGTGCGTTTAATTGGTCACACCACATTTACGTGTTTATTGATGCGAGAATTGGAAAAGCACCAAAAAGCACTCACAGGATAAAATATCCTGGGGCAAACAGCCAGTGTGGATAAAATTCTAAATGTCAAACACTAAATATTCTGAGAAATTGTTATACTTCCTTGCTGAAGAACAGGCCACCAAAAGGTAAGAAACCCCTGAGAATCTTTGGACTATCACATCGTAATTTGTAGCAGTTCCTGCAGGAAGAGTGTGAACTACTTGAGTTGTCACGCCCTCTAAAGCCCCTTGCCTATGCCAAGTTTGGCATTTTATTCATTCTCAGTGAAAAGCCTGAAATAAAGTGAATTAACCATTCAAACAAAGCCATTCCACCAACCTGTTTTGCTGCCTGGGATCCAAATCTCTGCTCCTGCCAGGCTGAGAAGTTTCCCTGTTGCTGCAGCTTGGTCAGTTGAAGAATTTATACCTGTTGAGACGTCTCTGTGATTTATACCATATCTGGAGCTGACAGCAGGGCTTTGTGGGCTTCTCAGAGAAACTCATGTGATCCATTTTGTGCAATAGCTGATTTTGGGGAAGCTGGAAAGAGATGAGGAGATAAGGGTTATTTACCTAGCAAGAGCATGAGTTGACAACACCGCTAAGCATGGCATGGACTGCTCGGTCACAGGGTCATGGCCACCACAGAGCAAGGCCACCCCACCAAATCCATCTCCCTACATGCATGAGGTCTCTTCCCTTGAGAGGAGATGGTTTAGGTGATGAACTTGTCTTTGGTGATGATTTTGTGCTTGGCTTTCCGCTTACTGGAGCAGAATAAACACTGTGCCCCACCCTGTGCTATTCAAATCAGTCCACTCCATGCCTCGAAGGTTCTTGAGGAAAAGGAAGAAATTTGCATTTGTACCTGTTCAGTGCCACAGTAACTTAATCCTTTCTCACCCATGCTGTCATCAACGAGGAAGGTTTAGCACTAGAGAAGGGCAGGATTTGGGGACAGGAATTTGTGGTCTCCTTTGCTGACGCAGTGCCTTTGATTTTTCAGGGTAGGATCACCTTTCTCTGGACCTTAACTCCTCTCCTTCTAAGGAGTAACCATGTCACAAACCACAGGGCAGGTATAATTCAAACGTTTGTCTGGTAAGGGAACAGTTTCTGCTCAAGGTCCCTTTCACCCAGCTATGTTTTGTGGGGGAGCTATAGAAGTCCCGTGGCAGTTCTGGGTGGATGGGGACAAGTTTTAGTCCTTGAGATGCCTCATTTGGAGATGTCTCTGCTGCTTTCCCCCTTCAGGGCAAGCACAGAGCTGGGGCCATTTGCTCTGTGTTTTCGCAGTCCCATTCCTGCCTGCTTGTGTCCTTCTTGCCCCACTGCAGGACAGCAAACTGAATTGTGTGTGATGGGGAAGGAGAGCTCAGGATGCACCACCCAGCCCAGGGACAGCCCCTGTGTCTCTGCCGTGCCGCCACCAGCTGCACCAGGTCTACCCTGCCTGGCCTCTGCTGAGCCACGGGGATTCCTTTTGGGGTGAGTGGTTGATCTCTTCTCAGTCTGCAGCCTTTCCCAGGGGAAGCCCAGGCCTCCCAGAAGTAAATCCGAGCTGATCATGATGTTTTGCAGAGGCCAAAGGTTCAGAGGCCCCTCGGGGTAAACGTGCTGGTTTACCGTGCTTCTTTTGTCCTTCCCAGCCAGCAATAGAGGAAAGAGTGTTCACTGCCTCGGGCAATGCTCCCAGTCCTCCTGGCAGCCACCATAGGGTGCAACAAATTTAATTAGTAACAATACAAGAATCATTAAATAACGTCAGTAATGAATTGCAGGCGTTACTGTGCTGCTTTTTACCCGCAAGGATCCCAGCATCAAAAGCCTCAGTGGCTACTACATCCCATTGCCCAGGGAGGCTGAGCTGGTGCAAATGAACCTGTTGAGGTGAGCAAACCCCGCAGGGAGCAGACTCTGGCTCTGATGCACTTCCAGGTGTCCCCGGGCAGCCGGGGACGCAGATGCCATGTCAGCCACCCAGGGATTAATCACTGCAGCTTGCGTGGGTGCACCTGGCACTGCTTTAGGGCCACCCTCCTGTCTTGGGGCATTTTTTTCCTTACAAAAATAAGCTGCCTTTCTCATTTACTTCCTCTTTGCTCATTGCCTCCAAGCTCCCCTGATGCTGTCTTACAGTCTTTCCCAATTTTCCACTCTCCTCCCATTTCTCACCCATCTGATGGCTCTGTCCACCCTCTCCAAACCCTGTGCCTGTCCTAGGGCCATGGTGACACACACAGAGTCCTACCCTGGAGATCTCCATTCCCAGGGTCAGAATATTACAGGTAAAATGAACAATAGAGTAGCAGGAAATTCCTCCTCCACATCAGCATGTCCCAGGGGATACAATCCACCGATTCACCCTTGGGTGTAATGCATTGGGACAGCTTCGTGCTTCGGTCAACACCCAGGCTTGACTCCATCTTTCCGACAGCAGAGGGTGCCCGGGAACCGGGAACGCTGCGCCGGAGACGTTTCCTGGGGCTGGGCAATTCCCCGAGGGTTCGCGCAGCCGGGAATTCTGTGTCAGCATAAAAGACACCAGAGGCCAGACACTGCACCCACTGCACATCGCAGTGAAGTACCGAGTTACACACAGGGTTTTTCAAGTCTCCAGAGAGGGAAAAGAGATGAGAAAGGGAATGTTTCCAGCCCTTACGAGTTTCCTTGATTTATCAGATTCCTGTTGCACAGTTTGTTATGCAGTTCCTTGGGAAGCAGAATTCTGTGGGTATAGGCAGGGGGGTATAGATGGGGGATAGGGATGGTGACTGGGTCTGCTGTTGTCGTCCTAGTGACACTAGGGAGAGATATAAATAAATAAATAAACGTTTGGGTTTTGTTTTGTTTTGTTGTTTTTTGTTTTTTCGTTGTTGTTGTTGTTTGTTTGGGTTTTTTGTTTTGTTTTGTTTTGTTTTTGTTTTTCTGTTTTAAGTGAGAAAAAACTGAGCTGTGAACACCCCTGGTATTACTTTGAAATCAGTCACCAAACTGCTCTCAGCCAACTCCACACAGAGCAGGATTATCCATCCAGGTCCCTGCTCTCACAGTGCTGTGAGTGGAGGCCGTGGGGGTTTGTGCTCCTCTGACCCACTCTTCCTCCTCTGGCTACTGCTGCCCCTTGCTTGAGATGGGGTAGCTATGGAATAGGGGCATATTGGGCAGGATAAACCCAGCAGCCTGTCTGACAGCCTGCTCTGCTCTGGGGACACGTAAACCTGGTGAATTGCTGCTGTGTGACCCCGTGCTGAGCCCAACAGAGCGATGCTGCTTAATTGGAGCTTTTAATGTGCCGTGGAGCTGGTGCGTGTTCCAAGGAGCCGCCGGGGCCGGAGGATGCTTAGGACCCAGGGGAAGCGCTGTGGAGCCTGCCTGGCTGGGCTTGGAACCGCTCCTGCCTCCCCGGCCAGGACTTCTCAGGTGTCCCGATACGCGGAGCTGTGCGAGGCCAGTGGGGCCCTCCCGGCAGCTGCTCCTGCCCCACGTCCGTGCCCATGCTCCGGGCCCCCTGGGCACCCATGTGCTGGCCCGGGGACGCCTTGGCACCATGAATGACCAGTACCACCGAGCCGCCCGGGACGGCTACCTGGACCTCCTGAAGGAAGCCACCAAGAAGGACCTGAACTCGCCCGATGAGGATGGCATGACCCCGACCCTATGGGCCGCCTACCACGGCAACCTGGACGCCCTGCGCCTTATTGTCAGCAGAGGGTGAGTGCTGGCCAGGGCACGGGGCTGCTCTAAGGAGCAGAGTAGCTGGGACCCCCCTCTTCCCCCTTCTCTGCTCACAGGTCAGTGTGCCTCACAAAATTATGGCTTCTTTCTATAAGACCCCTACTCCTGTCCTCCCTGCTGTTACTTTTCTTTGTTTGTGGTGCTTTGAATCTAATCCAACACTCCTCATAACTGCTCTGTGTTTTCCCAGCTCCTCTGACCCTTTAAGTGCTCCTGCCCCCAGCCTGCTTGCAGCAACCTGGGTAGGGGTGAGTTCACCTTTCCAAGTGCTTTGTAATCTTTTACAGGTCCTGTAAGGATAAACACATTGTGTTGCTGAAAAAAGCCCTTTTAAGTGAGGAGGTAGAGAAAATAACTGCTCCCTCTGTCCCAAGAATGCTCGCAGAGGGATGTATGCAGTGCCAGCTGGCAGTGGCTGGCACTTGTCTGTTTTACCCAAAGCAAGGTCTCAGTATGTGACCCCTGGGCAGCTTGTTGTACACTTGGAGCCCAGGAAATACAGGTTTTCCAAGAGCAGATTTCTTTAAGCCCAGTCTCCCCCACAGGGCCTGCTCCATACTGGTCTGTGTCTCTGTACCTCACCCTGGGCTGCCAAATCTTAAGAGTTTTTGGCTTCCTAAATGTGGATATGGTGGAGAGGTGGGAGTGGTATTAAGGGGACTTGTCAGACTGGATGGGATTTACACCTTGGTGTTGGGGGAACCACACAAGGTTTGTGCTAAAGCAAGACCTGCCATTCCTAGCTCCCTCTGGGGCAGTCTGTGACACTCCAGTTCTTATTAACCCCCCAAAGACATGGCCCAGTGCTTCCTTCTGCTCCAGTAGCTCTTCTGAGCACCTCTTTTAAAGCCATCCAAGCTGGAGTGGTTTCTGCCTTGTCTTGAGAGATTGGTGGTGCTGATTTTGATTTTTGTATTTCTAATATTATGGGATGGTACTGAGGTCAGCAGCCTGGATGGACGTCACACCTCCTTGGAAGGGCTTTACTTCTCCATGTTGGGCTTGGTGGGCCTGTCAGTTCCCATGCAGGGATTTGTTGTCCACCCTGGGCTGTGTTAGAGCTCTTGTACCTGACCAGCCACATCTCCACTGCACCCGTTCCTGGGCTTTTGCCATTTCCTGATATTCTGGTTTGCTTGTGCAAAACATTCAGCCAGCTGTGCTCACAGGCAGAACTCCTCCATCCATTCTTGTCCTTTCATTATAAATAATTTCCTTTCGGATCCTGAACTGAAGGCTGTGTACAGAGTGGCTTTGAGAAATCCTGATGGAGTAGGAGTGTGTTCAGGAAAAGATTATTTCTGAGTGTGGAAGGGAGTGAGCAAGACAGTGCTCCAAGTGGAGCATCCTGAGAGGGTCCTGGGCTGAGAGCCCTGGGATGCTTCCCTGGGTGGGGTTCTGTGACTCCCTGTGTACTCCAGGAAAGACTCTGCTCAGCAAAAACCTGTCCAGAGCTCCTGTCAGGACAGGAATTGCTAGCCAGGGCCAGCGAGATATGGGAGGAATGCTCAAGGGATGAGAGCATGAAGTTAAAAATTGTTCCAATTACTCTTTGATGGCCAAAAAGTCAACCTGGAAGGCCCAAGTGATGGATGAATGCCCCTCCAGAAAGGCAAAGCCTTTTGGACTGACTTTATAATCTCTTTATATCACTGTACCTCCTCATATTGCTCATCTCCATCACAGGGCACCCTGCAGCACCACTGCCTGCCCTGCCAACCCCCATCTAAGCCAGCAGTTTCTGCCTCTCCACAAAGCCCAAGGGCTGCTTTTGTAAACTCACATTGGATTAAAAGGTCCTTGTGGGCTCAAATCGTGTTCGAGTGCAGCTTGGCTGCTGTTTAATTAACAACCTAATATACGTTTGTTCCTGACAAGGAAAATAGCCTGGCAAAAGCCCAGTGCCCTTTACATGATGGATGGTGGAGCAAGGTGTGTGGCTGTGGGACTGCAGGATGTGTTTGCATTTGTGCATTCATCTCCATGTGTCAGATCCTTGCCCAGGGCCACAGAGTGACCAGTAAAGAGCTTGGCATGGAGGCAGGCACACCCCTGCTCCTTGGAGCTGGCTTTGGGTCTGCCAAAGGCAGGAAAGCCCCAGCCTGGGGACAAGGGTGCCAGAGAGGTGGAATTGTGCAAGACCCAGGAGAGCCTGAGGGCAGACCCTGTAATTTTCTGCCAGTGCCCAGGATGATGTGCCACAGTATTTAAGCTTTGTTCAGAGAGGATACTTAATGCTGTGTTATATATGTTACTATTACACCTGCACTATAACCACTCTGAGGCAAGAGGGAGGACCCCAGAGCATCCCAAAATGTCAGAGAATTTCTCTCTGGCCTCTGCTGCCAAAATATTCCTCCTTTGGTTCGGAGAGCCCTGCACTACGAGGTGGGAGTGTGGAACTATGGGATGGAGCAGTGTCTCGGGGCGTGGAGGCTTTGGGGCTGGGCTGGCTCCTTGCAGGGCCTGAGGAGGCTGGTGAGCCTCCATCTGGGTTGCACAGGGATGTCAAAGCACACAGGATGATGGGGAGTCCTGGGACAGCAAGAAACATCAAAATCTCCTTGCCAGTGCTGGGCAGTGGCACCAGTGCCCAAACAAGATGGGACATTGAGTGCTATGAAATGCCCTTTGAGGGTGGCCAGAGGAACCCTGAGAAAGCAGGGCTGTGGGAGGGGGTTCCTGGGAGCCAAAATCATGGCTCTAATGGTTGTGTCAGGCTGATGGACACATGTAGGCTCTATCATCAGTGAAGGAGCCTCATCCACGTGTGTTCAGCAGATTGTGGTGTGAGGCTGGAACAAGGAGGGGGAAAGAAATCCTTTGGTAGATCCTTGAGGGAAGCTTGTTGCCCCAACCGACATGGAAGGGGTAATGAAATAGGCTTACTGTGCTGCCCCTACCAGCTGGTGATGTGTCTGTGCCTCTGTGCACCCTTTGCAACAGACAGAGAGAGGGTTTGGGATGGAGGGATCAGCAGTGGCTCATCCTTCTTGTTTGCCACACAAAAAGCCTTTTTCTTCCTCCTGGCTGGGCTCCAGTGAGGAAAACAAACTCAATTAACATGATGGCTGGGCAGAGGCAGGCAAGCTGGCATTTAGCATTGCAGCTTTTCAGACACAGTAATTCTTCAGTGTGTTTCATTAGGCACTGCTGTGGCAGTGGCAGGCACCAGTCCAGCTCCAGTTACAGGCAGGTCTGGGGGCCTTGGCTGGGATCAGCCAGGACTTGCTTGCAGTGGACAGCAGGAGAAGTGAGGATGTGTCTGCAGGTCCTCGCTCACCAGAGCTGGTCCTCATTTTCCCTTCTTACAAAAACAGGGGGCACAGATACTTTGGATGTCAGTGGCAGAGGGGACGGGTGGCTCAGCCATGGTTTGGGGCTGACGGTGGCTCCTGACATCAGCCAGGCTGCTCGAGGGCATCACATCAGCCCAGCCGGGCAGGGCTGCAGGGGAGGTTGCAGCAAAGGCACATGAAGGTGATGTGAGGATGATGTGAGGGTGATGGGAGGGTGATGTGCACCCTCTGCACCCACAGGGCTGGAGGCCACGTGGGAGCCGGGGCAGCCTGGCTGTGTTGGTGGGGACCTTCCCAGGGTGACAACCTGCCGGGAAGGCAAAGGAGCAGGGTGGGGCTCTGTTGCAGCTTCGTGGCTTCCGGCACCTGAGCTGGCTGCTGGCAGTGAGGGTGAGCCCTGGGCACGTTGAGGTGCTGAACCAGGAGACATGGCCCTGGGCACTGCCCCAGCATGAGCAGCCACCTGGACAGGAACTGCCAGCCTGGCTTTCTGCTGGGACAAGAGGCAGAGAGCCCTGACATGACACTCATCTACAGCATCTCTGCTGGATTTTTGGGGATTTGAGCCTGAAGGACAATTGAATTCTCAGGCTACCACAACCTGGGGAAAACTTGGTGTACAGGACCTAAAGCTCTGCTCTGAGCCCAAAACCTCATCTTTTCTGCTCTTTTCTAGGCTTTGCTTGGGTCATTGCCCTGACTGACTATGCTGAAGGTAGTGAGGGATTGTTTCTCAAGCCATAAATTATTTTTTTCATTCTTCCTTTATCCAAAACCATTTTATGGGAGCAGAGACACTCTGCACCCAGTTGGTTCCTCATCTGAGGGCCCGATACCTCACACACACCCATGAGCCAAGGGTGAGCCAGCCCTTTGCTATCAGAGGAACTTCACACATGTGGCCAGGGAAGAGCATATGTAAGTGCCACTGAATTCCCCAGCTAATTGGAATCCTATGGGAGAAGCAGAGGGCAAAAACCAGCAGGAAGGGAGTGAGCATGCATGTCATGGTGCAAACACAGTGACTCAAGAGATGCACATGTCCACATAAGGGGCCCAATTAACAGTGTTTTAATAATGATTATTACAGGAGTTGACTAAGTGCTCAAAAATGCTTTGAAGCTGAGAAGTGCTGCACTTTACACCTGTTATTAAAATATGTTCCCACTTAGTGGAACCTGCAGTCAGCATCTCCTCATGTGCAGCACCCTGGAGGTGAAGTTTTGCTCAGACAGACACCTGCCAGAGGGAGGGCCTCATGTTTATTATCTGAGTTGAATCAAACGTCTCTACTTTGCAAGTCACCGTTCTTCTTTCCTTCTGGTGCATTTTTAGTGCCTGAGGCAGACATTTACAGGGCAGAGGGCCTGGGATATCTAATTTTGCTCTCATACTCTTCTTTCTAGACAGTGGAAATGACCAGGAAAAGCTGGTTTTGATGTTCTTTCCCCTCACTCTCTGAGGAAAGTAGACTTTCACATATGAAACCACCAAGAGCTCCCTGATTTGCCCTGTGCACCCTGAACCAGACAGACCTGAGAATAGGCTCCAAAAGGTACTTGATGGATTGAGCATCCACACACTTAGTTTAGGGGGCAAGACTGTTTCCAGTGAGTCCACTGCTCAGTCACTGTCCACATCATGAGTCCACATACTCACTGGGACCCTTGGGGTGCCCTGGCTCACCTGCCCACACATGCCAGGCACACAAGTGCCCTTTCAAAACAAACCAACAGCCCTTCATGCACTGGAGTCTCTCCACCAGTACCAGCAGCTCCATGTGGAACAGGTTCACTGGCTCTTTAAATCCAGCTCCATCAATAATTTACTCCTCTCTTGCAATTCATCAAATATTTATCCTCCCCATGCATTTCCCAGCCTGGACATGTCACTACGAGGGTAGAAGCAAGGGCTGGGGAATTACTGCTCCTGGAAACTCGGCATTGCCAGAGTACTATCAGATCCCTTCTCTCCTTTTCTTGGCTTCATGGCTTCTCAACCCTGTGATCTCCTGCCTTCCCCCTCTTCATCACCCATCTTTGAAACCTTTTTCTCCTTCTATAAGAGATGTCAAAGGCTCTGGCTCAAAAGTCCTGAAGGGTTTGTGGGTTTTTTGGTCTTACAGAGTTTCAAACCTATTGATTAACTTGCTGAATTTGCCAATGAGCTCAAGGTTGTACTTACTATGTTTCTGTAAATTTAGTGAAAACATGTTTATGATGGAGTTTGCTGTTCATGCTCTCACAGAGAAAGCTGAGTGCACCTCATAGCAGCTTTCAGGGAGTGAAGTTAGGAAGTTCATGCTCTGGGTGCAAATAATCTCCAGCTTAACCTCTGGACAGGCTTTATTGCTTTTCTAAAGCCTAAGGATTGCAAACTTGGCATTACACTGACTGGGCAGTTCCTCTCTGCTGTCTCTGCTGCCCCTTGGACAGTGTTCCAAGCAGGCAGTGGGGTCCCTTTGTGGGGATGAATGTGCTGGATGAGGCTGTTTCTGGGGTTTGGGTATTTGCATAAAGTGATGAAGGTGCAAAGCAGCAGGATAAAGAAGTCCCTCTGCTCCTGTGGTCTCCTGCTCCTTCTCCAGGGAAGTTTTTAGACTCTTTGAAGTCAGACAAGCCATAGCTCAGAGCTCATGGGATTTGGGAGAGGGTTCTGGGCTCTGCTGCTCCCAGTTCTTGTCAACACAGACCCTAAAGCAGCGAGGAGTTAAGTAACCTTTGCTGAAGGTCTCAAGTGTGCATTTAAGGAGTTGGACCTGATGATCCTTGATGGGGTCACTTTCAACTCTATGATTTGCCTTCTGCACTCCTGGTGTCACCATGGACTGGAGCTGAGGTTTGTGTGGAGGAGGAACAGTGCTGGATTCCTCTGGAGCTCACTGAAAGGGTGGTGTGGGAACAGGCAGGAGCTGTGCTGAGCCAGAGCTCTGCCAGAGCCCTGCTGCCCACGAGGAGTTGCTCCTGAGGGTGGTGGAGCTGCCCAGCCTTAATAAAAGGCTTTGCCATATCCATGTGCACGGAGGGAGAGTGCTCTGTTGACAGATACTGCTGCTGGCTGCATATCATTAGCACACAGCTCGGGAGAGGGCTGGTGCCAGCAGGGGTGTGAACTCTCTCTCGTTTCACCTGAGCACAAATACAGAGGAATGTCGGGAGGACAGACTTCCCTTGAATCCCAGGTTTGTGTTTGTCCTGGCACAGGAGGCAGGAGATGCAGGCAAGTAGTTGTGTCCTGCCAGCAGCTTGCTGGGGCAGGGGCTGGCACAGTGTGAATGGAGATGCCACTGGCAGTGTCCAGCTCCTGAGGAGTGCAGAAACCTAATCTGCACTTTCTCTGAAACTGGATTCTCTGGATGTGCTAATACCAGCGTGCTTCCAGCTGTGCTATCGAGACCAAGCATGGTACAGCAAAATCTCCCTCAAAGCCCCAATGCAAAAGCCAATGACAGCAAAATCACTCTTATCCTCTCCTGCCAACGTTCCTCTTTGTGCCACAGATTTCCTCAGGTGCCCAGGAACAGCTGGGTGGGAAGGTATGGCAGCTGGGGGGTTTCAGAACCATTGCTGAGGATGGATGGGATCCCAAGGTGTTCTACCCAGGACATGGCAGACAAAGAGGCATTTTGGCATATGCCGCCACAGAGTCTGAATGAAGCCAAGTTCTGAAGGCAGACTCTGACTAGAATTTAATGGCATATTTGAGATTTGAAATTTTACAACAAGCTTAAGGTCAGAGATGGAATTAGACCCTTTATCTCAGTTCTGGGCTATCCAGAACCTGACTTGCCTTTCTCCAGAAGTTGGTTTGATGTGGGAACACATTTTTCTTGAGACCTAAATCCAAGTCACATTGCCACAGCCTTGCATGTGGGGCATGTGATTCCATGTCAGTAGTACACCCCTCCAGAAAATCCCTTTAAAATTAAGTTGCAGGAACCTTAGGTGAATAACTTGATATTTCAAGCAAGGAGGCAACATTTCATGGTGCTGATTTGTCCCTGCACAGCTGGGAATGTCTCAGTGAAGTCTGTCATCAATCCCTGCATGCTAAACAGTTGATTTTCTTGCTGCCTAGGGGTGATCCAGACAAATGTGACATCTGGGGGAACACCCCCCTCCACCTGGCAGCAGCCAACGGCCACCTGAACTGCCTCTCCTTCCTCATCTCCTTTGGGGCCAACATCTGGTGCCTGGACAATGACTATCACACCCCACTGGACATGGCAGCCATGAAGGGGCACATGGAGTGTGTGCGGTACCTGGACTCGATTGCTGCCAAGCAGAGCAACCTCAACCCCAAGCTGGTGAGCAAACTGAAGGACAAGGCCTTTCGGGATGCAGAGAGGAGGATTAAGGACTGTGTGAAGCTGCAGAAGAAGCACCACGAAAGGATGGAGAAACGGTACAGAAAGGAGATGTCAGATAATTCGGATACCATGAGCTTTTCCAGCTATTCCAGCAGCACCTTAAGCAAGAAGTTCCAGCACATGTCTATGGTAACTTCCCTGCCATATTCACAAGCCACCATCCATGGCACAGCCAAGGGAAAGACGAAAATACAAAAGAAATTAGAGAAGAAGAAGCAGGTGGACGGGACATTCAAGATCTACGAGGATGGCAGGAAAAGCGTGCGGTCTCTGTCTGGTCTGCAGCTGGGCAATGATGTCATGTTTGTGAAGCAGGGCACGTACGCCAGCCCGAAGGAGTGGACGCGCCGCAATATCCGCGACATGTTCCTCACGGATGAAGACACCGTCTCCCGTGCCATAAGCGACCCAGGTTTGCACATGGACTCGGCCCACTCCGAGGTCAGCACTGACTCCGGACATGACTCCTTGTTCAACCGCCCCGGGCTGGGCACCATGGTGTTCCGGCGCAACTACGTGAGCAGCGGGCTCTTCGGGATCGGCCGCGAGGACGGGGCCGCGCTGGGGGAGGATGGCGCCGACGGGATGGGCGTCAGACTGCGGAGCCGCCTGCAGCGCTCGCCAAGTCTCAACGACAGCATTGGCAGTGCCAACAGCCTGCAGGAGAGGAACGCCGAGGAGCTGCCCTGGGATGAGGTGGAGCTGGGCTTAGATGATGACGATGAACCAGACACCAGCCCCTTGGAAACTTTTCTGGCTTCCCTGCATATGTTTGAATTCATCTCCATCCTGAAGAAGGAAAAGATTGACTTGGAGGCTCTCATGCTGTGTTCAGACCATGACCTGAAGAGCATCAATATCCCTTTGGGCCCCAGGAAAAAGATTCTGGATGCCATCCAGAGGAGACGACAAACACTGGAGAAGCCAGATGTCATTGTAGACACTGAACTGTAAGTGGGAGATGGGGTGTCTGAGGGGTTAAACCCTTCAGCAGGTGCAGCTGTGGATAATGTAAGGTCTTTTTTTCAACCTGCTTTGGAAGAGTAGGAGTCCAGGTAACCTCAGCACTTCTGTGTGTGGGCAAATTCCTGCTCATGTGGAAAGGATGAGCATTTGGAGAGGTGGCAATAGTGTTAGTTCATTACTCAACAACCTTAATGTAACTGGGCAGGACGTGAAGCCCTTGTTTTGTTTCATAACCCATTTGAATGCAGACTGCTTTGTGGTCTGATGCTTCTCAGTCCATGTAGCTGAGATTTGTAACCACGCTTAGGCTTGTATTGACTCTTCACCTTTTGAAGACATTAGGAAATCAGCTGCAATTCCTGGTGGGACCAGGCTGATGGCAGTGCCAGGTGGCTTTGGGAATCCTTCCCCAAATGCTTGAGATCTTACTCAGGCCTCTGAAGATTGCATATCTGGGTTGGAGTTGTTGCTGTTTTATGGTGTTTCCAGGGTTTGGTTGTAGGGTTAAAGGACTGTATCTGTCAGAGAGGAGAAGGGAAGGCCACATGCACTGACACTCCAATTCACTGTGTTGTTTGGGCTTCTCAGCCTTCAGATATCTGTGTGCTGCTTTTACAGCCTTTCAGTGCAGCTTGTTCTTGGATCCTCATGGTGCTGATAGATTTTTCTCTTTTCCTTTGCAGATAGCAGAAGCTTTTTTTTTTTTTTTTTTTTTTTTTTTTAATGCTCAAGAAACAAACCCAGTTCTAAGTTGCCAGAAAACACAAGCCAGAGACTCCCTTTCTGGGGCAGCTGAAAGCTACAGCCATCCCCACCAGTCCCACAGGACTACTCCCTCACTTTGCTCCCTGTCTGTGCGATGCTCCCGGGTGGTTCCTGGCACAGAGGGATGACAGCTGAGAGTGGACCAGGCAGCTCCATCCTGCCAGTCTTCAAGGGACCATGGTCTCCCACTCACTGGAGGAAGGAGTGAGCTGCACAGATGGCTGGGACACTGCTGTCACAGGCTGTGAGACCACACCAAGCCATGAACGGAAGGAGATAACGTGATATTTTCAAAGGGACACAAAATAAATAATTACAATCTATTCTTCCCTGAGCAAGTGGTTGTTTTGGGGTTTGGGCTTGAGGAGCAGAGGGTTTAGGAATTCTGCTCTCTCTTCTGGTTCTCCTTTGGTGAGAAGCATCATCCTGTCTGGTGCTATATTTTTGGAAGGGAGTTCTGATGGCCATGGTCTCAGTCTGAGATGTGCCAGCCATGACTTTAGCCAGCTGGTGCCCAACAGGTCTGTGAGTCTGGTCAGTGCTGTCTTGAGGGCAAAATCAAGAATGAAGATGTTGCTTCGGACATGTTGGTAGTTGCCTTCCAGTGGTCAAATGGTTATTTCACAGACCAATGTTTCTGTCCCATCTCTCCAGAGCACTGAGCTGTGTCAGCAGTTTGTGTGCAAAGGACCTTGTCTCTGAAATCCAGCAATCTCCCAGGACTGAGCAGAGCACCAGGCTGCTGCCCAGAGCCTCTTCTGAGCATCCCTGATGCATCAGTGCTCCAAGCACAGCTCTGAACCACAGTGTCAGGTGTTTCCACAGACCTATCCCACTCACCAGTGCACTCCCAGCCCTGCTGTGCTATTTTACATGTGATCTATGAATGGCTCCTGGGTTGCAGGAGTTTCTGTGGTGCGGCAGCAGGATGGGCAGTGACATATCCTACTGAGGGAGAGTCAGCAGCCTGTGACATGGGGTATTGGCAAAGTGCCTGTTCAGGCTGTGATGCAGACTGTCAGATCAGAAAAATGCTGCACACGTTACTGGCATTGCTTATCCACTTCATCTCAGGGATACAAATGATAAGGAATGACCTGTGTGTGCTCATCCCAGGCCAGGCTGGGATTTGGACCACACTTAGTCCCTTTAGAACTGCAGAGGCCGTGGTTATGCTGGTTGGAAGATGGGGATTTGTTTGGTGTGAAGCAGCTGTGTTGCTCCCTGTCTGTGCTTGCCCTGGGTGTGTGGGTGCAGGGGAGGAAAATTACTCTTTGCAAGTTAGAAATACTCAGGTGTTTCTCTGCCCTGCTGCTCCCCAATGCCTGAATCCCCACCAGTAGAGTGTGGGGTCCCAGCCTCAAGCCACTGCACACAGAGATGCTCTGGCATCCCCTAAACACCATCACTGCACTGAGGGTCTGAGATCTTTCTGCACAGATGTAAACTGGTTCCATTTTTTTAAAGCATTTTTTAGGACCTAACAGTGCATTTATATGTGGAATTACAAGTTCTGAATAACTCTTGGCTCAATGTACAGGCAAAAGGGTGAGCCATCAGATGTGCTGAGTCAGTGAGTTCTCCAAGAAGGCTGCACTACCCCGGCCCCAGCACTGTTTTCTTTGGTCCCTTTCCAAAGCCCAGGGCTGGTGTCCCAGCAGGGAGAGCGATGGCTTGGCTGATGTCACAGCTCCCTCTGCCGGGACCAGGTCTGGGAGAGCATGATAGGGCCCACAGCCCGCTGGGATCCACTGCTGCCCGCAGGACCTGCACCCTCGGGACAGTTTTCAGATGAGGCTGTGATCACTAAATTCACCCTGTTCCTCATGCACATGTGAACCTCATCCAAGCCCTCTGCCCCTTCTCTGGGTAACTGCCAGAGCATCAGCTGCCCACCATGAACCAGTCCCCAGCCCCAGTTTCCCTAGGGATGGATTGTGCCTTTGGGTCTGTGCAGGGTGCAGGAGGGGAGTGATTTGCCATGGCTCGCTCCATTACCACTCCCATGCAATGGGAACCAGTTTATCTGAGCAGATGACAAAGAGAAGTGGATCTATTGGCTTGGCACCCACTGGAGACTTTAGCAGGCCAGGCACTGGGATATGGAGGGTATTTCAGAGGTCTAGGCACCTGGGGTGTGCACACTCCCTGACTTTTGCTGTTTTGCTTCGGAGCACCCAATCAGTTGCTGATGTTGAGCTGATGTGTGCAGAGATCCTTTCTCCCAACTTGTCTTTCCTTCAAAGAGCTAGTGAAAGGTTTGGTGACATGACAGTACCTAAGTGCCATGGGACATGTCCTTGCATAGCTAAGACCAAGCCCAGAAATGCCACTTGGGATCACCAAGCCCTGAGATCAATGTGGTCACCTCCATGACACAAGGAGAGACCAAAACTGAGCTGTGACATCAATGCAGTGTGGCAGAGCCCAAGAGATGGGCTCTGTGGGATGAGGAGGATGGTCTGTGGACATGGGGGGGCTGTCATTGGCCCCAAAATCTCCAGAACAAGCACCTGCATTTGGATCTCATGCGTGTTCTTAGTCTCAAGGTTGGGTCCATGGTTTTCAACCAAGTTTGTCCCACAAGGTGTGGGGCCACAGCCCTTGCAGGACACAACATCCAAAGCCCTGGCCAAAGAGATGTTTCCTGCATTCCAAGCCCCCTATCCAGCTGGGTTGCACCATCCCACTGGGCTCATGATGGAGCATGAGATGGGAACGTGGCTGTCCCCAGGTTCTCAGAGCTCAGCTTGCCCTGTGGCTGCTCTGCCCATCGGAGCTTCCACAGGGGAACCTCACGGTGCTCATTACACTCCATGACCGAGAATAACAAGCTCCTTTTGGAGAGGGCGCTTGTGAAAGCAGGGTGGAGGCCAGGGCTGGCACACCCTGGAGAACACCCTTAAATACCCTCCCAAACAGAAACCCAGCCAGGCAGCAGGTTTTCCCGACCCACTGCTGCCAAGGAGCAAACACTGTCCCTGCCTGTGGCACCAGAGCAGTCAGACACAGGGCAGGTCCTGCAGTGGATGGCAGCAAGTCCCCATAAGGGAACCAGTGATCCTGGGGATGGTTGTCCTGTAACACCCCAAGCCACAAACCCCAAACCACCCTGTGTCTGTGTTAAATGGGGCTTCCCAGCAAAACCAGTCCCCTGGGTTTAGCTTGGACACATGTTTCCTTGTCCCTGACAGTGTTGGAGGTGGTGTGTAGGGAATGGAGAAAGGCCAATGGGCCATGCCCGTGGCCCAGGCATGGCATGGACACTTCATCCTTGAACTGGACAGCCACAGCTCCTCCACTGAAGGACCATTGCTCACGAAAGTGATGCTGATTCCCAGGCCCTGCCTTTATCCCCAGGCAGCTGCTGCAAGGGGGGTTATGTTTGCACTCATTAGCACTCAGACACTCCAGACCCTGGTGGGTCTGGAGCAGGGGAGGTTTTTGGGCAAGACTGAGCTCATACAGTGGTGTTCTTGGACATGGGGGCTTGCAGGCAGCATTGCAGCATTTCTGCTTGGCTGCTGGGTACCACCACTGGCCTGTGGGGACATGGCTGCTTCTCCAGGCTTCTGGCAGCACCTGGTTATGGCTGCTGCCCTTGGATGGCACATGTGCTTGGCCTTGCCATGTGGGACTGCTATGGGAATTGAGAAAGGACATCAACCACAGGATACCAGGTAGAACCCACAGGACACCAGACAGCTCCTACAGGCAGAGAGGCCCAGGGGGAGGCATTTTACTTGGGCTGGAGCATCTTGCCCTCAGCCCTGCCCAGTGCTCCTCTTCCCCAGGCTCACCCGGAGTTGGTGACAGCCATGGTGTCCACACCGGAGGGTGACTCTGGGGTCTAGGACCTGCCAGGCCAGCATGGGCCATTTCACCCCACTTGCTTAACTATTTCCTGCCCATCCCACCAGGGATTCACTTCCTGGCCCAGCAGCTGAGTAATGCATGGCTACAGGAAGGTGCATGGCCAGGACAGAGGCAAGGGGATTGTTGCAGAGCACCTCCTGCATGCTCTGGATTTTCTGAGCCTTGCATGGTGATCTCTGGCAGCCCAGCACAGGGATGGATTTGGCACTGATATGGCCTGGGTTGGATGCAGCACCTCACAGGGGCCTTGCAACTGCTCTTGGGAGTCTCCATGACTATTCCCAAAACCAAAGTGGCCCAAAAGGCAGGATTATGGACACAGCTCAGCATGTCTTCCCAGTGACAGTTGCTGAGTGAACTGGGAAAGTGGGAGAAGCTGAGGGCCATTTTATTTAAATTCTGACTTAAGAATTTACAGAATTTATTCTGAATTCAGAATTAACAGGGAAAGTAATTTTCTACATTTGCAGTTCATAATTTTTCTACTTAATGCAATTTATAAGTACTAGCAAAATATCAAGCAATACCATGGATTCTGACACCAGTTTTTTCAGGGCTGGTGTGAACTCCCTGGTACCCATTGTCCTTGTACCCATCATCTTGGCTTGCTCCCAAGAAGGAGCACAGAGCCACACTTGCAGATAGCACTGAGCATCCCAGGGGGGAGCCAGGGCAGAGAAAGGTGTGAGGCATCATCCACCAGAGTGCCCTGGGCCCACTCTGGATCCATCCCAATGGGCACTGACAGTACTGCTGGGAGAAAGTATGCTTGGAGCACAGACACCACCTGAGCATTCCAGCTGATCACCCAGGACACCATCCCCAGCTGCTGAACATGCCTGGCCCTCTGTGACACCCAGGTTCTGGCACAGCCCTGAAACCAGCACTGAGGATGGGCTCACAGAAACACTGCTCCAGGGAAACTGAAACTGGGGAACTATTTTAGGAAGACTTGACTTGAGCCCAGTGATGGAGCTGGCTCTGTGCCACTCCACATGCTGGGGTGAGAACTCTGAGCAGTCAGGCACAGCCCCAGCACCACAACATCCTCTGTGTGAACAAAGGGTCAGTTCAGCAGGGACACGTGGGTCCCAGGGGTGATGGCAGGTGGGGAACCCTCAGAAGCTGAGACAACTCCAGCAGTGGCTCCTGAGCAGTGCTGGTAGCTGTGACCATGCTGTACCTGGGGCAAACACCTGCACTGCAGGACTGATGCTCTGGATGGCCTATACATGCTGCTCTGCACACTCTGCTGGGGGCAAAGGCACTGAGGGGGCTGTGGGACCCTTGGCTGGTGTGGGGCCAGGCCAATGACTGTCACTGCATGTACTGTGGCACTGCCTGCCCAGGCACCAGGGATCCCTGCTCACAGAACCTGAGCTCCAGGGTGGCTCTGAGGGCTGTGGTGACCCCAGCTTTCACCATTATCCCTCAATTTCTTGGAGTGACAGAGATAACCTTCCTGCTGCTCCTGATCTCCAAGCTTTAACATTTCAGACTGTACTTTAACAACAACTATATCTTCCTGTTGCAGGACACCAAGCTCTAACACATCAGCACTCTACACAGCCAACCGAGGCACCCAGCCCAGAAAGTCCTGGTGGGACCAGGAGCAGCCATCACCAAAGGAGACACCTGGGTGAAGGCTGGGCCACCCAGTTCCCCATGGAACTGCACTGGCTGGAGCAGCAAGGGCAGGGCTGCCAGGGTGGCATCCAGCCCAGAAACCACCTAAACCCAGACAGTAAGCAAGCATGGATGGAATTTCCAAGGGTCCCATCTCCTCTCTGTTGAGGCTGCAGCCACCGCTGCCTGGGCAGAGGCAGCAGCAGGCTCAGCACGACACTGCTCTGGTCCAAGGACGGGCTCTGCCCTCGCAGGAGGCGCCGGCGACAGATCTGTCTGCCACAACATCCCTTTGTTCCCATCCATTATCTCTACCCCAGGAAACAGCAAAACTGAGCAGGCATGACCATGTCCAAGCAGACCCTGGGACTGTCACCAGTGCTCACCCCCCCAGGACACTGCCCTGGGCTCTCTGGCTGTTTTGGAAATGCATCCATGTCTGGGATGGCCGGACTTGACACATCCCCATCCCTGGAGCACAGTGCCATCAGCTGTGGGCAGTGCTGGTGACCACTGTAGAGGAATGTGCAGGAATTTCAGAATGCCAAAAGGCCTGAACAGGGCAGAAGGCGGATTCTGGAAGACAGCCTGGTGCTGCCTTTTATGTCTGAAAACCCACAGCCTGGTACTTCTCCACAGCCACAAACAACCCCTGAGCGTGGCACTGAGGCTCGGCTGACCCGGGGTGGCTGCAGCTCACAGCACCAGAGTCAGATGGGGATGCCACCCCCAAACCTTTCTACATCCCTGGCGCTGCAGACCTCCCATACCAACACCCCTTATTTCAGCACCTTGACCCCACCAGTGTTGTGGAGTAGACTTCCCGGGGCAGGGGGATCCCCTGGGGTCCCACGAGGCCAGGGAAAGCTGAGCAGCACGGCTGCCCACTTGGAGAGGGACGGGGAGCTGCACAGGGCATCCATGACCCCATCGGAGCCGCTACCTGCGGAGGAGCAGGGAGCCCAGCCCTCGGCCCCGCTCAATAACCGAGCTAACGAGAGCCGCTGTCAACAAGTCCGCAGCTCCCCAGCCGGCGCAGGAAGGACGCCTGCTCCAGGGATCCGGGAGGAGAAACCTGTTTCACTGACCTTGCTCCATCACCGCCTTCTGGCTGCGCCGTGGGCGTTTGGGGCTGCGGCGGGGGGCGAGCGGCCCCTCAGGGGCACGGCGAGGAGGAGGAGGAGGAGGAGCGGGGCTGGGGCCGCATCGCCGGCGGGCCGGGCCGCGGGGACCGCGTCGGGCGGGAGGAGGGCGAGCCCCGCTCCGTCGGTGCCGGAGCTCGGCGCTGCTCGCCTGCCTGCGGAGCCTCGCTCCACCCCTCACCGCTAATAAAGCCTCCGCCGGTCCCTCCTTTGCCACTGACTCACGAGCTGACCCAGCCCAGTCCCCGAACTGCCCCGCACTTCCATTTTCTGACCTACAAAGCCCAGCTCATCCCCGCCACTCTCGTGCTGCTTTACATAACAGCGCCCGGCTCCGAACCCAACCCTGCGGCACCGGGACGCTCTCAAGGGATGCCCGAGGGGCGGTGTCCGGGCTCGGTGGGTGCTCGGTGGCGGTGTTCGAGCTCGGCCACCCCTTCCCAGGGAAGTGGGCCCGGCTGTGGTTTCATGGGTGCTGCACAGCCCTCGAGGGCACTCGCTGACATGCACCGACAGCATCTCCCCAGGGCCTTTGCTCGCGTTTCGGGGGCTGGGAAGGGGAGGTGAACAGCAGGTGCTGTTCTTGGCATGGTGTCCCGCCTGCTTTAGTGCCAGGGAATGCCTTCACCCCACTGTCCTGGTGCTTTGGCACCCCTCCAGCACCCCGAAACCCGGACAGTCGGGTTTGGAAAGCAGGCCAGAGATGGCTGAGGAGGTGGAGGCTTTATGGGCACCTGTCAGACTGTGATGGGATGTGCTGGACTCATCTCCACTGCTGGTCAGGGATCAGCTCTGACCACATCCTGCCCCTTCTCCTCTCCTCTCACCTGGGAAAAGCAAAAAAGCAAGCTTTTTTTTTCCCCCCCCTTTTTTTTTCCCCTTTTTTTTTTTTCCTTTCTGCCCCCACCCCCCAGTTGCTTTCACAAACAATGACAAGTGCTGCTTTGTGTTCCCCAAAAGGTCCTGAGGTGGAGGATGAGCATCCTTGGGTGACAGTGGGGATCAGGTGACAGCACCTGCCAGCATCCCTGAGGGAGGGCTGCAGGATGGAGGGCCCCAGGGTACTCAGAAGATGCAGGGATCCCCAGGGAGTGGGACCCCGGAGCTTTGTGTCCCAGGACTGGAGGCAGTGCCAGGTCAGGATGTGCTGGGACAGGAGCTGGCCCAGCACTGCCTGATGTAAGAGGTAATACAATGCCGGGCAGGCAGGGAGCTGGGAGCAACATCGGCGTGTCTGTGACCAGAGCCCTGCTCCGGCTCCAGGACAACACCTGCGGGAACAGGGACAGCCCTGCCTGTGCTGGGCATCCCTCACAAAATCCGGGGAGGCAGTGAGGGCTCCCTGGCCCTCCCCAGAAGGCATTTTGGAGGTGCCAAGGTAGGATCCCCGGTGCCAGCGGAGCACCGTGGCTCCTCCCAGCCGGCACCAGGTGAGAGATCAGCCCCCGGTATTCGAGGCAGCAGCTGAAGGTGTTACTCACCTGGCCCGGGGCTGCTCTGCTCGGCCGGGCAGGGATGCCACGTGCTCACACCGCCTTTCCCAAGGGAAGATCAGCCAGTGCAGCCTGGGTGGCTTTCCATGCCAGGGGTATGAGCAGGTCCCCAGCCCGCCCCAGGATCCCACAGACACCAGGGGCAGGAGGAGGTGACATGGAATGGGTGTCTTCTTCTCTGAAGGGTACCACAAGCCTGCTTTCTCACCACCCCAGGGACAGGTGATGCCAAGGACTGCGCCAGCCCTGACAGCAGGATAAGACTGTGATGGGACTGAAGGCTAAAAGAATTACCTTTTTACACTGTTCCTTCCCAAAATTATGATGTACGTAAAGAAGGGGTGGGAGCTGGCAGACCTGACTCTCTCTCCTCAGATGTCCTCCCCACTCTGGATCCCCACCAGCCCTGCCACCAGAAGAGCCTTCCCAAGGGACTGAGGACTGAGGGCAATCTGCCCTGCACTCCCATGGGACAGGGAATGGGCACAGGAACCCACTCACAACATCACTGTGGGCTTGTCTTTTGGAAAGGTTAATTTTGTTGCCCAGAGGACTTTTTACTATGGGAAAGGGAGACCTACTGCTAGGGGAAAGCAGAGCTTATAGGGATATTTTTTCTATGGCTGACAGCAGGTTTTCTCCCACTGGAGCAGATGGAGTGCATTCCTAGGTGACAAGTTGTCCTGTGGGATTGGGAAAAGCCATCAATCCATGCTCAGGCTGAACCTGAGATTTCCCATGAACTTCAAGGAGGCTGGTTCCACCTCTTTTTCCAACAAAACATGAGTCTTAGTCACCTTTCTTCCAGCGAATTTCCCAGTTTTCTGAGGATATCACCTTTGCCACGTGCTAGAAAGAAACATCCTTCTTGGAAGCAGGCTCAGGCTGGGCAGCAGGGCTATTCCCAGAACTGCCTCTGGCCTCTCTTGGTAAATTTTGCTATCAGCTCCCTGCCTGCCTCCAGCTGGCCATGGCCCAGCCAGGGATGTGACTACAAGATGCCTTCTGTGTTTTCCAGTGGATCCAGCTGCCCTTGGGCCTCCTGGGCTGGCAGGTGCCAGGGTGGTGCTGGGCACCTTGTGAGCCCTGTGTGTGTTTCAGAGGAACCCTCTGGGCTGTGCCAAGGGCCCCGTGACGCTCATGGTGCCACCGTAGGCGCTGCAGGAGGCCAGCCTTATCTTGCCTTGTGCCAAGCTTGGCTCATTGTCGATTGTTCTCTTCCCAATAGGGAATAAAAGGTAAAAACAAACCCTACTCTTTTTGCAGAACTGCTCTCTGAGTCGCCATTCCTGATGTGTCACTGTCCAGGTCTGACACTTCTGGGGCAGCAAGGACCCTCTGGAGCCACATGGACATCTGATGGACCAGAAGAGCCCTTACAGGATGAAGCGATGGCTTTAGGACTGAGTTCTTGTTCATTTTGCACCCAGCCTCATCCCTGTAGTCCTGCTCTCCCTGAGTCCTCCAGCACAGCAACTCCCAGAATCAGAGGATGGAAAACCCTGGAAATCTGGTGAGGATGCTGAGGATGGCTTGGAGGTCCTCTGGTCCCCATGACTGGCAGAGCAGCTCTACCTGCCACAACAGCCTCTACACCCACAGTTTAGCCCTAACCTGGTTTCTATTCCCTACTTTTTTTTTTTTTTTTTTTTTTTTTTTTTTTTTTTTTTTTTTTTTTTTTTTTGTGGGCCTCCTCCCTCTTTTGCTGTGCCCCACTTTGCCCTCCCTCCAGTGAGTTCTGGCTGCTGCTGACCCTGATCCCAGCAAGACCTGGCTGAAGTCAGTAATAAAATGCACCAGTGAGGTAGGTTGCTTAGGTCAGGGTGGCTCCTGCTTCCCCAGGCTGGGATTAAGGAGCAGCACATTGGATTTACCTGCAATGGCTTACAGTGGGAGGGGAAAAGCAGGAGGAATGGGGCCAGGGAGACTTTTCTTTCATGGGAAAACCAGCTGGAGGATTAGCAGCTTTCCTGGTGCTTGTGTTTTCTTAGTGGGCTGAAGAATGCTGTTTTTAAGGCACTGGGGATGGAAGGCAGCTTCTTCACCCAGTGCTGCTGGCAGAACTGGGTTTGAAGCCATGTGCCAGCCAAAGCTGCCCCACAACCTCCTCAGGGCTCCTCCAGATATTCCCTTGGTCGACTGGGATCCAGAGCACCACTTCTCCAAAGGTATCATTAGAAGAATCGTGTTTTTCCAAGCTAACTGGTTGTATGGGTCTGGCTGTGCTGATGAAATAGCTGCCAGGCAGCATGTGAGTTATCCCTCTGGATGGCAGGGAGCATTGGGCACTCGCTTGGAAGAAGAAACAAAAACTGCCCTTGGTGAGTGCCTAGTTCAGCAGGGCTCTGGTGGGCTGCCTGTGCCAACTGGGAAGGATGTAATGGACAAAGTGGACACACTGGGTGCTGGCTGGATGTGTCCCTAGGCCTGGCAGCAGGATGGAGCTGAGACAGACCCTCTCCTCATCCCCTCAGCTCAACTATAATCTCTCTGCAGCAGCCAAAAGTGGAAAATAGGTTACAGCCACACGAGACTGGCGAGGTGGGGATGCATTCTTGGAGTCCAGCTGGATTTGGGCAGCCCTTTGGCATCCAACCAACTTTCCAGCCCGCAGGAGTGACGCAGCACTCTGGATTGCCAGCCCGGGCGGGCGCTCGCTCCCTTCCAGCGCTGCCTCCCGGGCACGGCGGTTACATCACGGCCTGGCTGCCCTCGCCTGCCCTGCGGCCGGAGCAGCGTGGGACCGGGCACCTGCCCGGGCACCAGGGCACCTAATTGCTGTTTGCACCCAGGCTGGCACCACCCTGCCATGCTGGGGAGAAGCATGGGCACATGCCCAGAGGAGGGCAGTGCCCATCTCAGGTGCAAGGGCTGCATCGTGCAATCTCTCCTCTTGCCAGTTAAAGCTGTACTTGGGCTTCTTAATGAGCAGGGAGCTTTCTGTCTTGCAGGAATTCCTGATTTCCATGAATTTAAGGTATGCTGATACTACAAAGAACAGGAACAGAGTAAAGATACAGCTACTGGTCAGTACCCACCTTAGCTCTGGTTTCTTAAACTGGGCAAATGCAACAGCCCCAGCAGAGCCTGTTCAAAAACTCCTGGGGGAGAAAGGAAGAGACGCTCAGCCTTGAGCCCTGCACTCCCTCCCCGCTCCTTTCCCTTCTGGCATGTGAAGCCAGCAGTGGAAGCTGGCAGGGAGAACTGTCCCCCAAAAGCAGCTGCAGGTAGTAACACTCAGCCACCCTGGCAAACCACCCTTGCTCAGTCACAGATCAGCCCAAGGTGGCAAGTGCTGGCTAATGCCATCGTGGGGTCCACATCCTCTTTCTGCACACTGAGGAGGCTGGAAACGTCCCTCTTTCCTCGAGAGGGCAGAGGATGGAGCCTGGAGTTAAGCTGCCTGCACTGAGTGGTAAAAATGCTGTGTGGGTGTCTGATAGGGAACTGCTGGCCTGGGTGCCTGCCTGCGGGGACTTGTGTGTGACCAGCCCCAGTGGCTCTGGCTGGCACCAGAAGGGCACCTGGGAACCGGGAAGGCTGGGGTTGGGTAGTGCCACATTTACAAGGAGAAACATATTTAATTTTTGAGGACTGAAAGTGTAGGGTTGTGTCCAGGAGCATAATTCCAATCACTGGCTGCTGACTGGAACTGGAGCCATGGCTGGTTCCCTCCTCAGGGCTGATCCTTGCCAGGACAGGACCCCACAGAACTTCAGCATTACAGAAGACCTGGCAGGCTGGCAGGAGAGAAGACTCAGCCATCCCTTGGTGACACTGTTAGTGGCAGGCTCAGCATTATGGCAGTGGAGAGGGAGGGAGCCCCTGGCATCTCCACTGTGCACCTGCGTTGGGTAACACCCGGCCAGGTGGTGACGCCAGGGACACGGGTGGGGGCAAGCAGTTTCGGTCGGGGCAAGAGCAGAGGCATCCAAACCAATGATTACCTTGGCCCTGAGCTGCTAAGTGGAGGAAGTCTGTGATTAGTTGACACCTCCAGCCAGGCTTTGGATTTTAAGCTGGGCTGGAGCAGGGGTGGATGACAACTGCTTTATTCACTGCTGATACAGTGAATAAAGCAGTTGTGAATAAAACTACAGTGAATAAAGCAGTGATAAAACTGAAAACACAGCCTAGGTATGGTATCAGGATATGCTGGTGATGGATAAGCAGTGAGTCCCCTGAGGCTTTGGGGGTGCTCATGGGGAAAGGTGGGTTTTGCTTTGAGCCCTGGGCTGCGATGTCCAAGGACTCAGGGCAGGACTTTGTGTTGGGTTTGGTTTTCATGTGCTTTGAATAAAACTCCCTTCACCAGCCACTGCTGTGAGTCTCATGCAGCCTTGGGAAGTAAAGAAATTACTTCCCAAGAGTAAGCTTATCCCTGAGCTTTGGGATTCTTGTATTTGCAGGTGACTACTAGAAAGGGAAGAGAGGAGGTGGTTGTGTTTGGACATGTGGCACAGCTGATACCAGGCCTGTGTTCAACTCCATGCAGGGAAGAATCTCCCACTCTGTCAGTCTGTCCCAAGGGTCTGTCCCCACTCTGCAAATGCAGTGTTATTCATGGTCTATCCCTGCAGCACAGCAGGACTCTGGCCTGGCCAGGACCCAGAGGATCATTGTCCCAACCCCAGAGCCAAGAGGATTCAGGCTCTACAATGCCATGTGGCCCCCAAAGCTTGCCAGAGTAAGGAGTTAGGTTGATGTCTCTATACCTGGCTGCTACTGGCAGGTAAATCCCAGGTGTTCTCACCCCGGGTGAACATCACAGGTTTAGCAGAGCAATTCCCCACCTACAACCCCTCCAGCACCCATCTTAGGGTCAAATGGATGAGAAAAATATAGCAGCAATGAAAAAGATGGTGAGAATGACTCTGAGGGTGTGGAGCCTCCAACCCCTTTCTGTTTGTCCTTTGTGGGGTTTTGCCATTCAGCTACTTCCATGCGGAGGTGTCAGGGCAGTGCAGGGCAGCACTGGACCAACACAGAGCCTGGATAAGAGCAGCACAGAGCCTGGATAAGACCAAGCATTGTCCACAATGCCTCCCCCGCAGCCGGTGCATGACCCAGGGCTCTGCCTTCCACGTCTCGCCGTCGTCCGGCCTGTGCCATGCAAACAGATCGGCCAGATTAGCCAGACGGGATCCAGCCTCTTCCCGGAGCTGCTCAGCACGAGGGGGAAGTGTTCTGGGGCCTGAAGTGGCCATTTGGGCCGTGCAAACAGTGAGATATCCTGGAAAGGGTATTTATTTAAGGTTAAAAGCATGACCTTGCCAAGGCTCACAGGGCTGGGAGGATGTAGACTGAAAAACAGCCCTTGATAGATCTGGCATCTCAGCCCCCGCCAGCTCCGTCCCAGCCTGGCACCACCAGAGCTCTCAGAGAGGCTGCGGCTGCACCCAAGGTCTTGATCCCCAGGAGAGGACTAAGCAACCCATGGGATGGGGCTCAGTGGCTTTTTCCCCCCAGCATCCAAGGTTTTGGTCCTTGGAAGGAGACTTTGCATCCCATGGGCGAGGGCTTGGTGGCTGTGCCAGCTCTGGTGTCCACTGACAGCTTCTTTCCCTGACACACAAATCAGGCTGGGTCTCACGTTTTGGAAGCCCAGGAGCTCAGGACTAAGTGTCCCTTGGGAGCCCACCAGCTCAGTCTCCTGCACTTTGGCCATACGACAGGCTGAGCAGGCACTGCACAAAGCTGTGACTCCCCCTGGTGCCTGCCCCGTGGTCCCGAGCTCGTCCTTCTCTCTTTCCTCATTCCCCTGCTGGCCTCGGGGCATCACCTTGGATGGGTGAGCGGGGAGCAGAGATAAACTCGTACCTGGGCAGCAGCTGTGGGAGCTGGGATGTGCCAAACACCCGTGTGCCAGGGCCCGAATTTGGGGAGGGAGCTGCTTCAGGGGTGATGGAGGCAGAGCTGTGCCTGCAGATGGAGCTCCGCGCTCGGCCGCTGGGAGCAGGGAAAGGGGTGGAGCGAGTTGATGGGGCCGGAGAATTCCTCCTTCTTGAGGACCCCACAGTTCTGCCAGACCCCAAAAGACAAAGAGAGGCAGTGCTTAAGGTCTCCCTGCTGGGCAGGGGATGGTGGTAATTAATCCCTGATTAAGTTAATTACCCAAAAGCGTTTGGTCTGAAAGAGGTGGGAGGAAGTGCTGCCCAAAACCAGGTATTATAAAAGTGAATCTCTGCAGATGGATGTAGGGGAATGTGAGGTGTTGGTTTTGGGAGTGTCTGTCTGAGGCAACCAGGGGATCTCGTGGTGTCCCACTGCCAGCGCCTGCAGCCTGAGCCTTCCTCCCCCAGGGAGGAGGAGGAGGAGGAGGAGGAGGAGGAGGTGTGCAAGGTGGACTGTAGGGAGGGAAGGGCTGCTGATGGAGCTCAACCTCCTCACCACAACCCTGGGGTGCAAATAGTGCAGCCTTTCCAGACTCCTGGATTTGGGCTGGAAGCTGCACTTCTGGGACTGCAGCAGGTGCTGTCCCATGGGCTGGGGGGACCCTGGGAGGGCTCAGAAGGAAGCACTTTCAGCTGCTGGCTCCTGGTGTCTCAACATGTGTGTCCTTGTGCCAGGCTAAAATGACCCGTTTTCTCCTCTTTGGGGAGCAGGGACACGGGAGGAGCTTGCTGGGAGCCAGATTTGGCCTTTCTAGGGGCGGAGTGGGTGAGATGAGGACAGTGGCAGGGTCTGATTCCCGTGGCTCCCTCGGGATTGCAGATGCCTGGGGAAGCAGTGAGGGCTGCCTGTGGGACTCTCGTGGTGCCCAGGGCAAGGGACAGCAGCTGCTGGCCCCAGCTTGCTGCTTCAGGGATTATGTTGATCCGCTCCAACTGCCCTGCTGTGTGCTGAAGGATTTCTGAGTCTTACACGTGTTTTCCCTGCTAAATTGGAGGTGTTTGTGACCACAGTGCAAGGGCCAGGTCAGTGTTTGCTTTGATCCCTAGGATTCAGCTGGGTCAGGGGAATTGTGTGACTTGGCCTGTGTGTGGTGGGAAATCAGATGTTTAAAAGTTTCTTTTGGAAATGGAGTTCTGTAAGGCAGCAGATTTAGCGCTACCACCCTGAACCTGCTGACTGTCCTTATGGCTCTGCAGGTTCTTCTTACAGTGTCTGGTCTGTTGTCAGCATTGTGACTCCCATCTTGGCTGTACCTCTTTTGAATTCAGCACTTTTCCTCAGAAATCAAATTTCAGCCTCTCCCATGTAGTTTTCAGCCCACAATTTGTTCTCCTCTCCCAGGTGGTCTCTGGTCCTAGTGGCACCACAGAACTGAGTGATGCCATGCACCTGCCTCTCCCTGTGTCAGCTGCAGTGGGATCTTCATGGATCGTGTTGGTCTTGGATGTGTGGGTGATCCCCACCCCCTGCTCCTCCTCAGCTGCCCCCACATAACCAGTTCTGCCCCATTGTGCAATGTCAGTTCCAGCACAACTCACCCTGGCCCCTGCCAAGCAGCACCCTCGGAGCAGGGCTGTCACTCTCCTGCCACTGTCCCTTGTGGTGACATCCCAGGTGTGACAGTGCAGGTCTGTGTCTCTCAGGAGCAGCCCCACCAGATGCCCTTTTGGGCCTGACACCTGCCTCCCCTGGCCTGGCAGCACCCATGGGTGCTCTCCCAGCTGTGGGCAGGTGGCAAAAGCCATTCTGCCCATCAGAGTGAATCCCTGACTGGGCTTCACACACCACCTGATTCCTCAGTGCCCCTGACTCTAGAAATGGTCTTTCCTAATGCATGCTCTTACAGTGGAAATGAAACCTCAGCAGGTTTCTGATGCACTCTCAGCTCCACCCCTTTTGCAGCAGCTTGCATTTTTTTAAATTGTTATTAATTTTTTTTCCAGAGGATGATGACAATTCCCTGGGGCTTGGTGTAACTTGGGTGTGAGGTTTGCTTCCCTGCAAATCACAGCAGTGATGTGATGTTACTGGAGGTGCTGAGCCCATCCCAGTGTGGGGCTGTGATATCCAATGATGGGTGTAGCAAACCAGCCTTATATGTTGCAAATCCATATGGATTTGATGAATGTCAATGTTCATTAAAGATCTGGTGGATCAGTTCAGCTGATTTGAGGTTTGGCAAGGAGAAATAACAAAGCAAGAAGAAATCCAGTGCCACAGCGAGGAACAATGTGATTTTAGCTTTCCTTCATAAAGAAATAGGGCTTTGGAAGTCCTGGTCTGTTCAGGGGCATCCTCCAAGCTTTTGGATACCAGCGTCTGGGTGATGAGTCAGGAGGCAGTGATGGAAAATGGGGGAAATTCATACAGAATCAGGTCGGAAGAGAAGAGAGACCCTGCGGGGGTCAGAGCTGGGTGCCAGAGCTGCGAGGGAGATTTGGGGTGGCCTGGTCCCTGGGGGTGTCCCCGGCAGAGCGGAGGTGCTGCAGGCTCCGCGGCAGCAGCAGTTTGGGCAGGTGGGCACAGCAGCCCCTCCTTCCTGCAGCCTGCTCCTCGCTGTGGAAAAGGCCGATTTTCTCCCTAAAACGGCTCCCACGTGGGACATGCAACGTTTGCTCCCTCTCCCTGGGAAAAGCGAAACCCTATCCCTGTCCTCAGTGCTCCGCTTGGGTTTCTCAGGGCTGTTCCTGGCACTTGGCTCCTTCGCCTCCCACATTTCCATCGCCTCTCTCCATCTTTTTTCCACTCCTTCCCTGCTCTGCTGCCGTCGCTTCCCTCGTCCCTCCCTGCTGCCCCGGCCGCTCCCCTAAATGGGCCACGGGGGCGGATTATCGGCACCGCTCATCTGCATCCGCCCTCCTCCCAGTCCTGCCCTGCTCCTCCTCCTCCTGCCGATCGCAGCAGCTCCGCTGGAGCGCGGCCGCCCTGGAGCGGCAGCGCCGGGAGAGCCGCCGGGCCGGGGCTACCGTGAGTAGGGGGCTCTGGTGGCTGCACTGTCCCTGTGCTGGGAGGTTGGGTGGCTCTCCGGCCGTCTCCCCTGGCTGGTTCTCCTTGGATTGTTTATTTTCTTCCATCCCTGTCCTTCCCGTGTCCTTCGGCGACAGCAGGAGCCGGCAAGCCCGTCCGCGGTAGCGCGGGGTGCTGGGGTTGGTCCCCTGGGGGTGACACCTGCGTGGCCTCTGCTCAGCAGGGAGATGCCGCTGGAGGATGGGGACCCGCTGAGCCCGGGGGGGCGGCAGGTCAACGGAGAGGTCAGCGGTGTCCCCCCGCTCCCGGGGATGGGGGAGCCCTCGCTCCGGGGCACGACAGCACCTGGTGGCAGCAGGACAGACGTGATGGCAGAGGGCTGGGAGCTGGGGCCAGCACTGGGTGATGGGGATGTGACCCCCGGAGGAGGCCCACAGCGAGCACAGCAGCCCGAGGAAGCCCTGATGACCGAGCTTTCGGAGCTGGTGCAGAAGGTGGTGAAGAGCAGCAGCTGGTGGGAACGGCACGGCACGGACATCAGCATCCTTGCCTGCAGCTTCCTCCTGCTACCAGCAGGTAACCTGGCTCAGCCCCCCAAACCATGGCCGGAGGGTCCTCAGGTGTCCCACTGCCTCCTCATGACTGCTTTGTGCTGGGAGCCTGTTGGCACCTACTGAGGTTGTAACAAAGCCATAACTCCTTCACCCCGTGACTTGGTGCACTCTGACCCCACAGCAGATGACAGTGACACCCAGGGTACAGCCTGGGCTGAAGGGACAGTGGTACCTGGGGTGCAGCCTGGGCTGAGGGGACAGTGGTACCTGGGGTACAGCCTGGGCTGAGGGGATGGTGCCCAGGCAGATGTACACAGGGCAGGACAGTGGGTGATGTGTCCCACCATGGGACATGGTGGTTTTGGTGACAATGGCCCTGGCTGTGGTGGGTGCAAGGGAAAACAGTTGAGTGTGGGTCTCTGGTGGCATGGCTGGAAAGCTGGGACCTTCTCTTGCTGTTGAAGTCCTGGGGATGCTGAGATCCTGGCAGAGTAATGGCACCAGTGAAATCCCACATCCCAGAGCTGTGGGGTGGGATCAGGTGCCTGCAGCACTCCTTGGCATCGAGGCTGGAAGTGGCCAAATCTTCAGCACAAGGGTGAGTGTGGCTGATCCAGTCATAAGGACGATGAGGAGGCAACCTCTGACTTGCATGGTTTAAATACATGTAACTATGGCAGAAGAACAGGTTTAGGGCCGTGGCTGGCGTGTTTGGGTGTAGCAACACCTCCAGCCTGGCTCAGAGGGCTGCAGGACATGAGCATGGCCCAGCTCCAGCCCGGCTGGTTTCTCCACAGGGTTCCTGTGCCTGCGGTCGGCCCAGGCCATCCCTTTCCTGGCGGGTGTCCTCACCCTTGGCGTGGTGCATCACACCCTGACCGTCAAGGGCAGCCACCTGGCCAGCCACAATGCCTTGACTGAGTCCAAGTCCTGGAGCAAAGTGTGGGCTATCTTCTTCATTGAGGTGAGTGGGGCAGCCCCCAAAAACACCCCATCAGCACCTTGTGGTGGTGGGAAATGTTTGGAATGGCGGGAAAGGTTTTCAGTGCTTAACTCTTAAAAGTCCATTTCCAGACTGGTTTGGGGTCTGTGGGGTGCAGAGCATGTCCCCATGGTGCTTCATTATGGTTCCAGAGCATCTCCCCAGGTTCTTCCCACACAAGCCCAAGCCAGGCAGTGCCCAACCCTGGCAACTTCTCTCTCTTCTCTCCCAGCTCTGCTCCGCTTTCACAGTCGAGCAGGCCACCTACAACCATGTGAAGATCCACCATGGCTACACCAACGTCATTGGCCTGGGGGACTCCAGCACGTGGAAACTTCCTTTCCTGAACCGCTACATTTACATGTTCATCGCTCCTCTCGCAGTGCCCATCCTAACCCCTCTGGTTGCACTTGGTATGTGTCCCACGTGCCTTGGGACAGGGGGCTGGGTGTGGGAAGCTTGTAACTGCCCAGGTCTCACCCCAGCCAAGGGTTCTGCTTTGTTTGGAGGCATCACATTAACTACACCAGTCCCTGGTGGGACATGGCAGGAAGGGCAGGAGATGCTGCACTTGCCCTGGGGACCACATCTTCTGCATCTATTTTCTGCTGATGCTGAGAAAACACTTCACCTTTTCCTGGGCTGGATGTTGAAATCTCTGGCAATAGCCATCATGAGCCTGCAGCACCCCAAATCCATTCTCCTTTAACTCAGATCTGTGGCCATAATGGGGTTCAGTCTCACACTCAGGTTGATCAGAGCATCACACGGGGTGTTTGGTGGCCGTGTATGGGGTGGAGGTTTGGGCCAATGCAGGGGCCAGACACAGAGAGCTTGGGCAGGAAAGGTGGTGGCTCCAGGGAAATAATGGTGCCAGAAAACAATCAGGGAGAAGAGCCCAGAAAGCAGTAAGAGGCTGGGGAAGCAAAGCTCCCCAGGCTGCATGACCCAGCTGTGGGCAGTGCCAAATGCACGGCCAATGACTTGGCAAAGTGTAAGAAACAAAGGAGCGTCCAAATCCCCTGAGTGATGCTGCACAGCTGGACCTGCTGCTCTGGGGAGTCTCTCAGACCCACACCCCAGCAGTTTTATAGGGTTTGGGCCAACCTGGAGGAGGGGGAAAGTGAGTTCATGGGCTGAGCTGGGCTGTGGGGCTATTGGCACAGTCTGACTGCTGGAGCAGCAGTGGTGGTGGGGAAAAATCAACACCTCTCCCATGCGCTGCCTCCTCTTCCTTGTGCAGATTTACTGAGGAACGTGGAGTGGAAGGCAGCTCTACGGACCCTCTGCTGCATGTTTCTGGGGTTTTACTGCCATTACTGGCTCCTGCTCCACGTCTCGGGCTTCCAGTCGCCGTGGTCTGCCCTGCTCTGCATGCTGGTCACCCGCTCCCTCCTGGCCCATCCCTACATCCATGTCAACATCTTCCAGGTAGAGACCTGAAGCTTCAAGGTATCCCAACAGTGCTGGAGACAGGCGAGCCACCACCCAGTGCCCTGATGCTGCTGGCTGGAGCTTGTGTCACCTTAAGGCATGTGGGTTCAGTTGTCACCTCCCTTGTACTGATGTTGTCACCAGGAGGATCAGGCTGGTGGTGCTGTGTGGAAAGTGGTGGCCCTTGGAAAATGTCTGGGCAGATGAGTGCAAAGGGTGTGAGGATGATGTCCTCTATGGTGGCTGGGAGGGCTGATGTGTTTCAGGTGGTGTTATGGGCCCTGGGGTGGGGAGAGGCTGGTGGCTCTAAGTGTGGATGTGTTGGGGGAGCAGAGCCTGGGAGCTCCTTGGTGGCTCCATGGACAAACACAAGATGGGGTGACTTTAGGGACAAACTCAGCTCTTGGGCTGACAGAGAGACCCCAAAATGTGGCTCCTTGTGCCCACACACAGGCAGAGCTGCCATTGGCTCTGCTGGGATGGGACTGGGGAGGTGGCAGGTGCCACAGGGTGCCCACCCTGCCTCTCCCACAGCACATTGGCCTCCCCATGTTCGCCGCTGACCGCAAACCCAAGCGGATCCACCTCATGAGCCTGGGTGTCCTCAACCTGCCCCGCAACCCCCTCCTGGACTGGTCCTTCGGCCACTCGCTCATCAGCTGCCACGTGGAGCATCACCTCTTTCCCAGCCTCTCTGACAACATGTGCCTGAAGGTGAGATGACTCCACAGGGTGACTGGGAGGTGACATGGGGACGAGAAATCTTCCCACCCCCTCCTGCCCCCACTGCCAGACATGTCTGTGCTGCTCCTTCTCATGTTGGAAACTGCTTTGCAACAGTCCCTAACCCATCTCCTGCCATCCGAGTCCTGTTCTCCTGGGTTTCTGCTCCTTCTCCTGGTCCCAATTCCAGCCTGCAGCAGCCTTCCAGCAGTCCAGGATCCTCCCAGTGATTCCATTGAGAAAGTATCCCAGCACTGCACAGTGCAGTTTTTGGCTCAGGCAACATCCAGGCAAACCTCCTATCACTCTAGTCATGCCCTTACTTGCTGCTCTGAGGTGTGGGGTGTGTTCAAAACATGGGCTCTGAGCACTGCCCCGGCTGGAGGGGATCCCAAGGCAGGTCCATACAGCGCCCTTCAGCACAGGATCACCACAGCAATGCTGTGCCCGTTTTCAGTGTCCTTTGCTTGAGCTCAGGGGGCTGGCAGGACCCACCTCCCCCAAAGAGGTGTCACAGGGAAGGAGGCAATTAAGCCTGTAGCAGCCTCCCAGTCCCATCAACGAGCTGGCTGTGTGGGCCAATAATGATGGGTGTGAAGGATGAGCATTCGTGGCTAGTTCTCATAAGAAGCCTCATTAGGGCATCTCTCCTAATTTGGAGCTCTCCAAAGGCGATTTGCCAGGGTGAACTCCCTGTGATGCTGCAACTGAAACCACCTTCCTCTTAATATTCACAGCAAAGATACTACAGCTGGTGCTGCCTGCTCCAGCCCAGCTTTGGGCATGTGGGATGGCTTTTCTGGGCACGTTTCAGGCACCTTGTACAAACACAGGGCACCCTGCACAGCAGTGACGTTACCTTTGCCTTTGCAGATCAAACCCATCGTCTCCCAGTACCTGAAGCAGAAGAAGCTGCCCTACAACGAGGACACCTACAGCTCCAGGCTCTGGCTCTTCCTCCAGAGATACGAGGAGCTGATGGTCCATGCTCCCCCCATAACGGAGCTGGTGGGCATCCAGTGAAGACCCTGGGGGCTGCAGCACTCGGGGGGCTGTTTCCACAGGGACATTCAGAGGGATGGTTTTAGCAGGACCAACACCTCCATGAAGTCACCGTGTAGGAAACATCCCTCCCTGAAGTCTTGCTTTTGGCTAGAAAATGAATGGTGCACAGAGCCATTGCAGGGGGAGAGCCTGGTGGGGCAACACCAGGGACAGAAAAATTGGGGTTCCCCACAGTTATCCCCAGCCAGGGCTTACTTCTATCCACTCTGCTTTCACACTTGGGGAGAGGAAACCACCCCATCCGTAGGGGATGCGTCACCACGTCCAGGACAACCAGAAGTGAGAAGCACCAGGATCTGCAGGATGGAGCTGCAGCTGTTTGGTTGGGGTCTCAGGGAAGGGGTGGATGTGGGGAGGGGGCTGTGACACTGCTGCTTGTGCTTTGCCTGACTTTGGGCTAAATCAGTCCCTTCTAGGAACAAAGATTTGTTTCAAAGATAAGTTCAGCCTTAACACTTTGGGGTGGATTTCCTTTATCATTGTTTTTTTTTGCTGGAGGAACTCTGACTGGTATCCTGTGGTGCCCAGGGTAGAAATGGGGGAAAGACCCTCACCCCATGGGGGTGTCTGTGTTGGGGTGCCAGAGGTGGCCCCAGCCCTGGTCATTGCTATGGCAAGGATTTATCAAGGGGATCATCTGCCAGAGGCAGGCAGGTGTCAGGGCTTGGGAGGCTTTCCCTGCTTAGGGAGGGTGAACTCTGCCCCCTGTGCTGCTGCCAGGGCTGGGATGCTCACGTGGGCAGCTCAAGCCACCTATGGGAAGCTGTGTCTGCCTTTACCAGGGTGCTCTGCTGCCCCAGACCTGCAGGACCGATGACAAAGTCCAGCCCAGGGTCAAGGTGGGGAGCTGGCAGCAGGAAAGGCAGATGGCCAAACTGGGAGCAGTGTGGCTCTGCTCTCAGCCTGGGGTTTTGCTCTTCGATTTGAGCTGTCCTCCCATCCAGGCTGCACCCCTGCAGTGCCACATTGTGGATTTATGAGGCTTCACAGGCAAATGTGCCCCAAGGCTCAAGGATGCTCTGCCCTGGCCCTGGCCCGTGGCAGGGTGATTGCTGCAGAGGGCAATTCATAGTGTTTTACTTGGCTTCTCCTCGAACAAGTCCAGGAGCCTCCTGAGATGCACAGGAGAAGTGTCCCTGTGGTGTGAGGCTGGAGCTGGGAGGGCCATGGCATCCCTGTGCAGAGGATCCAGACTCAGGACAAGGAAGAGGGGCCCTGGATCCATCCAGTGTGACCCCTTTGGCATCAGAAATGTTGAATTATTGATTTATGCTGGGCTGGGGTCCAGGGGCTGCTGATGCACTGATCTGGTGGCATTGCCACCTCTCTCCAGGCCCATGTGGGTCATTGATCCAGGGCATTGTGAAACACCCAAAGGGCAAATCCCACAAATCCCATCCTCTGAGCAGGGCTTAGGCTGGGGCTGTAGGTGGGGGAGCAGCTGGAGGAGCATGGCCAGAGCAAATGGCCTGAATGCTCTGGGGGGTCTAAGACCCACCCCAGAGCCCTCCCACCACCACCTCTGCCTTCCCCAGTTCATCTCTCAATTGAGCATCAGAGATAAGTTAAGATAAATGTGACAAATTATTGACATTCCCAGCTCCAGCAAGGGGGTGAGGGAGCATTAGAAGTGCTTTTGATTCAGGCAGGGTAATCTTAACCTCACATGTTCCTGTGTGTGGGCACAAAATGCTCTTTTGCCCTCTCCTGCTGCAAAGAGATCAAGCCCCAAAATGTTCCCAGGCATTGGTCAGAGCAACAGCTCTTTTCCAGCTGGATTTTATGGATGTTGTTTAAAGCAATGCCAGCTGAAGGCAAGTGTTTGCAGGTCCCTCAGCCAGCAGGAGACAGTCTGTGATTTGGGACATAGATGGATTATTCCCTGCCAGAACTGGTGGATACAGAAGTTAATGGGGGAAAGGGAGAATTCTGGGAAAAAAGGAGAAATCTGACTGTGCTTGGAACCCTCCAAATTTAAACCTACTGCTTTTGTGGATGACCTCTGTGGTGATATTTGGAGCCTTCAGCCTTGTCCCTCTGGGGAGGGGCTCAATGATTGCTGTGCTGACCTGAGGATGAGGGTTTGGAGCTGTTGGAATTCCTGGTCCTGGCCACAGCCCCCCTGAAGGAGCGGGTGCAGAAGGAGGCACAGAGCCAGCTGCTGTTTCCAGCGTGCCTTTGCAGAAAGCCATCAACTCATTTCCAAAACCAGGAGAGAAAGTGTGTGAATTTTATGATCCATATTACAACCAGCTCCTGGCTGTAAACTCCTCATGGTCTTAATTGCATTTAAAAAGCCCCGTCAAGCACTTGCCTGCATGCTCTGGCATCTGACCAACTTTTAAATGTCTGCTGGGCCCCCTGAGATGATTTTTCTGTCTGGTGTGTTGTGAACTGGCTGAACAAGATGGGATGTAGTGCTCCTGCATGGAGGTGAGAGCACCAGCATTTGAAATGCGCTGAGTGATGGCGATGAAGGAGGAAATAAAGCAGAGACCGTAGGGATGCTGGGGCAGGAGTTCTGTCAGCATCATTTATCCACTCTCTCTGGCGTTAATGTTTTACTCTTTACTGAAGGACGCTGGGTTTTTCTCCTGGCACGAGCAAGATCACTGTGCAGTGCATGGTTAAAATCAGTCTGAGGTTCGCTTTCCCCGGCCGACCTCGGCAGCTGGTCGCTGTTTGGGCGGCAAAGGGGCGCAGGCAACCAGCAGCATCAGCGATGATGATGCTGCGAGAGCGCGCCGGCTACCGCGGACGTCTCACCATAGAGAGCGGCGGTGCGAGCGGCCGCCAGGCGGCTCTTCCTTCCCCGCCTCTCTATGGTAACACCGCGCTTCCGGTCCGCCGCGGTGTGACTGGCGCGCTGCCATTGGCTGGCAGGGCTGGGCGGTGACGGGAGGCGGGGCTATGCTAAGCAAGGCGCTGTACCTCCTCCCGATTGGTCAGTGAGGAGGAGGGGCGGGACCTGGTCGGTGAGGGGCGGGGCCCGGCGGCGGCAGCGGAACGCGGCCCAGGGAACTCGTGCCTGGGGGGAGCGGGCCCGGAGCGGGGCAGCCGGGGCAGCCGGGGCAGCCGGGGCCGAGGGAACCGCAGAAACCGCGCCCCGCAGGGCCCTGCTCCACCCCTGGGGCTGAGGGAACCGCGCCCCGCAGGCCCTGCTCCACCCCTGGGGCTGAGGGAACCGCGCCCCGCAGGGCCCTGCTCCACCCCTGGGGCTGTGAGAGGCGCGGGGCTCCCGGGACCCTGGTGCGCGGGCTCGGAGTCTCGGTTCTGGGCTGTGCAGCCGTTCACACCCGCCGGCCCCGGCCCGGTCCTAAGCGCCAAGGCCGCTGTCCCTGAGCTCCCGGTGCGGTGCAGAACCCCGGCCCCGCTCTGCTCCGCTACGGCCATGGCCGGCGCGGGGGTCCGAGCCCCGCTGGGTGGGTGCCGGGCTCCGGGGAGGGGCCGTGCCGCCCCTGGCAGGTGCCAGCTCGGGTGGCTTCACGCCCTGCCTGTCGTTCTCCCCTACAGGTCTGCGGCGGTGGCTGTCCTCGGCTGCCCCGGCGCCCCGGGTCTGCGTGGTGGGCAGCGGCCCCGCCGGCTTCTACACGGCTCAGCACATCCTCAAGGTACCGCGATGGGATCTGCCCGCGGGGGAGGCATCTCTGCCCTGCCTGCCTCTCAGCGGTTCTGGGGTGGTTTTGTGGGCTCCTGGCCCTGCTCCAGCCAGGTTGGTGTTGTTGGGAGGCTGCTTGGGGCTGCCCAGACTCCACAAAGTCCTTCTGGGCCTGGTTGGTTGGGGTCGGTACCACTGCTTTCATCCCTGCCCTGCCCCTGGGTCGTCCATTCAGGACTTAGGTTGATTGCTGTGAGTTCATCCCAAGTGACTTTTCTAGAATCAAATAATCAGCAGGAATCTGCCTTGCTCAAAGCTGTTGTCACCCAGCAGGAATGACATTAACCGTGTGTTTGAAGTGGCTGTGTGGGACCTGCTCTCCTCCCTCCTCCCCCAGCAGGATTAAGACACATGGGTGATGCTTTACCTTGAGTCTGCAAATTTCAGTGCTCTGGGCAGTCAGGTCTGTTGGGAAATGAGACCTGAACACAGAACTGGGCTACTGGCACCCTCCAGAGATACAGCAGCTTAACCCCATCATTAAACCATGCTGTGCTGTCTCTGGAATGTGTTGGAAAATAGCTGTTACTAAGCCTCAGGGACGAATTTCAGGGCTGCTTAATCTCAGAAGAGGCTGACTCAAAATACAAGATAACAAAAACCTTGCAGCCAAGGGTCTGTCTAAGGCTCTGACCCTGAGGTGACTCAGCCGAGGCCATCTCAGGGCATGGGCATCTCTGCTGAGGACTGGGAGATGTCTGGCAGGTCCCCAGCACCCAGGGTGCTGTACTGGCTGCTTCCCAGCTGGCATGTGGGCTCTCTGATCAGCCCTCCAGGTACTGGATACCCACCAGGGTAGTGTGGAAAAGGAGCTCAGGACTGGGTAGGGAGATGGAGCCCCACAAGATGGACTTGATGGTGGTTGGGGCCACTCTGTGCTACATCTTGTGGTCTGAGCTGGCAGTAACAGGTGCAGCATCATCCTGCTCATGGAAAAGTCTGGAAGAGGCTGTGTCTGGCTTGCTGCAGCCCATCCTCCTGCCCTGTACTCCCCCAGCTGCAGATGAGTGTTGCTAGGCTGCTGTGACCTTTCTGTCCTCATCCTGGCTGTGACTTTCTCCTCCTGCAGCACCATGGTGGGGCCCTGGTGGACATCTACGAGAAGCTGCCCGTTCCCTTCGGGCTCGTCCGTTTTGGAGTGGCCCCAGACCACCCTGAGGTGAAGGTTGGTGCTGGCTCCCTGCCCTTGCCTGTGTGGTTGAGTGTGGTGACAGTGGTGGGTGCAGCTGAGGTGGTCATTGTCCTTCCTGGTGCCCCAGGCTCTCTGTGACATGGAGCTGTCAGGCCAGAGAGGTCCAGGTCTCCTCCTTGTCTATGCTAAGGCCAGGGATAGGTGACATGGGACACCTGGCATAAGGGCTCAGGAGAGCGGGCCACAACCAGGGGCTTGTGCTGGGAAGTGCTGCTCCTGGTGCTGGTCAGCCTGGCCCAGAGCAAGGCCAAGGAGCAGAGATGGGTTTCTGTGTCTCTGGGCACATTGCTGCTGCCGTTTGCTCCTCAAGCAGTACCCATTCTGGGAACACACAGATCTCCTCATGGGGGCCGTGGAGTTGGGCTGTAGGGGCTCTCCTGTGCAAGGAAAAGTTAAACCAAGGATTTCCCAGCAATTTTCCTTTGCCTGGCAGTGAGTGGTACCCAGGAGTATCTGCTATATCTGAGCTGGAGTGGAGGTGGTTGGAAGGGTAAGACACAGGAGATCCAGACATGGGAGATCCAGACACAGCAGTATCTTGCAGTGGTTTCCTCTAATCCCTGGAGATCCAAAGACCAAAATGCCTGGATGCCTTTGTGTGAGAGGGGAGGAATGGACATGCTGCAGACACTGCTCGAGCTGTTGTGGTGGTGTCTGTCCTGTCCCCAGGCTGAGTCCATCTGGGGCTGCAGGGCTGGGAGTGGTGGTTTTGCTGTGTAGCCCTGATCACTCAGAAGAAAAAGGCCTGGATGCCATCATGCCCTGCATCCTCTCTCGAGGAAGGGGCTTTCAGGAAGAGTTGAGATGAGATGCCAGCAGAGGGGACCAGGTGGGCTCTGCAAACCTCACTTTTGGGACGGAGTTTTCCCCTGCAGTGGGGTTTATTCTGAGGGGCTGAATGTACTAGGAAGGTCCTGTCCTCCCTAGGTGGGTACAAAATATGGATTTTCCTTTCACAAAGGGTGGTGGAGAGAGTTCCAAGTCACACCTCTGCTTATCTCCCTGTGAGTTATCTCTGGCTGTTGGTAGATAAGAGTCTCAGAAGAACTTGATTGGGATGAGGCAGTGAAGATCTCAAGGCTGGAGGGGACAGGCGCAGGGATCTCCTGTCAGCAGCAGCCTTGGCCCTGGCTGTGGCTGTAGCTGTGGCTCTGTGCTCTCTGCAGAACGTGACCAACACCTTCACACAGACAGCGCGCTCGGGGCGCTGCGGCTTCTACGGGAACATCACCGTGGGAAGGGATGTGACAGTGCCGGAGCTGCAGCAGGCGTACCACGCCGTGGTACTGGTGGGTACCAAAACCTTAGTGCCCCACGAGTCCTGGGAAAGGTCTGCAGGGTTATTCTCCACTAGCATCTTGGGAAGAGTGTTTGGGTGAGGTGTTTCTGGGTGCCTTGTTACCATGGAAAACTCTTCCCAGCCTTGGGACAGCTCAGATGCTCCCAGGCTTGTCCAAAGCCCTTGCAGGGGGCATGTGCTGGAGCATGGCATCAAGTGCAGGTCTCTGAAAGTTCTCCCTGTGCTGGCCAGTGCTTATTTTAGCCTGCCATGGATTTGTCCTTGCTGATCAGTCCTCAGCTTGTCATGCTCTGCCTTGGACCAAGGATGTAGAATTTGGCTCTGGAGCCCAGGACGATGAGGTAGATGAAGCCCCTGTGCTTGGACTGTGTTTAGCCCTTACACTGAGTAGCTCAGCCTTTGGGAGGGGATATCACAGCCGTGCAGTGACCCTGGCAGCAGCTGGAAGGGGAGATTTGTGTTTTGGTGTCAAATCCTGCACATAGTGACATCTCTGACTGTGCCTGCTGCCTCCTCAGAGTTATGGTGCTGAAGACAACCGGGTCCTGGGGATCCCAGGGGAGAACCTCCCTGGTGTTTACTCAGCCCGAGCCTTTGTGGGCTGGTACAACGGGCTGCCCGAGAACCAGGATGTGAGTATGGCCCTGTGCTCCCCTGCCCTTCCTCCCGTCCTTCTTTCCATCCCAATACAGGCATTCAGCTCCAGATTAAGTCCTAAAAGGCCTGCAATTGGAAAAGATTAGCAGAAGCCATGTTAAATCCTTCTTAGATGGTAGAAATGTGAACAATTTGCACATCAGTGAGAGTGGATTAGCTGGCTGTCCACGTTGGCAGCACATTTTGGCAGGGCCAGATGGGAGCCTGTAGGGGTGATGCTCTGCTTCCTGAGGAGGCTTTTTGGCCAAAACAACTCCTGCTCCCAGGAGGGCAGGAAAGGTAGGAAGGGGGATCATCTGGGGTGCCTGGAGCAGCTGTGTTGCCGTGTCTGCTTGGGGAGGAGGCTGGTGTGGAGTTTCCCAAGCTGCATCACCTCTTTTTGGGGCAGAGCAGGGTAGAAGGGAATTTGGGTGGTAGGAGCGTGTCTAAAGGGCTGGACATTGTGGAGGCCATATGGATTCATCACAGCTGGGTCTCTCCCCACAGCTAAAGCCTGACCTGAGCTGTGAGACAGCGCTGATTCTGGGTCATGGCAATGTGGCACTGGACATTGCCCGCATCCTGCTGTCCCCACTGCAGCTCCTCAGGGTGAGTGATGGCTGCTCTGCCCCATGAGGGCAGCCCACGCCCTAGATTCCCTCCCTGCTGGGTGGCTGCTGGCTCCCACCCATCTCAGATAAAACCTCAAACTCCTCTGTCTTGGGATGTTTCCCTGGGGAAGGCTGCTGCCTGTCGGGTGCACCCATGGATTCACAGTCTGTAGGGAGTGATCCAAGGCTGTGGCCATGACTTGGGTGATGCTGCAGAGGCCTCTGGATTGCTCTGCTGGCATCCAAAAAGTTGGAAATTGAGCATTATCTATGAGAAGCAAAAGAGGAGCCACTTTCTCTTCTTCTGCCACCAAACCAGAAACTTCTGTTGGGGTTTATCTTTTTCTGCTGGAGCTGAGGGCAGCAGCCTGGTTTCAGCTGGTGGCACTGGGCAGACTGGTGGACCTCATCCCTATAGACAGCTGGGAGCTGGTGTGCACCAGCTGCTCCATACAGCTGTTGCCCCAGATTTTGGCAGGAAAGGCTTTCCCTCTGGGAGAAACGCCACGAGGTTTGTTACAGCTGTGCAGCAACTTCCTATATTAATATCTAAATTAAATTATAAAAGCCCCCAAACTTGGGGGCACTGCCAAGCAGTGATTTAAGCCAGCTTGGGAGCAGTGCTGCAAAAGACATGGCACTGGTATGAGTGCCAGGGTGGGCAGGTAGTTCCTGACAGGAATATTGATCTGGAATGGTTTATCCTGGTGACCTTGTGTCTCTCCCATCGTGTTTTCTCTGGAAAAGATCTTGCAGTCTAGATAAGCAGACAAGATTGAAACAGGATTTTAAGCAGACATGATTGAAACCAGCACAGGATTTCTGTGAGGTGCCAATGCCAGGCTGAGGCCTGGCCGTGCTTGTGCTTGTGCTGGAGCTGCCTGGGGCAGGCAGATGGTGATTTGAGCTGTGGTTTGCAGCAGGTTTCATCCAGAGGCTGTATATCCTGAGCTGGGAATTTCCCCAGCAGCATCTGCAGGCACCTCAGAATGGAGCTCACTGAAGGCTTTGCTCTGTTAGCCCCAAGGTGAACCTGCTGGGTGGATCCCCCGAGGCAGTCACGGGGTGCTGGCTCATTACCTCTGGTGCATTATGGCCTCGGAAAGAACATTCAGTGATGAGGGACCAGCTGTGCAAATAGCTCTGTGCAAAGGGAGATGACTTCTTTCCCGTCCTCGCCCGGGCTCTCTGCATGCACAGCCAGCTTTTCTGCTGATTTTTCACCTTCAGAGGCTGTGCCTTCCCCCCAGCTCCCTCCAGATCTGCCCTCATCCCACTCTGCTGTCTCTGTTTTGCAGAAGACAGACATCACTGACAGCTCCCTGGCAGCTCTTGCCTGCAGCAAGGTGAAGCGTGTCTGGCTGGTTGGGAGGAGGGGACCTCTCCAAGTCGCTTTCACCATCAAGGTGAGGCTGGAGGTGCTGCTCTTTCCCAGAGCTGAGCCCCAAACTGCCTGTCCCTGGTTGGGAGAGGTGGTTTGGGGCTGAGTGTGGATCCCAGGCATCCTCCTTCCTGCACCCATTTCCTGGCTCCTAGGGGTTTGGGGCTGTCCTCTCTCTGCTGGAGGTTACATTTTCTGGCCCACAATTCCCAGGAGCTGCGGGAGATGATAAACCTGCCTGGTGCCAGAGCTGTCCTGGACCCTGCTGACTTCAAAGGCCTCGAAAGTGCTGTCAAAGGTGAGGGACGTGTGCCATGCTTCTCCAGACAGGGACTCACCTTGGCAGGTGAGCAACCAAGAGTGATCTGCAGGTGCCCAGAGTGTACATCAGAGAAAGTCTTGTTCTGTACTTAATGCCTGGCTCATGAAGCCTGTTACCATGGTGTGTCATGTCCTCAGAGTGCCAGGAGGCACCAAGACAAGGGAACATTGTGTATCTCTGTTTGTGCTGCCACTTAGTGCTTACACTCTGAGTGATGAGGGCAGGAGGCTCAGGAGGGCTGAGGAAACCTTGCAGGGGAGATCCCAAGGCTGTTGATTTAAGAGCTTCCTGTAGACCTGAAAAGAAAACACTGAGTTCAAGGGTGTCCAGAGACACCTGCTCTTCTCCATGGGCTGCTGCCTCCAAGCACCAGCAAGACAGGAAATTGCAGACTTTGATTTGTGTGTCCCACTGGCCTCAAGCCTCAGGAGGTCCCCTGGTCACTTTGACTTGCAGTTTGTCATCTCAAAGGTGTCAGGCTCCCACCAACATGACAGACTCACATACTGACACTGCCCTGACATGGCCTTGGCCCAGTGCTGTGTCTCAAGGGGCTTTTGCTGATTCCTGTTGTGAAGATTTCTCTCTTTTCCTAGATGCTTCCAGACCCAGGAAGCGACTGACTGAGCTGATGATCAAAACAGCCCTGGAGAAGCCAGTGGAGATGCAGGCAGCAGCAGCAGGGGCAGCAGCCCCCCGGGAGTGGGGGCTGAAGTTCCAGCGCAGCCCCCAGGAAGTGCTGCCCAGTGCTGATGGGAGGAGGGCTAGGGGTGTCCGCATGGCCCTGACCCGCCTGGAGGTACGGGGGGCTGGTGACCCTGGGGGGCTGGGGTGGAGCAGGACACATCCATCCCTTGGGAATCTCTCCAAAGGCACTTCTCTGTTTCCTGTCTGTCAGGAGTGGCTTCTGGCAGGCTCTTAGGGAATCTGGTACCTAAAGAGCTTCTGGTACCACAAAGAGTTTTCCAAAGGGAGCTCTTTCCCTGATGCTGCTGCAGAATGGCCTTTAGCAAATGCCCAGGGTTCAAAGGTCCCATAGGAGACTGGAGGGGGCTGTTGCTCTGCAGTGGTGACTGTGGTGGTCAGCAGCCTTTCCTCCCTCTCTCAGGGCTCAGGTGACTCTGCCAAAGCCATTCCCACTGGAGATGTGGAGGAGCTGGAGTGTGGGCTGGTGCTCAGCAGCATCGGCTACCGGAGCCTGCCGCTGGACCCGGCCGTGCCCTTTGACAGCCAGCGCGGGGTCATCCCCAACAGTTCGGGCAGAGTGGAGGGTGTCCCAGGTCTGTATCCACAGGGATTTGCATGGGACACGCTGAGCACAGCTGCTGGGCTGGGGGCTTTGGGGTGGGAAGTTCATTCACCAAGGGCATGAGTATTGCACACCTTGGAGAATGGGAACTGAGGGCATGAACTGCCTCTATCAGGGGTTAAGAGCTGGCCAGTCTCCATCTTTTTAGGGTTGTCTGGTTTAGCACAGGGGTTTTACTGCATCCTGTTACTAAAATGACACAGCCCATGCAGCTGCTTTGTGCTGATCTGTAGGTACACAAACTCCTGCCACAGCACTGTTTGTCTGTTCACATCACCAAGGTGGGGAAGAGGGCAAGGACTTGGAGCCAGAAGGGTGCAAGGCCACATGCTGACCTGAGCCTGGCTGCTCCATGTGCCCCTGCAGGTCTGTACTGCAGCGGGTGGGTGAAGAGAGGACCCACAGGCGTGATCATCACCACCATGAACGACAGCTTTGACACTGCCCAGTCTCTGCTGGAGGATCTCCAGGGGGGTGTGCTGGATATATCCCCTTCCAGAGAAGGCTTTGGGCTTGTGGAGAGCATCCTGCACAGCCGAGGTCAGTGCGAGGGTTGGTAGCAGCCAGCAGGAGGGATCAACGCAGCCAAACTCCTTCTGGATCTGTGAGGGAGCAGAGTCCAAACCATGGGAATGGATTATTTTGCTGTTTGGATGTTCCAAAGCCCAGGGACAACAGGGCTTGAATTCTCTCAAATATCTGTGTCATTGCTAAGGTTAATGACCACTTTCTGGGAAGGGCCAATAAAAGCAGCACAGACCTTGGGTAAAATGTCAGTGTCAGCTGCCGAGACAGTGAGCTATTGCTGTTGAGTGGTTTTCCTAGTAATCCTTCCAAGCAAGTTAGGGGAAAGATTAAAATGCCCAGGAGAGTAATTTGCTGTAGCTGTGTTTAAAGACATTCAATTAAAGTGTGTGTGTGTGTTTTGCCTCTTAAACTGTCTGAGGTTTAACAGTGAACTGGAAGCATTTTGTCCCCTGAGGTGGTTTGTGCTCGCTGTTGTTACGGCTCACAAAGGTCTGACTGATCCGAGCCGACTGGAACCTGCCACCCCTCTCCTTCTGGTGTTAGGAATTATTTCTCCTTTGCGAGACTGAGCTCTGACACCGTGTCGGAAAAGAGCAGCTTTGCTGCCACATCAGAGCCCTGCCAATGGTGAGGTGAGGCTGAACTTGTTCTTACTTGGTTAAGTTCTCTCTCCTGTCTCTCACTATCACCTCAGGGGTCCGTCCCGTTTCCTTCTCGGACTGGGAGAAGATTGATGCTGCTGAAGTGGCGAGAGGCAAAGCTGCTGGCAAACCCCGGGAGAAGATCGTGGATCCTGCGGAGATGTTGCGGATCATTGGTCACTAAGGCAGCAGTGGTGGGACCGTGGCACTGCCCCAGTGGTACCGTCCTGGGGCAACACCAGTGGGTCATGAGCAGAGCCTGGAGCACAGGGCTTCTGTCTGGGGCTGGTGGTGGCTCTGGAGGGGTGTGTGACACTGGGGCCTCTCTGGTAATAATGAACTCTGGGTTCCCAAAGTCTCAAGACCTGAGGCTGTTGGCTGGCCCCACATCCCTGCAACCAGCTACCATTCCTGGGGGTGATTCTTGTCTGTCTTTGAAGCATTAATGAATCATGCAGTGCAGGTGAAGGGAGGTGTGTGTGCACCTGGGGAACTCCTGACCAGCCACTCTCTCAGAGCAAGTCACATGGAGAGGTTTCCCTGTGTCTTGCTGCCTCCCCTTGAAGCCACAAGCCAAATAGGTTTGTTGCCTTGTCATTCATGCCAGAGCAGGCATCTTTTAATAATGATTTTTTTTTTTAAATAAACCCTTCCAGGGAAGCCAAAATGGACCTACAACTTGAGTGTGGGTTCTTGAGTGTGAGTTCTGCCACTGCCTTGACCTCAGAGCAACCCCCAAAGTGCTGCAGCTCCTGCAATGTCCCAAGGCAAGGCAGCTCTGGGTGCTCTCCACTTGTGAGCTCTACACAAGTAGAAAAGGGCATTAATTTGCTTTCTCCTTCCCACAGTTAATTTGCCTTCTGCTTCCCACAGTCTGTCCTACGGGGTAGATTGGGATAACAAGCATGTAATTGCCTTGTTCAGGATCATGAGGGAACCTGTGTCCATTGGTACCTGCCAGTACTGACTGGTGCAAGCAGTGCCTTGAGCTCTTTCTCTCCTTTCACTGGTGGGGTTGTTTTTTTGTTTTTTTTTGTCTGTGTGTTTTGAAGCTTATTAAATGCTTCTCTTAGCCCAGATTGCCTACGGTGACGGTGTCAGGTTTTAAGCCAGATTACAAGCCGTGAGCTGTAATCTCCTTTTATCCCTGGCGTAGGGGCAGCGTCAGCGGGGCCCCTTCCCTGGCTGTCCCCAACCCCCCCGTGCTCCTGCCAGAGCACTGCAGGATTGCAACCCCTCCTTCCTGGCCTGTGGAAATTGTGACAGTGGCAGTGGCTCTATGATGGAGGCAGAGGAGAGATCGAGCCAGGGCAACCTCCACCTCAGCCCAGCCCTCTCATGGCAGAGGACTTGCCCACAGGGCACTGTTCTCTCACCTCATCTCTGACTCAACTCAAGGAAGGGAGATCTCTGACTTCTCCCTATTTTTCTCTTTTTCTCTCCCATACTTTTCTATTTAAATCTCATTTGAAAGCTCATTAAGAAACTCAGGAAATGTGATAATGGGAACTCGTACTCAAACGAGCAATAAAGCTTTTGTGGAACAGCTGTTTGTGTGATGTGGCTCTCCTTACGTCTCGTGGCTGATGCAGTCCTAATGCTGAACTCTTGAGCAGGAGATTACATCAGTGCTGGGTTCCGAAGTGAATCAGAGCTTTGGGAAGGGGGAGGGAGGCGAGGGGGGCTGCACCTACCACAGGGAGCAGCAGTTCAGCTTGGCAGCCTAGCCAGGAATGTGACAGGCAAGGGGTTGTTGTGGCTGCATCAAATCTTAAGGTTTTGGGAAGAGAAGAGACAGATCCTCCTCAGGATTTTCTTCCACATTGCCTTGAATGTTGATGCCAGGGTGCATTTGTAGTGGTGGAAAAGGCCACTGTGCTCATGCTGAGCCTGGCACGTGGCTGTTCCCAAACTAAGGATGCTTCAGGGTAGTTTTTGGGCTGTGATAACAGATTAACAGGAGTGTCTGTCCTTGCTGAGCTCAGTGACTTTGCTCAACCCTGAACTTGGCCAAGGCCCTGGGGTTAATGCTGGTCTGTGGGAAAACCATGGGATGATGAAGGTCAGTGAAGGGCAGGGACAGGGGACTGAGCCTCATGGGCAGAGGGAGGATAGCTACAATCATGTAAATTTTTATTCAATGCTTCCAGCTCCCTTTCCTCTTCTGCCTACGAGCCCAAGCCCCAGCCCTGTGTCCAGGTTTCTTCTGCCTCTCCATCGCTGTCGCCGCCCTCCATCCTCCTCAGGGCACGGGGATGCATCCCGCTCCGGAAGGTCCCTGTCCCCGCTCCGGGAAGGTCCCTGTCCCCGCCGCCGCGTCGTTAGGTGGCGCTGGGAGCCCGCACCGGGGAGCGGAGGGGATGGGGGGGGACCTGGCACCCCCGGGCCGGGGCTCCCCGGGCAGCCTGGGGCACCCCTGCAGGCTCCCGCTCGCATCCGGGCTCTGCTTTTAGGCATGAGTAACCTTGTGTTTGCCCCTGGTGTGTCCCCACCGCGGAGGTGCAAGAGGGCAGCCTGGCCAGGCAGCTGTCCCCTCACCCTCCGCTCTCCTGAGCTGCCACAGCAGCAGCTCCAAGGCCATTTTCTGATGTAGGTGAGGAGCTGGAAAGGCAATGCTGTGAGTGACACCCGTCTGCTTTTGGAAAGAGGCCTGAAACACTGGAAGTCGTCGCTGCCAGCTCTGCATGTGGATTGCCCTGCTTGGATGAATTATGGCTCAGCTTAGCTTTAATGAGGCTGCACAAAGCTGCTGGAGGTCAGCATGTGGTAAGCGATGGCCTGGAGAGTGGCTGGACACGGCTCCCTGCTCCTACTTCCCTCCCTGTCTCCTGTGTGCTTCTCTGCAAGGCAGCCAGGCTGGCTGTGGGGCCGAGCTTGTCACACTGTGGGGTGGTGGCATGGTTCCATTTGGGTCTTTGCAACTTCCTCTTGCAGCTTTGCACTGCCCTGCCTCAGTTTCCCTGTCTGAAGATGTCCAGGCAAGATCTTCAGGCTCGTGGGCTGCCTGTGGGCTCCTGTCTTGGAGTAGCAGGTCTGGCACATCCCAGAAGCTCCTGTTGATGCTTCATTTTCCAGCCACTCCCAGAAGACAAGTGCAGATCTCTCACTGCCTTTGCTAGTTGACTGCCTGCTGAAGTTGCCCTCTTCCAATGAGTATTTAGAGCCCACAAAGCAGGAGGTTTCCTGCACTCTGGAATAAGGGAAAAACCAGCTGGAGTTGGATCTCTGGCCTGGCACCGAGGAGCTGTGTTGCTGTTTAAAAGCCAGCTCACGCGACCAGAAGAATGGTTGAAAAGGCTTTTCCCCAGCATGGCTAATACTCGATTTTCCAGCCCCATGCCCGTGGCGCAGGGGCGGCGGCCAGCCCAGCGCCGGCCCCTCGCCGCAGGAATCGCCGAACTGCGGCACCCGGAGCCCAGCGAGCCCGTCTGCACCGGGGCCTCGCCGGGAACAGATGGCTCCGGAGAGTGCTGACTTCAGCGCCTTGGCTGAGCACAGCTCCGGCCCTGCCTTAACCCACCCTCACTTGCTCTCCCGGGCACATCCCTCATGTGCTCTTCCCCTCCAGATCCATCCCCAGCCCTGGGCGGGGAGGGAGAACACGTTGGCATAGCAGGCTCTGGGGTCATTGGAGTGGGATACCAGCCCCATTGTGCCCAGGAAGCCACTTCACTCAAGGGACAACATCATCCCTTCTACCAGAGGACCCCAAGCATGTCCTTGACTCCAGACCCACCACAGGCTTCATGGTTTTCCTGCCCAGTCTTACAGATCCAGCCTTGCCAAAGTCTTTGCTTGTTGTTGAAGGGTTGTGCAGGGTCACGTAGTGGTGCTGCAAGTCCAGATGTTTTCCCTCTGCTTAGGATGAATGACTTTGGAAATTGGGACTGCATGAGCCCATTTCTCAAGGTCAAGAGAGGAGCAGAGGTGTAGGAGATGCAAACTCCAAGCAGCTGTTTCCAGGAGTTATTTAGGGATACGACAGCGGCAGATAAAGTTGTTGGCGGGTGATGGCTGGTTATGCCCCAGAAACTGATTTCCTTCCTTCCTGGGAAATTTCCATTTCCAACAGCTTTGTCTGCCTCATCCCCAACCTCTGGGGCAGCCCTGCAGGCATGTGCCACCCCAGGGGGAGGAATTAACCCTGCAGGGATAAAACCATCCATGTTTATTTTTGCTCCCTTAATTACTGTGAGGGTAGGACATGGTGGCAGCCGAGCTGTGCCAGATTGGAGCTGCACCAGACCCGTGCCAGGCACACACCATGCATAGCACCATCCCCGTGCCTTCTGTCCCACCTTTCTCCTTGCTCCACTCTCTGCCTTGATTGCTTTTATGGCTGCTGGGATCCAAGATATCAGCCAGTTCTGTGTGATTATTTAAGCAGTGGAGCCCTGAATTCTCTGGGGGATGGAGCAGACAGGGGAGATGGGGAAGGAGGGGTGGCCGTGTCAGCTCAAGGTGGCACAGCGTGGGGGAAAGATGATCTACACCTGTGTTTTACATCTGAAGTGAGACCCAATAGGAGAGGGACAGGAATAGGAGCACCTGGGCTCAGACCTTAAGTTTTGGCCAGAGTTCTTGGGAAGAAGTTGGCAGCCAACAGGAAGGACTGAGATGGATGCAGGACCAGGATGAGTGCAGGGCAGGGAATGGGTGTAAGTCCATGGCCAAATCCCATGTGTCACAAGTGTCACCTGCAAGACTCAGCTCTGGCAGAGGGACCTGTGGGCTCTGATGTCAGATGCCATTAGTGGGGTGCAGATGCTTGTGGGGACAGCCCAAGAGGGCTGTGTCACCCAAATGCCCCCCTATATTTGCAGGGGCAGCTCTGGCTTTGTGCTGGCAGTGCACAGATGCAGGTCCTCTCCTTCCCCAAGTACTGGTCTAGGATGCACATGGATTAGAAACCTTACACTGACTCTCCCAGGAACAGGAGGCTGATGCTGGGGTTTGCCTCACAGAGCTGGAGATACCAAAGCCTTGGTGTGCTGCTCTCCTGGCTGGGGTGGGTGCTTTGAGTGAGTCTGGGGTGCAGGTTTATGCTGGAGGTGGGGGTTCCCAGGAGCTCTGCAAGGCTGGAGTTCTGGGGGAACCAGAATGGAGGGGGCTGGGGCAGGATGCAGGGCTTTACTCAAGTTTAGGGTGCGAGATGCCAGTGGGGCTGCAGTGGGCTCTGAGGAGTCTGCATGGAGCCCAGGGCACTTCTTTGACTGGTGTTGGCCTAGATGGGCCAGTGCAAACCTGGGCAAACATCAGATTCCCAACATGAGCCTTCCAAACTCTCCTTGCTCCCCTGGCCTGGCTGCCAGCGAGCTCTTCCCTGCAGGAGGTGGCTGCACACCAGGAGCTGTCAGAGCATCATGCCTTGCATTTATCAACCTGCTTACAGAGCCTCCTGCAAGAGGAGATGCCAGGGAAAGGTAACGAGGCGATGGAGAAGCTGGCTGAGCTCCCTTTTGCTGGGACTGCCGTGGTGAAGGGACCAGCTGGGATGCCGAGAGTCACACACTGGGCCACAACCACAGCAGTGGGAAGGAGGAGGGTGAAGGTGGGAAAAGGCACTTGGTGCCTGTGTTGTCCCCACCCAGCCCAGAAAGCTGGGCAATGAGGGCACAGAATCCCCTGGCAGAGTGGCACTAAGGGGCTGGGGAAATAAGAGGACAAGTGCAGCTGCATTTCCTGAGACTGTGGGCTCCATCCCAGGGTGCCAGTGGTGCTTCTGTTTCAACCTGGCCCTTTGTAGCCATCAGGGCACTTTTTTTTTGGTTTCTTTTTTTTTAATATAGAAAGGACTTTAGGTATTTAAATGCGCAAATGAATTATTTGGATGATGCAGAACAGTCCCCACAAGCTGCATCATGTCTGGTGACCCAGGCCCAGCAGCAGGTTGGATTTGGGAACTCACTGCTTTCTCCCAAAATAAAATGTTGGGGTTTTCTTTTTTAAGACATTGAAGGACTTTGCCAGGAAAACTGCAAAACTGCAGTTGGACTCTCAGGGCAGTTGCTCACTGCAAGCCACTGCACCCAGTGGAGAGGAGATGTGGCTGGGGGGCCTGGCATGAGAGTGCCACCACCAAGCCCTCCACCGCTTGTGCCCACTTCCAGACACCTTCCAGCTATGCCCAGTTGTGGACCAGACTTGGGGTTGTCTCTGTCTCACGTGTGGGGATTGGGCTGTGATGGGAATCCCCATGGGATGGGGATGCTGGGGAGTCATGGATGTGATGGTGGAGCTGGGTATTGTCCCAGGTGTGGGGTTGCTGTGCTCCCCTCAGTCCACCTGGAAGCTCTGCTGGGAAATATTTGTGAGCCAAGACCCTCTGAGGGATCCAGTCCATGGAGCAGTCAGTCTTGGGAGAGATAAATGAAGACCCTGAGCTGCAGGAGGAGTAATAAAGGCATGGGAACAGCTCAGTGCTTCTATGCCAGACCCAAAGGACCAGATCCCTGGAACACTGGCCCAGATCCCTGGAATGCTGTCCCACAGTCTCTGTCACTCCAGATCATGAAGGCAGCAGAAAAGGTTAAATGCAGCCACTGCCTCCTTCAATGTTTAACCCAAGATCGGCCCTTTTGTCGACCTGGGAGGAGAATTTGAGGTGTTGAGGACCTGTTGCCAGCCCTTAAATCTGCCTTTGGGCAAGAGAGTGGACAGTGCTGCCAGAATCAGGCAGAGGTGGGCAGCCTGAGGCTGGAGGAGCAGGACATGGCCAGCAGGTACCCAGGACAGGACCGATTCTGCATCCTCCATTGCCCTGAGCCCTCACACTGCAGCAACCTGAGGGATTTGGCTGAGCTCTCCTGCAGAGAGTGGGTGCTGCTTTACAGGGATTAAAATGTAGCCCTAGATGCATTTTTCTTTTTCCTTTTTTTTTTTTTTTTTTGATACCTTTCCACCCCTGAGGTGCCCCAAAGGCACCTACAGCACCTGGACAGAAGGTGGCCAGGCTGTCTCGGGGGCTGGGGATGGTGTGTGGAAGTCCTGCATCAGGCAGCTCATGGCTAAGCACAGACAGAAGGTTTTTAGGCAAGTTGGAACCTCTCTGGAAAGGGCCTCTCCAAGCCCAGCAGCCACAAGGATGCTGCTGCAGGTGGCTGCAAGGCCAGCCTGGGTGGCAGACGCCCAACACCCAACCAACCCATTTGGGTGGCCCTGTCCCTGAGCCAGGCATCTGTCCCCAGGGAAGGCAGAAGGGCAGTGCCTGGGCACAGGCACTGCTGGCACCTGGCTCTGTGCTCTCGGGGTGATGCCCAGGGTTTTGGTGGCTCTGAGCCGGGACATGGGGAGGTTTGGGAGAATCTGCCCCCCACAGTGGGGTCTGAGTTGAGCTCCAACTCCTGCCAGGTCCTGCCAGAGCTGTAGTCCATCTGCCTGCAGCCATGGGCTCATTTTGGGGCACAGTGGACACCACCCAAGGACAAGGGAGCCCCAGCAGGGCCCCTGCCTGTCTCCCCCCTTCCTTTACTGTATCTCTCCCCTTTTCTACCCCCCCGCCCCATCCCAGGTCCCCCAGTCTGGCTTGCTCTAAACCAGTGCTGCGGGATCAGCTGATGCTTTAATACTGGCGACAGCTGGAGGATGCTGCTGCCTGCGGGGGCTTTGCTCAGTGTCACCCCCCTCCCTGTGACCGATGGGGACCCTGAGGCTGTCCTGCACCGGCCGAGGGGCACCACGGTGGGCAGCTGGCCGCTGTCCACCAGTTCAGTCAGCAAAGGGATGGAAGATATTGGCGGGAGGGAATGAGTCCAACCGCATTCCTCCAGCCCTCACCGGGGCTAGGGACGGGCACTGCCCAGAGAGGGAGTCTGTGCCATTTTACCATGGGTTTTCCCTCCTGGAGATGGAGGAGAGGGGCGAAGGAAAAGAGGGGTTCTTGTCGCCTTCTCTCTCCGGCACCGGGGCCGGCCGCGGTGCCAGGAGAGGCGGGCCGGTTTCTGGAGGGAGGGCTGCCTATCCCCCGTTCCCCCCCTTCCACCGGGGCTGGCGGCCAGCCCCGAAGTTGCGGCGAGGCGGGAGGACACACGTCCTGTCCTTCCACCGCCCCCGGGCTCCCCCCAGCCTCCATCCCCGCATCCCTCCCCCGCGCTCCTCCCGGCCGTCCCGCCCGGGCAGCCCCGCCGGTCCCGGGGCGGGGGGAGATGGCTGCCGGGGCTCGGAGGTCGCCGAGACACCTGCTGCCACCGGGCCCCCCCCCGTGCACACCCGCTCCGCTCCCGCTCCCTCCTTCCTCCGCTGCCGTCCCTGCCTCCAGCCGCCGCTGCAGAGCCGCCGCCGCCGCCGCCGCCAAGGACGAGCCGGGACCGACGGCGGCCGCCGGAGCCCCCCGCCAGCCGCGGCGGGGGCCGACCCTGCCCCGGGGGCCTGCCCCGCAGGAGGAGAAGCTTTGGAAGAGCCGAGCCCCCGGTGGGACAAGCCCCGCCGGAGCCGCGGGGCATGTAGGCACCGAGCAGCGGCGGTCCCGTAAGTACCGGGCGGGCTGGGGGCATCCGGGGCCCGACGGGCTCCGCTGCCGCCCCGCCACCGCCGCCAGCAACTTTTCGGGATGAGGCGGTTGTTTTTTCTGGAGTGGGGGTTTTCCCTGTCCGTCCTCCCCTACCTCAGCATCCCCCTGCATCCCCAGAGCTCCTGCTCCCCATCCTGGGCACGGGACAGAAATGAGCCCTAATCCTGGGCGCTGTTCTGGGGGGTTTTGGGGGGAATGGGTGGCAGGAAAAATTGAGGAGACCTCCCTGGGTGCCACCAACCCTGTGTCCCCCGCCGCCACCTTGCGTAACCCAGCGGCAGGCAGGACACTTGGCGTTTATTTTTGGTTAATCCATATTCGACCTTTTTAAGCTGCGTTTCGGTGCGTGCGTGTGGGGCCCTGCCCATCGCCCCGTCCCGCAGCCCCCGGCCCGCAACTGTTGCTGTCAGAGGTGCGGGCGAGGAAGGGGAGGATGATGAGGAAGAGGAGGGTGATGCCGGGTGGCGACAGATGAAGGTTGAAAGGAGACAGTGCTTGCCGAGGGCTGCCAGTGCCTCTGTCCCGAGTCATCCCCCCTGCATGGGCACAGGGATGGTGACGAGTTGTCTTTGAGGAGGTTTCGCTGCTTTCTCCCCTTCTGAGGGGCTTCATCGAGGTCTCCTTGCTCCGCAGGGATGTCCCCATCGGGGCAATGACAAGCAATGGCACATCCTGGTGCCCTCCTCAGTGCCCCCTCTCCTCCCCACAGGGCTCCCGACAGGTTTGGCTTTGCTCTGTCCTTTCCGTCCATCAGCAGCAGTTCCCCATCCCCTGGCGCAGGCTGTGTTTTCCCTCTGATTTCAGGCTCGGAGGCTTTTTTTGGGGACATAAGGTTTCTCTTTCCTGGATGATATTTTGCATTTTGGAATTTTATTTTTCCCATTCCTGAGGTCAAAATATCTGCATGAGCTCTCCCTTTCTCAGAGCAGGGAAAGGAGTGAGGGCAAAAAAAGGCGGTTTAAAATGAGGAGCAAACTTTCCCTGTTGCATTAAAATGGCATTTCAGGGCCTGGTGAGAGGTAAGGGTTCTATTGGTGCCTTTAGCACAAGGTTTCTGTGAGTTGGGTGCACCAGAGGAAGTTGTGCCTAGGAAGGTGGTTAACCTGCTCAAAACTACCCCAAAGCAACAAAAAACAAGTGCCAAAGACACCAAGGAGCTTTGTGGTGTTGTCTGGTCCTTGGGGAGGCTGCCAGGAGGTGGCATTGCCTTGCCCAGGCTCCTGGCCATGGCTACCTTCCTCCTGACACTGACTGGCCACTGGCCCTTCACCTGTCTGGAAAATCTCCCTTTTGGGAAAGTCTTTTCCCAAGGGACCAATTCTGCACTGTTTCCTACAAGGGGTTGGAAAATGTGGATTTTCTTTGAAGTTGGCAGGGGCTTTGCTGCATTGTGCTGAGCCCAAGAGCAGCCCCAGCTCCGGCAGTAGCTCCGGAATGGGCTCAGTTTCTCCTCAGCCTCCACCACTTTCCTGCAATCTGTCACCTCCCCCCAAAAAGCCCCAAAATTCTCCTGTACCCCTCTAGCTCAGTAGGAGAAACAGTGGGCTGGAAACACATGGTGTTAGCTGGGCTGGAGGAGCTGGCTGCCCTTTGCCTCCCAAATTCGGCCATTTTGGAGCAGCCCCATCTCCAGCCTGCACATGCAGCCCTTGCCAGCCACAGGCTCTCTGGCCTTAAACCCCTCCATCCTCTTCCATGTCCACCAAAGGCTGTGGTGAGCCAGCCTGACTCTGCATGGAGGCACCAGGCTCCTCGGAAGGATGGAAATTCATTGCCCTGGTTCTCTCAGCACTGGCTGAACGATGGGATGAGCCCATGCCCACCTCTCCTCTGCTGCTGCCATTGCATTTCAGCTGTGAAGGATGGGGACATTTTCCACCTGCGGCTTGGTCCATGGGAAACCAGATTGCTGAGCCCAGTCCCCAGTCACAGCCAGGAGCAGGGGGTGGCAGAGCTTGGCATCACAAGGGACAACCACTGGTCTGTGCCTGGATTACTCGGTACTGGAAGAGGCTCCCGACCTTAGGCAAGACTGAGTTGAGGAAGAGGAGGATAAGGTCCTGGAGTAGCTAAGGTGCCAGGGCTGGCACAAGCAAACCCAATCAATCACCACAAGAGCTCAGAGTATATTTAAATGTCCTTGAGGAGGGCTCAGACGGGCAGTGCTGCTGGCAGGGCGGTTCTGTTTGTTTTGGGTGGCGTGTTGCTCCCCTTCCTCTCTGCTTGGGTAGCTGATGCCGGATTCCCAATGAATTATTTATCACAGGACTAAAAATACTTGGGAATTCGCAGTGAGGAGCAGGCAGTGCAGGCTGCCCTGCCACTGAGCTGGCCGTGCCGGAGCATGGGACGCTGCCAGCATGGCATGACTCACCTGCTGCCCTCTCTGGCCAAGGGGCCCCGGCTGCGGCCATCGCTGTGGCGTTGTGGCTCCTGCAGCTCCACCAGCTGTGATGTGGAGTGGGGTGGGAGATGCAGTTAGGTAGAGTGAAACCCCTGGGTGGTGGTGGGTGCTGGGGGTGGATTATTCCCTCATGAAATGCAGCTGGTTGAGAGAGATGCTGCCTGGTGAGCATCAGTGCCCAGACAGGTGCCCAAGACTTCCTGGTAGCCATGGGGTACAGGAGGGAAATGTGTGGTTTGTGTTCCCTAGTGGGAACAGCCCCAGTGCTCAAATCTGCACTGAGCAGCTCTTGCAGGGTGCCTAGCCCAGCAGCTGTTGGGTTTATATCCTGCATTTTCAGTCCAATGTGCTGGCAATGCTTTTGCAGTGTGCTGAAGGGGTCTCCATCACTGCAGCATGGAGGAGTGTTGGGGTGCAGGTCACCGGGGCAGCCCCAACCCCAAAACCAGCCGGGACTCAGTGAGAGGAGCATCTGGCTGTGCTGGAGACACATTAAGCAACAGCAGCTTTTAATTGCAAGTGACGTTTCTTAGCACCAGCTGGCACCTTGCTGCATGAAGCAACACTGGTGCCTGGCTGGTGCCACTGGGGAGGGCTACTTGTCCCCTCCCTGCTGCCCCACTTGGCACAAGGGTGACTGCCCTGGGGGAAATAGGGCCCAGAGGGGCTTGGATACCCCTGGCCACAGGTTGGTTTTGCTGGTGGTCTCTGAGAGGTGAACTCCAGCACAGGGGTGCATTACTGTGGGCAGGCATGTGTCCCACTTCAGGGGACTGTCACCTCAAACTGCTGTGGCGTGAGCACCCACTGGCAGTGGGGAACTGGGGACCTGGCAGGGACCGTGTGCCCAAACAACCCCTGAGAGCCTGGATTTGGGCTGTAGCCAGCACAGACACAGTGTGAAGTTGTCCCATCGGGGTGGGCACTGCCAGCAGGGGACACACACTGGGGGCAAAGAAAAGAAGGAAAGCGGAAGGATGCTGTGGAATACTTGGAGGGAAAACTTGGAGATATGGAGCCAGATAGGTGCATTGGTTGGGATTTTGTGGCAGAGAAGGGGCTGAAGTAGGGTGATGGGCAGGAGACAGTCAGCGGGACAGGCAGGGAACCAGCTACTTCAGTGACTGTGATTTGCAAAATCTCAACAAGCAGGGTGCAGAGCTGAACCATCCGTCAAGGGCAAAGCCTTTGAATATTGAAGGTGGCTGTCTGCTGCAGAGAGAGGCACCAAAGAGCTCCCAGCCCCTCCTGGCATCTCTTGCAGATGTCTCTGTCCCTGGCTGAAGGGATGATATGGACCAGTGTAGCAGTGGTGGCTTTTGGATAGGGTGGGAGGGCAGTGGGAGGGAGATGGTAATGGTGAGATGAGGACAGGGTGGTGGTGGGAAGCAGGGACTGGCTGTGAAGGGTTAGTGGTTGATAAGATTGGAGACAAGTGACACAGCACTGAGGTGTACAGTGGGTGGTGAGTACAAACCCGTGGTCATTTCTTCACCACATCCAGTGTCCAAAGGATGAGGGTCCCCACATTCCCTGGGGTCAACCCTCAGTGGTGATGCCCCAGGGCAGTGGGGAGGGCGGGGTGAGTGGGGTTGGGGGTGCTGGTGTGCAGCTGGATGCGAGGGGCTGTGTCCTGTGCTGGCAGGGACACGCTGGTGGACATGGGCAGAGCGCTGGCGCACGCTCTGCTACTGTCGATGGTGCTGGGCTGCTCGGCTGCCTTCACGGACATCCTGCTGCCGGGCCCCGAGGAGCCTGTGGTCAACGTGGCCGTGGTGTTTGGGGGCACATCCTACCCCCTGCACATCCGCTCCCGCCTGAGCCCCCAGAGCTTCCTGGACATGCCCCTGGAGATCCGCCCCATCACTGTTGTCGTCAACAACACCAATCCCAGCACCCTCCTCACCCAGATTTGCAACATCCTTGCTGGCCACAAGATCCACGGCATTGTCTTTGAAGACAACGTGGGCACGGAGGCCGTGGCCCAGATCCTTGACTTCATCTCATCCCAGACCCAGGTCCCCATCATCAGCATCAGTGGAGGGTCTGCAGTGGTCCTGACCCCAAAGGTGAGGTACTCACTATTTCCAGGGGGGATGAGAGAAATGAGGAACTGTTAGAGTGGTGTAGGTAAGGGATGTGGAATGCTGGAGGGCAAGGGAACTGCTGGACTGCAGCCTTTGGGATCAGGGGCAGGAATGGTGGATCAGTGGCTGTAGCAGTGTGGCTTACTGGGGTGGTGGGACATAGTGGGGACTTCAAGGAGGGGCCCTGTTAATGGGGTGTGTGAGAGGACCTCAATACCCAGTGGAAGGACCTTCCCTGGTGGGCTGCTTCCTGTGCCCACCACGGGATGCTGGGTTGGTTGCACTGCAGCTATGGGGGCAGTGGCAGAGTTATCACAACCTTATCTTCCTCCTGCCCTGCTGAGGCTGGATCCAGCCCTGGAATGGCTGCGTGGGCAGCATGAAGAAGCCTTGCTCAGCTGTGGCGGTGATCTCAGGTGCACTGTGACTGACACAGGATTTCTGTCTTCTCTGCTCCTCACTGGCATCAGACACTGTCAGTTACTATCACCTGCCTGCTGGGAACTGCTGGTGGCAGGGAGAGCTGGAGCCAGGCTGGAGGCTCCTGGGCATGGAGATTTGGGCTATCTCCTCAGCCTGCCTGGCCTGGGTGCTGGAGAGCTTTCAGTGCTTGCTCTTTCCTGTGGCTGGAGATCCTGCCCTTTTTCAGGGAACAGATTTTGTGCTTTTCTTGCATAGTGGCTTGGGGTCCAATCTCCCTGGACTGCACTCCCACAGCCCTGTCTGTACTCACTGGTGCTCATGGAGCACCTCGAGCGCATTGTAGGTGGGTGGCAGTGGGTGTGGTGGGCTCTGGTTGGTGCAGTGGATTCAGATGGGTGTAGAGGGTTCAGATGGAGCCCAGAGCAATGGAAAAATATCCATGGCTTTGCTGTCTGGCCGATTTTCTGCAGCTTTCTCCAGGGGCTGCATATTTCGGGGTCAGTGGAGGGATCTCCACCTCCTCCCTGTCTGGGATTCTCTGAGGCCCACCCCAGACTACCTCTCTGGAGTCTGGGTGGCAAAACCTGCTGCCTGCACGTGACCTTCGGCAACTGCCATTTGCTGAATCATTTAAGACAGAATCAGACCAATTAAGGTTTGCTAATGAGAGGCCAGATGGCCAGGGAGGTGGAGCGGGAGGGAAGGAGCCACACAGGCTCTGACTGCAGGTAGTGAGATGGAGCAGGGATGGGATTTTTGCTCCTGGCAGAAGTCTTGCCCACCTCCTTCTCCTGGTTTAAGGAGAAACTGATGATCTCCTTTGGAGGATGGAGACATTTTTGGTCAATATGCTAAGAAATGGATGTGAGGCTGCAGGAGTTGACCCTTTTCATGGGGTGAAGTTCTTTGGAGGAGCATTAGTGTGATTTTGGGTATCTCCAGCCCATGGACCACACCAGTTCATGGCAATCTTGAACTTTTCATGATGGCAAATGTATGGGAGGGTTGCATGGGTGCATGACACCTGGATCATGATGCCAGAGCAGCCCGTGATCCCTCTCCTCCCTCAGGAGCCTGGATCAGCTTTCCTGCAGTTGGGTGTCTCCATCGAGCAGCAAATCCAGGTGATCTTCAAGGTCCTGGAGGAATACGACTGGGGCTCCTTTGCTGTCATCACCAGCCTCTACCCAGGCTACAACATCTTCCTGGACGTCATCCGCTCCTTCACGGATGCCAGCTACTTTGGCTGGGAGCTGCAAGAGGTGCTCACCTTCGAGATGAGCCAGGAGCAGAGCAGCTCCAGGACGCAGCGGCTCTTGCGCCAGATTGATGCCCAGGTCCTCATTGTTTACTGCTCCCGAGAGGAGGCCGAGTATCTCTTCTCCATGGCAGAACAAGCCGGGCTTGTGGGGCCAGGATACATCTGGATCGTGCCCAGCATGACAGTGGGCAACATGGAGGTGCCACCCTCCTCCTTCCCGGTGGGCCTCATCAGCGTGGTGACGGAGAGCTGGAAGCTGAGCCTGCGGCAGAAGGTGCGGGACGGCGTGGCCATCATTGCCATGGGGGCTGCCAGCTTCTTCCGTGCCCATGGCTACCTCCCAGAGGTGGGGTGGGACTGCTGGGCCCCCACCAGGGCCACGGCCACCAACACAAGCTTCTACCGGTGAGCACTGGGGACCCCCTGGGGTGGGTGTGAAATGGGAAGAGTGGCAAAAAGGTGAGGGAGAGGGCAGGGGAGGAGGGGGATGGAGCTGGCGAGCAGCAAGGATGATGCTCACTGAGGGCTACAGCTGGTAGTCCACGCCTCTTGGCTGCAATTCTCCTGGAGCATCTCCCCAGAGATGTCCCAGCATCTCCCTTGCCTTTTCCCATGTTTCTTGGTGACTCAGGACCCCTGGGGGTCTCAGCGGGGCTATCACAGCTCTATGGCACCTCAGGGCTGCTTTGGCAGTCTGTGCATCCTCAGCCCTGGGTGGATGAGCCTCAGCAGTGGGCCATCATCCTTGCTGCCTCCTTGCTAGAAGAGCTTTCTCCATCTTCCCTCTGCCCCTTGCATGGGTGTTAAAGCTGGTCCCCAGCTCTCAGCCCCACATGTCTCCATGGGACCTGTGGCAGCCTGGGTGAAGGTGGAGGAGGAGGAGGAGGAGGAAGAGGAGGGCTGCACAGTGCAGGGCTGCACAGCCAAGGGCTTACAGGCTCTGTGTCCCACCAGGCACCTTCTCAATGTGACATGGGAGCACAGGGATTTCTCCTTCAATGAAGGTGGCTATCTGGTCAAGCCCACCATGGTGGTGATCACGCTCAACCAGCACCGGCTCTGGGAGATGGTAGGACCCCCAGGCCCCCTGAAATGGACACACTGCGGGGTGGCTGGGCAGGGTGAACCTGGAGCCATGCACAGGCTGGGGTCCCACCCTGCGGTGGGATGTACCATGCAAAACCCAAAAGTACCATGGCTGGTCCCAAAAGTACCCATGGTGCCATGGTGGGGGTTTGCAGCAATGAGGAGCACCAAAGCTCTGGCAGGAGTTGACAGTTTTTCCTTGCAATTTGGCTGATAAGTTAAAAAAAAGTCAGAAATGCAGATGCCCACTTCTGGAGAACAGCAGCCAAACACCTAGATCTGAAACAAAATGCATGGAGCGTTTTTTTGTAGTTTGAAAGTATTTTGGGTAAAGTTTGGCCAGGTCTGCGCTCACCCGAGTGTGAAGCTCGGGGCTCAGGAGGAAACACCTCACTCCGTGGTCCACGGGTGTGTGGGGAAAGGGATGCTGAGATGGGGCTCACAAGGAATAAGCCCCAAAGGTGGGAGGATGGATATGGGATCATGCATGACCCCCAGAGCCCCTCACTGGGGTGACCATGTGCTCTCCCCTGGGGGCAGGTGGGCAAGTGGGAGAAAGGCATCATCCACATGAAGTACCCGGTGTGGCCCCGCTACGGTTCCTTCATGCAGCCCGTGGTCGACAACCGCCACCTGACAGTGGCCACCCTGGAGGAGAGACCCTTCGTCATTGTGGAGAACACGGACCCCAGCACGGGGGTCTGCGTGCGCAACACCGTGCCCTGCCGCAAGCAGACCAACTCCTCCCAGAGGTGGGCAGGGACATGGAGCTCAGCAAGTCTGGCCACCACTCCCTTGGCACATGGTGTCCAGGGTGCTCAGAGCATTTCTGTTTGGTCCAACCCATCTTTCCTGGTGTGTTTCCAGTGGTGATGGCCTAGTGGATCCCTACACCAAGCTGTGCTGCAAAGGTTTCTGCATCGACATCCTGAAGAAGCTGGCCAAGGCAGTGAAGTTCTCCTATGACCTCTACCTGGTGACCAATGGCAAACACGGCAAGATCGTCCGTGGGGTCTGGAACGGAATGATTGGTGAGGTAGGAATGGGCATGACTCAGACCCCGCTTCGATGCTCCCTGGAGGGCACCACTCACTCCTGACCTGGGGCTTTCCTGGTGAAGATGGGATTTGTGGTGGGACTGTGGGCAGGGGACAACTTGGCATGAGCTCCTCCCTGGAGGAGTCATTAGATGAACACTTAACAACTGCACAGCAGGTTGTGTCTGTGCCCCTGATCACTTAGGAAGATAATATTGTTTTTTAAAAAAGGCAGAAATTAAGGCTGGAAATGCTGGAGATGAGGAAATGCCTGGGGAAAGTGGTCTGGGTCCCTCTGCTTGTCCCTCTGCCCATCCCAAGCTCACCTGCCCCTTTTCCAGGTGTACTACAAGCGTGCAGACATGGCCATTGGCTCCCTCACCATCAATGAGGAGCGGTCTGAGATTGTGGATTTCTCCGTGCCCTTTGTGGAGACGGGCATCAGCGTCATGGTGGCCCGGAGCAACGGCACCGTGTCCCCCTCCGCTTTCCTGGGTGAGCCCTGTGTCCCCCTGTCTTTCTGCAGATTCATCCCATGCTTCCTACAAATGCAAATTGGAAATATTGTTCAATTTTAACAACTTTCAAGGAAAAAAAGACTAAGTCATAAGGGAAGGAGATTGTGCTGTTGGCTTTGGGGCTTCTTTCTTCCCTGCCTGAATAATCCTTTTATTATGGAGATGGAGGCTGGAGACTAAGGCTGGGCTCAGTGGTTTTCTCCTCTTCATTTTTTGTGTGGAGGAGGGAGGATGGGGACGTGGGAGGATTTGCCAGCTTGGAGCTCTGCTTTGGGCACCCATCTCTGCCACCATCACCAGAGCCAGTGGTTAAGCCAAGTGTAGGAAACCACCAGTGCTACAAGTTTTATTTAATGAGTTTTACACCAGCAAAGCTGCAGCCTAGGAAGGGGAGGATGGGCCAATGTCATCAGGAAATTCAGCTCAGGCAGGGCTCTCTGCACTTGGCAAGGGCACAGCATCAATGTCCCAGCTCAGCTGGCGCTGGGCTCTTGTGTGTGGAGGGTGCAGGAGGGTGCTGGGGATGCCATGGCAGCTGGGACCATCAGCCTGGGCACATCCTCCTCATCCTGTCCCCCCCACACCACGAAGCCCAGACTCCCATGGAAGCAGGGTCACCTTCACCAGCCCCAGGGACAGATGGAGCATCCTGCCCCGGTTTGGCAGGGCTGGGGTCTGCTGTCCCCATGTCCCTGTGTCTCCTGCCTCTGCGCTAGTGAGCCACATCCCCATCAGGGGAGGCCTCTCCTCCCTGACAGCGAAGGACGTGCTGATAAATGGACCTCAGTGGCTGCATGTTGACAGCTCGGATGCATCCCCAGTGCTCCTGCTGCTCCATCCTGTGCTCCCGCTGCTCCATCCCAGATCATCTTGGGAAGGCAGGGGCTCATTGCCTGTCCCCAGTCACGGGGGGCCCTCCCCAGGGCTGAGCAGGGCTTGGGGGCTGGTTCTGTGCCTGATGCAGGCACAGTCCTGTGGCCAGAACCATCAGAGGGACAACCTGTAATCCCATGGGAAACCCTCTTGCAGTGACCCTGGAGATGGTAGCATTTTGTAAAGATCTCCCTGTTAGTGAGAACCTGATTTGGTCTAGGCAGGGAAGAATGGCTGCATCCCCTAAGCTCTGTAGCAATCCTCTTCTCTCCTGATTCCCTGTGGAGCTGCTTGGCCATGGTGCTGCCAACCTCCAACTCCTCTCCAAGGAGGGGCAATATTCAGGATGAGCCCCATCCATCCAGGAGGGCTCCTGGCAGTCCTCAGAGGACCAGGGGGTGTCCTTGGAGGCTCACAAAGTTCTACTTGCTTTGCAGAGCCTTATAGCCCAGCCGTGTGGGTCATGATGTTTGTCATGTGCCTCACTGTGGTGGCCATCACTGTCTTCGTGTTTGAGTATTTCAGCCCCGTTGGCTACAACCAGAACCTCACCAGTGGCAAAAGTGAGTTGGGAAGGTGGGAGCTGGGAGAGGGGGACACGTCCCTGGCTGGGCTGACAAATCTTCCCCTCTGTTCCCTATCTCTGCAGGGCCAGGAGGTCCCTCCTTCACCATTGGCAAGTCTGTGTGGTTGCTGTGGGCTCTGGTCTTCAACAACTCAGTCCCCATCGAGAACCCCAAGGGCACCACCAGCAAGATCATGGTGCTTATCTGGGCCTTCTTCGCTGTCATCTTCCTTGCCAGCTACACGGCCAACCTGGCTGCCTTCATGATCCAGGAGCAGTACATTGACACTGTGTCAGGGCTGAGTGACAGGAAGGTGATCACTGGGGTGGGAACCCTAAAAAATCCCTAAAAAACCCCTTTTTTGAAGTTACCGGCAATGATGTGTGTGGAGCTACACATCACTGCCAGCTGGCTGGGCGTGAGTGGATGAGTAGGGGGCTGGCTGTGGGGAGGGGACATGCTGGGGACATGGAAAGATATGGGCACTGTGTGATGCCACCCCCTGGGGCTCCCCATTGCAGTTCCAGAGGCCACAGGAGCAGTACCCACCCTTCCGCTTTGGCACTGTCCCCAATGGCAGCACCGAGAGGAACATTCGCAGCAACTACCCTGACATGCACACCCACATGGTGAAGTACAACCAGCGCTCTGTGGAGGATGCCCTCACCAGCCTCAAAATGGGGTATGGCTCCCTAAGATGGGACATGGCCCCCAGATGGGGTATGGCTCTCAGAGCTCCCCCAAATGACCCCCATATATAGCACCCCCAAATAACTATGGCTCCCTGGAATAGGGTACAGGACTTCCCAGATGGAGAAGGGATTTCTCAACTGGGGTACAACCCCCCTGAAGTTAGTTGTGAGCCCCCCAGGCTGGGTACAGCTCTCCCAGACAGGGTATGACTCTGTGCATCTTCCCTGGATGAAGTACAGGAGCCCCAAACACGGCACAACCTGCTGCAGATGGAGTACAGCTTCATACAGCTCCCCTCAAAAGGGATGCAGCTCACCCCAGAGGGGGCATGGCTCTCCCAGGTGGTACAGCTCCCCCCAGGATTGGGTACTTCCCCTCCAAGTGTGGTTACAGCACTCCAGGATGGGCCAGGGACCCCAAGAGAACATAGAACCCCCTCCAGATGGGCTACAGCTTTCTGAAAGGGATAGAGCTCCCCAAATAGGCACAGCCCTCCCCCACTAACAGGCTTTCAGACCCCTCCTCACCCTTCCTCCTGTTGGTGGGCAGGAAGCTGGATGCCTTCATCTACGACGCGGCGGTGCTCAACTACATGGCAGGCAAGGATGAGGGCTGCAAGCTGGTGACCATCGGCAGTGGGAAGGTGTTTGCCACCACGGGCTACGGCATCGCCCTGCAGAAGGACTCGCGCTGGAAGCGGGCCATTGACCTGGCCCTGCTCCAGTTCCTGGGAGATGGTGGGTGTTTGAGCGAGCTCCTCCTCAGCCCTGTCCCCATCCTGCCCCACCCCTGCCCTGCAGATTAACCCAGGGAACAGGGTTTGGTCCTCAAACCCTGTGCAGCCTTCACAGCTGACATCCTCATGGCAGGACGGCACTGAGGGACTTCACCAGCTCCTTTCAGGGGTATGAAATCCTCTGGATCTTGTGAGTGTCATTCCCTCTGGGGTTGTAAAATCCTGAAGATGGCTGTGCACAACATTTGAGGGTCGTGAGGAGAAGCCTGGGAAGAGGACAATAAACGTGGCTGGCTGGTCATGGGTGGGGAACAGAGTCAGGAGAAGACCCTGGAGAAGGATAAGTGACTGGAGGGATACCCAGGCCAATGGCAGCAGCAACATTAAGTGATTCCAGCTCCAAAGGCTTAGGGGTCTCTTTATCTTCCTCCACCCACAGTAGGGTGGAAAGGGTCAGGGATGTGCTTGGGAAGATGATTCCCTGGGGTGGATTTTCAACCCCTGCCTGTTATGCATGTTCCAGGTGAGACCCAGAAGCTGGAGACGGTTTGGCTGTCAGGGATCTGCCAGAATGAGAAGAATGAGGTGATGAGCAGCAAGCTGGACATTGACAACATGGCTGGGGTTTTCTACATGCTGCTCGTGGCCATGGGGCTGAGCCTGCTGGTCTTCGCTTGGGAGCACCTCGTCTACTGGAAGCTGCGTCATTCCGTCCCCAAGTCCCACAAGCTTGACTTCCTCCTGGCCATCAGCAGGGTGAGAGATGCTGACAGGGGCTTTTGAGGGGCCCAAATGTCTTCACACGGTGTCACAGAGATGGACATGGCCTGGTGGGCATTGTCCTTTGGCCTGAATGGGAAGGAGTGGAGATGTTCTTGTTGATATGAGATCTTGGTGAGAAAAGCCAGGTCTGAGGAAAGGGCTCAGTCCTGGGAATGACCCCACACCCTTATCAGCAACCCTGGGGAAAGGGGAGATAGAGGATAGTGTCACCCACGTTGACAAGTTCTGGGGATCCTGGGGAGGGGGGGGTCAGTGCTCTGAAGCTACCTCAGACTCAGCAGGGTGGGCTCAGGGGAGCAGGACTCCACTGACCTTGCTGATGATAGGGGGTCCCCATTTCTCCCCACAGGGCATCTACAGCTGCTTCAATGGGGTGCAGACCCTGTCGAGCCCCGGGCAGGCACCCACACCCGATGTCACTGCCAGCTCAGCCCAGGCCAATGTGCTGAAAATGCTGCAGGCGGCCAAAGAGATGGTGACGACGGCCAGCGTGGGCGGCTCACTGGAGCAGGCCACCCGCACCATTGAGGACTGGAGCAACCACAGCGAGCGCCTCCAGACCACCTTCTCCCTGAGGACACCCCAGCTCGTGGTGCAGAACAGCACCGGCGCACACCGGGGGCCGCCCTCTGGCCCGCACCCCGCCGAGAGGCTGGGGAGAGCCTACGCTCCCAAGGGTGCTCCCCTGGGGCTGCCGCTGCCCCAGCCCATCCCCATGGACTCCCGTCTGCACGGGGAGGAGAATTGGAGAGGGGAAAACGAACACCCCCACCTGCTACACCCCCTGAAGTTTCGGGGTGGCTGTTTAGGGGATGAAGCTCTCACAGGTTTCCCCCACCTCCTGGTGAAGACTTCCCCAGGAGGGGATTATGGGGAGCAGATGCTGGTGGGGAACCATGTCGGGGCTCCCCTCCCGCCCTCCACATCCCCCAGGGACCTCCCACCACCGGACATCTACAGGGAGCATAAGCGGCCGTCGGGACGGGGGGACCGGCTGCAAAACAACCCCTTGCTCCAGAGGGACGGGGCACACGGGGGCTCAGAGACTCTGCCCCGGCTGCTCTCGGCAGCGGAGAAGAAGCGGGAGGTGGGCAGCGCCTTCCTGCCTCCATCCTGCTCTCGCGGAGCCTTCCCGAAAGTCACCAGGACTTGCAGAGCCAGGGGCGAGCCGGCGCGGCGGGAGGCGGCGGGGATGGAGCGGGAGAAGCTGAGCCGGTGGGCGAGCTCGGCCAGGGCGCCCGGGGAGCGCGGCGAGAAGCGGCGTCCGGCGGGGCTGCGGCGCTGCGGGGCCCCCCGCCCGGCCGCCCGCGCCGACGTGCCCGACCTCTTCCCCGAAGCCGAGGCCGGCCACGGCTGCGGCTCCCGTTGCCCGCAGGCCGCTGGCCGGCTGCCACCGCGCTCGCCCGTGACCAGGCTGCCGTCCTACCGGGAGGCTTGCCGGCAAAACCCTCGGGCCGCCTTCACCGTGCCGGTGTGCGCTCCCCACGCCTGCATGAACTCCTACGCCAACCTGCCCCTCTACGCCAGACACTTCTCGCGGGGGTCCGCGCCCTCCCGGGAGCACCCCGGGGTGCAGCCCTGTGACCGGGGCTCCGGGCGCTGGGACAGCGCCTGCAGAGACTGTGGGAGGCGCGGGGAGCTGGCCTTGCTGCGGGCGGTGGGGGCGGAGAGGAGGGACCCGCCGGTGGCCCGCGGGGTGGCGAGTCCCTGCGCCGGCGGGTCCTGGCGGCGGGTCTCCAGCCTGGAGTCGGAGGTGTGATGGGGGGACAGGGGGGTGTCCGCACCCCTCTGCCTGCCCTTTGCCCGGGTGTCCCCACGGGCCAGCCAGCGGCTCCCGGCCGGGCTCCGGCCTCCCGGGGTCTTGCACCGCCGGCAGCGGGATGCTCCAAGCGGCTCGGCGGGTCCCGGTGCGCTCTTTGAGGGGGTCAGAGGAGCCTGGCAAGGGCTGGTACATGCTGGGTCGAGTTCTCCCTACAGGCGGGGCTGGCATCGGAGACGCCAAACGCATCGCCGCCGTTTTGCCGTCACGTTTTGGTTTCATTTAAAGGACTCGAAACGCCATGTCCAGGTCATTAAAAAAGACATTTTCAGCTGCCTGGGGACCCTTCTTCCATCCTCCGGGGCTGCCCTTGGCATCATGGATTCCCAGGAATATTCGTTGTCCTGTGCACCCCCTCCCCGTCCGTGTCCCGTTACTGCTGAGCCGTGGCACAGGCTCGTCCCACCGGGAAGGGAAAGATGGAAAAGAAAAATGGGAACTGCTCCGAGGGTTTAATTAGGAGCCATCAGCCTGTGCAGAGGCTGGAGCCGAACACTGGAGCCCCCTGCTCAGGCTTTGGTGCGCCGGGCACTGATGGCCCTGGGCTCGGGTCAGTGAGTGATGCTGTCACAGCTGCAAACGGCAGCCTGGCCGGGATCTCCAGCTCGGCACAGCAGCCCCGGGAAGGTGTGCTGTGGGGAATGAGAAAGGGAAAAATTCCTCCCACCTTCCCAGGCTGATGGAGCCATAAATCAGGTGTGATAGATGAGCCGGGTTTAATTCTTCTCTTCATGTACGTCTGACACAGCCCTTTCCCTGCCGGGCTGGAGCGCGACCAGAGGCGGCCGTGACTCACAGGAGCCTCAGGCAGGGGAGAGGGTCTTTGGGAAATGGAAACTGAGGCTCCGGGGCCCCGGGCTAAAGCCAGCCCCGGGCGGTTCCAGCCCCATCCCAGAGTAGCACCACCAGGACTACACGGAGCTGCCCTGACTGGCTGGCAGGCTGTCCCAGGGAGATGCCAACCCTCAGCCCCTCTTTCCTGCTTTGGCATCACCTTCCTCCATAAATGTCTCCCTGGGAAGCTGCTCTAGAGCAGAGCTTTTCTTTTATTCTTTTATCTTTTCTTTCTCCTTTTCTTTTTTTCTTTTTCTTTTCTTTTCTTTTCTTTTCTTTTCTTTTCTTTTCTTTTCTTTTCTTTTCTTTTCTTTTCTTTTCTTTTCTTTTCTTTTCTTTTCTTTTCTTCCCTTTCTCTTAAAACACAGTTGTTGGGGGTTGCTGGCAGCCACCAAGTAGCTGGGGCTGGTAACAGTGAGGGGACGATGGCAGGGACTGCTCTGGGACACCCAGCCCTGCCCCAGGGATGGCTGCAAAACCCCGAGGAGGTCCAGAAGGGCCTGGCCACATGTGGTCCAGGCTCAAAAGCATTGGTAATATCTGTCTGTCCATCCATCTGTCCGTCAATGCATCAACCCATCTGTCTGGGGTTAAATCCAGCCAATCCCCCCATCCCCCAGCCTGGCTGCCATCACACAATGGTGCCGGTGCTTTAATTCCCTTTTCTTATTTATCATTGCAATTGTCTCTTAATGGCTTTGGCAGCCCCTCCAAGCCTCCTGGCGAGGGTGGGAGATGCCAATGTATAAATAAAAGCCATAAGTAAATAAATCCAGTTGGAGAGGAGGGTATTCATCCAGGCTGCCACAGGTGATGGCACCCATTCACCCGGGCAGCTTTTCCCAGCCGAGTGCCCCAGATGCCCCCTGGAGTGACGGGCTGGTCCCCAGAAAGCTTCAGTGTGGCCTTGGGAACCTTCCCTCAAATTGTGGCTCTCTGTCTTGAGGAAGCCAGCATACACAGCTGCAGTCAAACCTGAGCTGAGGTTGGGGCTGTGACAGCAAAGGGGAGCAGAAAAAAAAAATAGCAAAAATCCCCAACCCACGTTTTAAATTAATTAGTGATGTCCCTGGTGACTCAGCAGAGGCCAAATGGAGCTGCTTCATGTTTTATGGAAGGGCTTTGCTGCAGAAGACTGAGGACAGCAAGGGACAGGGCAAAAGGGGTGCAGGGGGTGCTCTCAGGAGAGGTGGCCCCAGGGTTGGGTGTCAGCACCTGGTGTACGGCCAGGGCTATTCTGGGTGCCCCATGTGAATGCCCTGGTCCCTGGCCACCATGGTGGCATTTGCATAATCATCTTTACATGCCAATTGGGATGGAAAAGCAGAGTTTTTCTCCCATTTCTGTGCCAGGTGCTAGGGACTGGTGGGAAAGGAAGTGTTTGGGGCATGACCAGTCCAGTGCAGGTGAGATCTGTGACCTTCAAGGACCAAGGAAGGACGAATTCTCCTGCAGAATTTCCCTGCTTGTGGGTACACCAGGGACAAACCTTCAGGGAAGCAGCAGTCTGGAAGCACCCTCTGGCTAGGCTTTCCAAAGAGGGGCTGGGTAATTTAGTGTTTAACAGACGTTGAGAAATATTATTTCTTTTTGGTGAAATTGTCTAATCAATCACTTTTTAATTCAGCCTGCTCTGGCACCCAGGGTACCCTGGGAGGCTGTGGGCTGCTATGCAGAGAGAAATAACGCTGGATCACTGCTGGGTACCCACATCTGGGGCTCAGCCCCGTTGAGGGGAGCAGGCACTGTCCTCCCAAACCCACCCCCCACCTCTGCCAGCTCTGACATCTCCATAGCACATCCTATTTTCACTGCCCCATTGCTCAGCATCGTAAGACCCATCCTGATGAGGAGAAGGGGAACAAAGCAGGCCAGCACAGGTCAGCCACTGGGAAGGGGTTCCAATAGCAAGGACATACTGCTGCTGCTGGGGGGAGATGGTGACTCAGGTTAGGGCAGAGGGAACTGGTTAAATCACAAACCAGGACACATATGGGGCCAAAAAGGTGCTGGGGACAGCTGCCAGGCCTATGCCCAAGGATGCCTGAGGGAGCAGCAGGTGCAGCCACCTCCTGGTTCCTGCCTCCTGCCAAGGCAAAGCCATGGCACAAAACCATCCCCAGCTGTGACCCTGCAGCAGGTGCCCTTTCCTGACCCACTGACAGCTCCTGTGCTGACCAAATCCATCCAGGGAAAAGGCTGGTGAGCACTTTCCTCAAACCTTCAAACAGCTGAATCCCCTCAGGGACACATGGCTCCTTGATGGTGGTGAAGCTTTACCTAAAGCTTCTTCTTAGGTTCAAAGTTTTTCTTTCCCTGGCCATTGCTCCTCCAAGTGCTGCAATAGACTGAATTCCTCCCCAATGCCAGTTTGGCCTCAGATTTACAGCCCAAGCCCCAAAATCCGCTGCTGCTTGTGAGGTCCTTCGAGAGAATCACAGTAGAAAGTGTTTATTTCCATCATAAAGATCTGCTTTAATATTTTAACATAAATCAAGCTGCGCTTTATGGTGATAATAAATTTGCTGGCAGAAACTGCCTTTGCAGCCTGAGGCAGCGGAGCAATTCAATTTGTTTGGCTTTAAGTGTAAGGAGCCGTAATTGAGAAGGGGGAAGTACAGATGTTTTAATTGAGTTTGCAGCTAGCACCCAGAGTTGCAGTAGGCTAATAGAGAAGAGGTGAGGGTCTCCATTACCCTCTCCACTTGCCATTTCTCCTTGGCCTGCAGATCCATCTGTCATGGCCATCCCCTCCAGGAATAGCTGCTCCGTGCCTAAGCATGAGGAAGAAAGGGATGGAAAAAGAAGTCAGACTAAACCAGATGTATAATGTGCATTGTATTGGTTTTAATCCCATTTTTAAAAAACTAATTACAGTCAGGACAAAGCATCAAGTGTGCATCTGCAATAATGAATTGTTACTGCTGATAATGGCCAAATAAAAATAGACTTATTCACGATGAGTGAGAGGAGAGAGCTTGTGCCCTGCACCATGGGGTCACCCAGTGTCTCCTCAGCCAGTGCTGGCTGCACTGAACCGCTCCCTTCTTGTTTTCTCCAGTAATTTTTAAGGCTATATCGCTATATCATGTTTTATATAAAAAATGTTCTCTGCTGTAGAGCTTCTTTCTGTTAATCACCCCAATTCCTCGGATATATTTGTTTTGCTGCTGTGCAAGGACAGCAGGTGTCTGGGAATTCATGGTTATTTATTTGAGAAGCACTCATGCTCCTTGGGGAGCACAGTAAGGTACCATGGCAAAGGCTGGGGCTGGAACACAAGCGCTCAGCATCCCATTCCATCCAATACCTGGATCCAAGCAGCTCTTGGTGGTGCAGCCCCTCAGAGGTCACTGTCACACATTGTTGAGGGGTAGAGGGGGACACACAGGCCAGGGAAGAGAAGGCACATCTTTAAATGTAAGAGATGGCAGGAAAGAGGGTGCCAGGCTGGGCTCCCTCCTTCCTGAGAAGGGAAGGGAGGGTGAAAGGAGATGAAATAACAGAGAACAGCCCTGTTTCCTGGCTGCAATGAAATGTGAAGGCAAGAGACTGAAATGGGCATGTGGAGGGCAGGAGCTGAGCCAAGGGCCTTGCAATGCATGGGCAGCTCAGGGCAGACAGCCCTCAGCCCCTCCATGAAACCACATCTGCACACTCATGCAGAGGAACAGCACCCTCAGCCTCTCCAGCTTCCAAAGGCTTATTTCATCATCATTCAATTCTCCCTCCAGCTCTGCCTAGCTCCCAGCTGCCACGCAGGTGGCTCCCAGCTCAGCTGCCCCATAAATCTGCCCTCCAAACTACTGCTTCCTAAAAAAGACACCAGCACCAGATACCTCTAAAATACCTTCTTAATTTGGTACTGAAGATACCACATCAGCTTTCCAGGAGCACTTGGGGATGTTTAAACTCACTAGCAGGGGCTGCAAATGCCTGTTTAGGATCAAGCTGGAGAGAAGATGAACAGTCTCTCCAGATTCTCTGCAGGCAGCTCAGCAAGGACACAGTGGCGGTGCTCAGGCTTGAGAGGTGCAGGGTTTTGCTTTAAAAGCTATGAAGTGGTTTTATACAGCTCCAGGTACTTGCATATTCCCCCAGGAGGAGCACTTCAGGTCATATGGAAACCAGAAAGTCCTACTTGAAAACAGAGCTTGATTAAAAAGAGCTGCAGTTCAAAGCTTGCTTTAGTGAGCGATGACATTTAATACTGCAGTAAGTGCAGAGGGCAGGAGGATCTGATATGCACCTGGCTTTGAACCTGCTTTGATAACAGGGGGTTTAAAATAGTTCAGGTGAAAACTTTTAAAGTTCTTTCTTCTGTCAGGAAACCCCTTACTATCTGTGCCCTAGGGCTTCTGAACACAGGACCTGGTGACAAAGTGGGATCTTACAGTGACCATAGTCATCCTAAAAGCAGAGCCTCTCCTAGAGCTGCCTAAGGTAGGAGCAGCCCAATTCTGAAAGAAGCAGAGCAGGAGCAGTCCCAAGCCCACCTTAACCCTGTGCAGAAAGACAAGACAGGGTCAAGCCCAGTTCCAGCAGGGTTTCAGGTTTTGCTCCCTTGTTTTGGGAGCTCTGCTGCTGCAGGCAGGGCTGAGCCAGGGCACAGCCGCTTCCTCCTGGCACCAGCTCATTCCCCTGAGTTAACACCCACCTTGTTTCAAGGCTAATTACCCAACGCGGGAGCCGGGAACGCTTCAGTGTGCACAGCCGAAGCCTCTGGCGTGTCAGGACTGGGTAATTAGCACCTCCCCAGCCCACACCGATCCCGATCCCGGCCTCTGGAGTTCGGGGCCTGGCTGCTTGTACCAGCCCCGGGCAAAGCTGAGAAAGGGAGAAGGGCTCTGCCAGTGGAAGGCTCCGAGTCGCCTGCTGGAGCTGAGGGAAGCAAGGCTGATTTCCCTTCCAGTGGGAAGAGCTGTATCCCTGCACGCAGAGGGGCATTGCTCTGCCCAACTGAGCTGTCACAGCACAGGAGAGCAGGATGGAAATGTGAATGTAAACTCCCAGGCTGGAGAAATCCAGCTCTAAGCAAAAGATCCCCTATTCCAGGCAATGTGCACAAACATGATAATGCTTCTAGAAAAAGAAAATGTAACAGCACAACATTACTTCTTTCTGAATTAGGTCTATTTCCACCCTTATGCTTTCCTTCAGCTGGCACAGGAGGTTGTTCTGAAGGAGTCTCAGCAGAAAGAAGAGACTCAGTTATCCCAAACTCCTGCTGGATTCTGCACAGCACATTCCTGCCTTTGGGAGAAGGGACATTTAGTGATGCAGCCAAGGCTGTCTCTCTCCTGTGTGCTGAGACCTGCAGCACACAGAGAACCACAGAGGGACAGACAGAGAATGTGCTGCTCTGACAGAGCCAAAGGCAGGAATGGCTGGACACTGGTTAACGGTGCAGACTGCCAAGGGCTCAGCCCCAGGGCTTTGTCTGAGAACCAGAACTGTAACAAGGCTGAATCCACTCCACCCACACTCAAAGTGGAGTGAAGAAAGTCTGTGTCACCAAGCCAACGGCCTGGAAACTTCCCTTCATACTGCCTCTCCCCCTCAGTGCACAGCTCCAGAGGGGGAGCTGAAATGCTGGAGTCTCTGGAGCTCCAGAGGGAGTGTGCTGCTACCCTCATCAGAGCTTTGACTCACTCAGGACAATGTTTGCAGTCACAAATATGAAGCAAGAGAAACCCCAAATGAGCACAAACACAATCCAGAAGCTGTGCCGGAAAGGGGAGAGGTGCTTGTTCACCGTCCCACTGCCGAAGACCAGCTGGGTGTCCTTCCGACTGCAGTAGGCCAGGAAAGCTGGGATGAGATACTGGATCCCATTCCCAGCATAGGCTCCTGTGATCCCCACCAAGGACTCCAGATCGTGGGTACAGAAAGCCACCAGCACTGGGGGAATCAGCGTGATGGCAGGAAAGACAATCCTATCCACCAGCCACGGGTAGGTGCCCCCCTCTCTGTGGAAAAGGGTCTTCCAGTTGTTGCGCAGGGTCACTGCAATGATGGGGAAGTTGGTGCTGATGGTGAAGACCGGGAAGAGGCCCAGGAAGTACCGAATGAAGGCCACGCTGACGATCTCACAGTTGGTGAAGTTGAGCGTGTACATGTCCATGAGGGTGTCGTTGCGGAAGCAGTAAATGGCAGTGAAGGACAGGAGGCTGTAGAACGCCAGGATCAGGATGTAATCAAGCAGCACGAGCTTGTTGACGTGCTTCTTCTTGGAGATGGGGGTGATGAGGGATGGCAGGGAGTGCTGGCACATGAAGGAATAGACACACACCCCAAACAGATTGCGGATGCCCGACAGCTCGGCCATGGACGGGTGACCTTCAGCCTGGCCTCTGCTGATGCGGATGAGGGCCAGAATAATCATGAGGATGAAAGCTGGAGAGAGAGAGAGAGAAGGTCTCAGGTCAAGCCCAGGCCCATGCTCCTCATGACCTCCTCCCACAGCACTGGCAGTCTTGGCACCGGCTTTCTCTTGCTATGCAAGAGCATCTCCTTATCTCTTTGATGCACCACCTTATCTGAGGGTGCTACATTAAAGGCAAGGTGCACAGGAATTAATCGTGATGTGCTGTCAGTGCCAGTCAGCAGATAAGGGAATGGGCTCAGGCATCTCCCTCCAGTCTCCTTCCCATAGGGACTCACCCTCCCACCCCCAAGAGCACAGGGCTGTGCTGTGCCCTTCAGAAGCAGAAGGCTGACACGGCTGGTGAACCCTAAGCCCTCAAGGGTTTTGGTCCGTGGATGCTTCTGCCACACACACACACTGGTTAAATACTGTCATTTCAAAAAGGCTGAAATATGTTTGGCTCCAATCAACCCCAGTAACAGTCCTACCCATTTCTAACTGGACTAGTGTTTTCAAGACTTCCCCTACATGCACAAAAGCAGCAGCTACTAGCAAGCTTTCCTGTCCCTGGGATCTGTCAAGCATGATAGAGCAAGAACTAGCCAGCCATTTCCTGGGTAGAAGGAACAGGCTGTCTGTAGCTAATCCCAGGGTGGAGAAGCCAGTCTGGAAGGGACTAAAGCAGCACTGAAAGACTGCTATTAAAATTCATCATTTCTAGACACAAAGTCTGCTTGTCTACCCTTCACTTATGTCAGGAAAAAGCCTAACAACATTTTACAAAGCTTATTACAAATAACAACATGCCAGGGACAACATGAATTGAGGAGATTGGGCTAATGCCCTTATTACTCTGAGGGCGGAAATTTGAGCCAGAGCAGTTACTGTGAGACTCTCATTCCTACCATGGCATATAAAAGCAGTAGAAAACTAATTCTGGTGTCACAAAAATTGCATCAGCCTAGGAAAGATGATCATCAGCTGCTGGAGTTAACAAGTAATGGGGAGAAAAGGACCTGCCTGGCAAGGCAGTAAGCAGTGAGATTTACAGTCTGGTGCTGCAATGGGTGGCTTGCACAGAGCTGTCCTTGCACCAGTCTGAGGCACAGGAACAGAGCTGTGAATTATCAGGTAATGAAAAAAATCAACAAAATGCTGAAACAACTACTACAGACACCTTTGAATGTCATTAATATAAATCCAGAGGAATTAAACAGAGCAGTGCACAGTTCAAGTCCATAGGAGGCTGGCACCAGTGCTAGGAGCTGGGCAGGCTCACCATGGGGTGACAAGATCACGGGCTTGCTCTGTGCTCAGTCCTGCTCCCCACAACAGGGGAGATTGGGAAACCCTGCCAGGGATGGGACTAGGGAAAACAGTTACAGACCAGTGAGTGAATACTGCCTCTCTTGTGCACAAAAATATCAGATTATTCTCACTGAACATTGCCTCCCATATATCCCCAGCACTTCCCAAAACCCTCTCTCAGAAATTCACGCTCTCCTGCAGCAAACAGCAGCTCCATGCTGAACTCTTCCCAAGCCACATGCTGCATTTCACCCTGTGCTGCCTCAGGAAACCTCTTGCTTCCAGCTGTTTCCCAGTGACAGGGCACGTCTACCAGCCCTCCCCAAACACCACACTGACAGCAGCAGATCCATTCCTCCACGATACCACGAGGCCAGGTTGTTTTGGGAGTGCTAGGCTCTACTTCCTCCCCCAAGGGCAGTCACACAGAGCTATGGAAGGCAACAGCTCATTGCTCTGGGGGTGTGCAATTCCCCTTGCCTTCACTCAAGCCCAGCAGGTGAGGGGCACTGAGAACAGGGGTACAGCTGTTGTGCCTCCCCACTGCTCCCTGGAGGGGAGATGCTTGCCAGCCATATCTGCTCAGCAAGAGACCCAGAAAGAGCTGTGTTCCAGGTGATGTGACATGGCTGCACTCCCTGGGGTTGCACAGGCTACAAGGAAGAGGAAAGGATGCCCTGAGTAATAAGACAAAGCAGGCTGGGCAGCTCTGGAAATGGCTGAGACTGTTCCTTTTCTTCTTTCCTGGGAGAGGTGGTGAGGCTCTGCAGCCCCATCCTGAGCTGGTCCTGTACCTGGGCTAATGTGTTTTAAAAGTCTCACACCTCTCCCCCTGCACACTAGGACAGTGGATCTCCTCATGCTCTGCTCAACACAGTAATGAGTGATCTATTTCCATCCCCCAAACCCACTCTCACCATTGGCTCAAAGCCCCATTTTCTGCATCAGTGCCAACAGGACCAGGGAAGGTCCTGTTTCAGGCAGGCAGCACCCCAATCTTGAAGCATCTCCCACAGACTCTCCTCTGCCCTGACATGTGCTTTTCTGGCAGGGAACACTAAAAGAGCAGAATTCTTGTGGATTCCCTAAATGATGGATGGTCTTTGGCTTATGCAGCTAGAATTAAATATATTTGTTTTTCATTAAATATGCATTTCAGAAATTTATTATAATTACAAGGAGTGAGGATCCAATACTAAGATCCAAACTAGTTTTGCTTCCAACAAGGCAAGCTCTGCTTCCCTGCCTGAGCACTGGTGCACTGCAGATGCAAGACCCTTGAGAGGAAAGGTGCTGAGTAAACTGGAAACCCCCCCTGCACAGTTCCAGCCTCAGAAAGGACAACAAAAGCGCTGCCCCATGGTTGTTTTCTCTCAGTCCCTGAGGCAGAAGAGTTTCTCACTCCTGGAACTGAAGAGCTAAAACACTTGCCTGTCAAATTTATCTCTCTGTCCCTGAGAGGAGGCGAGCCAAAAAATGAAACTCTGAAACCTAGATATGGTTTGGATGATAAGTCAAAATGAAAGGAAGATGACAGGCTGACGGACAGGCAGCTTTGAGCAGAAAAGAGGCAGCACAAGATCCTCAGGCACACACAAAGCTCCCACTCACTTCCCCTACCTGGGACAGCAGGCTGAAGGCAAAGCCACATGACACTATTTCATGTCACCTACTGTTGTCACATCAGCTGTCCAAAAGCATTCCTTCGCCACAAGAATCCTGGTGAAGACATGGATTCACAAAAAAACCCTTGATGCATTCTTCTCCACACAGAACAGAGGACACAAGCAATGTGTTCCAGGTATGAAACACCCTCAGACCATGATCAACAACCCAGAGCCACAAAGCAAGGTTGACAGTGATGGCACCTTGGATTGTTAGATAGTTACATGAAAAATTTGCTTTAAGCCTTGTTTTATATAAATTCTTAAAAAGCAATCAAGGGTTTTGCTTGTCCTGATTTTTCCACAGTGTTAAACCCACTCCAAGCCCCCACACCACAGGCTTGGCAGTCAGCAAGGCACAGAGGCCACTTCTTGTCTCATCTTGTCTCTTCTAGATGTTCAAGCATCATTTTTAGTGAAGGATTTAAGTGAGCCTGAGGAAAAAAATAAAGAGGGGGTATGCCATAAAGGAAAATTGTGATGAATCTCATCCCAGCCATCCAACTGCCTCTCCTGCAGACTCTCTTTGCTCCCCTCACTATCTGAGGAACAAATGTTCTCAGATAAAGCAGACCTTGCAGTCAGCTACTGCTCCTCTCCTGCTTGACTCAGGAGATGCTGATTCAGAGACAGGGCAGTTCTGCTCTGGTTCTTGCAGGTGAAGTAAGGATGAATATGGATGAGCAGACGTCCAAAGTAGTACAGTTTGGGAAATATGTGAGTCTGGGGATATTAAGAAATACATTTTTGTGCATTCTGATAGAAACATAACAGAGCTGCAGAGAAGCAGAGAAGATAATTTAGCAATTCTGAGTTTTAGGATCATTTTACAGAGTCAGAGAAAACACCTCTGTAAATGAAAAATGGTGTTTGTACATGAGTTTCATCTCTCTGCACAAAGGCTATTGCAGAAAAGAAAATAAGTCCAAGCCTCAAACACATTTTTTTCCCCTGTCATGGTAGCTTCCTGCAAGAACTGATGCTCAGAATGAGCTTCTGGTTTAGCCCCCCTTGCATCCCTGCAAGACATGGTACTTGTGAGTTGTTCACATCTTCTCCAGCCCTGTCGCTACTCCCATTCCTCCTTCTGCAGGGAAAGTCTGAAGAGAACATCAGCACACCTGCCTGCCCCCCTTTCCAGGGCCCAGAGAGGCAGTGGTGTGCAGCCACCCCACGCCTGGCTGCTCCCCTACCCCCCAGCCATTTGTCTGAGCTGGTGCCATGACACGTTTGTGGCAGGGCCATCCGTCACCGCCGGCTGACGGCGTGACAGAGCTTTCCTGTCCAGGCAGAGAATCAATATGCCAGGAAATAATGATAATGGATCACCCTATCCCAGTGCAGGCCGCTTGCTTCCCTTTTCATACATTAGGCACAATGATGGATTCCAGGAAGAAGACATTTTCAGGAGCTTCCTAAACCCAGTCTCTTTGGAAAGGGGAAGATTTCTCCCTACTTCAATCCTTTATCAAGTCAAAACACAGCACGCCACTCTTAAACAGAGGAATAGATCTCATTTAGTTTAACATTAGGCAGTTTTTTCATAGAAAGGGCACAAAACCAGGAGCATCTGCTCTGTACACACTGAATGGGCAAGGAACACGTCAAGACAGCCCTACCTTCTGCATCCCCACTTGACACTTGTGCTGTCTACTTCCCTGCTGATGTCTTTCTAGGATGTTGGAGGCCCTTCTCAGAGCCATCTGGCTTCCAGCAGTGATGTGGGCAAGCTGAAGAGCCCACTACAACTGTGGAATCACCAGGCATTCTGGATTCTTTGTCATTTGAAGTATTAAAGCACAGCTGGAGTCCAACATGCTGGCAGAACAAAGTACCTAAAATTAAGACATTGATTTTTAAATTTAAAACTCATTTAGCTAGTTTCTCTTGCAGAAGCTATATCCTGCCACTTGTTCATGACCTCTAGTTCTCCACAAACTCCAGAGCAGCAACTGATTAACTTCTCCAACCTTCAGAGGGGATTTCTATATGAATTGACAGTAAAGAGGTAACATGAAAACCAGGTTTTCTCCATTAGATGTGGGAGCTGGAGTAGTTAAGGATCGGATTTGGATCGGATTTGACAATGACAGAGCCTAAAACACCATCTCTAGGAAGATGAAGGATTTATGAGTGCAGAGACTGTGGGGAAACAAGATGGATATGTTCATAGAAGACAGGAATTCTCCAGAGAGAAACATCAGAACGAAAAGAGGAGGGAAATTACTTCCCAGAACAAAGGTATGAGCAAAAGTTGTGGAATATCACTGTGGCTCCTTCCTCTAATGGGGAGCAGGGACTTGTCTGAACAGTGTTACCCTCCCTGCCCCAAAGCCTGAGGGAGGGTCCACATGGCAGAGGACTGTTGCTTATACAGAGAAGTGTGACACAGCCTACCAAGAAAGCAAGAAAAAGCCTCTCAGGCACCTCCACTCCTCCAGGCCTGGCTTGCTCCTGCTGCAGCCATCTCAGACACTGCTGCTTTGGACCAGGTGGAGCCCCTTTTCTTCACAAAGGCAAATTCCATTTAAAAAGTACTGCCAGGACTTTTTGGCAACCAAAAGCAGTTCAGTGGAGCTTCTCTGCTCTAAGGGCATCATATCCCTGCTTTTCTTCATCAGGCTTGCAATACCATAACCAAGATTTACAAGTAGCTTCCCCAGCAGTGGTAACAACACCTGCCATGAAACCAGCACAGCTGCCCCATCTCAGCCCACATCAGCTGGTCCCACAGACATCTGCACACCAGCAACAGCTCAGGGCAGAAAAATGGCCATGCACTCGGGCATTTATCACAGATGCTTTTTCTCAACATATGGGAAGGAAAGAGGAGCCAGTGAGGCTTGTTTGCTTCTGGGGGAAAATTGCCCATGTAGTTTATGGTCCTCTCTCTGCCAGTCACCTTTGGCAAAAGAACCATAAAACCCCTGCAACCAGGACTCTGCTCTCAGCTCTGCTGCTGGCTTGGCCTATTAGCTCTGACAGTCACTTCTCTGTCCATGTCATTATTTATTCTTCTGAGAGAAGGGAATAATACACACTTTGGTGTCCCTGTGAGCCCAAACTACAGCTGTGCATGCTTTGGAAAGTACTGGCTGCAGAGCACCCATGTCCCATAACATCCAGGTGCTCTGCAGACTTAGCCACATCTTGCCCATCCTGCCTTGGGCCCTACACAGCAAAGTTTTTTATCATCTTGTTCCACCAATGTCCACTCTGAACAGAAAGCAGCTTTTCATGCCACAGCCCCACTCTGAAAACCAGAGTGGGCACCATCATCCAGACCCTTTTGCAGGGTTGAATATGCCCTTACATGTCCAGCTCCCCTTCTTCAGCTCAGGCCCATCAGTGTCTGTTGCTGCCTGAATAAAGTGCTCTTTTCAGGAGCATCAGCTCCTCAGGCAGGATCTCAGTGGTCCTGTCCAGAAGAGCAAATCACTCTCCATCTGTGTCTGAAGCTCACAAGGCTCTTCCTCTCACACAGGCACTGCTTCACCCCATTGCCTCCCAGAAACAGCACTGAAATGAGCTCCTCAGCCGACAATCCCAAAAGCAGGCATGACAGAAGCACAGCATTTTAACTAACTCTTCATAAATATATTCACTTCTCTTAGTGAATTATTTACCCTGGGCTCTAGCAGCAGCTTCATCTGTTCCAGAAGGGATATAAGAACATGAAGTAACTTTGTTGAAGCAGCATGTCAGAATGAACATGCAACAGTGTCCTGATTTACAGTCCAATTCCCTCATCCTCCTGTATGCCCTGCAGTGTGAAAGGAGAGGGGCAGAGATCACAATGATCCCTCCTTAAGCTATTTGCAGAAAGCTCAATTTCTGATCTGCAAAGAGGCCACCCACCTTGAGGACTGTGGGCACTAGCAGACTAATTTCTCAGCAGGAGACTGGAAATGCAGGACTTCAGATAACTGTCACCCCCTCCTAAATCAGCCTCCTCTGTAATTCTCCATCTCAGTACTTGAAGGGATGCAGCATAGTGACTCCAGGTTTCTGCAGTGAGTCAAGTCCAGCACAGACAACTCTGCTGCTAAGGATGGCAGTGCCAGTTACCTGAGACTGCTCACAAGGTGAGATGGTCTGAGACCAATTCTCCGCAGAGCAGTGCTGTAAACAGCAGAGCTCTGGTGGAAAGAGCAGAACTACCAGAGAAACCACCAGATACAGAAAGTCAGCCCCACTAGCACACTCTGGACAGCCCTTTTCTAGTTCCTGCCCCAGAAGCCTTCTACCAAGTATCCTGGAAAGGGATGGGATGGAGAAAAGAAGGGTTTAACACAGACTTCCCAGAAATTCTGGTTTGCTTTCCCTCCACCTTATTGGCCGGGGGAAAGAGCTGGGGTAGAGATTTTATTCCTGTGCATGTAATTGTGAGATCATTGTTTGGGCAGAGTTGTGAAGGCTCTGTCTCAAGGGCTTGAATAGATGTGGTGTGATCCAATAGGGAGAGAGAACTGAGCCTGTTCAACCAAACCCAGAAGTTTATTACTCTATGAACTATCTCTTCATTAAAATACAATACTTTCTAATAACTACAATACAGCATCATGAGCAGCACACAGAGCACAGGTCCCACGTGGGAGCTGTCTGGGAACATTTGGCAGAGACAATTTAATAACAGCAGCAATAATCACACTACCAATGTCTTTAGAGCCAGCAGTCCTCACCTATAGAGATGGACATCTCAGGCTGCAACAGGCTGCAATTAATCGGGTTAGCTGCTTAATACACAATAGCCAGTGTTTGCTGCTCAGCTCCACCAAGCTTTGTCCTTTTGTTATCTTTCCTAATCCATATCCTATCCCATGATGCTGCTAGTCAGTTATTATCCAACTTTATCCAATAATAAAGAGGTAGGGCTGTGCCCCAGTGAGCTGCATCCCCTCTGCTGAGAGAGGTGTATGGGACTTGCCTGGATCAGTCTCTCTTGTTGGCAGCACAGCGTGCCCTTTAGCAGCTTACCCCTAACAGTACCCACTTGATCCGGATTGAAGAAATGAGAGGAAAAAAAACCAGCTAGATAAGCAAGTCTCTTTAGAGAGCAACCCATTGCTACCACAGATTTAAACCCTCGAGGAAAAAAAAAGGTTCTGAAATCCAAACAATGGAATTGGAAATACCAACAGCTCTAAATTTATTGATGGCTCAGTTGGTTTAGCCTTCTGCAGGAAGCTCTGCTCCAATAACTTTGTAAGAGACCTGGAAACAGGCTCCAAAACTGGTAAAGGAATTGACTTAATAACAGCTCTACACTTTTCTGAGGCTGAGGTGGAAGAGAGCTGAAAAAAGGCAGGAATTACACTTTGGGGAAGGACCCTCCTCACCCCGCAACAATTTGTACTCACATGGCCCCAGAGCTGGGTAAGCCAACAAGGTTCTAACCACAAATCAAAACAAGGCTTCACTGTAGCCACCACTGTCAGGATTTAAACCAAATGATATTTCATGACTGGCCCTCTCTCCAGGGAAGCACAGCAGGCAGGCTCCCTGTTGCACCCCTTAGGGTGCCTCTGCTCCATCTCCCAAGGCAGCTTAGGTACCTGCAAAAGGCTGAAAAGCATTCTGAGAAGCTTCTGCACTGGGAAAGGAATGAGAACTTGGGTAGGCAGAGCCTTACTCATCTGCCAGCTCCTGGAGAACAGAGATCTCTAAGCAAGGGTAAGGCCAGCAGTTCAAGCACCAACTGCTGCACTGAGTTTAACCATTGGCACTCAGCAATGCCAAGTGACAATCAGTTCTGCAGCCAAGACTGGCAACAGCTCGATTCCTCTGGAAGCCCTCTCTGCCACCAGCCCCACTCCACCTGGAGACACAGATCCACCCTCTGTGCTCCTATCACTCCTGGCAGGGAAGTGCCTTGCCATGCCAGCCTTCCTTCCAGATGAGCTGTCCATGATCAACAGGCCCAGACAGGGAGAGCCCATCTGTCTGGGCTCTCTAGCAGCATAACACTTGGGCTTCCAAGCTCCTCCTTCAACTTTCTCCTTATAGAGGCTTCAGAGGTGCCTGTCCTGGCTTAGTCCCTTATCCTGGGAGGATGCCAGATAAAGGGCTGATCCCTGAAACATCTCCACATTCTTTGAACTGGACCGTTTTTAATTTCCAGCTCAGATCCCAGTGTTTAAGCCTATTTTTCAGAGAGAGAATGATTTTTTTTTTATCTGTGAGGTGTAGAATAAGACTGCTGTAGGCTTTGATAACTGATGTGCTGCTTGTGATGAGCATAAGGCTCTGGAAGAGGCTGTGGTGACATTTGATTATCACTTAGATCAGGAGAAAGAGGGGAAGCAACTTTCAAAGGCAAGGCTGACACTGTTACAAACACCAGCAGAAATGACCTTCACACACAGCTAGCTCTCTCTGCTGCCAAGAACCATCCTCTCAGCTGCTATCATCTGAATCACCAGTACACCTGGGGCAGTGCTGCTTTACATCAGCCTCTTCTGCTCAGAAATCCAGGGACTTTCCACCGGGCTGGGGAGAAGGGTATGTAGTGGGTCCTGTGAGAGGTACATTGCAAAGTCTGTACTGACCTCCCAGCTTAGGGAGGCTTGATTTTTTTCAAATCATGATGCAAAGCATGGGTCAGATTCCCATCCACAGCAAGCCAATGAGCACAGGTAAGCTGAATAAGCCACTGTCCATGGGAAGGTTTTCTTTCCCCCACACAATAAACAGGTATGTGGGAAGCTGCAGTGTTGCTCTGCTGCTCAGAGTGCTTTGCAGAACCACCCTCAGCACCACATGGCTAAAACCAACACAAGGAAGGTGAAGGAAAGGCACAGTTTATACCAGGACAAAGAGTTCACATCTGGCCATTGGCATGCAGGCAGGAAAAGTCCAGAAGACCACAAAACATTACCCAAGACCATTCTTTAGGATCTAAGCTCTCTAAACACCAACCTGTGTTTAACTCACAACCCTGCTTTTGGAGGAGGGGACAGCAGTGATGTGAGGACATGGGAGAAGCCAGTTTGACAAATCTCAGCAGTATGGGACTGATCCTTACCCCGGGATTTGCAGCAAGAGCTTTTTCTCTGCTCCCTGCATCACATGGCTTTTTGACAAATTGTCTTTCCCAATAAATCTATCCCTCACTGTACACATACGGAATCTGTTCTTCTAAGTAGCCACCGAGGTGCTGTCAGGGTCATTAACTATCATTATCTGGGGCAGCTGTTCCCCAGCGTGCTGACGCAGGAATCAATCAGGCTAAAACATGAATTTCCCCTACACTTCTCCAAACACTGCCTTTATCCCTCTCCATCAAGCCATGAAAGAGAGGAACAGTTCTGCCATCACACCAAGGTTTAGCAATCCTCGTACTGGAAGGAGCTGGCTAAAGGGAAACCAATGGCAGATGAGGCAGGCATCAGCCTGTCACAGAGACAGGATGAGGTCTGACTGATGTCTTTACCAGAAAAGAGGAGGCACGGTGATTGGAATCAGGCCAGTCAGCTGAGCAGAGATCACTCTCATAAAGAAAAAAAACAACAAAAAATCCCCATCAAAACTTCCTCATTTCCTTTAGTACCCCTTAATGAGATAACTTCTTTCTCTGAAGAATGGGGGGGGACTTTCAAACCTTTCATGTGCTCAGACAACAAAGGAGAAAAACGGGCATTCAGGATTTTCACACCATCCAAAGTCAGGATTCATTAACTCAAACTGTTCAACATCTTAGACTTGAGAGCTTAAAATCCAGCTTAATTTTCCTGGGTGTCAACTGCTTAACCCCATCTCAGGATTTCTCTAGAACAGAGGATCTCTATTTCTCTGCAGTGACTGCCAGCCACCTCCAAACAGGATGAATTCACAGAGAAGGGACAATACCCAGCTGCAGTCTGGCAAAGAGTATGTGTGTAATGGGAAATAGAGATGCAGCTTTTCTTCTTATTCCAGTGATAGGTATAAACAGAGCTAATTCTGTGTCTGAATGGTCTGGATTTCCAAACCAGGAGACTGTTAACCTGCAGAAATGCTGATCATTAACCTGCAGAAATGCTCTTTATTAGCCCTGAGTATCAGTCACTCTGTCAGGTGACACAAAAATAGACAAACCTGAACATAAACCTCCACAACCTACACACACCTCTCAGCCTTTAACAGCATGTACACACACACACACACCAGACATGAGGCAGCTGCATCTTTGAATGACAATGGCATTGGGGAAAAAAACAAAACAAGAGTGATGTCTTACTTCCCTTAAGGGAATGATCTGTCTTCCCAGAAGTTCGTGGCAATATTTTGGAAAGAACTTATGGGAGCAGGACTTCCCAAGGACAGCACACATTGGTTTGGGGGTTTCCAATGCAGCACATCTTACCATAAAGGAAGACTGAGGAAAATAAATGCAAGCAGATGATAAAACTAAGGGTGGAAAGTCTGAAAGAAATTACTTTTTTTCTTGGATCAAAACAAAGATTGTCCAAAGTCTGTCATGCATATGTGTGAGAATAAGAAACTTCCAACTGGTGGGTATCACAGCCAGCACCTAGGCAGGAGACTCTGCCAAACATCTTCTGCCTCTCACATAAACCAGACTAAAATCTCATTTACCAGCCATGTCTGATGGAGAACAATTTGTTTTGTTTTAATCAGAAATTTCATCCTAGACTAAAACCTTTCCCCTCAAAGATTTATTAGGCCTGCACAACTGTCCTCAAAGAGGTTGTTTTGACAAGCACTTGCTTCCAAAGATCTTGCCAAAGAGAAGCATCAGTGGCGTGACTCGGGTTCCATCAATGGTAAAGAGGTGGCCGAGCCTCTGTGAAGACTCACCTATCCATCTCATGAGGGACGTCATGATTTGAAGATACTTGGTCTTCTGCACATTGAAGAAGGTGAAAGGACCCAGGAGGAGCGTGAACGCTGCCTGGAAGGACAACAAAATCCCACATTAGATTAAAAACCAGAAATTCTGCCAGCAAGATGAATTTATCAGAAGAGCAAAGCTTGCATTGAAAGTTCACCTCCAGACATGTCCGTTTGTCACGAAGCTTTCTTTGTTGCTTAATTTTACAGCTAAATTGGCTGAGACACAGGGGGTCAAGTAAGCTGCTGGGTATCAGAGAACATGCCTTGGGCAGAAGAAGAGCTCAGGATCCTCTTGGCTCTCAGCCGTTTGCTATCACTGCTACAGCACTCCTTTACTGACACATTTCAGTAAAAGCTCTCAGTACAGCCTTACAGAACATTAAATATTAAACTCTGGCCTCTTTGCCCAAGTACATGCTCAGTTTAGGTATGAATAGCAATAGCCCTCACCAGTCTACTTCTATTAACATTGATGGGGTGGCTTCGGGGTATCCCACGCTCAACAGCAATGGAGCCAAGTCTGCTTGGAACTTTTCCCCCCCATGCTTTAAGTCACCTGTGTAAAACATACATGGTTTTTTATAACCCTAAAAACAGATAGTGGGAAGCCACAGTGTAACAGTTCAGCTCTTGGAAGCTAAAAACCTGTGCAAAATGACGGAAAAAGTAATAAAAGAGATACTCAGAGAACTTAATTCAGGGTGGAAAGTAAAGGTTCTTCAACGAAGAACTTCCTCACTCCCCTCTTGGATGTCTATTAAGAGACCAGTGTTTCATAGAATCACAGAATGGTTTGTGTTGGAAGGGACCTTGAAGATGATCTTGTTCCATACCCCTGCCATGGGGAGAGACCTTCCTCTAGACCAGGTTGCTCAAAGCCCTGTCCAACCTGGCCTTGAAGACTTCCAGGGATGGGGAAAATTAAATTGGGGTACACTGCAGCACCAGTCTGTTTCATCTCTTCCAGCTGGGCTGTAAAATACATCCAACAAAGATCCATCCTAGGAATCTGGACTATACAGCTTCCTATGAGAGTTTCTTCTAGCACCTCCTAGAGCACACAAGGCAACCATACTATCAGCCCATGTCCTGAGGTGACATGTCCTGTGCAGCACTGTCACCTCTGCTGAAAGCAGCACTCAAGCCTTACCTACCCCAGAGAGAAGAGAAAAGGCTTCACTGCAAGAAGAAACAGACCCTGGCTGCAATCTGAACATTGAGATTGAGAGAAGCCACTTGTAAGAGGGAGACAAAATGGGTGTTAAGAGAAGAGAGCCCTGCCTGTCCTCCATGGGATAGCACCAGCTAGCAATACGCTAACAGGTCCAAATGCTGTAAGCAGGCAGTGCTTAGAAAGCCACAGCACACACAGCATAGGTTTGTAGAGCATCCCAAAGAGATTTTTAAAGACAAATATTCAACATTAATATTTACACATTGCTCTTTTCCATGACTTCTTAAAGCAGTTCAAGAAAAGGTGTCACCAGAAGCGAAGAACTGGGACTCAGAGGGGCAGGTCTGCCAAGCCTCAAGGTCTCTGTCAACCCCAACAGAGTCAGGACAGAACAGAATCCAAGCTATTTTAAGATTAGCACAACCCCAAGAAACCTTTTTTGAGACAGTTTCAGAATATCTGCAAGGCAAATTGGAAATGCCTCGCATCAGAAGTATTCTCAGGTGATGAAAGTAAACCCAGAAGGGGAGCAGGGGAGAGAAGTCTCTGTTTGACATGTTGCTTGGTGGGGATATATTCTGATCCAAGACCTTTGCTTACACCAAGTCTTGCTTTTACTGCTCAGATTAAAAAAAAAAAAAAAAAAAAAGGACAGGAAGCATGCACAGAATTCAGATGTGTGAAGCAATTGATAGCTGTTGGATGAAACGGTGAAATCACACAGAATACAATGCCACAGGCATAACTGGCAAGACTAAGAGCCAAATCAGGTTTAACAGTTATGAGACTTGAGGTTCTAACATAGAAGCAAACCAGTCAGTTACAAACCTTTTTTTACTCTTCTCTCTCTTGTTCCTTTATTCTAATTGGGACCTTAACTCCACTCTTTTCTCTTTAAATAAAAAACCAAGTTATGTTAAACCATGACACCTCTCCACTAAGGACTGCCACTCTATCCTAGAGCAATGCACAAACCCCAACAGACTAAAGAAACCTTTGACTAAAAAGTGATGTAGGTCAAGGGCCCAAAGCAAATGGAAGTTGACACCAACTTGTCTTATTAACAAGTATTCTGGAGTTTGTGACTAATCTCTTTCAACTTTCTCTCCCAACACTGCTCAACACAGCCTCCCCTCAAATCAGTTCATAGCTCCTGTGTCAGAAAGCTGTGAACACAGAGAGATGGACTGAGGATGTAATAATTAAGGAACAGGTGTCTGCTGCAAATGAGAATGCTCCAGAACCAATTGGCAAAACAGCCCCTCAAACCATAGCAAGGATTGACACAAAATCATCGAGCACCAAAGCAGCTGGGTCTGAAACCCAGATTTGTCTCACCCACTGAGGAAAGGAGACACGTCAAGGTGGATTTGGGGCTCAGCTGCTGAAAAGCATCCTGAGGTACTGGAAGAACCTGAGTGTTCTTCACTTTTTGCAGAGCACCTTAAACAACCAAATCCATTCAGCAAGGTTTTAAACTCTCCTCCTCTCTGGCCATTACTGCTTAACTCATGGGGAAGAGATACAAGTTGCGCTTGAATGGTTGAATGTCCCCCCCATCCTTTAGGATGATCAATGTCTTCTGTTCTCAACCAGATCCTGGTCCAAAAGAGCCAAGTGAGAGATTAATTCTAATGCAACAGAAATTTATTCCCTTCTCCATTTGACACCCATTAGTGGTCAAAGATGAATATCCATGGATCAATACAAACAATGCTAAGACCTGCAATGAGATGAGGTTGCCTTGCTTTGCAGGAATTTGTGCCAACCACTGTTAAGGAAGGGAAGCTACAGAACACACTGGACTGCTTGGAAGAAGAAAGCCTGAGCAGAACTGAACATTAAACATCCAGATCAACATCACTTTGAAGTGAAACTGTGTGCAGCTCAACAGGATTGAACACAGGGCAGGAAAAAGGGGCCAGTTTCTCACCAACAGCCAGGACATGAGGACAAGGACTCAGTCCCTGGATTAGAGCTAATCTCACCATCAACCATCAGGAGTCCCAAGGCCAGGAACTCTATTTAAAAACACATCCCCAAAAGGATGAGAAGAGACCACAGTGCTTAGCAGGAGAGTGTCTACTTCCTCTACCTTGCTGTGCCAGACACCTCAATCCTCTTCCAACCCATTAAGTTAATTAGTTTCATAACTTCTCCCTAAGGAAAAAGTAAGCCCAAATAAGTACCTCAGACATATCCCTAAACTTTCTATCTGATGTTTTCCAAGCTTCAGTCTCTCCCAGAGGGAAATAATTCACAAAGTACTTCGTTACACATGTAATTTAAACAATCTAAAACCTACATAGAAAACTGTACCAGTCGGCCCTGTCGGAAGTCAAATATACAGAGGCCTGGCACATGAAAAAACCCTCCCAAATTTTCCAGTTCACCTCTTGAGTCAGCTGAGGTATTTTCTAGGAGTTTATCATCCTCTCCCTAAGATTCAGCAAATAAACCGATCCAAGGCAGAATGGGCATAGTCTACTTTGATTAAGATTTTTCTGCTAGTGAAATGGTTTATTAGAAACAAGCAGGCATAGGGGGCTGATTCATTACTAAACTGAAACAAGGTAAAGGAATGCTTCTTTCAGCCAAGGAGGAGAACTGAATCTATTAAATGCTGTCTAAATTCACAGGATGGCAGAGAGAAACCATTACAGTGCTTTGGCACAGGGCTGGCTATTAAGAATGATTCCCTCATTTCCCTCCAAGCTCCTCCATTAAATGGAAAGGCCAGGTAAATCACCAGGCTCATAGTGGAGGGTATGTGGAATCCACACACAGCAAGTAAATGTAAAATTATTTATTTTTTCTTCCTTTGTCCTGCTAAAAAACAGCATGAAAATCCAGCACACTAAGGACTAAAAAAGACTGTGGTTTTGTTGCTTTTACTGACATTTCCAGTCAAAAAAAATGAGAAACCAGTGAGGGCAGAAGAAAGAACAGCAGCTTGTCACCCTGAATTACACTCTTCCCTGCAGGCTAGTAGGAGCCACAAGCAGCACACCAGCTTGCTCAACCCCTGGGAGGGTCTTCAAATCCATTCCTCCCACCAAGCCAAACCACAGCAACACAGGCACCAAGGTTTGGGATCTTCCCTGAGCTGTAACTCAGCTGATAGCACTTTCCCAGCCTCTGCACCTGTCAGCTCTCGGTATCTCAAAATGAAAAAGCAGGCTGGTCAACTCGAGTCTTCTTGCCACAGGGGAACTAACTAGGGCTTACCGTTGCCTGGAATATATTTTTATATATATTTATATATTTCTAAAAGTATATTTTATTAAAGCTCTTATGTTAAAACTTGGTTACGTAACCTTGTTTATTGGATTATCTTCTAAAAGCAAGAGTAAGATCAAGCGTTAATAGGACATCTGGTTGGTTTTTATCAGCTTAGTTGCAGCCAAGAGGACCACCAAGACAGCTCTTAACCACTAAGTGATGGCCAGCTAATGCCAGGAGCCTTTCAGACCATACAAACATGCTTTAAGCCAGTCAGAGGGCTGTTTGACCAAACGGGGTCTTTATTGACCTGAAGGGTCTATCCATCACTCTGAACCAGTACAGTTCAATAGCTTTCATCTGCTACTCAGCATGTGGCTTTTACAGCAGCAGCCAATATAGCTCAGGAAGCACAATTAGCATCCAAAATGTGTCTGATTCATGTATTAGATACAGTGGTTACAGCATTATGGCTAGTGCCTGCATACATTTGCAAGAGGACCATCTGAAAAACCAGCCTCATTCATAACTGTCATCAGAACTTGCTTGTTTTCATGCTACACAAACTCATCTGTAAGAATTGCATCTGTTTTTGGTGCTTGCCAAGTAGCAAATTAAAAACAGTAGCTATTGCTTCTTATTGATTCAGAGCCTTGAAACTTTCAGAAAGATTGTGTGGAAGCAGGGTATGTACCTGAGCAAATTGAGACCATGACTGTTAAATGCAACAAATGTGCCAGAAGCAGTGCAAAAAGTGCAAGAGTTTTTGAATAAAATAATTTGTGCAGCACAGGGCTATCATACCAATGAGAAGTTACTAAGTTTCAAATAACAGATGATCCCTCAGTTTTAATGTGAAGATGGAGGTGTTGTAGCGCTCACTCCTTAGATATCCATCTCCCTTTGAGCCCCCAGCCACCCTACCTTTTCCCTTCCTCCTTCCTGCTTTTTACACCCTCATTCAAACCTACAACCCACCCCAAACCATATAATTCCTTGGAGTTCTTGCTCCCCTTTGACAGAAGTGACAACATCTCAGACAAACTTCACTTTAGGATGGTATCAAGCTCCATCTCTGCAGATACTGATGTTTAGATTTCACAGCTGTTGAGCAATGGTACCACTGCCTCACAAGACAGCACAGCAAATAACCCTGCTCTAAAGAGGGGTAAGCTAAGAGCTCATAAAAAAGTCACTGGTTTAAGAAAATGGATCACTCTCCTTGGTAGACTTTGACACTTTTGCAGGGAAGCCAAGGGTTGAGTGCTTGATACAGGACTGTGGGTACACAACATTTCCACAGCAAAGCCTGACACCAATAAGACACAGGCTTGACTGGACGAGCACTTCCCAAAGGAAGCTTTGCTTGATTCAGTGCTCAGATGCAAGGAAAGTCTCCTTGAGCATGGCAGGAAAAAGCAGACATTTCTTACATGCTGTCAGAAGTGGCAACTCTGACACTTGCTCTGCTTCCGCAAGACATCCCTGAGCTCAGAGCTATTTCACAACTCAGATGAGCACTAGAAGGGACAGATGAAACAATCCAACAAAACCAGACTACGCAAGTACAGAGAGCAAACAAGATGTCAGGGAACTGGGATACTCTGTTCCCACCTCAGGTGCTTTCCACTAGAGTGTGTCACATGTAGGGAAAAAGAAGTCCAAAAAGCAAACCTGCATTTATTGGCATGGGCGCAGGTCAGAGGTTTTTTATTCCTGGTTGGAAGGCTGAACCCAACCTATCACCTTTAGTAATTCCTTAAGAACTGGTGTTCTGTTCACATCCTCAGGGAATTTTTAGGGCTGACTTTGGAGAGAAATGTTAAATGCATGGTGCATTCCCCACTCTTGTTTGGAACTCCTAGATAAAGAAAACAGCTTCATGGCATTTCAGACCTACCTGCAGCTCCCCCAAGCACACACCTGCAGCCTCTGCAAGCTCTTCTGTACCCACTTCAAGTTGTAGCTACTGCAGTACTACCCCAAGGTGGGCTCCAGTTACTCCTGTCAGGGTCCCAGGGCTTTTCAGCTGAAACATCTTAAGGGAAAAGGATCTTGAGTGTGGTGTCCCCTCTGCCATCTCTCATCCCCTTCACTAGGGTAACAAGGCCATGTTTCTGTCCTACATGAGCTCATATCTCAAGCTACAGAGCCAGATGGCCCATCAGCAAGGGCGGCAATCCAAGCTTTCCCTGGTAAAGCTTTACCCCTTGCAGCGGACAGTACAAATATAAATACATGGAAAGAGTCTGATTGTTCGGGAAGGAGCTTTTTAGAGAGCTAAAAAAAAAAAAAGCTGAAAATCCACAGCCTCTCAAGGCTGGAGGCAGGGCTGCAGCAGGGGCCATGCTGATAGGCAGTAAGTTATCAGCAGACAAGCTGTTATGAAGCTCAAAGTTGGCTGAAAAGAGATAAACCAGCCACAGAACAAGGATTGCTCAAAGAAGTTGAGAGGCAAGAGGGATTTTAACCTCCAGATCCCCTGCAGAGTCAGGAAGTCACAATGGAGGGAGGCCACAGCCACCAGACAATCCACAAGGAATATTTATAGCTGAAGAAACAAGGGCAGTTATGCTTTGGGTACAGCAGGCAGCTGCCACAGCAGCTCCGGTAATTAACGTGCTGCTCTCGGGACACCTGGCAGAGCTCTACAGTCATAACTCACATCAGGCATATTCCTGGCACTGAGGAGCCCTCACCCACCTTCCTCCCCAGTTCCCTCAGGCAGGGAGGAGTTTTTCTCCAGGAATTAAGACCTTGGTTGCCACCAGGCTGGTTTTTGCCAGTGTAGCAAAGAGGCCTTTCACCCACAGCACCCTTTAAGCTGGATGTTGCCTCCTACAGTTCCTGTGCCACAGTGATCCTAATGCCTCATCCAAAATGGAAGACCTCCTCCAAGGGATGAAAATAAGTGCTTGTATCCCCAAAGATACCAACTTCAGTGGATCTGAATACTATCTAGAAGTTTTCAAAGGCTCTAGCTGAGAACCAGCATTTGATTCTAACTGCCCAGCCAGCAAAAAGGTGTAGTCATCCCAGCTCCTTAAGCTCTGATCTTGCTGGTGATCCAACACACCAAAAAGCAGCTGTGAAATGGGCAGCCTCCACATGCAGCTCTGGGAGGCCAAGGCAGAAGCAGCACATGGACAGCAAGGCAGCACTTGAGGGTGCTGCTCTCCTTTCCTCTCCCTGTCCTTACTCAGGGCCCCAGCCTGTTTCTGAAGCTGGTCAATCTCTGAGCACCAGGAACTTTCCACTTTGGAAAGAATACCCTGAAATACCAGTTCTTTTTCCACTTAATTTGAAGGAATTCAGGCACAAAGTGTTCTCAGAAAGTCATTAGGTGCAAGGATTCTGTTCCTGGCATACCTGGGGTGTGCAGGATCACAGCCAGCGGCAAGTTTACACTCTCTGGGGTAAATACACTTTCATTATCATTTTTCACAACAAGAGAGAGATAGAGGCCAGCAATAACGCCGAGGTGACTGGCATCTAATTTTTCATCATTGGAGTATTTATGGCACAGCCGTTTGCAGCATCTTGTAATCACTTTACCGCCTCCTTGACCCCTGGCTCCCCCTTATTCTGCATCTCCTAATTGCATCTGAACAAGCAGGAGGGAAGCAGCAAAGTGGATAGATGCAGGAGAGCTGAATGCTTGGGTTGTGATACTTGGAAGGACAGCAGAGGAGGTGCAGAGCCAAATTTGGCAGTACCCCCCACCACCAGCTTGCTCTGATCTCCCACAGCATATGAAAGTGGAGTTTTCCTCCTTCCTGACACTGGGTGACCTTGAGGAGTTGTTCTCTGCCTCCCTAGTTCATTAGCATGGTATGAGAGATTAATGAGTTTCCTCCAAGAAAGTGTGAGGGCATCATCTTTATACACAAATACAGCCCCGGATTTCTGCATATTTGTAGCCTCTCCCGGCAGGGCATTGGCAACTACAACAATATTTATATTGACTACAAAAGCCCCTGGGTTAGACAGCACAAAGCAAGGGAGATGTGGACCAGCATGACACGGATGCACAGAGGGCCCTGCAAACATGTCAAGCTACAAGCTGCCAGGGTTAGGAGGTACTTGGGTTCAGCAAGGATGAATGTTCCTGACGGCCACTAAGCCCTTGTCTGCCACAACACCAGCAGTGCTTTCACCACTAAGCCGTTATTTGTTCTCTTTACTTTTCTCCCCTACAAACTTCTCAGTTGAGTTTCTCAGGATTCTCCAGCTGCCTGGAGGATGTAGCTTCAGGGGCAGCAGCATCCTGCCCACTGTGTGATGCAGGAGTTGCCTGAAGGGAAGGAAAGTCTCTCACTTTAAAACTACTTAGGACAAAGGAAGAGATAAAGCCTTGTTGCCCAGGGCTACTGGGGTGTCTGTTCACTTCTAGCCTTCTTCCCTGCACAGTGCACACCAAACAGGTGCAACAGGCTTGGGAGACCAGCTCTGCCCCAGAGCATTATACCAACTTCAACTTACAAGATAAATCCCAGCTGCATTATTTGTATTTATAGTCCTGCTTACAGAAGCATGAGCTACGTGTGGGATTTGCTGATGTAGACCAAAAATCCACATTTTTGGACAAGAGTGTCAGTGATCTCACTCAGACATACAGTGCAATTTAGGATGGCATTAAGTTGCAGGCTTATTTAGGAGTAAAAAGATATATGGGTCTGTCCAGAGCTTTCCTCCACAGCTTCTGATAATGTTCATAGCAGCAGAACTGCACAGTTCTGCAGTCCTGATAATTTCTACCTGTATATTAAAGAATTAATGGTAATTTCAGGGGATGAGAGATGAAGACTGCTGTCTTACTAGATGAAAACAATGATGTGAATCAGGCAGGCAGCAAGGTCAGACCTCTGTTTAAAAACAAAGCTGGTGCTAAAGCACCAAACAGAATACTGGAAAATATGCTGTTGAGAAAAAGGCTTATATTGCATTTCCCAGGGGATTGTTTAGCTGACTTAACACATCTTCTTCAGCTCTGGTTCCTAGGATGCTGTCACAATCACTGCAGAAAGTAACACCGCACAGGGGAAATCTATTTATTACTTATTTTCTACCAATGTTCTGAAAACCTAAGATTTGTGGCTCTTCTGGAACAGTCTAGCCCAAGAAAGGAATTTTAAAAGGCCCTTTTTAAACCTTTACCACTCGGTGTAGGGAGTGGGTGATCACATATATTAGTTCTGACACCTGCCCTATTCGGGAGAGATTGGTCTCCAGTATCAGGAGAGAACAGTGTCAGCTTTGGTGCCTTGCTGCCCAAGTGAGCTGACTCCAAAGGACAGCTTTATTCAGGGAAAGCAGCAGCATGGACTCTCAGCCTTGGCAGGGTGGCTGTGCTGTGCAGCAGGGCTGTGGTTTGAGGCCAACATCACCTCTGGTGAGCTTCCAACTGCAGAATGTGCAGAAAAGCAAACAGAGATCTATGTAGTCACTTCTTCACCCAGTTTGTTTAGTTGGTTTGTTTCCAAGGTTCATGATCACCATCCAACACCACCTAAGTCAAACCAAGCACTAAAGTGTACAGGACATTCTTCCTTGGGGAAGCCAAGAGTGTCTGAGCTCACTGATGGCCCCTGCCCATTGCATCTCTTGCACCTTGCTTCTCTGAAGGGCTGGTAGTACCTGCAGCACACCTGGCCATGCATTCAAGCAGCACCACAGCACCCTTCCTTTCCAGACAGCCCTTGCCAGCCTGCTGAAGGTACCAGAGGGACACAATTGGTCCTTTGGAAAAGCTCAGCATCCAAGTGACAAGCACAACCCAAGCTCCACTTAGGAAAACACACTTCTCATTGTGAAGTGAACAGACAGCTCTGTACAGAAAACACATTCCAGTTCCCTGCACTATTGATTTCCCAGTGAAAAGAGACAAGCTAATCCATTAATGTTAGTTGCTTCAAAGTGTGGTCTTGCAGTTGCTTCAGTCTGGTCCCAAAGGCTGATTCTCTCACCCAGTGTTTGCCTTCTGGCTGGTATTTCTTTTACTCAAAATGCCATCAATTACAAGGAAGCAAGAAAAATCACCCATCAGAAGCTGAACTCCAGCTCTTAGGTCACTGGCACAACACGTTTATATTTCACTTCCACAACACCACACTCATCTGCCTCTCCTCCTGATGGCTCAGGATGAACCTCTGTTTCACAAGTCCAGTTATTATCCGAAGATCTCTTTGCATTCCCTTTGCATTAGGAAACTCAAGGAGTGTGGCAACCTCCAGTAAAGCCAGTTTATCTGTCACAGGCATATGATGAGCAAGCAATTGAAAGGATTTATTGATGAGTCCACAGAAGAAACGACCAGGATGAAGGAGGCAGGATTTATGCCATATTAACAAGGCTGTGTGCCAATTTCAACCTATTAGTTGCACAATAAAAAGAGCTGGGACTTGCCTTCACATCCCACATCCAGACACCATTTATTTTAGCAGAACTTGGCTCCTATCCCTCTTCAACCACTTCAGACCAAAGCAACAACTTAACTGACCTTACTTTTTGGAGGCTGAGTAGACAAGAGGCATGAGAAGACTCCAGTCAGCCTCTGAGACACGGCTTTTAGCCAGGGAAAGCTGTATTTCAGGGGCACCTGTAACAATTTGGCCTACTGATATTGATACTTAATGCAGCACTAATTCCTCTCATGTCACAGCAATGCTTCAAAACTCAGATGCCCTGTACACACAAAAATGGCACAATATTCTGGACTATTGAAAAGCTTTTTTTCTTATTTTGAAGGCTTTCAGAACCGCCTTTATGCACAGAAGTAGCAGCTGCCTTTTTTGTACATTTATTTATATTTCTATATCAGTATCATAGTAAACCACATCAAAGCATTTGTGGTAAGGAATATAATGCAATATTTTTGGCAAGAAGGTCTTACCATGAATAACTTCTTATAGGATATGCAGGGTGACAAGCTAATAGTGCCCCAGTCCTGCTGCATCCTTACTGCAAGCTGAAGTAACCTAGAACACAACAATGCTACAGTTTAAGCAATTTCTTTAAACAAGATAATGACTTCACACCATCAGGATAGACTACCACCAGCTTTCCTTCCTTTTTACTGGCTCACTTTGGGAGCCCAGGACAAGCGCCCCAAACCTTTTAGATTGATGTGCTGTGAAATCAGCCCTCCCTGGTCCAGCTCCTAACTCTGAGGCAGCTTTCTTCCCCACCACAGGTTCTCAAGGTCTATAGACATTAAGACCTGTAAGAATAAATATCCAGGAGACAGCAGCTGTGACCCATTTATTACTGAATGTTGCTGCAGGGCACAGCTGAGGAAGGCAGGGCAGAGGAAAAGCACTTGCTGCAAAGGGAACAGTGGGGAAAACCCAGGTGCCCTTGGAAGAAGCACTCTGCTTGCAGCACTGCTCCAGCTCTGTTGCTCCAGCTCCCAGTTGGAAACAGACAGCTTAGATCAAGCATGGATGTTCAAGTACTGCCATGAGGGCTTCTTTCATATCACTGCTGGGAGGCAAAATATAAAACAAAACAAAAACAAAAAAACAACAACAACAAAAACAAAAACCCCAAAAAACAAAAACAAAACAAAACACAAAAAAAAAAAAAAAAACACAAAAAAACAACCAAAAAAAAGAGAAACCAACAGAAGCCAACAATGGACTGAGAGGCCACAAGAGTATCATGTACCAAGCAAGCTGATAAAACTGCCCTAGTGCAGGTAAATGCATTTGGAAAGATCTATTTTGACAATAAAAATCTCAGATACCGTTACCCAGAGCAGGGCACAGGCAGAGCCAGGAAGGAGAAATGCCGTGGAGGGAAGCAGAGCACGTACAGCAGGCACACAAAGCCCAGCACTCCAGCCTGCAGCCGGAGCGGGCGGGGAAGGCAGCACCGCGCCGAGGCCGACAGGATCCACATCAACACTTACCAGTTCAGCCTTTGCATTTGCTGATTAAGTTCTGCCGGTCCTGAGCAATGGTACAACAGCACGTGTGTCTTCAGACCACCCCCTCCCCCCCTGCACAGCCTCCTGCAGCTGCAGCCCGGCCCCGCTCTGGTCACCGATCAGAGCATCGGGCCGGGGTGACATTGTCCCCTCCTGAAGAGGGACAGTAAGCGCCTGTGAGCCCGCTCATTTTATTCACTGCACAAGCACGTTTCCAACTGGGATAATCTCCATTAAACCATCTGCGCTCCCATCCTCGCCTGGCCTGCACCCGCTGGGCTGCCTGCGATACTGCAGCATCTGTGAACCGGCACAAGCGGATGCCACGTCCCTTTCCCAATCAGCTAAAAAAACCAACAGAGACTCAGACAGAACAGATGCACCTGGTGGCTTTGACGCTCTACCGAGCCAGGCTACCAGGAGTACCTGTGCCAGTGCCTCTTCTGAAAGGCACATGGCTCCCCTTGAGAATTCAAGCCATTTCCTTTCCATCGTGGGAAGACACCATGTCCCAGATTGCCAGAAGAGGAGGGCTGAGAACAGAGTAGAGGTTTCAGCCTCAACGGCTGCCCTGATGCAGAACAGAAGCATTGTTTGCCAGGTCATGAACACAGTTTGGATCAGACACTCTAAATAGCTGCTGATCCCTAGGATTTAATCTCTTCTTTATCTCAGTACCTGCTTTCTAGAAACAGGGACTATCATATCATTCCCACATGACTTCGACAGAAAGACAAGGAAGTGTTACAATGAAAGATCTGAAACTTAAATCTGCTGCACCGTCCCCATGACCTCCCCAGCATAGCCCGGTGGAACCTACAGAGAGCATGATAAAGCAGCTGCACTGAAGTGTGAATTCAGCACTGAGAGAACGTGACCCTCTCCTCAGCACTGCCAGAGACAGCCAAGGGACTTGGGAGTCACTCCAGCTGTTGAGGACGTGGCAGGGTGGTAACGGGTAGGAAGCAAAGATAGAAAGCCATCGATCTGCTTTAACTGTGATCACTGCCTGCCTTAAACAAGGTCACTGGGCTGCCCAACACACACTTTTCTTGGAAGAAAATTTGTCCTGCAGGGTCTTGCCCTCACAGGAGTGGAACAGCACAGCAAGGCTCACCCTTCAAACCTCCCAGGTCTTTTATGGTCCCAAAAAGGAGGCAAGTATTAGCAGCAGGTGATGGGACAGGAGCAAAAGTCTATTTACATATTTCGTGCACCTGCTGTCACTTATTTGTTTTGCAAGTTTTTATTTTCCAAAGCAATTTATAAACAAGAAGTGAGACAACCATTTGTTCAGACAAAGGTTAATAGGGGCCTAGCGGTCTCTGAAGACTCTGCAGACACATTTAGGTGTGAAATCTTGGAGCAGCAATAAAGATGCTGCACAGACAAGAAAGTCTCAAGAGAAGAATTTAATCTGTCTAAATATTCTCATTATGTACATAGTTTTCAGCTTCCATTCACAGTAATCAGAGCAGAGACAGCTTCCAGAAGCCTTTTTAGACAATAAGGCATGAAAAAGGATTTTTACGTCAGCCATTATTCCTCTCTTCATCCCCAGCTTGAAGAGTCAATGTTTGAAATGGTTTTTGTCGAAAAGAAGACACAGTGTTGGGAGAGAAAAAGTTGACAGGAGGAAGGCAGCACGGGTCTTTGGCAGACTGGTGGGACTTGGCACAAAGCAGCTCCCATTGGCACCATTTGTCCAGAAAACCTCAAATAGATTATTCTCCTCCAAAATAGGTTTTCTGTAGGGTCATGCACAGAGTGTGAAATATAACACTACTTCCAGAGAACTGCTTCACTGGAACAAGCAAGACATTTAGGTTACATCCACACATCTTCCTCCTAGATCACTTAAACCTAAATACAGTACTAAGATAAGGTAGGAAAACTAGAAGCAGCCATCTAGGACAAAAGGGCTGATCCAAAACTCAGCTGCTTTCTTTTGGGATCACAGTGTCCATCTGTCCCCTTGCCACAGGGGAACTTGTTTGCAAAAAGAGACCTTGTTTGTCCACTGAGACATGGAACCTGAATTATTCCATCAGGCAAGAATTCAAAATAGAAAGTTAAGAAAAGAGAATAGTTCTCTATGGGTATGATCTCCTGGGACCAAGAGAAGCTGTGCTCTTGATGCATCTCTCCTCTCCTCACTTTCATGTTGCATTTTCCCATTCAGACAGGCAGGTCTCAGCTTTTCTGGCATGTTCAAAACTCTACTTCTATACGCAAGAAGCTTGGACAAAATGTGTAGAGATAATTACAGTGCTTTACTACTAATTTTTTTTGCTTGAAGTCAAATGACTTCCTTGCCCTGTCTTCCCCTCCCCAGGTTTCTCTCAGAAAGTTTAAGAGCTCAACTGGTCACTAGTTGTCCACACTACAAACAGGACAGAGGGAAAATATTAACCAACATAGCCACTTTGGAGGCAGCCCAAACTCAAAGCCAGGGTCAGTACTGTGATCTGAGTGTTTTATAAATTATTACATCTCATCCCTCTCTAAAGAGGTCACCATCCTCTCTGTTTTCTGGAGAATGAAATCACACAGGTCAAACAGGGAGTGGGACCAGAAGAGCTGGAGGCAGAACAAGTTCCATTTTACTCCCTTCTTCACTCAGTAAGAAGCATTAGAGACTTTTAACAGAAAAGCAGAACTTAGAGATAAGGCTGACACCCAGAAGTATCCTGAAAATAGTGATTGTGAGAATTGACCCCCACCAGTAACCCACTACAGACTGGTCTGTTCTCCCACAAACAATCCCACCCTCCACCTAAGAGGGCGTAGAGAACAACACTGAAGCCTCATCCCAGTTACTGAGCAGAAAAGGATTAACCACTAGCAAAGACTTTGCAGATATTTGTTCTCCAAATCCACAAGACAAGCAGAGGGAAAAGCTCCTCTGAGAGTTATGTACACAGACTTCAAGTCTAATGCTTACAGAGTCTTAATTTTTTTAATTTTGCAAGTCCTAACAACAATTATCTTCATGAATTATAGACACAATATCTGAGAGACACAGGCAGTAATTAATGCATGTCTGCCTTTTCTGACTAGCTCCTTCTGCTGGGTCAGGGAGAGTTATTGAAATTCAGGAAGGAAATCTTCAATCTTCTAGAAGTTTTAAAGAAACAGACCAAGACAGAATTTAATAAAGCAATAATATTTCTCTTAAATAATTAACTAGTCTTTGACACTCACTAATATTTCTGAGGCCCAGCTCTTACTTTTGCAGTGACACTGGATGTGATCCACTGCATCTCCAAAATGTACTGACTCCAAAATTACCTCTGGATTTTTCTGCACACACATAGCCACCTTCATTCCTTTTACTTAAAATTCTCACTGAGACCCTTAACAGAAGCCACACTGTGCAGCACTAGCATCCTTCCCTCCTCCCATTTTCCCCTACCGACATCTGTCTCCAAATACGAGCGCTCAGCACTCCCCAGGCTCTAAAGAAGCCATGTTCATCATCCTCTGGGAAAAGCCCTGGGGTCAGAGTAGAACCCCAGCACAGCATTAGATGCAACAGACAATCCTGAACTAGACAAAGCTATTACTAAGGCAGCGTATACCACTGGATGTTGTCTAAGCTGGTTGTTTCCATCATCTTTCAAGTAGCAGATTCTCCTGTAGCACTAACAATTTTATTCACATAAAGGATGGACTCAATGATCCTTGTGAGTCCGTTCCTTCTAAAGCACTCAAGTGAGTTTAATATACTTCAGTATCTTGACAACAATTACCCCCAAGCAAATATTAATTAGCCAGCCACTGAAAAAACCAGTGAAGAAAAACCCAGCCTTTGGCAAAAATATCTCGCTTGCTTAAGCAATATAAAACTACACACCAAGATGGACAGGACTCAAACTCAAAACCATAAGAACCATTCTGATGGCCAACAAGTTCAAACACAGCCATGTCACCAAGAATAGGGAGAGGGTATTTTGGCAAAAAAGTCAGACTGAACCAAAAGTTTAATATTCTGTTGTTCACTTGAACTACATTATTTCTACAAGAAAAAAAACTCCCTGTGCACTAGAAGCAGAGTTTAAATGGCAACAGTGGTCATCCCAATTCCAGAAGCTCACCAGATACAGCCTGTAAGCATCAATCCTTCGAATTGGCCCCCAGCACTTGTCTGTGTCGTTGTACTTTGTGCTGTCTCCAACACTGCAAGAATGGTTGCCAGTGACACTGCTGGGAAAGGAGGGAGAAACAAAAGAGAATAATTAACTCCTAGCAGATGTCTTCCCCTCTCCTGCAAGAAAGAAGAATGAGAGGAGGCCAATCCTCCTCTCTGTCCCTGGTCACACTCACTTCCTTACATTTTCTGGACAGTGTAACACAGCAAGTTGCTGAGTACCAGAGGTTTAAAGGCAAATTCTTGGATTGCCTGCAGTTATTTGCAAGTTTTGCCATTTAATCATCAAGCTGGTGAGCTTAGATCTTTTATGGATCACTGAGGTTTTCCATTTTCAAGACTGAAGTACAAATCCAGACCAGATTTGATCAAACCAATCTATTTTATTATCTGTTTCTTTCAGAAAGGCACCACTCCCAGTCTAGAACTAAGTCCATGTACCATCATCATTCACTGGCCTCAGGCTTAGTAAGCATCGCACCCCTCAACTCTTACCCAAAGGGAGAGACAAGGCAACATGTTGCAGAGTATTGCAATCTAATTATGGAGCAACAAGTGTCATGTCTGCAAGTGCTGAAGCTGGAAATTCTGCACACCTGAGCACTTGTCTGGAATCAGGTCAGCTACTTTGCAGTCAGGCAGCAGGCACACAGGTGGGGAATACAAAACAACTTCACCACCCACCCACAAGAGATGAGCTGTCCTTGAGTCATTTCTCCACCCCATGCTCTGGAAAGTACAGCTGATCCTAGTCAGACTTATCACCCCATCAAACCCTAAGCCTGCCCTGTCCCCTGGCAGCACACAGCCCCTCAGGAGTAAGCACACTTACCAGGTCACCTGCATTAGGGAGACTGGCACCGCTGCTGCATAGATTGCCAGATCTCCATAGAGGTAGATAATTATGCAGAAATAGAAGAGGTTGACACCCACTGCAGAAAAAGAAAATATTGTCCAGATTCAGCAGAGTACACAGAGACTCTTGTTCTCTGCACTTCAAATATACAAAAAATTTAAGATCTTAAATCACCATTTGCCTCCATAGTTTCTGCAGCAAACTACCCAAGCTCAGGGAACTTACCAGGGAAGAGGAACTGATGGGGCATGAGGGGTCTCAGAGCTCCACTCTGCCACCTTCAACAGCTGGTACTGACACTAAATAAACCCTCTAATTCAAGCCCATCCTGCAGTCAAGACCAACAGGTCTCACATAAGTCACCTACAGACACAGCTGTCAGCTCTGAACAGCCACAGACAAACATCCGGGTGATGCTCTCAGACTCAGTGTGAGCACAGCTGGACAAAGTGAAATGCAGAGAGAATGTTTCTAGGCTCTGCTGATTCCAAATCCTCTGACTGCAAACCTGCAGGATCTTCACAATATGGACTTGTTGGGATCTAGCCCTTCAGAGCTCAGATTCCAATGGGCTGAAATGGCGCTGCTTTGGGAGATTGCCTACCACTGGCAACTTGAGCCAAGGTACAATCCTGCAAAGCTTTAAAACTGTTTCTGTATCCCACTTACACTGTTTCTGCCCCTACTCATTTTTTGTGATAATTTTTTTCTGCTTTTTTAAAAGTTATTTTTAATTTAAAGCTTGCCCTGCGTTCACCAATGAGATTAAAAGAAAATCTTACACAAATTAACTGGGTGCACAGAACAGTCTTACTGAGGCACAAGAAGACACCACTGTGAAGAGCTAAAATCTAAAGGGATAAAGAAATCCTTGATGAGATTCCAGGTTTCTCTTTTTGCAAGCAAGTCTGTACAAATCTCACCAACAAGCAGGAAGATATTTTATTTCAGAGTCAGATGAGTTACAGAATAAAAGCCTCAAATTTATTTAATTTAGGAAGTTGACATTGAAGGAAAACAGCTCAAGAAACCTGCCCATAGTTTCAAGTTGTGATGCCACCTGATGCTTAATCCCAGTGCAGCTTGAGCAAACCTCACACTCACAGCTGTGACAACTATCAAACAAGAACAACACTACTGCAGGACTGAAGACTCATTCCTACAGTGCTTGGGTGCCTGAAAGCTTTGCCATGTTTTGCCATCCTACTACCCCTGGATCTCTGGATGTCAGGAAACATTATTAGGCATTCTCCTTTGTTTAAATAAATTATTCCATATGCTGAGCCTGCTTAGCATGAAAGGGGCTGTATCAGCTGCCCTGCTTCTGTACAGTAGCACTCTAAATGAGTGCTCTAGAGTTGTTCCTGGAGACAAATGGACTTGCTACAGAAACTGTCAGATCATTCTATATAGTTCTCCCATTGTTTTCTTGCTCTGTGAAAGATGTCTTCACAGTTAGGGAGTCTCTGCATTGTTCTGGAGACAGCAACAAACTACCAACCAGTCTTTTCCAACTTCCCATTAAGAGGGGTTGAAGGTTTTAAAAAATATCTAATACAGGACAGAAGCAGCAGAGACACAAAGCTGAGGACTACACAGACTCAGATAGACATTCTGTTTTGGGATCTGTGACTGGTGTCAGGACTCAGCTCCCCACCCCCCCCCCCCCCAAAATAAAGCTGACATGACCAGCTAAGCCTCAGCAACACCAGCCAGTACCCAGCAGCACCCCCATCCAATGCAGACCTCTCTATCTGCAGGAAGCACAGGTGACACTTCTCTCCAAGACAGGAAGACTTTAACATCAGTTATTTTATAAACTGCTGCTGACCCTCCCTGATCAATACTTTCATTACTTGGCACAAAACGAGGTGAAAAAAAAAAAAAAGCAATTACTTCCTGTGAGGAAATAGCGTGATAGATGTGCCTAGAATCTATTACTGCAATAAATGACTGCTCAGTTCCAGAAGAAAGCACCCAACATTAAAAAATAAAAAAATCAAATCAAGAAAAAAAGTAGTTTTTCAGAGCCAGATCTTTCAAAAGAGCACACAGTCTCTTCACATCCTAAACCTAAGTCAGCTCCCTTTAAGAAAGCAGACAATCTGAAATTGAGATTTATCCCCAGCTTACCTCCTAGGACTGCAGATTCAACTCCTGTCAGATTGTTGAAAATAAAAATCAGTCAAGGGAAAGGAGCAGAGAAGTCACTAGAAATCAGGGGTTTTGAGGTCTACTGCACAGCTTTCATCAGCCTTCCCTCTGGAGGCTGTAAAGCCCTCCATCACCTTGGGTTTGGATCCATACATTGTATATCATCAGTAAACACCCAGACATTTGCCAGCTGTGAAACCTCACAGGCTGGTGCTTGGAGCTGGGAATTCCCCAGTGTGGCCCAGTTTCTCAGCACTAAGTGGTCACCGAGCAGCTGCCTGCAGTTGCTGAAGGCCTTTCTGTGCAGCTGTGGGGAGGGAGCACCTCAGCAGGGACCTGCAGAGGGAAGTCTTTCACCTGTCTGTCTCTGCAGCCACTGGGGTGTCTCTGAATCAGTGACAGGGATGGAGCCTCACTGCTGAGCTCTGACACAGGGAAAGGAGCAAATGAATTACACCTGCCCCAGGTCCTTTACTGTGGGTACCTCACCCCCTCTGGAAGTCACAAGTAGGGTCAGGCCATGGCCTGCAGCTGTTCCAGCCACCTTCCTGCAGATGGATTCATCCCCTTGTGATGGGCTGAGCAGACCCTGGGGAGGATCCCTAACACAGAAATCAGATAACTCTGGCTAAAGCAACATTAAGAAGAGGGATTAAGATTTAAGAGTACTAAGCAGTTTATTTCACTTTGCTTGGAAGCTACATCAGTGCTGATGGAGAGAGGACACATATTCCCAGCACCCTCTACTGGCTGAGCACCAGAGAGGCCCAGAACCTGCCAGGCTCCTGGGGGTCCTTTCCAGCTCCCCTATGAAGCACTTGCAGAGAAGGGGCCTCCTGAAACTTGATGAGAATGCTGTGACTCCTGTGATGCCCATCCTCCATAGCCCAATCCTCAGCAATACAGCTAAACCCTGTTACATGATTGCTCTCAAAGCACTTCTCAAATATTACTCAGATGAGCATCAGGAGACAGGGATGTGTTCACCATATTTTACACACAGCAAAGCAAACAAGCAAGGAAACTTGCCTCAGGTCATAACAACTCAGTGGTACAGGCAAGACCAGGAACAAGATGTTTCTGACACACATCACTTCTCTGACTAAAAATGTGGCAGCCTAGTCCAAGGTGGATTATTTTGATAGTCCTAAGTGATTCAAATCTACAAAATCCCAGAAGAGGCATGCAGGAAAATTTAAAAGTTTTTTCAATTAACTTTAAAAGCAAAAAATAAAGTTCAAAGAATACTTGCTCCTTAAGCCCAGCTGTCCTTCAGAGGCAACAGCTTTACACTGGTACAACACCGATGTAATGTAGTGGAAAAAACCCAGCCTTCCATTACCTCTTTGCAAGCCAGCGACAAGGGAAAACATCACTTTCCACAAAAAATGGGGCCTGACAGGCTCAAAACTGCACAGCCGTGGTGTCTGATGATATTCTGGCTCTGCACAGCATTTCATTGTCCTGCTTTCCAGGTTTCAGAATCTTCATCACTGTGGTTTGCATTTCTATCACATGCAGGGATGTGATAGGATGGGGCTTTATTAGAGCAGGGTTACAAGACTGTTCCCTGGCATACAAAAGACATTTAAAAGCAAGAAGACAAGGCAGCTGCCTATCACATCCTCAGCAGGGACCTCTTCAGCAGTTTGTGTCCCAGCTCTCTTGATAATTCCCCAGATGCAGACAATTCCTAGAAGCTCCTATCAGAAGTCTCTCTCTTTCAGACTGCTATCTACAAGGCTCAGAGAAGCCTGAATGCTTTATTCGCAAATGCTACAACCAAAATGCAATTGGAAAACACTACAGCTGGGCTCTACAGCTTCAGAAAGTGGAGATCACAGAGGACACATGCAGTTCAGAGGTAGGTGAACTGCAGTCAGAAAAGGCACTTGCCTTTATCAAGGCTGCTCCCATAACCTGCATGTTTTGCTGGTTCCATGCCCAACACAGCAGGTTCTGGCCCACCTGGCCCATAAATACCTTTTGGAAACACCACACAGGAGGATGAATATAGTCCACACTGAGAAGGAACAGCACATCTAGGTGGAATTATCACAAACTTAAGATGCAAACCCACACTGAGAAGCATGCAAACTTACAGAACAGCTATACACACAACATACAGGAGGACCCAAAGGGATTTTTGAAAATGTTCATCGCTTACCTTTATTGAAGAACATGGAAGCCATCTGGCCCATTTCCACCCTCTCAGTGATTTCAAAGATATTGGCTGAGCCACGTCTCTCTGCAAGTTAAAAAGCAAGAAGTGTTTCAACCAGTCCCTCCAATAAGCCCTAAGGCCAGGTTACCTGGATACTTGGGAACCTCTAGCAGCAGTTTGAAGGACAGTATGTACAACTCCACAGCTGCAGAGTCACTGGGCCAATTACTCTGCTGAAGCTAGTCTAGGGTATTTGGAAAATAAGATGTTCTCATCTTATTGATGTAGAGGGAAAAGATCTCTATCAGGCTGCAGAAGGCAAACTGAATTCTCAATGAGTCTTATCTTACAGGTGCTGAGGACTTTGGGATGAGAGCATGTGGAAGTAAGGGTGAAATGGACAGAGGAGTCCACTGGAACACTGTCTGCAGAGAAGAGGCCTCATACCAGGGCAAGCATGAACCGGGTACTCACGAACTGACAGGATAGGCCGTGTCTCTGCTCGCTCGTAGCCATCTTGGAGGAGAACATCACTGTCAGACACTCCAGAGGAAGAATCTTCATCTTCATCATCCTCCTGGATGAAAAGATCACTGCTGAGATATCTGCTACCCACAGTACAGGCTGTGCCACCCCATGTCATGGTTACTTCCAGACACTCAAAGGAAGGTCCCAAACAGGAAGGGAGGACATGCAAGCAAAGGCAATACCAGGGAACCCAGAGGATGCTGTGGAGGGCAGAAGAGGACACTAGCAGAGCAGGCTGAAGTGAATGACATGTACCAGCCCCAGACCACACACACAGCAACACTGCCCAGCTCATGTAGTGATAAGTGGCACAAGGAAGTTGGAAACTTCAGGAAGATCTGCAGTGTTGCAGAACTGGGAGAAAAAAAATAATCCAAGTATATTTAGCTAGCACAAGCAGATCTAGTTCCTAACTCCATCCCACTAACACCAAGCCAGGGGTCTAAATCAGTGCAAACAATTATGCCTCCCTCTGATCCAGTAAAGCCACAAGTAAGTTTCACAGCAAGGACATAATTCAGAACTGCCCACAACCTGGGATACTGCCCAAGTAGCAGCAAGGACATCCCAGCCTGTCCCAGTTAAATGACCTGAGATCAGTAAGGATTTATAGTCCTCAGCACACTCCAAATAGCACCAATATATTGGCTGCCACCTCTCCACATTCACTGAGCAGCGCTTCTGGGCAAGGAGAGCGTGATCAGTAAGAAATGTGAACAGCACAAGAGATTTTTCAAAGCAGGAACAGAAAAGCCTGTCTTTAATGAGCAACCCCACAGGGAACTAACAGCTATATTTTATATGGCAAAGTTAAGTACAGTAGAAATTTATTTCCTTAGAGTTAGTAACAAGACAAGGCAAAGATGCAAGGGAATGCCAGAAAAATCCTACATGATAAAACAACAGGAGGAAAAGGAGAATTAAACCCCACACAAACCTTGCGTTTTTCCATTCTCTTCCATCTCAGCTGGGCATTTGCAGCAGCCATGGCTTCCACCACAAAGGTTGTAGTCATATAGCTACAGAGAGAAGAATTCAATTGATATCATCAGTAATAGTCAAGAACTGTCACTGAACAGAGATGGAGAATAATTCCCATCTATTTGTAGGAGAAAACAAACAAACCAAAACAATCCTTTTGCCGGCTCCCCACACACTGTTTTGATAGTGTTTCATCTCAGTTTATTGCTTCCTTCTGTTCTTGAGATTCAGGTGTTCAAGCAGAGCACAATATGCAGTAAAATAAAACACACCTTCAGATATAATAAGACACTTTAGATATTTGGAAGGCACATTCCTGGTGTTCCTGTGGGTTGAAGACAGCAAGAGAACTTTGATCTTAGAAAGCAAGTTTCCTTTCTCTTTTTAGAACCTAGGACAAACCCAGTTCTTCTCTGAAGTTCATGGCAAAGATACTCTGGTCCCTTAAAGAATCTTACACAAATGGCATCAGAAGCAAAGCAGCAACACAAGAAAAAGCACACTGCACATGCAGGCAAATGCTGGAGGCCAGTGGAAAAGCTGTCCAGGGAGACAGGGAGAGCCACTGATGGAATGAATATCATTATCTCAGCTAAAACCAGTCCTGTAATATTAATCAATAAATTTTAAAACCCCCCTCAAATCAATCTTATTTAAGGCTTTAAAGTGGTTTCTCACTGCTTCAGGAACTGGACTTGCCTATTGAGTTCAAGTAAGAGATGAGTTTTGCAAGAATAAAACGAAGTGCTGAGCCCTGTGTAGCAATTTTTGCCCAGGCTTTTCCTGCACCAAAGGTGCCCAGTGGGCATGAGGAAGTCACAAGTACCAGAACAAAAGCAACAGAGCTCCCAAGGCATGCAGCACTTTGAGCTGTGTCTTCTGAGTTTAATCCACTGCAGTTCTGGTACACAGATTTGGAGGTTTGTGCTCTCCTGCTGACCTTGAAGGATTGTCTGCTGGTGCTGAATTCCATATGCTGAATTTATGCTTTTAAACTAGTGTAGCTAAAAGGAATTGCTCCTAAAGTTCACAGTTACTGGTAACCCCACAGATATAATTTTACCAAGCCTTTGCAGCACCCAGCTTTGAGGTGGGGCAGTCACAAACATTTGACCATTCAGTCTCCCTGCACAGCAGCACAGAACAGATCCCAAAAGCTCTGCCTCCAAATCAAAGGCACATTCAGGCTGGCAGAACTGCTTACTGAAAAGGCTGGCACTTCAAAAGTCCATTTGCACAAATGGCAGGAGGGAATTTTGCTTTATTTTATTTTGAAGCCAGTCAAGAAGATGGCAATTGGAGCAGCAACTCTTCAGAAATCAGTGCTGTAACCACAGCCTTCAGCTCCACCTGCTGCTCCAGCAGGGAGGTACCTGGGCAGGGGCTCACAGTGAAACAGCGTGACAAACAGGAGACCATCTCCAGAGTCTTGAGCAGCAAAGGTCTGAGACAGGCCTGGCTATACAGGAATTTGTGTTCCTGACACTCTTTCAGCTGTGAGAGCATTGTCAGAAGCCAAGAGAAAGCTTACACATCTGCAAGTCACAAAGCAAAGACTTGACCCAGTGCCACCTGCGACCTGGTTGGTGTTTGGGGAACTGATCTGTGACAGAAGTGAGCATGGAATGTATCCACAGTGAGGACAATGTTTTAAAAAGGTAGTGGGGATAAAGGTCCCAGAAGACTCTGGACTGGAGGAAAAGTCCTTCCCGTCAGTCAGGAAATGGGATGTACCAGAGAGTCAGGAAGTGCATCCTTCCAAATCAGACAACACCACTGCAGAAATCAACACTCAAGGAGCAGAGGGACAGAGCACACAGAAAAACAGCAAAAGTCTTTGCACTGTCCTCATCCAGCTGAACCTCCCAATCCCCTAAAGACACACACACACACAAACACACATCCTACCTCATAAATCCCAGGAACATCAGGAGGACAAGGCTGACGAGCCACCCTGCCGTGGCAAAGGCCTTGGGCATGGTCAGGGCTCCTGTTCCAACAATGAGGTTGAACATGTACACCAGGCCAACCTGCAACCAGCCACATGATCCAGCATCAGAGTGTGCCAGGAATCATCCAAAACACCCCACATTCACCCTAATGTAAATGGAGAGGGCAATCCCTGAGCCAGCAGGGTGGGAACAAGTCCAGGTGAGAAATACCTGGAGGAAGGGACTGAAATCCAAAAAAAACAATGTAGGTGTCAGCACATTTCTGGAAAAACAGCTATTCCCCTGCATTTTTCTAATTATTTTAAATTATTTTTTTCTCTCTAGCTTGTAAAGTTATAAAGTGCATGAGATTTGTTTGTTTTCAAATCACTGCCTTCTACCAGAAAGTCTGTGCAGTGGGTTGGGGTCTCTCCTTTTTTTCTGACCTGAACACAAGCAGTTATGGCTATGTACCTTTCAGGACCTTTTATTCTCAGTCAAGCAAGAAATATCCAAAAAGAATTCTAATTCAAAGCCTGCTTGCTATTTTACCAGTAAGAAGCTGAGCATATTGTGAAGAAGGGATTTTACTTCCTGAAGTGAAAGAATTTTATCTTCTCTGGCAATGAGCTATTTCAGTGTCCAGAGACAAAAGAGAACTCTGCACGGGGACAAGACCCCCCAGGCTAAGAATTTAGCTCATTTAAAGATCAAAAACTGCCAAAGTTGTTGTGCTTAGTGGGGCCTTTTTTTAAGATAGGTCAGAGTCCCTCCAGAGAAATACCAGTAAAGAGCTGTGTATGAGCAGACTTTTCTGGGTGTGGAGCAATTAACATCAGGAGAACAATTCCCCAGTGACCCTGAGAGAACTTCACTGGCATAAGCACAACAAATTCATCTTTTGGTGAACATCCCAGAACCATGATTTTCCTTTGGTCAAGCAGAAATGAGAATGGTGCCTGGAATGTTCAGCCAGGTTAGATATCTTCAGGGAAAGAGGAGAGGCTCAGCCTTTGAGATTGCTCTAGGAAACTCATGCAGCACCAGCATAACAATGTAAGAGCAGGTGACACTAATCCTTGAGGGTCCAGACATCCCAGTTACTGTCTTCTCCATTTTCTCAGTTGTGACCTATTTCTGCAGCCTAATATCCACTTCTCCTACACTTAATCATTAACAGTGAGATGAAAATTTTAAAGCATTTAAAATCCAACACACAGATTTCAGGGCTGGTTCTAAATTTATTGAGTTGACTTAAAAAGAAAAAAGTGTTTACAAAGTGGTGTTTTTAAAAGCTGACATTTTGTGAAGACTTGTGGCTATGAAAACCAGTATTTCCAGTAATATAGGAAAGCAGTAATTGGCTCTGCAGTTGCACAGGACACCACATTACAGGGAAGAAACCTCTAAATTACTCACTTCCACTGAAGTGGTATAAAACAAATTACTGCAACAGCTGCAGCTAAGTAAACTTTGAGAAATTCAGGGGAAAATGTTTACATAAAGCAACAAAAGGGAAGAAAGTGGCATAGTTTCAATATCCAAGTCCCCCCCTGTCTATTCCAATGACAATTTGGGTTGATGAAAACATTAACAAAATGTAAGAAAGTGGGCAGAAGGATGAAGAGCTGGTATGGGACATGAAGCTTTTTGTAGCACTTTTAGATCTATACTTCAAGCACACATCATCCCTTTACCTTATGAAAAATGATCTGTGATGTAAAAAAAAACCCCATATAACTACAAACACTAAGCATCTTTAACCACCCTTTGACCCCCATAATCTCTTGAAATGCTGAGGTTATGTCCATGAGGAAGTAGGATTTGCAAGCAAAATGCTGAGGAAAGAGGATTTTGAAAAAAAACTTGTGACCAAACCCACAAGCAGTGGAACTTACATAAGGAGAGTAAAGCTCTCCAGTGTCAGTGATGCCACCTGCCATCCTGGAGAGGGAGGGAAACCCCGGAGCAAAGCCAGAAGGGTGTTTTAGGGAGGGTGTTTTCAACTTCTGTCACCTTTAACCTAGGGAAACATCATAAACTGTGTTATCTTTGCTGGAAAAAGGAAGAACTCACAAGTTAGCTCTGGCACATCAGTTTTCTGGTATTTGAACAGACTTCAGCAGGATCTTGCCCTTCACACAGACCCCACTCAGCAGCACCACTTGGTTCAAAACTCTGTGAGAAGTTTTCATACCTGTTAAACTGGTTTAAAAGCAACCAAAAGGCCCTGCCCTTTCACAGCATGTGATGACCAAACTTCATCTTCTCCAAACAGCCAGAGGGGCTGTTCCAGACAACTGAAACCTCAAGAGGAAAAATTACTACCTTGAGGATGATCTCAAACTGCTGCTTCTCATGCAGCAACTACTCCTTGCAAACATGTGCCTCCCACAAATCAAAAAACCAGCCTAAAGCCTCTCCTCCTAAATTCAAGTACAGAAATAAGTAGACAAATTAAAATATTTGACCTATTAAAGACACACCAAGATGCTTTTCATGCACCAACATTTCCAAAGCAGAAGTATCTGGGAAGCTTTACATTGTCTCTAAAAAACTAGACGTGTATGGAGGAACTGAAGCCTTCTGGAAGGTTTCAGTGTCAATAATTAGCCATAATTGCATTAAGGGCTTCACATTTCTACATGTGCTCCTACTCAGCCACACCAGCTGGGACAAACCATCAGCACAAGCTGAGCTCCACTACAAAACCCAGTTATAAGCTTGTACACCTACGCTGAATGCCAGGAACGAATCAGGCAGCATAACTCACTGAGGTCATAACTGGACCAGCCTCAGAAGGAGAGATCAAACACCACCTTTTACAACAAACCTCGGCTCAAAACACTGAAGCCAAGCTTGGTAAAAACAGGGCCAGCAGAAAGACAACGGACGCTCCAGGACGCGGCCGGGGCCAGCGTGTCCCTGTGCAGGTCCCCAGCCCAGGCGGGGGAAACCGTCACCAGGAGCCCCGAGGGCACCAGAGCCCCCCGGCCCTCCCCTGGCCTATACCACAGACGGAACGCTGCTCGCACCCCCTGCCCTCTCCGGGGGAACTCCCCTCGCCCCACAGAGCGCCGACAACCCCGGCAGCCATCCTCACCCCAGGGCGGTCTCCCCAGGCCGGGGTCCCTCCGCTCACGGTGCACACCCCGCCCCACAGCAGGACCCTCCCCAGGCCTGTCCCCGCCCGTCCAGCCCCTTCCTAGTCCTCGTCCCACGCTGTCCCCACACAGGGCCGCTTCAAAGCCCCTGTGAGAGCCGCGTCCCGCCCGGGCCCCGCGGGACCCCCGGCCCCTCACCAGCGCCAGCAGCTCGTGCCGGCGGCCCCGCCCCCGGCCGCGCGGGGGCACTCACGGCGCACGCGCTGGGCGAGCGCGGGGGCCTTCCGCGCACGTGACAGAGACGCGGGGCGGGGTGAAGGAGGCGATCATGATTGGGTGAGGGTAGGGGGCGGGGCATGGGAGGGGACGGGGCGGGGCCCCAAGGGGCGCGATCACGAGTGGGCGCGGCCTAGAAGGGGGCGCGACACGGAAATTGAGTAGGGCAGAAAGGAGCGTGGCCGTATCAGGAAGGGGCGCGTCCAGGAGAGGCAGGGGCGGGGTGGGGATGGCAGGGGCGGGGACAGGGGGAAGACACCGACCGATGATTGGGCCACAGGAGGAGCGGGGCCGAGGGAGAGGCGGGGCCTCGCGGGAACATGGGCGGGGGATTGGGGGTGGAGTCGTGGAGAGGCGGGGCGGGGACGGGGCACGAAAGGGGCGGGGTCGCACGGAGCCGAGCCATGACGCCACACATGTCGTAGCAGGACGGCCCCGGGGTCTGTGCGCATGCGTAGAAGGCCGTAGGGCGGGCACTCATGAGCTGCCCGGTGCCGGTTCCCATCGGTCCCGGGTCCCCGTCGGGATGTCGGAGCAGGGATTCGGGCCTGTTAATGCGGCCGTATTGGTGAGACCTGGGAGATCCGCACTGTGAGAGCCGCCTCTCGCTCCCGAAAGGCGCCAGGCCGCGTTGCCCTATCCCTTGGCCTCGCCGGAGACACGGAGCGGGGTGCGGTGTCTCCCCCTCAGTGCAGAGGCCATGAAGATTAATCAGGACACGGTGCTGCGGGGCAAGAAGGTGACGCTGGTGCCCTACACCGCTGCACACGTGCCCCGGTACGTGCCCGTGCCCTCCTCGGACGCTCCTGCAGGGTCCGATTCCAGTTCTCCCTTTGCAGACAGTGCTGGGGTCAGGACAGGTGGCTGCCAGCCGCAGTGCCCGCTTCCCCCGGGAGTCAGTCAGCGAGGTGCCCTCAGTGCCCTGGGATGGCAGCTCCATCCCTGTCACCACTGAGCTCTGTGCTGGCAGGGAGAGCATCTGTGCCACTGGGAGATCCCCGGCTCTGAAGGAACACGGCACTTCTTCCGTTCATTCAGGCCTTTCCCTGGTGACGGTGGAAGAGCAAAGCTTCAGCGTGTAAAGCCAGGTGGATGGTTGATGAATTAGGCATGCCAACCGTTTGTAAAGTAAATCAGCACAAAGATACCAGCGTTAGTGTTTTTTCAGTGTCCAGGAGGTGCTGTGTCAGTGTTGCTCAGGATGAAATGCACCAGAACTCCAAAACATCAGGTGTGCATTGGGCACTCCAGACAAAGCCACAGGACAGGCAAACTTCCTAAATTTCCAGAGGGCATTGTGTTCCATAAAGGACAGAGGCTTGTAGATACATTTTAAGTTGCCACAAAAGCTGGGCTGGTGTTTCCAGAGCTGCTTGTGATGGGCTGACCCCTAGAGCCCTGGGAGGGATCCTCCTGAGGTGCTGCAGCTGGGGCAGTGATGTGGGGCTGGGTCCATTGCCAGGTACCACGAGTGGATGCAGTCGGAGGAGCTGCAGCGACTGACAGCCTCGGAGCCCCTGAGCCTGGAGCAGGAGTACGAAATGCAGCGCAGCTGGCGGGATGATGCTGACAGTGAGCATCTGGAATGCTTTCTGATGGAGGGTGGGAGTGGTGAGCAGGTCTCTCACTCTCAGTGAGCTGTGAGTGCCCTGTGAGTGAGTTCCCGTAAGCCAGAGGGGATGTGACACTCTACAACAGCAGCTTGAACAGGTTTTCTCATTACAGCTGGTATATATTCAGGGAAGTGGAGAATATCCACTTCCTCGAGCTGTTTGTGTCTTTTTTATGCAGTTTTCCAGAGACTGTAGTGATTAATTTCACACAGCATTTTGTGCTGAGCTAAAAATCATTAAGCATCACTCCTGCACAGCCAACACTCCCCAGGTCTGATCGTTGCAAAAAGGTAGAAGGATATACAAAAGGTAGAAGGAAATACAACAAAGGTTGTATTTCTCCTTGATAAATTGTATGATTTTATGATCTCCTGGTTGAGGTGTGTTGACTAAATTGGTTCCTTGACTCTCCTACAGGTAATGAATCACTGCCCATAAAAGCCTGGTAGAAATTCAGTGAGCTGAAAAATACTGAAGCTGGCAAAGGGCTCAGTCTGGAGCATTTGTCTTAGGTGGCATAAAAAAAACCTTACTCAAAGCGGCAATAATGTGGACCAGGTGAATCACTCAGTCTCAGCCTCTTGTGCACCAAAACAATTCTTTGCCCCAACTTGCTGCTGAGTAAGACAAGGCAAGGAGACCTCAGACATGGGAAGAAAGTTTTCACACTTCTTCCACAGGCTGTCTCTAGTCTTGGTGTCTGTGTCACCCTCACAAAAGGTTTTTCCAAGTATTTCTTTCCTTTCTGCAGGTGGGAACAGGCACACCTGGTGTGGGAAGCCAAATTATTAACCCTTCCTTGCTGTTAACATGTGGAAACTATTATTCCTCTGTCCATTACGCACCTTTAATTTCATTCTTTGGTCATTTATGAATAATTATCAGCACACTCTGAAGATGCTGCCACACTCTTGTTTTCCCCAGAGTGCACCTTCATCGTGCTGGACTCAGAGCGCTGGCCTGGGCAGGTGGAGGAGAACTCCATGGTTGGGGATGTGAATCTCTTCCTCACCAACACCGAGGACCCGACTGTGGGCGAGATCGAAATCATGATTGCAGGTCAAGTTCTGCTTCACAGCTTGGGGCTCTGTCACTGTGGCTGTGTGCTGCAGAGAGGTGTTGATGTTCCTGCATCAGATTTTTATTCTCATGCTTTACCATGGCTGTTCAGCCCTGATCAGCCCATGGCGTGTCCAGGTCACAGCCTCTTCTGAGAAGTGCCTGGTGTGGCTGGTGTGTCTCGCCCAACTGGATGCTGACTCTGTGCTGTCTCTTTCAGAGCCCAGCTGCCGTGGCAGAGGGTTTGGCAAGGAGGCAACTCTGCTGATGATGGCCTATGGTGAGGGTGGCTCAGTGCACAGGAACAGGAGTGTGGGGGGCTGAGGTCTCGGAACACATAATTCCCAGTGATACAGGCAGGGTAGCAAGGGATGCATCTGCCCCACAGGACAGGAGTCCTGTGCTTTTACAGATGTGGCACGTAATAGAAGTGCCTCTCTCTCTGATTTCTCCTGCAGGAGTGAGAAAACTGGGGATCACCAAGTTTGAGGCTAAGATTGGTCAGGAAAATGAAGCCAGTATCTGCATGTTCAAAAAGCTTCACTTTAAGGAGGTGCAGTAACAGCCCATCTCCCCAGAGAAGTGAGCAGCATTTGCCATGTGGCTGGGATTGAGCTGCTTTCTCTGTGTGTGCTGCAGGTTGCTGTGAACAGCATTTTCCAGGAGGTGACGCTGAGGCTGGATGTCAGTGACCAGGAGAGACAGTGGCTCCTGGAGCAGACAAACCACGTGGAGGAGAAGAGTTATGCTGAGCTGAAGCAGCCAGCTGGGGTGCTGGACACCTGACAGACACCTCCAGACACCAGCTGGGTTTCCAGGGAGAAGCTGGACCTTGTTGCAAGGTCTGGGTGTGGAGGACACCAGAGAGCCAACACTGAAACTGTCCTGTCTCCTTCAGCTGCTTTATCATCTTGTCAACTTTGCACTTTGCTCCACCAGTCAGGATTACTACCTGAAATTTGGACCTGGAGAACAGCCACTAACTCACAGGTTTAGCTAGGAATGACTCTAACTTTGATTTGCTGTTCCAGCAGAGCCTAAAATCACCAGCAGTTGATTCCTGGACAAGCAGAAACTTCTCCCACTGCTCTTAAATCAGGATTCATCAGCGAGGAGGTTTCATATACTGGCAGCTCATTCTTTTTTATTCTTGAATAAAAAATAAAAAAAATCACAAAGATCTGAGGTGCCTGAGCACTATGTGTGGCTAAGCTGCTTTCTTTGACAGCTCAAAAAGTGGCTTAGAAGTTGTAAAGGATAGCAGAGACTCTTTAAACCCAGTTTCCTGAGGTGTGGTAGGTTGCAGGGGGCACTGCTGCGTCCTGGCAGGGAGAAGCTCAGATGTGGGTGAGCACAAACAAAGGGCAAGTTAATATGATGGAAATTGTTGATACTGGCTGATCAAGGCTAGAGCTGAGCCCCACCACTATGAGGGGGCTGAGAGCTGCAGGAGGCTTCTGAGACAAAACCCCTTCAGCTTCAGGGCTGTGCTCCAGGTCTGAAAACCTCAGGCCAGCAGTGATGTTGCACTTCATTTTCCTTGGTTGCTTTGATGAAAGTAAGGAGAACACACTGAAAGGAGACAGCTCCCTTCTTCCACCAGCTCAGGACTCGCTCTGCTGAGCCTGGAGGGTCCATTTGCTGCTCTCTACCAAGATAAAGATGAATGTGGGGGAAATATCTCTTACTGGGGGGCAGATATATTTAGGGCAGGAGTTATCCAGCCTCTGTTGCAGTAGATCTGAGATCCATGGATGAAAAAGAGGCACTTGCCTGACTCCCACTGGACAAACTTCCCTGTGCAGTTACTCAGCCTGACCTGTCCTGCCCTACACACTGTCCACAGCAGGGAAGCTGCTAAGAGGAGAGAACAGAAGGTAAGAAGGATAACTGATGTTCCTGTGTGTTTTCATACTGTAACAGCAGCTCTAGTCCTAGACCACAAATTATTTGTTTCAGTGATAGAAGATCAGGTAATAACTTTCAGATTTGCCGAGGGATGTTTTGGAGATTGGCAGTCTGTGGAATTTTTATTGTTGCTGTGCCTGTGTTTTTAGGGCCTGGGGGCTTTAGTTTTCCAATTTTAGCTAATTTAAATACATTATTCCTGTGACTAATATTAAAGCCAAGTATGGGAACAGTGTATTGTGGCATTTTAAACAAGTATTTAGTGTGGATTTAGTTGTAGTGAAAGCTTTGTGTGGTAATAAAGTGAAGAGCTGCTCTACTTCCTGCTGGGATTACCATGACAAGGGCTACTAATCCTCCTGCCCCTCAGATTTGCAGAACCTGCTGGGTGAACTGCTGGCTCTGGTGCTCCTTCCGTGCGTGCGTGAAGTGTCTCATCTCTCTGCCAGAGGAGCAAGGCCAAACCGGCAGGAGAGATGTAGCTGGGCTGGGATTTGCTCCCCTAAAACCCGACCAACGTGGGAAAAATAATTTCTTTTAATCTCTGCTGCCAGGGGGAAGGGGCAGGGTGATCTCCTGTTGCAGTTCCTGTGCCCAGCTGGTTGCTCTGGAGCCAGTGAGGGCCCTGCTTGGCATCCCCGGGCTCTGCAGGCGGCTGGGAACAGCCTTTCCCTGGCAACCCTCAACGAAGTTGGGTATGTCCCGGAGCTCTGCCCACCCCAAAGGCTGGGGAGAAGAGTCCTGGCAGGGCTCAAACAGGGCTCCCACAGGGAACCAGTGCCCAGCTGCTCTGACGAGGCCAAGAGGCAAAAGATGCTGCTGGGACCTACTGGGTGCCCCTGCTCCTGCCCTGCTCCCTGTGGCATCCATCCCAGGTTGGGGTGTCCTGCTGCCCCAATGGGATGAGGATGGGAAAACAGGGCTCACCTTCCCTCAGAGGACACGTCTTTGGAGGATGAGACAAGCTGGAATGGGCTCCCCCAGCTTCCAGGAGGAAGTGACGGCCTGCACATCTCCAGGAATCTGGTGGCACTTTGTCACCTAGGTGTTACTTGAGGTGCAAAGATCTGTGACCATTTGTGTGCTCACGTGGAAAAGCTTCTTTGCAGATTTGGAGCACAAAACAAGAGTGTGCAGAAGGGGAGGAAGCAAAGATACCAGACAGAGGCCAGGCACAGCCCTGCCTTGTCCTACTGTGCCACCAGTCTGGCCCCACTGAGCCACCCAAGGCTACATCCATTCATTCAGAGGGACAAGCACCCCTCCCCTCATTGATCCCCCTGCCTTCCCTCAACCCAGGTACAACCCAGACTCATCCCAAAAACGCCTGTAGGGGCTGGGGGCACATTTGGGCTGCCCCAAACAAAGCTACTGCCCTCCAGCCTGGCCAGCAGACCCAGATTAGAGCTTTGCATCACCCCCCTCCCCCACCCTGCCCCCCTCACTCCCCAGGGGATTAAAGCTCATTAATCACCCCGAGGCATTAACCCCCACTGGGACCAGCCGGTGCCTCCTCAACCCCCTCAACCTGTCCCCATCACGTGCTGAGGGGTACCAAACCAGGCTCAGTGTCCACCAGTTACCCATTTTTCCCCCAAGCCCCAGAGGGCCACAGCAAGCCCTCTGCACCCCCTGCGCCCCCCAGGCTCTGGAAGGATTTAGCCTTAAACCAGACTTGTGAAGTCAGAAAGGTTTATTCCAGTAAACAGAATTTCTCTTGAGCTCAACAGTACAACAACACCTGATTGCAGCACATGAAAACAAAACATCCACAGGAAGAATTTCCACAAAATACAGGTAAAAAAAATAGATGTGATTGGAAAAACACTCATTTCAGAAGAAAAAAAACCAAAAAGTCTGTGAGAAGCTTTTAAATTAAACAGTGTTGGATTCAAACCCTGATTGGCTCTGTCTCCAGCAGTGTGCAGGAGCAAAGGAGACTATTATTGCTTGCTGTGCTGGCTCCAGACACCCTCTCCTCTCCCAAAATTTGCCCCAGGGCAGGGTGCTGGGCACTCCGCAGTGCTGGGCACCCATACCCCTCCTTGCAGCTGAAGAGGCAAAGGGACAGGGTCATTGTGGACGGAGCTTGCCAGGCCAGGGTCAAATACCCTGGCTGTGGTCAGTGGCTGGGCAGGTGGGGTTTGGGAGAAGACACTAAAAGCCTCAGGTTTTACAGCTAAAGGGTAATTTTGGGTGGGAAATCTCAAATGGAGATGAGGTTTGGGGTGGGGGAAGAAACAGGGAACAGTGGGGACCAGGAGTGTTGGGCATCAGGCCACCCCAAACCCTTGATCCCTCCCAAACCCCTGCTTGTGCTTACCAGGGTGTGCAGGGCTTCAAGGCAGGGCTGGAGGAGCACCCTGGGGATGAGCTTTCGGGAGGGGGGACCCCCAGCACCCCCGGGCCAGAACCCCTCTGCAGGGATGCTCACTGGCCACCAAAGCCCAGCACTTCGGTAAGGGTGGTAGGGAGCAGCCCCACATTTCTACCATGAGCTCATGGCAGGGAGGAGAGGAGTGCAGGAGAGGTGGGTAAGGGGCTGGGGGGGCTAGAAGACACCCACCCTGCCTCAGGGCCTTCACAGGTTGCTGAATAGTTCATTTTTCTTGCTCCAGTCCATCTGGGGTGCCCTCTTGCTGGTGCGCTTCTGGTGCGCCCGCTCCTTGGCCACAGCCAGCGGGATGTCAAGGTCCAGGAGGGAGCCAGATGCGGAATGGCGTTTGTCACCCTCCTGTGTGAGAGGTTGGGGCTGAGAGGGGGTGTCAGCCCCACTGTGTGTCCCCTGGGCAGCCCCATGGTGGGGGCTCAGCCCAGTTCCTGCTTCCCAGGCACCGCCTCCCCCCAGCACTCCCAGCCCTACCTGGCTGCGGCTCTCGCTGGAGCAGGGGGACACGGCCGGCGTCGCGGGGCTGGGTGGGCTCTCGGACACCGACTGCGACCGCGGCTCTGCCCCGTTTTCCTGAGGGGAGCAGGGAGGCAGTGTGAGCTCCAGCCCTGGGGCTTGACAACAGCCTCCAGAGCTGCAAGTCCCACCCAGGGGGCCATGAAATCCGTCCTTCCTGCACGTAATCCCCTGCAAGCCCCAAGCACATAAATACCTCTAGCGCTGCCCATCAGGGCGGGGAAGGATTAAACCCCGGCCTGACTGCCCTGGCTTTAGCAGGAGGAGGAGGAGGAGGGTGGCTGCAGGGCTGGGTGCTACTTCCCTACTGCAGCACAAGGGCTCCCAGCCCTGGAGTATCAGAAGGCAAAAGAGAGCAGGAAAACAGCCACCTCCATGAAACTCAGCACCACAAGCATCCCCCTTCCTGGAGGACGCCAGTTCCCTTCCCAGTGGCACCAGCTCTTGTGTGGCAGGCTGAGGCCACTGCGGTATCTGGTGGCAACCCCCACCCATGGGCAGAGGGAACATGAACAGGAGGGTCTCTGACTGGACATGGGCACACATGGAATTAAAATCAGGACAAGGCTCTTACCTTCCCTATATCACCATTGGCTACTGGTTCTGGCAAGGGACCTGTGGGATAAGGACACAGGCAGTGAAGATGTGTTTGCTCTGTCCCCTTGCCAGTGGAGGGCAAGCCAAGGCTGTACATGGCCAATGCTCACACAACACTGCCCAGGGTCTGGCCAGGTCATGAGTTTTTTAACCACCCACTGCAGCCAGCCCCGTGGCACAGGGGAATGGTGCCATGCTGCCAGACACATCCCCATGATGGCAGCCATGATGTGGAGCCCAGTGAGACCCCTTCCCCATCCTCCTGGGGACCACTGTGACAGCAGAGGAGAGCAAAGGGCAGCTGATGCCTGTTTGCTCCCCAAGCCATAAACCCTGCCAAAGTGCAACCCAGGGCCATAAACCTGCCCACGTCAGCCCCACCAGCCCTGCATGGGGCCCCTGGCTAAGCAGGGAGATGCCAAAGCCAGGTGATTCTGCTTGGTCCCAAGGTGATAAGGCCACCTCCCAGGGCTCAGCACCCTTAGGTTTGGTGAGAAGGTGACACAGAGCCACCAGAGGTGGCACAAACCCCTCCCAGCAGCACAGTCCCCAGCCCACCTGTCAGGTGCTGCTCTGAGGGCACCACCTTGCACTTCTTGAAGAACTCATCTGTAAGGACGTCCACCACCAGCAGCCTGGTCTCGTCACCACTCGCCTTGATGGCTGCCACCACGTCACTGTGCTGCTTGCCCTCCATGCACACACCATTCACCTGCAGGTACCACATCACCATTGGAGCTGGGGCACATCCATCCCGCAGAGGCACCAGGCAGGGGTCAGGTACCAGCCTTGGTACCAGTCATAATCCCAGCACAGCCACCCCATAGCCCCCACAGGCATTCATGGCCTCGCAGAGATTAGCAGTGAAGCCAGAAAAACCTCATTAAAAGCAGATTTTCCTCTGAGTAATTGGCATGGGGTTGAATGGGCAAAGCTGGCAGGGAACTCCCAGCAGCACATGGAGCCGGGGCTGGCTCAAAACCTTTGTGTCAAGTGATGGTCTCCAGAAACCCACAAGCTTCACCTCAGAAGAGGCAGCAGTCCCAACACCCTGGTGAGCAGCAGGGCTGGGGCTCAGCTGGTCCTTGCTCTCATGGATCATCATCCCACGTGGCACAAACCTGAGCTCATCTCCACCCCGGTCACACCTGACAGCAGGACTTGCAACCATCATGCACCTCGTCCCAGCCTGTGCTACCCCAGGGGATCCGCAGGGACAGTGCTACTGCTAATTAACCCCCAGACAGCTAATTAATGCTCAGTCCCAGCCCTCCACAGTGCTGCACCCGTGGGTGGGGACCGGCAGGCTGGTGCAGGTTGGGCGGCTGTGCCGTGAGTCACCAGCAGCACCAAGCACACTGTGTGCCTTCCTGGCCAAGGGCAGCTGTGTCCCAGGCACCAGGATGTGAGGGAGTGCCAAGCCTTTCAGAGAGCCCCCTCTGACCTCCCCTGAGCCCAGCACACCTCGATGATGCGGTCCTGGGGGGCCAGCCCTGCTGCCTCAGCCGGCGAGCCGGGGTCGACGGCGCGCACGTACTGCCCTGGGCGACTCTTGTCACTGTGCAGGTTGAAGCCGTAGCCATCAGGGCCCTTCTTCATGTGGCACAGCCGAGGTCTTAGCTCCTCCTGCAATGGGAACAATCTCTGGGTGAACTGCTACTGGACCCCCCAACAACCAAGGACAGCACCAGGAACCCCAGAGAGCTGCTGGAGCACCAGAGACACCATCCTCAGGTGGCCACCTGTGGGCACTGACACCTCAAGACAGGATGCAGGGTGCCAAACACCCTATGGTCCTGGGCTCTAATTAATTAATTAGGTTCAGGGCACACTAATTGCAGTGAAACATTGAAGAAACTTGTTATTATGTGTGTATTCCCAGACCACGCTCTTCCTTTTGGGATCAGGACTGCAATTGCCATGAAGGTGGAGGAGGAAACACAGCCCAGGTGGCTGGGAAGCACCCCCACTCCACCCCATCCCACTCAGGAAGCTTTGGCTACTGGAGAGGTGCTGGCACAGGTCCCCTGCATCACCCCCCTGCCAACTGCCCCTCCCCATGGCAAACCAGCCATGGGCTCAGGGAGATGCCCCACCCCAGAGCACCCCACAGCCATTGTCAGCAGGGAAAGGGCACACAGGGCTTGGGCAGGCAGCTGGAACCCAGATGGAGCAGCTGTAATGCTGAGGCACCTCCATGCCCCAGCATGACCTTCCAGAATTGCAAAACAGAAACCAGCTCCACTGGGGCAGTGTGACTGGGACGTTCACCTCTCCAGAAGGCAACACCCAGCTCATCTGCACCTGATTTCACCTTGACCTGTGGATCCACCAGTACCTGGAGCCAAGCAACCCCGCTGGGGCAGCCACAGCCACTGACTTGGCCCCCTAGGTGCCCTCTAAGCTCCCCACATGGTAAGCAGCAGGAAGAAGCAGGAGCTTCCCCAGGAGCCTGGCACACAGGAACTGCCTTTACTCACCCAGCAGGGAGTGGGATGTCCAGGAAGCATCAGAGGAACCAGGTGACATAAACCAGACACCTGCAGGTCACACTGTCAGAACTGCTCTGACCCTAGCACCCAATACCACTTTTACAATTTATATATAAAATGGTTTGATCCCACCTTGACCACCAGAACCTGGGCTTTGGTTGGGCTCTCCCAGCAGCCAAGGCTCACTCAAACTGCTGGAATATTCCTCACCAAGGGGGTGTATTTAATCTTTCATCTGAGATAATTTTTTCTCTGTGGGTACCCATAGCATCACTGAGGACAGGCACTACAGGAATTTGCCCTCCCACACCTGCACCAGGGTGCTCTTTACCCCCTGTACAACACTCTTGCATCTTGCCATGAGATCACCTTTGCCCACAGCAGGGAAAACCTGCGTCCTGGGGTGCTGACACACTGGTGTGGCACAAGGTCCCCCACGGGCTGGGATGACACATTTACAATTGCTAAGCCCAGTGCTGCAATAAAGCCCTGATAAAGCCCCATCCTCTTGCGCAACACCTTCCTTCATGGTCAAGGCCGGCCACCACCCCAGCACCACCTGACAACGCCCTGGGAAGGGAGGTGCAGGCAGCACCCAGCACATCTGCCAGGAGTGAAGGTGATCCCGAGATGCCTCAGCCCTGGCATGCAGGACTTGGCCTCCACGTGTGTCAGCTGCACATGCCCCATGCAACAGCCCAGCTGTGGATTCCCTGGCTGGGTGGAGCATTGTGAGCCCCTCGACTTCGCCCCTTCTGCCCTCCCGTCCCCACACCGTGTCCAGGTGGCAGCAGGTTCACGGGGTGTGACAGCAGAAATCCCAAGCAATGCTGGGAACAGACAATACCCAAAATAACGACAAAAGGCAGGAGCTGCTGGATGAAGGTAGCACCTCCCCAGATCCCTGCCCTGGCTCAACCCTGAGCAAGGGTTCAGGCTCTGGAGCACCCATGCTGCTGGTGCCCTTGGCAGCACTGTGGGGCTGCTCCACACCGATAGCTCAGGACAAAGCCAGAGGGAGCACCCAGCAAGCGGGGCTGGCAGCACTCCCGGGTGAGGAGGAGGAGGAGGGAGGGCTCTGCTCCCACCCATACCAACAAAGCCCTGGCAGCCTGGGCTCCCTGAGATGCTGGTGCCATGATTTTTTGGGGGGATGGGAAGTCCTGCAGGGTGCACAGATGTCTCAGGACACAGGGACAGGTCATGGCAGTGAGGGAGGCACTGATCCTGCAAAGGCAGCTGGCCAGGGCAGCAGCACTGGCTGCAAGGGCAGCCTGGCCAAGCCATGACCCGGCCCCCCAGCAGCCTTCCACCAGCAGCTGGCAGCTCCTCCAGCCCAGCATGCCAGGCTGCCTGACCCTCCCCAAGTCACAAAAACCCTGCAGGCAGCCACCATTCTGCCATCCAGAGAGGAAAACAAATGCATCTGATCGTCCGGCAGCTGTATCCTGCCCATCTATGGGGTGAGCACCCCATGGCAGTGCATCCTTTCAGCCCCAAAGTCCCCTTTAGGCTGAACAACATGAGGCAAGAGGGTTTGGGGCCAACAACCCAAGAATACCCGTGGCTATGGAGCTGGGAGCTGGGCAGTGGAAATGCCCCTAATTTCTCTAAGCTGCTGCATCCTGTCCTGCAAGGCCAGCAGCTCTCCTGCCGTGCTGGGATTAGCTGGCAGAGCCTTGTTACAAGCAATTACAACCTCAGTCAGGGAGGGCAGTGGGGGGAGCTGGAATCAGCCCCTGCAGAGGCATCCCCATGCCACCCCTCTCCTCTACACCCAGGGAAGGCAGAGAGGTCTCTGTCTGTAGAGATGCCCGCTTGGGATGAGCACTTCAGGAGCACTGCACTGCTGCTCCTACCCTGAAACAGGATTTGGGGCACACCCAGATGCTTCTCCTCCCGCAGCACCTTCAGCCACCTGGCAGGACCAGCAATCCCAGGATTGTGGGGACCTCAGCTGCACAGCATGTCAGGACTCACACCCCATTTCCCAGGCACTCAATAGCAATTTCAGGACAGCTTTTGAAGCCTCAAGTCCCAGGAAATTCCCTGCAGCCCTACAAGCAGCATCAAGCCTGCTGGCGGCAGCAACCTTCCCAGTTACTCAAAGAGAAACACAAGAGCTCTGAGGATGCCTGAGCCAGCAAATTCACACGGGTCCCAAAATCTGGCTCACACATTCGAGCTTCATACAAAGGGGATGCAAAGCAGCCTCCTTTGCAGCATCCCTGTCACGTCCTGTTTGACTGGAGCTGCTTTTCATGCAGCTGCCTTGAGAGGAAATTTAATTCATTTCCTAATTAAACTCCAGCTACCCCAGTGCAACGCTCACAATGCTGGGGGATCTGCTCCCTGTTACACCCTGAAACCCAGCCCTGGGAGGCTCTCCCAGGTTTTACAAGGAGGGATGAGCTTTGCTGGCAGGAAGGGCTCTAATTTAACACTAAATTTGCAAGAGGGAAGCCTGAGGCTGGTAGCAAATGCCTTGCCCTGGTACCAGAGCACTGTGCTGGCAGCACCTGGTGCTGCCCTGGGAACACTGTGCAGCTTGTATGAAACTTTCTCAAGACACTCTCGAGCAGCTGAAGCCTCCGGAAATAAAGACGGAGGCAGGCAAACTGTCACAGCTCTTGGTGGGGGACACCCCCACAGCACAGGGCCCCAGGAAATGGGGCTGACCTGAGGGGTGTGAAATTGTCACCACACTGGCTCAGCACCGCAGACAGGAATGCATGGACCAGCTTCCCAGGGAGGCTCAGAACCTCCACCACAGCATCAGGGGGATTTGCACACTCAAGGTTTGATAGGAATGAAAAAGGAGCCCATGACGAGTCTCCTACATCTGCCTGAGGGATCCGTGGGGGTATCTGAGATCCCTGGCAGTACCAATCATGCAGAACCCAGTACAGTTTGGGGAGAGAATGGATTCTGCTGGAAGGTGGGAGACATTAAACATTGCTCACCACAAGCAGCTCTCCCAGCTCCTGAGCGTCTCCAGGCTTGTTAAACAAATAAAGGCAAGTCCAGCCCAATAAAGCAAACAGAACTCTGACACGTGCAAATCTCCTGCTTCCTCTGTGATCCCAGGAAATCCTACCAACCCACAGTGATGGGATGGGGCTGCAGGGGGATGGAGCAGCCAGCACTGGTTGCCTGCCAGTGGCCAGAAACAGGCCACCAGTGTGTTCCTGCCTCACTGGAGAGAAATCCCTTTTTGCCTGCTCCGGCTTGGCTCAGCATCCCACCCTGCTTGGTGGGTGCCTGGCCTGGGCGATGTCTCCAAACCCACTTTTCCACTGGGCCCTGCCCCCAGCCGCAAGATTTCCTGCTGCTACCTGTTGAGAAACCGTCTGGGGCCTTGTGGCAATGTCACCCCACGTCACCTGCTTCCTGATCTAGTGAGGAGAGAAACCGCTACCAGAGAAACCGTCAGTAGTAACCGTGCATTGGCTGTGCCCTGAGCCTGCTCCCCAAAACTGTGGGGAACCTTCAGCCAAGACTGTCCCCCAAAGCCCATGAGGTATCTCCAGCTGGGGCTGTCTCCCAAAATCCTGTGGGCCTCTGCAGCTTCCTAAGCTCTTTCCATCACTCCAACCAACACAGAGAGCAGGCAGCAGTCCCACAGCATGAGAGGGCTCCATCCTCTTTGGGGACTGCACCTCCTTAGTCCCCAAGCTGGGCAGGGGACTCACCTGAGCTGCATTAAGAACATCCCTTTTATTTTTCCCAGCCCATGGAGAGGTCTGGGAGCAGAAAGCAGAGCAGAGTCTGGCTAGCCCCGAGGGAGTGCTGGCACTGTGACATACGGGAGAGCAGGCACGTTCTCTCTGCATGGGGCAGCTCCAGGGCCCAGCACGGGGCCACACGTGAGGGACCTGGGATCATACAGGGGACAGCGAGCAAGACAGCACGGGGATAGAACATTGCTGTTCCCACCCAAATAAGCCCATCAAGGAGGTGCTGGAGTGATGTTTTAGCCAGGCAGTGATGAGAGCTGTGCCTGCAGTGGATCAGCCCAACCAGGGGAACAAGCACAGGCTAAAGTCCAACAGGAGATACAGCTCAAAACCACCTAATCCTCAGCAAAACCCTATGTTGATAGCAGCTCAGCGAGGCACCAAGGTCTTCCTGGGGCTCAGCATCAACACTGGGAGGGCTCCACTACACCAACCTCTCTGGGAACAGGTCATAAGATTTCCCCAGAAGGTTCCTCACAGTGGGAGCTCAAGAGGCTGCTGCCCAGGGAGCCATCCACATGTCTGTTGTAACAACAAACACGTCTTTGCTGGGTAAATAAAAAGCAGTATTCTCTCCCGGAGCCCCGAGCGTTTCTTAGGAACCGCTTGGGGCATGAAAGGTCAGCTGTTTCTCAATTCCTCACCTTTCTACATCACTTTGTTTGTGCAACTGCTCACTCCCACGCGTGCTTAAGGCCAACATTCCTGAGTTAGGAAGCGTCTGTGGGGACTGCCAGCATCAAGCCCCCAGCCCGGGAAGAGCTCTGCTATCTCCACTCCACAGCAGAGACTGAACACACTCAAAGCAGGAGTGACTACTACCAACACCAGCAGCCTCAGCCCCGAAAAACCTCTGCCACGGGTTTTTTGTTGTATTTGGCGGGGGGGGGGGGGGGGGGGGGTTATTAACGGCCCCCTTCAGCCCAGTTCTGGGCTCAGCTGCACGTCAAAGCTCCCCCTGTTGCTTTTCTCACCCCGTTTTACCGGCCCCGCAGCACAGGACAACGGGTTCAGTGGTGGGTCCAACCAGCCCGGTGCGCCCGCCTACCCCCGCCCGTCACTGACACGGCTGGGAGACAGGACCATTTAGAGAAAAAAAAAAAAAACATTTAAAATAAAAAAGGCAAAGCAGCCGGGCGCGGCAGGACCCGGGGCTTCTGGGGAGCCGCGTTTAAAGCAAAGTGAAAAAAAAAAAGAATCGAGACCGAAACCACACAAACCGCCCAGGGCAGCCGCGGCTCCCGCTCGCTCGTTTGGAAGGCGACCGCGGCCGGTCGCAACCCCTCCTCCTCGGACAACACCCTCTGCCCCGAAAACTTCCGAGCCCCAGTCTCCCGGCCGCTCATTTACCCGCTGGTCGCCACCACCGGGCTCCCGCGCCGCGGGCTCCGCCGGCGCCGGAGCCGCCTGCCCGCCGACCACCGGCGGCTCGGCACCCGCCCCGCCCTGCTTCGGCAGCTGATCCTCGGCCGTCGAGTCTACGACGAGGAGGCTGACGGTGCCGGCGGCGGCGCGGATCCGCTCCACCACCTGCTGATGGCTCTCCCGCTCCACGTTCTCGCCGTCCACCTCCAGCAGCCGGTCCCCAGCGCGCAGCCCGGACCGCTCGGCCGGCGAGCCCGCCTCCACCAGACGGATGAACTGGCCCGGCTTGCCCTTCTCGCCGTGCAGGTGGAAGCCGTACCCATCCGGGCCGCGCTCCAGGCGGCACAGCCGGGCGGCGGGGCCCGCGCCGCTGCTCATGGCGAGGGAAGCGGCGGAGCAGCAGCGGGCCGGTCCCGCCACCCGCACTCAGCGCACTGCGCGGCAACGGGCCTGCGGTACAGATTATATAGGGGGGCGGGGCGCGGGGCCGGCGGCCGCCAATCGGAGCCTGGGATGAGATGATGCCCGCCAAATAAGGGCAGTAACGGGGCGTGGTTATGCAAAATTTAGAGGTGCGGTTATGCAAATATAGCAGGCCGAGTATGCAAATGTGCTCTCGCCCCGGTGGGGCGCTCTGGGCGCGGCGCCGCGGGGTCGCGGTGCCTGCAGCGGGACCGGACCGCTCCCGCTGGGGTCCGGCCCTTCCACTCCCCCGCAGCCACCTCCGCCTGCCCCTGGTGCCACCCGAGCCCACCGCGGCAACTCCCTATTCTTGCTGAACTTCCCCCAACCCCGGGGATCGGCTCTGCCACCGTCCTGGAGACAGCCCCGACAGTGGCCGGAGATCGGCGGGACGATCCCAGTTGTTCCCGTTCCGCGGCACGTCCCGGGTGGCCTCTCGGGGAACATCCGTCCCATACCCTCGCCCAGTCCTTGAAGGCTGTAGTTACTCTCAGCGCTTCTCCGACGTAGAGGGTGGAGGGAGGCTCGAAGTAAAATAAAAATAAGTGAAATAAAATCCCCAAATCGAAACTGCGCGGGAAGGCGGGCCGGGAAGAGGGCAGGTAACTCGTTTTGCAGTGGAAATGAGATGCCAGCCCTGTTCCCCCAGCCGCCCCTGAACCTTGCTCAGCCCCCTAGATCTGATGGCCCGAAGGGGGGGAAGGTGGAGGGAACCCCAGGGGATTTGCTCTGCCCTGGCTCCATGTTCTCTGCTCATGGATTGAAGCACAGGTAGCTGCAGGGGGTCATGAGCATGTGAGATCCTGGGGTTTGGACTCAGCCAGGACAGAGCAAGGCAGTAACTAGTCTGGGCTGCTACGGCCATGCCGCAGGGCTGCTGGTGCCAGGCAGAGCTGGGTCCTGGGACTGTCCCAGAGAGGGTAGCACAGAGGTGTCTCCCAGTGCAGGGCCTGGCTGAAGTTCCCGGGCAAAGGTCCTCAGGGCAGCCAGGATCACGTTTAACCGAGCTGCAGACCGCAAGCAAGGAGGGGACAGCTGCATGCCGTGGCACACGTCTCTCACAAGGCGCTCTGCTCCAAAACCCTGCTCAGGGACCCCAGCGGCCGAAGAACTCCCTGTGTGCTCGGCGTGGCCGTGCTCCAGCTCCGTGGGACGCAGCTGGGAGCGGAGGGTGGGCTCATTTGTTTCCTCCACTCGGCTGAGCATTCGCCCGCGGCCGCTCGGCGCTGAGAAAAACGGCGGAGAGGAATCCCACAGCAGCAGGCGGCAAATGCCTTCGGAGGGGAAAACCAGGGCAAGCCGTGTTGTGGTACGGCCCCAGGACAGGGGATCTATCGCCCGTGGCACAGCCGTCCCCTTGGTAAGGGGGCTGTGAGCAGCGCAGCCCTGCAAGTGAGCTTTTTGGAAGGGCAGATGCAGAGCGCATCTTGGGTACCCTGTGCTCAGTCAGGAAACAAAGCCCAGCTCCAGCAGGGCTGGTTGGAGCACGGGACCGAGATAAGGAAGAAAGGCAGCAGCAAAGGAAACAGCCAAAGCTACTTTTGGGTCCAATAGTGCCTGCGGGATGGCAGGGCACAGGCAGGACCGTCGCGCCCCAGCTGCCTCCTCCTGCCCTTTGCATCTTGGAGTGAAGTTAAAGGAGCTCAGGCAGGAGGATGGAAAAAGAAAAGAGCCAACGTCTGTTTGTGTTGAAGCCATCCAGCATTTTTTTGCAGACATCAGCCAAGCGGCAGCAGCAATGCCATTGGTGGGAAGACGGAGTTATTTGGGGAATGCTGGACTCCGCACCATGAGAACAGCAGGGGAGGAGGTTGGTTTTAATTTAACAGGCCATGTTTACTCTTCCCCTCTCACCTTTGGTCTGTCTGAAATGTGCAATGAAAGTTCCCCCCGGGAGGAAGGCAGGGAGGAAGGGGCCATGGGTGCTCCCCCCTCCTCACGGCTGCTCCCAGGGCCCCGGGCCGGCCGCTCTGCAGCGCCTGTGTGCAAGCAGCCTCCCACGTTGCAGACCCAGGGCAGGGATTTCTCACGCAATAAACAATCAGGCAGATGCAAAGCCTCAAAAAATACTCAGCTTTTAATCTGTAAACTTGCAAAGAGAGACCCAGGAGCAGAGCAGAGATGAAGGAGGCACCAGGGCAGGTGAGACACAAGCAGTCAGGTGCAGAGCCAGAGAAGATGCTGATGGGGACAGATGTGCTGGACAGTCCCTGACTCCTATGTGCAGTGCCATACCCTCCACAGCTGCTCTCTGCATCAATGCTTCAGTTACACAACCAAATATTCACCATCTGACTGCTCAGAGCAGTGGACAGTGTGCTCAAGGGAGCAACAGAGCTGGGCTGAGCACCAGGGATGTCCCTGAGCCCCACCAGCACCCAACAGAGCAGTTTGCTGGCTGAAGGCTCTCAGGCATCTGAAAGATGCCTGAAAGTGGGTTCCAGCTGCTATTTGCCAGCAGCAGGAAGGCATAGTTGTATTATATGGACAGTGACAGGAGAGAAACCCAGCCTGGCCTGGGAGGTAGCAGGGCTGAAGCATCGCCCCAGGTGATGCCATCATGGGCATCTCCTGCTTGAGGTTGGAGATGGTTCAGTGTGGAGGCATTGAAATGAAAAAGCCTCTTATTTAAAAAATAAAAAAAATTCTCTAATTTCTGTGGCTACAACATGGGGGAAGCAAAGTTTTTCCAAATTGCTGTGTGTACCAGAAGTGCCCCAAGCATTGCTCAGATGCTCCCAGGGGAATTTTATTTCTCACACCAGCTGTGTGGGCAGGGAGCAGGTTTGGCTGGACCCTTCCCCATCCCAGCCCTTCCCTCGAGCAGAGCCAGGATACAATGGGGACATCATTGCATTTGTGGTGGCAGGAAGATAAAAGCCATTGGCAGCAACCGCAGAAATGAGGAGCCACAGCTGAGCGTGGGCATTGGGGTGTGGGGCAGCCTGGGGGGACAGAGCTGAAGTTCCTTGGAGGGAAGCCAGAGCCTGACAGCACCAGGGACATGGGGGCTGGACCAGGCCCTTCCAGTTGGACAACAGCAGCACAGTGAGCAGGAATAGCTGCAAGGGAGGACAGGACTGGGGGCTGCAGGGAGGCTCATCCATGGCACATCTCCTCCAGCTGCACCAAGGATCCCTCAGTGAGGTGTGTGGCTGTGTCCTGCACCCTGCTCATGTGGTGGAAGTGATGGATCACCATGGAATGCTGGCCAGGCTGGCAGTCACCACACCATAGTGATTCCCACGATGGCACAGAGGTCATTGCTCTGCAGGGCAGCAGGATCTGAATCCTGGCACCAGGACAAGGGCCCTCCTCATGCACTCTGCTCCACTGTACTGTGCCATCCACCTTGGCTTGTCAGAGCTTGGTTCCCTCCGGTGCTTGAGGGCAGGATAGGGCCCCACTCTGCTTCACACCTGGGCCCCCAGGCCTGCCAGCTCCTCTGGGCCACCCTCAGGAGAAGGCACAGCAGCTGGTTTTCTTCTTCTGTGACTCGATGTAATCGTGGATCTGGAAATGGGGCTCATCCAGCGGCTGCACCGCACGCTGCTTCAGCTCCCTAGAGGGGTGAGGCTGTGTTACCCCCTCCCACACTGTGCTGGGGTGTGGGAGGTGGTGGGGCTACAGGGGACACCTTCCTTGTTCAGTGCCCTGGCCCCAGGTACTCACTTGGCAATGGCCAGGAAGGCCAGCTCCACGTTCATGCCTGTCTTGGCACTTGTCTCCATGAAAGGCACTCCATACTCCTACAAGAGCAGCACGACCCCATCAGTGGCCATCCCCAAGATGCCCTCCTGGCCCTCGGAATCACCCATGTAGCCTGGACAAGGCTTGAGGGTCACCCCCTCTCTGCCTTGTCCCAGGTTTTGCAGGACTGCTGTGCTGCCCTGCAAGAGCCAGGCAGGCCTGGGCACTCAGAGGGGATGGTACGGCTGCATGGGAACCCTGAGTGACCTGAAATTGTCTGGGGGGGCTTAAGTTGGGTTAGACCATAGCACAACTCACCCTGGCCAGTGATGCTCCATCCTCTGTCCTCACAGCTCTCTCGCTGCTCACATCAGCCTGCCAAGGGAAGAAAAATGTCCCCACACACCAGAGCAGCTGGCATCCTGGGGCATCTGGCAAACCAGCAGTGTGGGGTGTTCAGGGGGCTGACAGGAACGAGGGGCAACATGGATCCAGAAGTATCCACTGCCCAGAGAATCTGGGATCTGTGGAGCTTCTGGGACCTGGTGGCATTGAGGATATCAGGGGGAACCTGGGACCTGGGGACACTGAAGACCTGGGACAGTACCTGAGAGCATCCAGGACCCAGGGAGGCTCTGGTACCCTGCTGGGCATCAAGTACCCAGCATCATCCAGGATCTAGGGGACATCCAGTCCCAGGGGGAAATCCAGTTGGGCACTGGGCACCCAGCAGCATCTTTGACTCCTGGAGAGAATCTGGGACCTTGTTGGGCCTTTAGGGCTTGGGGTTACCTGAGGTCCAGGGGTGCATCCAGGCCTGGGTGGGCATCCCCTACCAAAGCGTCTCGTTCGAGGAGCACCCCGTACCTGGATCCTCAGGCTCGTGCTGCCACCCGCTGGCCACCGGGAACACTGCCCTCCCCGAGCCCCCAAACCCTGGGGACATTTGGGACAGGGGAACCACTCCGGGGACAGAGGAGCCACCTCTGCGCTTGGCTGGGCCCAGAAAGAAGCAGAACCCGGCAGAGGGTGCAGGCAGAGCCCCATCCCTGCACAGCCATGGGGATGGCAGGGGCACGGCACAGCACAGCAAACCCCAGGGTGGACGGGGACCCTGCACACACCTTATTGCCCAGCAACATGATGACCACGTTCTTCTGGGCATACTCATGGATCTCCGTCAGCCAGGCCTGTAGGGCAGCAGGACTGTGTCGGGGTGAAGGGTACTCTTGTCCCTCCCAATTCAGCCCCCACCCCTCAGCACCCCCTCCCTTCCCTCTCAGCCCTCACATCCCCTCAGCACCCCCATCTCTCCCCCACAAGGACAGGGATAATGACTTTTCTTGGCACAGGAATTATCCCAGCATCACAGATGAGCAGTCCTGAAAACGCCCCGTCTCCTGGCTACAGCCCAAGCCGTGGTTCACATCCTTCCCAAACCATGTTTTCTCCCTCAGGCATTCACCGTGTCCTTAAACAAAACTCACCCAGCCGTGCAGCATCCAGCCAGGTGCCCTGGGATGAGCTCCCAGCTGGCTGGGTCTGGCCAGAACAGCCAGTGCTCACAGGTAAAGCAGGCTGCCAACTGCTCCAAACAGCTGGGCAGCCAAGCAGGGCACCCGCGCTCCCAGGCCCTGGGAGAAACTCCCCCAACCCTTGGTGGGACTCACGCGGATGTTGTCGAAGGACATCTTGCTGGTGATATCGTAGAGCAGGAGCAGGGCTGGAGGGGAAGAGGCAGAGGCATTGCTGCACTGCAGGAATGTGCTCTGGATGGTCTCCCCATCCCTGCTGAACCCCAAACTCACCTTGGGCATCCCGGTAGTAGGCATGGGTGACGCTGCGGAAACGCTCCTGTCCTGCTGTATCCCAGATCTGCTGAGAAACTGCCCTGGTGAGAGCAGGGAGAGCAACCTCCCCGAGCTGGGTCTGCTCCTGTGGCTCCCAGCCCTGCCAGACCACCACACTCAGCCTGAGGTGGGTTTCCATCTGGAAGTTTCTTCCCCCCTCCCAAAGCTCACCTGCAACTTCACCTTCACACCATCCACGGCCACCACTTTGTTCTGCAGAAGACAAGGAGAGCAGGTTTATCAGCCCAAAGCATGTGCATGTGCCAGCCAGCCCTGGCACTGAGCTGGCATTCCACAGCCCCTCAGTTGCTCTCCCTGGGCCAGTGGAAAGAAGCAAGGCTGCCTGTGGGGCTGGACATCGAAGCTTCATTGCTACAAACGGTGATCCTCATTGCTTGGCAGCTACAGGGACATCCCAGAGCAGCAACCGCTCGAGGCAGAATCAGTGGAGAGGAGACAGCAAGATCCCAGCCTGCCTTGGATCCAGTGCCTCGTTCATCTCCTACAGCCAGAGTCCCTGCACTTGGCTCCCAAGTGCCCTAATGAGTCAGTTAATGACCTTGGCTGCCCAGCAAGCCCCAGGAACACCGACCTGCTCCGGCTCCTGCTGGGAAGCTCTGGGATTGCAGCAGCCCCCGGGAAGTTGGCAGAGCTGTGGAAGTGGGGAAGCATGGATGAACCACACATAATTTTGCATTTATTAATAACAGGTTGGTGCATTTTTATGTTTGCTCACCAAAAAGCCCTGCTCTTTCTGACACGACTCTTCAGCTCCCATGTGCTCAGGAACCACTGCTGCACTAAAAATTTAGCCTGTTTGCAGTAATTTAAGGGGTTTGGATGCTACAAACTGCCTGGGCATGTGCACTGGGTGCTGCTGGATGTCCTGCTCATGTTTTCTTGGTGGTGGAGCCTTGCTTGGTTCTTAAAGGAGGTAGAAAACACTGAGCTGGAGGGGCTGCATGTAGGACACAGCTGTATCCAGCACGGCAGGAGGAAATCTCCTGGGTCAGGTTTGCAGCCAGGCTGGGCTGGGACCAGGAAAGGAAATAAGCATTTCCAACTGAGCTGGGAAGGCAGCTATTGAGGCTTAAGCAATCGCTATTCTCATCTCAGAAGCACAGGGGCTTCTCTCCAGAGGCCAGAAAAAAGAAAAGCAAATCTACTGAAAAGCTATTTTAAGACTCCCAAAGAATCATACTTGGAATCTGGAAAGAGAAGACCCCTGACCCCTATAAATAATTTGGTTGCCTGGAATTGTTTGAAATGGAAATTCAGCCCATGTGGCGATGACAGCATTTGAGCAAAAAACAAAAACATGCCCTAGGAGACTCTGGAGATTACCTAGAGCAGTGAACCATGAGCTGCTGGAGGGGATGCTTGCACGAGGCAGAGCAGGCACCTACGGGCTGGCAACACCTCTGGGGAGAGCAGCATTGAGCCCAGCAGTGGGACACAGCAGATTTTCCTCCTTTCATGACTTTATCATAAGGACAGGCCTCATGGCCTCTTCAAACCAAACCCACAGCCATCTTTCTCCCCCAGCCCCTGATCACCAAGCCCCCAGTTCCACCAAAAGCCAAAGACAGCTAGGGCAGCAAAAGTGGCAGCAAACAGGAGCAGCTGCAGCTGTGGGGGCAGAGGAAGCTCTGACCGCACTTGACAGGTGCCGGTGGCTGTGGGCAGAGCCCTGCCCGTGACTTCCTTCCTGCTCTGCCCTGTGCTGCAAACAGCTGTGCCTCCCTGGACACCCTTAGAAAGATCCTGCAGCTGAAATTTGGTGAGCAGACAGCAGTGTGGAGGTTTAAACAGAATCTAGTAACCCTAGCAACTTCTCAGCAGCCTATTTCAGCCCTTTCAAGACATAAAATTACAGCAACCTGTGTTTGTCCCCCCCAGCTGTTGGCTTTGGCCTTCATGGTGGAGTGTACTGGCTGTCCAGCACACACCCCCAGACCATGAACACAGCTGGGATGGGCTAAACCTAGACTCTTTGCTGATTTAAAGGTAAGAGGCAACAGTACCAGTGGGCTCTTCTGTCTGTTACTGCTCTCCCGGGGAGGGGTGGAAGGGTTCCAGCAAGAACCTGCAGCTGGTTGGGAGATAATTGGGGGTACAGAGGCTGGAAACCCCCATTCTCCCTACCCAGCACCCTGTCCTGGCCAAGGTGCAGGTGGAGGGGGGCGAGGGGCTGGCAGCTGTGGTGGTCTCACCCGGAAATCTATGCCCACGGTGGCAATGAACGTCCCGGAGAGAAAGGCCCCGTCTTTGAACTGGAGCAGGAAGCAGGTTTTCCCCACGCCCGAGTCTCCAAGTAACATCACCTGCAAGATGGGCGCAGGGAGAGATGTCAGCAGGACAGGGAGGGAGCAGCACCCCTGACTGGTGCTGAGCCCTCCCCAGTTCCTTCTCTCCCTTCGTTTCTCTCCCCAGGGCTGGTCCCGATGTGTCTGGAAAGCCCCGTGGGGGCTGGGTGTGGGTGGGACCCCTGAGGGTGCGGCCAAGCAGTGCCCCAGGGCAGCAGGGCAGCCCCCAGCCATGGAAGAGGGGGAGAGCTGGTGTGAAAGCAAGTACTGCAGCAAGAAGAGATATCTCCTAGCCACGCCCTGGCCATCTCCCAGCGCAGCAGGCTCCTAGAGAACCAGCCACAGCTCCCATATGCCCCTGACCCGGGTGTGCCCAGCCCAAGGGCTGATGCATGGCTTGGGCAAACCCTGCGTGTCCGGGACTCTCTCCCTGTCAGTGCCTGCTGCAGACACCAAAGTAAACATGGTGCCTTTCCCCTCCTGCTAAGCAAACAGGATCAGCCCAGGCTCTCCAGCCACTCCAGCACCACTGGACTCAGGCAGGGAGCAGCCAAGACCAATGCTGGGCTCCATAAGCACAGCCTTTCCCAATGCTGTGTTCTTTCTGCCTTCCTGCAGCAACCTGTTCCTGCCCAGCAATCATTAACCTGACTGCATCATTTTTCACCCTTATGAAAAATAGCAGTGAGCAGGACTTCAGCAGGAAGGTCCATCCCTGCATACCCACCTGACAGGATGCTGGAGCTTGCAAAGTAAACCTCTGCAGCCCTGCTGCCCCTGTGGGCCATGGCCACCTTCCACAGGATGGCACAGCAAATGACAAAGCTGGTGGCTGGAAATGCTCTGCGTCCTGCTACCACTTTGCTGGCCAAATCCTTCCCCAGGACTTGTGGGGAGCTGAGGACACTGCTCAGTTCTGCCTCCACCTCACTCTAGACCAAGCTGAAAACTGTTTTTCTCCCTCAAACATGGAAATTGCCCTCCATGAAGAGGAGTCAGAGAGGGGAGGATAAAGGCAAAGGAATAAAAGCAGTTTAGAGAAGGTGACAGCGTGCAGAACCACTTTGGAACCGGCTCAGTGAGGGAGCAGGGGGTGTCGGGGCTGACACCATCAGTGCTGGGCTCAGCCTGAGGCTGTATATTAAATTTTGGGGGTAAAAGGTTCATCAGTCCCGTGCTTCCCCTGAGCTGCTTGGATGAGGAAGGTGCTTCCTGGGGCAACCCTTGCCTGGGCTGGGGTGGGGAAGAGGGGGGCACTCAGAAAGGAGGCCTGGCAGGGGTGCAGAGACATTCATAAGTGGCACCCACCCCATAAGTGTGGGTGAAGGGGGCCCTGGGCTGGATCCAGGGCTGAAATGCTGTTCCCACCTTGGAGCCCTTGGGGTGCTGCGATGGCCTGGATGGGGTCCTGCTCCCCCTGCCCTGTACCATGGTGGGCACTGTTGTGGGGCTGGCAGGAGCCCCTTGCCCTGGAAAAGGTCTGACGGGCTTTCGGGGGGCAGAGTTCGGCCACGCTCCTCTTCCCCCGGGAGCCCCCCAAACTCCTGTTCCTGAAGCTCTCCTATGCCGGGCAGGGACACCCCCGGGGCACAGACGGCACCCTCGGGACAGGGACGCTCCATCTCCACCTCCCGGGAAGGAAAACCCCAATCTCGGCACCTGCTGCATCGGGGGCTCCCGGGGCAGAGGAGGGCTGGGGGGATCAGCTGCGGCTGCCGCCTCCTTCGCCTTCCTCCCCGTTTCGCGGCCGCTTCCTGGGCGCGATTGCAGCAGCGGAGGAAGCGGGCGGCCCTCGGGACCCTTCCTAAACCCTAAACCCCTCCTGGTCTCCCCCAAGCCGGGGGCGAACCCAAACCTTCCGCTCTGGCAGGGCTCGGAGGGTCCATCCCTGCTCCCCCCGCGCCGCCTCCCACCTTGCCGGACAGTTGGTAATCCCGGGGCAGCGCCGGGGGATCCCCGCTGCTCTTCGGGGGTTCCCCGCTCTCCCCCGGGGTCTCGCTCCCCGCCGCCCCATCGGGGCCGCCCATGCCGCGTCCGAGCGGAGCCGCCGAGTCCCGGCGCCGCGGGAGCTGCGGGAGCTGCGGGAGCTGCGGCCCCACCCGCCTTCCTCCTCCTCCTCTTCCTCCTCCCCGGCCGATGCCACCCCCGAGGCCGTGCCCCGGCCGCCTCCCTGCCCAGCCCGGACAAGGGGGGGGGGGGAGGAGGAAGAGGCTGAAGAGTGGGAACCTGTCCCACTGCACCCCCGCAGCGGGGACCCCGCGGTGCTGGGGTTTGCTACCGGCTTGGCTGCACGGGACAGCGGGCAGAGCCCCGGCACGTCCCTCCGGACACGGGCGCGGGGAGGAACAGCTCACCCCGCACATGAACAGTCACCTTGTCCCTCACAGAGTGTGGGGATGGACACCCCGGCGCTACCAAATCCCACCGTGCCACGCCGGGACAGCGGGGATGGCAGCTCCCAGTCCCAGCCCCCAGCCCACCCCAGGGTGGGGGTTTGCCCCCTCTGCTGCAGCCCCAGCGGCGCTGAGCTGGGCTCGGGTGAGCAGCGTGGAGCCGGGAGCCGTGAGCTGAGCCGAGCCGAGCCAGTGCCCCGGCGCCTGCCCCTCACCCGGGGTGGCTGCCAGGCCTCCCGCTCCCCCGGCTGCTCGCAGCCCCCTGCATCCTACACCAGCCACTGGGGCCAGCTCATACTGCACTTCATTTAGGAAAAGCCCAAGCATGGGAATGTGGGAGAATTCCCTGGAGAGGGATGTTTTGTTACCCAAAACCCCACCCCGTAAAACCTCATATAAATCCATGAACTACATCTGGTCGAAGTCTTCAGCCTTACAGGCATCACTTCATGTATAGGAGCCTTGAGCCCTCCCCAATCTATTTTCCCAGGAATATCTCAACTCGTCTCATCTCTCCCACATCAGGGCTAATCTCAGGGCAGCCCCCATCCCTGCTCACACCACTGGGATCCAGGGGTGCAGGGCTCCAGTGCTGTGCCCCTCTCTGCTCTCCAGGTGAAGGCCACACGTGGTTGCAGGAGGTCCAGTGACAGAGGTGCCCTCTGGAATGGCATCCACCTCCTGCACCAGCCAAGCCCTCCTCTGCCCCCCGGGAAATAGAACCTGTATTTCCAGTCCTGTAACTGCGCTCAGACCCAGCTGGGGGATTTATAGTTTATATGTGCTCTATGGCCAGGAAAGTGCCCAGAGATGGAGGCTGGTAGCTTGGAGCTCCTGGAAGTGGCTGAGCTTCCCTGCAGCAAGATGGGGAGGGGGCTGGAAGGATATGGAAAACCGTGCTGGGCAGGAAAAATGCCTGGCTGAGCATCACTTCCACACACTGGCATTTGCTGCCAGAGAAACAAGGCAGCCGGGAGCTGGAGGAGATCCGTGGTGTGGCTGAGCCTCCTCTGTCTGCCCATGGCTCAGGGCCCTCAGCAGAGGCACCTTGGCTGCTGGTGCCTGGGCTGCTTGGCCCCAGACCATCACCACTGGGGCCACATTTTCCTGCTTCCTTGGCCTGGACTAAAAAGAAAATTCCTGTGGGTAATCGCATCCCCATACGTACCAGCCCCTTGCTAAGTTCCAGCTTTGTCACAAGGCTGAAGGGATGACAGTCTCTCTGGAGTAAGGTCCCAAGCACTGTGCCTGTCCTGAGCTCTCCCAGGAGAGGGGACACACACATCAGAGCCTCTTGAGACCCCACAGCAGCTCTGCAAATAGCTCTGGATGGCAGACGAGTGCTTTTCCCAGCACCGTCACCATCTGCCAGGGCCCCAGGCTGGACACAGGCAGGACACAGGCTGGCATCTCCCTGGCAGAGCAGGGCAGCTCCAAAGGCAGCTTTCTGTGTGTGAAGCACAAGGCTGCACTCGGACACGGCCCCACCAAGGGATTTGGAGTATGGAATTTTACCCATCCTTCATCCCTCCCAGTGGTCCAAAGCATGCCAAGAAGCACACAGCAAAACCAAAATCCTCCTCCAGCAGCACCAAAGCAAAGTATCCAATTCTTTGTGCTTACCACAGATTCACAGATCCTGATTCCCCAGATAAAGCTGCTCCCCAAGGGTGAGTGCACAGACCAAGGACCAGGGACTGGGCTCTTACCGTAAACCCAATGCCCACAGTGGCAGAGAAGGAGCCAGGAATGAACTTGCCCTGGTCAAACTGGACCAGCAGTGATGTCTTCCCCACGCCACTGTCTCCAACCAGGATTGTCTGCAAGGACCACATAAAGAGGCATCAGTGCAGGTGCAGGTGATGGGGGAGCTGGGAGCCAGACATTTGGGTAAGTGTGCTGGGGGAAAGTGGCAGCAAATGCAGAAGGATCAAGAAGGACCCACCCAGCCCCTGGATCTGTCATATTTGGTTCTGCCACTTGCCCAGAGAGGAATTTCCACCCCTTTGTCCATCTCTATAATTAATGAAATGTTCTCTGGGATGAGCTTCGGGTCTGAAACCCACTGGACCCTGTCAAAGAGAGGAAAGATGGGAGGGAAAGTAAAGCACAGCCTGTCATGGAGAGTGAGCAGGAGAGAAGCTCCTACCCCAGCTCAGGAAGCTGCCAGGCAGAAGCAGCCTTGGCTCACACAGGCCTGTTGGAAAACCTCTTTGGGAGGACTTTGGAGTCACTGGATCAAGTCCAAAACTGTTTACTAAAGAGAGCATCTCCTGCAGCTACTGCACACAGCTGCTGCCACAGCCACACAACCTCGCCAGGTCACAGCCCTTGTGCTGCCTTAATGTCAGGGACCCACAGCACTCCATCCTGGCAAAGTGATGGGTTTGAAATCATGGGGTCCCTCTGCCTCTCCGGCCTCCATGGGAAACCCCAGACAGCTCCCATCCCTGAGCAGAAGGAACAAGGGAGCTGTGCTGGTGTCAGAGCTGTCACCTCTTAAGCAGCTCCCACACTGCCAGCCCATGGCCCTGGTACCCCTGGGGAGCTCATCTTCCCTTCTGCTCCTACCCGTGTCCCTCAAAATCCCTGACCTAAGGGAGACCTGCAGTACACACAGAACCCCTCCCTTCCCTCTGCTGGTATCTGGGTTTTGTTCACAGAGCCACTGGCAAACATTCCCATCCTTTCAGGAAACTGAGCCACTTTCAACCCTTTCACAGGACACGAATTAAAAATAAACACTCTGCTACCAGCCTTCTGGTGGTTTGGGCTTTGTCTTCCAGGACAGGGGTGTTCCTGAAGCTGCAGTTCTGGCAATCATGGTGTGTCCCCTCTGTTACTGGTCCCCTGTCACTCCTGAGACTGCAGGAATGAGGCAGCGAGGTGCTGAGACTAAACCTCCCCACCCTCTGCATCCACCTCTGCTACACTTGGCTGCATCTGTTTTACCTCTGTTTGGTTTGTGTTTGTGCAGCTCCAGCAGCCTTGCTCCATCCTGCAACACTTCAGTCCTTTGACTCCAGCCTGAAGGTGCTTCAGTACCTCCCCAATATGCAGGGGAGCCGCTGTGCACATCTGGTCCTATCTCTCTCCTGTCCTGAAGTGCCCTGGGGTGAGACCAATCCTGGCACTACTTCAGGCCCTGCACTTTCCCTTGTGAAACACAGGGTGAGTGTGAAGGAATGTTTAATCAAATGCCTGAACAGCCCCAGACCTGATTCCATACACTGGGAGGCCATGTGGGCTTCACAGCCCCTGGTGCCAAGATTCCTGCACCCCACAGATCCCAAAGAAGTGGGCTGAAACCAAAAGCCAAGGAGCCTGAGGACCCCAAACCATGCAGGGATGTGGGACTGGCAGGAAATCAGCATCCTGCCTTGCATAAAGCACCACCCCACAACCTGCCTGGAGTGTGCTCACACTGATACACTTCAGTGAGTGCTTGCCTCAGTGAATCAGCACTTTCCCTTGGAGAACTCATCCCAAACACTGAACCTGTCCTGGGAAAAGCTGACCTGCTGAGCAGAGCTGTTGGCAGGAGGCAGCCCTGCACCTCTGCCAGATGCAGGCTGCCACACAGGCCTGTGTGCTGAGAGGCAGCAACCTGTGCCCAGATCTGCAGGCAGAGATTTCTCCCTCCTCCCTGCCTGGGCTCTTTGCAGGTCACTTGTACATTCAGAGCAGCCGCGTGAGCTGGGAGCTTGCACTGGGGGAATGTTGGGAGGCAGAAATCTCTGGGCCAGAGGAACTGGTTCACCCCTTTCCTGGGGGAAATTTCCCTGCCCAAATCCTCCTTGGCTCTTCCCTAGGGCCCAGAACTCTTCCCTGTGCAGAGAAAAGGATATGCCCAGGAACAGCTGGATAGGAAAGCACTCCAAGAATTCATTACCATGGGGCTCCTGCACCTCAGTGCTGTATAATTTGGTGTTACATACTGTTTCCAGGTAAAATACTGATGCTGAGATGTGCAACAGGACTGGGTGCACCCTGCAGTGCTGTCTTTGGGAGCAGTTAATGCAGAGAACAGCATTAATTATGGAGGGAGAAGAGCTGGTTGGAATGAGCACCAGAAAGCCTCCAGAGCCCAGGGTTTACAGAGAACATGTATAAAAGGCAGATTCCTCTATTAATAATTTAAATGGGATTCATAATAGAGACAACCCATGAATTGCTTCATGACTTAATAATAACAGCAAAATTTGGCCTGGAACCACCAAGAGATATTCCTAATGACTTCAGGAAAAGCTCATGGGCTGTGGAGGGACAGCACAGTAGAAATCACTGTGGCTGGTCACCAAATAAACAAAAAACAAGAACAAAAAGCCCACTGTAGGGAAGATGTGGCTTATTAGCCCTTGAAATCTCAGGCTGGACATGACTGAGTCATGATAGTAAAAAGTCTCCCAGAGACAAAGTTCCATAGCTGTCCTGACTCTTCCCCCAACCTCAGCCACAGACAGACCTCCTCCACACCTTCTCATCCCCCCCAGGTTTTTTGTTTCAGAGGTTTTTTTTTGGTGGTTGGGTTTTTTGTTTCCTTTTGTTTGTTTGTTTGTTTGTTTCTTCTTTTTTTTGGGTGGGGGGGTAGATTTGTTTGCTTTTTGTTTTTCTCAGGGAAAACTTAAGTAAAATGTTGGAAGATTCCTTTTGGTGCTGCTGATCCTCTCTGCCTGGTGGTGTGGAGATGGAACAGTGCTTTGCCAGAGGTAACCTGACTTCTCCACCACCCCACAGTGCCAGAGAAAAGCAGGTCCACCTTGTAAGACCCTCCTGAAAAGACTTGTCTGCCTGATCTGCCTTAGGGGAAGAGCAAATATCCCTCCCTACACCTTGAGTTAGTTTTGGGGCTAATTCTAATGTGGATGGATCACTTCCAGTCAGAATCATTTCTGGCTCGGCATGGGCTGCAGGGACAAGGCAAAATAATTCAAACTTCCCATACTTGCAAGGAAAAGACACATTTTGGTCTAACCTGCCGATGGAAGAGAGGTTTTGCACGGCTGTCAAGGCAGCACAGGGAGGCAATGGGTGCAATTCCAGTGCCAGCCAAATGGGAGATCTGGGACAGTGCATGTGGGCTGAGGTTGTCTTCCCAGCTCATTTTCGAGATTAAACATTCACAACCTGGGCCTGAGCTAAATATAGCTAATGGAAGCCTGGCAGGGTAAAACCCCAGTCAGGGGAGGCAGGGAAGGGAGAAGTGCCCTCCACAGGCTCTGGTGTTGCTCTCAGGGAGTTGATGAAGCCCCAGACCCACAGGTTTGTGCCCAGGTGAGCAGGATTTATCACAACAATTTGTGATGAATGTGTACGTCCCCCAGCACCGCTGCCTGCAGAGCTAAAGTGGGACATAGCACTGGGAGAGGTCTGAGGGTGAAGACATGTCTGCTTTCAGCCCCTCACTGCCCCACTCTTGTGGCCTCTCAAGCTGAGACTCTCAGTCCCTGAGACTTATTTTTAACCTGCTCTTTATATAAAATTGTGCTGCCTTTCCCCTGCTCCAAGCAGTACTCCAGGGATGGAGTTGGATGATGCTAGAAGCTGCTATGTGCCACAGGAACAGTTCAGGGCTGTCCCCACCTCCCCAGACACTATTTCACCATGGCCAAGACACTTATACCAGCTTGAGAGAGAGCCTGGAGCCCTCTGCCAGCCTGGCTGGGCCCTTGCCTTGGCAGAAGTTATATGTCAGCCCTGCAGACATGAGCTCTAGGGCTGTGTATCAAACAAAACCTGGCTCAGATAATGCAGGAGATCCCTGTTTGCAACCCCTGTTGACACCTTGGATCAACTATAGACAAGGAACACATCCCTCTGCCTTTGGGTCTTGCTCCAGCTAATGGACCCAGGAATCACAGAGGAGGAAGAATGAATTGGCAATGGGTCAAACCACCTGAGAGCAGAATTCATCATTTTGTATCAAGCAAAACTTCTCTGGAACAGCCCAGAATAAACCTCTGCTGTTCCTGCTTTGGTTAGCTCTGGGCCCATTTCCCCCCCAGGTCTGGGTTTAGCCACCAACCAGAAATCATTTATTCCTTGCCTCCAGACTGCAAAGCTCTCTTGAGGTTTTTCAACACATCTGAAACGTGATTGCTTGCTCAGACACAAGATCTAGTGAGGTATTTGCTGCCTCACTTCCCTGGAGTGAGAGCAGCCTTGTTTCTGCAAGACAAGCAGCCCAGCCAGGGGAGGCAGAAAAATATCAAGGGAAACAGCAGGGAATGTGGGACTGGAATGGTTATTTGCCTGGGCAGGTCTTCTGCCCAGAGCCTCATTTCCACCAATGTAATTCCTTAACTGCTGCAGCTGCTTCATGGAGAAGAGAGAGTTAAGGCTTTGCAAAGAATCAAAGTTTCTCAAGTCATCCCTGGAGGCATGTTCTATGTATTCCATGTACAACAGAAATGAGAACTGCTAGTAATTGATATTTTTCTACTAATCAAGGGCTGGGCACCTTGCCCTGAATACAACAGGATACAGAACAGACTGGGATTTGTGAAGAGGGATCCACAGAACCCCAACCCCAGTCCTTCTCCTGTCTTGTCCCATCCCTGGTTTTCCCGAGGGTGGCAGTTCCTGCACAGTCACTGGGGACTGCAGGAAAGCAGTGTGAGGACAGCAGGAAGGAATGATGGGTGGATCTGTGATAAATCAGCACCTCCTCCATCACTCCAGGAGTTGCAGGGCAGTGCCTGACTGCAGAGAGCAAAATCCCTGCTGCTGCTGTCCCCACAGCAAAGCTTGAGCACCCCACATCTTGCAGAGACACCACCAAACCTGACCACCCTCCGTGCCATTGCAGTTACAAAACACAGTCCCAGGAGTTACAAAAACACAGTCCCAGCAATACTGCAAAAGAGGATTTCAAAGCAAGAAGGGCAGGAATGGACGTCTCTGGGACACGGCTATTTCATGGCAGGAAAGTTCCAGCTCATTAATCTCCTTCTGGCAAACAGAGCCCCGGGGTTCAGCTGCCCCCGACCCGCCCTGAGCCTGCCAGGACAGCGGGAGCGGCTGAAGGGCGGCTGCGGGCTGTGCCGCGGGGCTGGCCCCGTTCCAGCAGTCCTGGCTTCCCAAACACGCCGAATCCTGCCACCCCCCTGCCTACCATCAGCCAGGATGTGCTGGGACCGGGGCCAATCCCTGGAGGCTGCCCATGCCCACAGGGGGGACAGAGCTGCCGCCGCACCCCCACGGCCGCACCGGGGTGAGGGTGAGAGACGGACCCCACCGGGAGACAAGGAGCGAGGAAGGCAGAGGGACGGAATTTGTCGGGAAGTTCAAGCAGGAGCGCTGCCCTTTCTCCCCCCTCTTCAGCCCCCTCCCGGGTGCCCCCATCCCCATCCCCATCACCTTGTGCAGCAGTGCCTCGTTGTAGCCGTCCCCCCCCGGGCCTGCGGCGCGGGCCCCCATGGCCGGGGGGGCTCGGGGGTGCCCGGGCCGGGCCGGGCCGCCCCTGCAGCACCGCGGGCAGCGCCCGTCCCGCTCAGCACCGCGGGCAGCGCCCGGCCCGGTTCGGCCCCGCAGCGCCCGCCCGGTGCGGCGCTGCCCGGCCCGCTCCGGCCCCGCAGGACAGCGCTGCTCGGTGCTCGTCGCCGCCACTCGCAGGGTTCCCCGCCCGGAGGAGGCGGGGGGCAGCGGGGAGAGGCCGGTCCCGCCCGGGGGCGGGGAGGCGGCGGGAGCGCCCCCCCCCGCCGGCAGAGCCCGCCGGACTCCCCGCACAACCGCTGGTCCCTCCCCAGCTCCCCGCCCCATCTCTGTGCACCGCGACAGAGCCCCCCGACAGGGCAGAGCCCGGGGGTCCCTGCCGTCGCCGCCGGGAATCGCTGGCCTTCCCTCGGCCGCGGGAGGCACCCACGGGGCACGGCCAGCCCTGGCAGAGAGATTTTCGGTACCAGCTGCGATCGGTGCCGGGCTGAGCACGGAGCCAGGCCCGCTGCCCTGCTCCAGCCCGGGTTCACAGCAGGCTCGTTGGCGCTTCAGAAGTCTCCTGCTCGCACCGAGGCTGCTCTGGCTGACGCCCTGCAGACATCGGCCCACAGAGCCCACGGGCAGGATGAAGCACAGGGCAGGATGAAGCACAGAGCTGCGTGGCCACTGGCGTGTCACCCCAGGGAGGGGCAGCAGCTCGTGCTGGCCAGGCCACCTTTACCAAATTGGTGCTGTGCCTGGTTTATCCCGACAGGTCCACTTTGGGATTCCACTGCATTCACAGAGCCCAGTTAAGCCCCTGCTTAGAGTAAAAAAAAATTATTAGAAACAGGATGAAGCTGTGCCTGAACCTGAGGGTGACAGTCAATATCTTGTTGAGATCCTTTTCTTTACAACTCCCTTTAGAGCAATCTGATGTTGTTCATTGCACTGGAAATAAATTAATCTTTACTCAGAAGTTTATTTAAGAGAGACTCGATTCAGTCTCCAATTCCCTCCTTCAAGAGCAGCAGATGGCCTCAAGCCAGAGGAACAGATCATGCTTCCAAGAGCCATCTGCACCCATCCGATTGCTGTTTGACTGCCTGGGCCTGACATTGCTAATTATATTTACCCATTATTTCTTCTGACTGCAGAGATGGTTCTGCTGGGTCAGACGATTGGACTCAGAAACAATAGCCAGAAAAAAATTTTAAAACCAATAGGGACAGTGGGGTTCAGGCTTGCCTGAGGTCAAAAAGCCCAACCCAACCTAACCCAGACCATCCTGCAGCCAGACCATGGCCTCATGCACTGGAACACAATCAACAACGCAAAAACAAATGATATCACAAGCCCTGGTGTCTGGATCAGAAAATAAACAAGTGCTTCAACATAGTGCACACACCCCACACAGGCAGGGCCAAGAAGAAGAGAGCAGCAAACATCAGGGGGTCTTCAACAAAGCCAGGGCAACTCTTAAACACACCAAGAACTTGTCAAAACTCCCAAACTCCCATTGATGTTTGCATAATCCTTCCTGTGGATGTCCCAGTGCTGCAATGGCCCATTGAGGATGGAGATTTCATGCCACCATCCTGAGTGCATGCTCAGCCTTCTCCTGCCCCAGAGCAGGGGCACTGCCTGACCCAAGCTGTCTGCTGGGCCCCACAGACCCCAGAGACCCAGATCTGCTGCAGGGACTGCACAGCTCTGCCCTGGACACCCAAACTGGGCAGGTACTCAGACAGACCTCTCCTGGAAGGTGGGGGTGAAGAGAAGGACAAGCCCCCAACATCTCACTAGGTCTGAGGCTCTAGGTCTGTTTTTCCCTGGATTGGAATTTCTGGCAGGTCCCTGCTGCAGAAGAAGCTCTGGGGCTGGAAACCATTCTCTGACTTTTTAGCTCAAGCAACATTTGTTAACTACCCTGAGTGACAAAGGAGAGCAGGGAGGGATTGAAGAGCTTCACGGAGCTAATGTGTCCATTCCCTCTGCAGGCACTGGCGTTGCACCAGAGACACACTCGGCCCTGCAGGCTTAACCTCACTCAGCAGGAAGACAATTCTCCTGTCTGTCATGGTATCTCCAAATGTACTGCAGCCTAATGAGACAATACAGATTGCTGGCAAAACACAGGCACTAGCATGCCCTGGCCCTGCTCCAAGGGCTTTATCCCACTTTATCATGCTGGAGGACCTGACCCATCGTAGATAAGTGATAACAGCAGCTTTGTCAGAGCCCAGCAGCCCAGCACCTGCATCACTGCCTCCCTTCACACACTGGGGAATGCATTTCCCCAGCACCCAGAGCAAACCACTTGCTCTACTAGCCTCCCCCAGACCCGGCAGAGGTTTCTGGCAGCCAGTGAGCAGTTTACAGCCCCAAGCAAGTGCTGACCAGCTGAAATCAATGCAGAACAATGAAATCAGAGGAAATGACCTGTAAATTGCAGTGATTCCAAATAAACCTGCAATTTAGATCCATTGTTTAGTGTGTCTGCTCACAGACTGTATCTCTGGTAGCTTAATTACTTGTGTATTTGCCTTGAGAAGTACAGCTCTAACAGTGGAAGACTTAAATCCAGCTCAGGAGCTTCTGCTTCACTGTCCTCCTGGCCTGCTTCTGCTTGTTTTCTGCTGCCCAACCCTATTAACTGCTGTAGTAGCTCCCTGGATTGCCTGTACAACACATCTGGGGGAAACTGGAGCCTTGCTGAAGTCATTCCTTCCCCATGAGCTAGGCAGAAATCAGAATTTCATCCTCTGAGTCCACTGAGTATGGATTCTTAATTTCTTTGCATTAAATAACCCCTGCCTTGGCCCTTTCTGGCTAAGTCCAGCCTCAGGTGGAGCCCAGAGCAAATCCTCCACCACCACAAATTCGGTGAGTATGTTTTGCCACCTTTACTGGCTTTGCTGAATTGGGAAATCTGGGAATAATCCAGACTTATCTTGGGTATCTGAGATGACAGTGGAAAGAGAGATCAGACAGTGCCTGCTAAGTCAGCCAGCACTAAAGGAGCTACAATATTATATTCAGCCTTATCTCCTAAGGACAATTTCCCCAAATTTTAAAATCTGCCTGTGAAGAACAGACTGAAACGACCTGATTATTTTTCAAAGGACCTAGTTTAAACAACAGAATTGGGGATTGGAAATATCATTGAAGTCCAGGGAAGACAGGACTCTGGAAAGGCTCAGCTGTGGTGTGGGTAATATAGTGAGATTAGAACTGGGGAAGATCTGTTCTTGCTGGGCCCTGAACCAAGGAGATGCACGCTCTGTTTGATTCAATTACTGCCTGTCCCAGAAAGGCTTTGAGGCTTTTTCGTAGGACCAACACCAGAGAGTAAACCCAGATTCATAATCTTGCAGAACTAGAGCGAAAGCAGGGTCCGATGGCGTCGGGCAGTGTCCCGTTGCTGCAGGGGAGGGACTGGGAGCGCTGCCCAGGGGCAGGCAGGGGCTGCAGGGGCCCAGGTGTCAGCTCATCTCAGCCTCTGTGCCGTGCCCACAGCACATCACGATGGTGCTGCCGGGGCTCTGACACACTTTGCTCGCTGATGCAGCCACCGAGCCACGCGAGGGTGCTCGCTCCAGCCCCGCATCAGCGCAGACCAAAAGGCAAATGGATGTGCTCCTGTCAGGGTGCGTTAGCGGGATTTCTGAGGAGCATTCCAGCAATGCTTCTTCTCTAACAGAGCAGCCTTGCCTTGTGCTTCCCGGGCCTCTTTCTGCCTAAAGAGAGAGGTCTTGGCTTGCAGGATCCTGCCACAGCCCCCCAAGATGCTGGTTCAGAGCAGAGTGCCTTCCCCTGCCCTGTTTATCCATTCTCCCCGGGCCTCTGGAGCACCTCAGCACCCGTGCCATGGCTGGAGGGTGTCAGGGGGGCTCTCTGCAGGGCTCTCCCCACTTTGGACAGAGTGATTCCTCATCACGCTCTGTTGTACAGATATGTCCCTGAATTGCTCTACTCCCTTTCTGGTTTCGCCTTCCAACTGACACTCACTTTAACTGGGCAGATCTTCCTGTGACAGACTTCTGTGTCAGCACTCTGGGGTTCCTCATTCCTGCCTGCTCTCATCTTGACCTTCCGCTCCAGGAGGATGTTCACACACTGCTGTTTGTCTGGGGCTGAGGCACTGAGCTGGAGCCATCCCCTTTGCAAACCCCTCATTGACAGCCCCCGGACAGTGTCTCACACAGCAGATGAGAGGAGAAGTATCAGAGTAAAACCCCATGTGGGAGTCACAGTGCTGATGTTGGGTTGCTGTAAATGACTGCTGTGTCCTCAGGGGATGGAAGGAGATCTTCCACTGACACAGTCAGGAGCTCTCTGGGGTATAACACAGTCCTGGGGACTGCCATGATGGGGAGGAAGTAGCCTCAGTCTGTTCTGGGGGTCCAAGCCCCTGCACTGGACTGGGCAGCTGCTCATCCTGCCCAGGACACAAACCTGGGAAATAGGGAAATTACACCTCACATCTGATGGTGATGTGATAGTAATGACACAGCATGGATGTGGCTTGAAAAATTTCCCAGCAACTCAACCAAAGTGGCTCTTTGAAGAAGTGCTTCTGTCTGCTTTCAGGTAACTGAGCTGCCCTCAAAATCCTCATGCAGCAAATACCTTTGTAGGCACCTTCCCTGTACACATTCCATCCAGAGTCTCTACCTCCGAGCCACTTGTCCCAGTCCTCCTCTCATGCCAAGGGAAGGGTGGGAAGGATGCACTGTGATTTTTCCAGGAGTTACAGGGATGCATCCCCACGGAAGATGAGGTGGCTGGAGTGGGAAGTGTTTCAGCACAAAGCAGATTTGCCATCTCCAGCCACTTTTTAAATTTAGATCTTGGTGTTACTTGCAGCGTTTTGGCTCACAACCAGTCAGCTGGGAAGGAAGGAGTTACTTGATGACCCAAAGGGAAACCCAGAGTTTCCTCTTGCCATGGCAAGGCATTGAGAGGGAAAGGGATTCTGAGGTTTGTGCTTTCTGCTCTTTCCAAAGGGCATATTGGAAGAAAGCCAGGGAAGTAGCTTTGCTTTGTGTATTTGGGTTTCTGAAACTTTAAATTTAATTCTGGGAAAAACAGCGTTGTCACTCAAAATCCCACAGCTGTGACAAAAAAGGTGGTTTGGGGAGGAAAATAAGATTCTTTTGCCTAAGAAAACAAAAAAAAGCAGCCCAGCTCAAGCTGGCAGCCCACTCCAGAGCCAGAGAGCAGCGGTGCAGGGGGTTGGATGGCTGTCCATCATCACAGTCCATCATCCCAATCCATCAGAGCTGGGAGAGAAACCCAGCATCCCAACCAGTCCATCAGCAGGGGCTGAGCTGCACTCTACCCCAGCCCCTGCATCCTGCTCTGGCCAGGCCCTCTCAAAACTCCCCAAAATCCTTTGGGCTCTGTGCAGGGGAAGGGTTTTTGGTCCCTGCTGGGATGGGCATCATGGTGGAGGAACCTGCTGCATTTTGGCATTTTCCTGGGAACTCAGTGACTATTTCAGATAAAAAGCAGAATCTCTGTCATGGAACACCCCAGGGTGAGTCACGGGTGGTGGGTGAAGGGGAGGAAGTAACTGTCTTAAAAAGAAGACATCCAGGATCTGTGGGTAAACACTGCCCAAAGAAGTGACAGGAGAACACAGCTTGGAAAACTCTTAGGACATCCATGTGTGTGTGGGCCTGGCTTCATCCTGAAGGATTTTTTGTGAAAAACCACAGGGAAAATGCCACCTCAGGAGCAAGAAGCTGGAAAATGAGGATTTTCTTGGTTTGGACCCTTTTCCTCATGAGAGCCACGAGCACAGGTCAGCAAATCTGTATCAGGGGTTCTGGCAGAGCTGTGGAAAGGCTGGGGCTGAGGCAGACAAGGAAGCTCACTGTGGTCATGGCAAAAGACCAGCTGACCCCAAACTTTTCCTCTGGTAGTTACAGGGTGTGATCTCTGAGATTTGCTTGTTCCCTGCCATGTGAACCCTGGGAATAAGGCTTTTCATTCTCTTACTAATATACACCATTGATGGGGGCTGTTTTATTAATGACTGGTGACTTCTCACCTCAGCACTGCTCACGGGCATAGTGGGTGCACAGGCACAGCCTCCCTTGGGCTGCAGCCCCTGGGCTCAGACCCTTCATGGTTCCCTGAGGCAATGCCTGAACGGGTTTACAGCTCCTCTCTCTGTCCCCTGCAGGTGGCTGGGCAGTGACAGGCCCCAAGCAGGTGACAGTTGAGCAGGGCAGCTCACTGGCAGTGTCCTGCAGCTACAAGCCACGCTACAAGCTCAACTCCAAGTACTGGTGTCGCAAAAGCTCCCTCTGGCCTTGCTTGACCTCCATCATCCGAACCGACGGCTCAGAGGTGACAGTGACACAGGACAGGGTGTCCATCAGGGACAACCACACAGAGAATTCTTTCACAGTGACACTGAGCAGTGTCACACCAGGGGATGCAGGCCAGTACTCCTGTGGGGTGAAGAAAGTGGGGATCAACCGATGGCACAGCACCAAGGTGATGGTCTCTGCAGGTAAAACAGGGCTGGAAGCAAAGCTGCCATTAAACTTCCCCCTTGTTCCTCTTCCTCCTCTGCAGTGCTCAGGGCATTGCCTGGATACCTCCATAACCACACCCTGAACCTGCATTGCTGAAGTCTCAGGGACAGAGACTCCTGTGCAGGGTACAGGACAGAGGGTGTGGCGATATCTACTTTGTTCTGACTCTGTTTTCTCTGCCAGCTGTTTCAAACACAACTGAGGACAGCAACCTGAGCCCATTGACCACCAACCCTCTGTGCCCCAGGGGCTGTGGGGAGCCTCCAGTGCTGTGAGTCAGGGCTTGGGATCCAGGCAAGCCCCCAGAAGCATCCCCTAGCCAAAACCTTCATTTCCCATGCATGTATCACCTGGCTTTGAGTTCCCAAGGAGCATCCTGGGGGCAAGCAGGGCAGCTGGAAGGCACGCAAGTGCCCCAGTTCCGTTCCTCATTCCCCAGACCCTACTAAAGCTCTAGCACAACCTCCTTTCTCCTACACAGGTCCCAGCCCAGTGTCATCCACTTGCTGCTTCTGCTCAGCATCAAGGTGCCCATGGCATTAGCTGTGGTTGCTGGGGCAGCCTGGGTGAGGAGCCGGGGCAGGAGCCGTGACCAGGAGATCCTGCAGCTCTTGGAGGCATCCAGCAGCACCAGGACACAGGGCTGCCCACCCATCCCAAACACCTCTGAGCCTCAGGGACGCCCTCCTGCCCCACTGGCCCCCACCCTGCTGGGGCCATGCCACCCCTCACGTCTGCCCCGTGCCGGGAGCTGCTCGGATCCGGGAACTTCTGGCCCTGGAAAGCCTCGGCCCCTCTTGGCAGCCCCTGCGCTGCAGAGGGAAGGGTTTGAGGTGCAGAGAGCCTGTGTCTGTTGAGCTGCAGCTGCCAACCAAAGACAATTTTGCAATAAAGGCTAGGTATCCTGCAGGGCCGTGTCTGCTTGTCTGTCTGTCTGTCTGTCTGCTCCTTCCTTCAGCTGCCAGCATTGCCTGGGATGCCCGTGGCAGCCAATGCTGATGCACATACCTGTGTGGGGACATGCTGCTTTGTGCCCGGGGAGGGGTGGGGACGACATGGGGTCACAGGGGCCATGCAGGCTCCACCATGGCCCAGCTGAACTTCCTCATGGGGAGAGGAGCCCTCAGCCCCAGCAGCCTCAGCCCTTGCCACCTCTGCTTGGTCCACCAAATCCCCATCTCCAGCTTAGCAATAGCCGGGCAAGGGTGTCCTTCCACAACTCTGCTCCCCACTCAGCAGCTGCAGGGACTGGGGACACAGGGGGAGGCCTGGAGAGACCTGATCAGAGCATGGGGCTCCTGAGCCACAGAGGGGCTGTGCTGGCAGGAGACGTGGGTGCTCCTGTCCAGCTGCACCACGATAAGGCCCTGGGGTTACCCATTTCATTCCCCTGGGAAGGACAGGGAGGCCGTGCAGGAGCACTGCCCAGCCTGGAGGATTGTCTGGGCTTCAGGTGGTCCCTGTGCTGTGCTGAGCTACCTCTCCCCCTGGGTGCCCTGCCTGGCCAGAGGGGCTGGGCAGTGTGGCAGTGAGAGGCAGGCTGTGTCCTGACATGGGGGCCAGGCTGAAGGAAGAAAGCAGAGGCTCCGGGGGATGGCAAAGAGGACAGTGCACAGCAAGTAATCTCAGTGACCAGGAGAAGCCCTAAACTCTAGGAAACAGGAAATGCCATGATCTTGCTGGATTTCAGCAGCAATGGAGGTGGTACCAGAGGCAAAAGAGGAAGCCAAGCTCCAGGGACACAATGAAGTTGAGCAGCAGGGCTGTCCCAGCGCGTCCATGTGGTTCCTGCTGGTGCTGGCCTCGGCACTGCTGCCAGCTAGGGCTGAGTGCACCGCCTGGGCTGGAGCCCCACGCTGCATCCAGCAGAAGAAGCGGGAGGTGTCCGGGCAGCTGCAGCGCTCCTGCGAGCCCGTGCACAGGCCCCGGGGCAGTGACAGGGCCCGGGCACCGTGCAGGGATTCCTGAGGGAAACCCTGCCGGGTCACCTGCACGCACCAGCCTGGCCGGGAGACGTTGCCGAAATTCTGGGGCAAAGCGAGTACACGTACTGCTGTTACCTGTAACCGCGAAATTGCAGCCCGAGGTGCGGCAGGGCGGGTTCTCCATCCTGAACAGCTGCGTGCTCCGGGCATTCCGGGTGACTGCAGAGGGTCTGGCCAAGGAGGATGCGGGCTCGCTCCGTTGTGGGATGCAAAAGGGATTTTTCCCTTTCCATGAAAGTGCTGATGTGGAGGTTATCACAACCCCGATCGGTCCTTGCACGTTTTCCCCCCACGGCAACAGTGACCCCCCACGTTGGGGGCCCGGGACCACGCTGCAGGAGGAGGTTTCACCCCGAGAGTGACAGGAACACAGGGCCCGTCTGGCACCCGCTGCATCCATCCTTCCCCCGCGTCTGCAACCCCGACGCTCTCTCCGGACGCACCGCAGGGGTCCCGCGGCACTTTCCGCTACTTCCCAGTGTTGGCCGGGCTGCAGCTGCTGGCGCTGCTGGCCATGAGCGCGGCCGTGCTCGGAGTCAGCGTGCGGGGCCGCTGAACCCCCGCCGGGACCCCACGGCCCCGGCCGGCGCCGCTCGACCCCGACTGCCTCGGTCCCGACGGCGCGGGCCGGGGAGGCCGCACCGGGGCCCCGCCGGGCCCTCCCTGCTTCCCCCGCCGGCTCCAACAAACGCTCTCGCACCCCCCTCCCCTCGCATCCCCGGCGGCCCCATTGCCCAGCAGTCCCGGGTTCCTCTTCTCCACCCCAACTGGGTGACCGTGCCCGGGGGCGGGCCGAGCTCCGCCGAGAGCAGCCGGGAGCGGCACACGCTGAGCCCCGGCGTCCCGCAGCGGCCATGCAGCTCCTGCCTCTGCTCGCCTGGGCGCTATTGCCAGGTAAGGCTGCGCCGGAGCCCCCGACTGCCGGGGCGGCGCCGTCGGGCGGGGGGGTGCCGCTGCGGCGGCTGCACTCCCGCGGCTCCGTGTGTCTCTACAGGCTGCGGGGCAGTGACGGGGCCCGGCTCCGTGCGGGGATTCCTGGGGAGTTCCCTGTCGGTCACCTGCACGTACCAGGCGGAGTGGGAGAAGTACCCGAAATACTGGTGCATACCAAGTGCGTTTATTTATACCTGTGGTAAGGACATCGTCATCACCTCGGAGTCGCAGCCCGAGGTGCTGCAGGGCCGGTTCTCCATCCGGGACGACCGCACACACCGGACATTCACGGTGACTGTGGATGGTCTGTCCAAGGAGGACGCGGGCACCTTCCGCTGTGGAGTGCGAAAGTTTTTTCGTGATGAGAGTGCGGATGTGGAGGTGATTGTGCTCCCAGGTCAGTACTTGTGGGTTGCAGGGCCCCCAGATCCAGCTTGGATGTGTCCTCCTCCAGCTGCTTGGAGCAGGGGCTTCAATGTGAGCAGCCTGGAGCTGATGGGTGCCATGCAGGTGGGACAGCCTCAGGGTGTGACACCAGAGTGCAGTAGGTGCCACCACCACTCATTCCCTCTTTGTTCTACCCAGAGACCCTTCTTTGCCCCCCCTGGTTCAGCCATCTCCATTACTGAGGTGTACTGTGCTCTCTGTGACCACTTTTCTTCCTCATTAGCTCTTGCTGGCCTTTTCTGTGCCCTCCTTGTCTTCCTGTATAACACTGGGTGTTCCTCATTGCACTGTGCTGCCCTGTTTCCCACTTAGGACAGGCAGCATGTCTGGGCACCAGGCCCTGGGCTTGGGAAACATCCCTTGCCACTGCCTTGCCAGGGATCAGCCTGCAGAGCAGGACAATATATATATATATGTGTGGTTGCTGTGCTAGTACTAAACTGGGCATGGGGTGCCCAGACCCCTTTCTGCAGGGTGAATCTGTTTTGTGCATGTTTTTGGGGGGACTGAGACTGTGAAAAGCCTCATGGGCAGAGGAAGGATCTTACAGTACTCTGACCTCAAGATGTGCCCCCTGGATGTGGCAGAGGGGACCCAGCTTCTCCTCCTGTGACAGCATGTATGGCACTTCTGACTCACTGCAAAACCCACAGCATCTTTCTCCACAGAGATCAACCATGCCTCTCCTCTTTTTGTTACAGCTTCTTCCATCCCCCCATCATCGACCTACGTGACCACCATGTCCTCTGATCTCATTCTCTCTGTAGCAGGCCACACACAGACAATTTCCCAGGAGGAAATTTTGCAATCAACAGCAAATCCCTCCACCCCTCAACTGTGAGTAGCAGCTCCTGCCTACAGCAGCCACTTTCCTCCATGAACTCTCTGGTGCAGCTGGAGCCTTGCAACCATAGGATACCTCACACCTCCCTTAAGGATCCAGACCTCCTGTTTTTGCCTTTAGAGACCACTCCATGTGGGAAAATTCTTCTCTGTGAGGGTGGTGAAGTCCTGACACAGGTTGCCCAGAGATGTTGTGGATGCTCCATCCCTGGAAGTGTTCAGGGCCAGGCTGGATGGAGCTCAGAGCAACCTGACCTAGTGGAAGGTGTCCCTTCCAGTGACAGAGGGTTGGAACTGGATAATCTTTAAGGCCCCTTCTGACCCAAATAATTCTCTAATTCTATGACAGTAATTCCAGTGCCTCTAGTCACATGGGAGAAGTGGTTTCTGCCTGCAATACCAACCCCATTTCCTTCCCCAAAACTCAGTGAGACTGTTCATGGGAAGCCAAGTGCTGCCCAGTGTCCTGTTCTTTGTAGTTACATACAGCCTGGTAGAGATAGTTGAAAAAGCATGAAACCAGTGGGTTAGATCTTCCCCTCTTCTCTCCTGCCTGTGGGAGGTGATGCCAGCAGCAGACAAAGCTGAGACTCTGCATCAGCACACTCAAGGGTGTGCTGGCTCACCAACTTTTCCTGCTTGCCCATTACAAGCAAGGTTAACACAGAGTGGAGTTAAACCAGAGCAAATGCAGGAACCATCCTTAAATCACTGAAGACACAGTGGCTCTCAGACCCAAGCATCCTTTTGCTTCTGCAGTTTTTGGTTTGCTCTGCTCCATGCCTAGCTGGCAGCCTGACCATCCCATGCCTGCTGTGATGGGCAAGCCCTGCCACTCTACTGCCACAGCTACTTCCTATGTCACCCACAGCTGCTTCCTGCAACCCTGCTCCATGCTGGTTCATCCTGAGAAGTATGACAACATAAATTGTCTTCTTCATTCTTTTTTTCTTGCAGCTTGAACGTAGTTGAGCACATCCTCACTCCAGCCGTCATTGTGGTCCTTTTTTTGCTTGTAGTGGCTGCTGGTGTTCTAGTAATACTCTCCAGAAAGAAGAAGGGTGAGTGAAAATGTCAGTGCCACACACATCCTGTTTCTGTAACAGAGCCTGCTCTGCTTCCCTTATTTTTCCCTCTGTTTCTTTTTCCTCCCCCATTCCCTTCCTGATCCATCCAGTTCCTCAGTCCATCACTGAGACCTCCACCAGGAGGTTTCCTTCCCTCAAGGGAGCAGTGGGTCCATCCCATGGGTGCTATCCCATGGGTGTTGTCCCCTGGGAGCAGGGAATGACAGCCCTTGGGGTGGGTGCTCCTGGGCACAGAATCTGCTTGAGTTTGTCTGCGCATCATCACTTGCATGGGCCAGGCTTACATTAGGCTTGATGCAAAGTTTAAAGCCAGTGTGAAGGATGGGGAGGGACAGGAGAGGACATTGCCAGCTGGCAGGTGGGGTCTGGCTTTATTTGAAGAGCTGCTCCAGTTTAGATGGCTCATGGAGTGTCACGTTCCTGTCCTGCTTTATGGCAAGATTTGCAGTGGCAGTGCATTTTCTCAACACCTTTCTTTTCCTGTTTTCACTCATGTCCAGCCACATCCATGCTTCAGCCAGCCCTTTCTGGAGCAGCCATAGAGATGGACAGGACTTGCAGCATGTCACCTACAGTAAGGAAAACCTCATGAGTTCTTGGAATTCTGTGCCCCAAGTTCACATGAAGAGGGGAAACATTGCATCCTGAGCTGCCAGAGCTGCTGCTTTCAGCCAGGTTCACAGTGCTGTAGGCTGGGAGGGATCCTTTGGGCTCTGCTTGCCAACAGAAAGACACAACCAGGGACTTTCCGTGACTATCACAGAGTATTCCTGGGAAAGGAATTTAGGATTGATCTGAGACGTTTCTCTCCAAGCCTCTCCAAGCATGGGAGTTACTTCTCTGGGTGAAACAGCCTTGGGAACCTGCAGCAAATCACACCTGAAGTGCTGCAGGGTAGCTGCTCCTTGCTTACTGCTTGGAAAGTATTTTCTGATTTTTTGCTGCCAGCTCTTGAGGAGGGGCTGGTGTCACAAGAATTCCCCTGGGGAATGTTGAGCCAGCCCTTGCTTCAATTTTTATTCCCACCCAGTGCACCTGCAGCCAGCTCAGCACCCACCACTCAGGACAGGCAACAGGGTGGGAGATATTCCCACCCCTGTGGATGCAGACAGGGAGTGGCAGCAGGGTAAGAGCTCATCCTTCTCCAGCAGGGAGCAGAAGCCTTGAACTATGCAGACATTAACCAGAGCCCAGGCGCAGCTGAGAGCCAGTACAGCAATGCTGAGGCTTTCCAACACCTGGGAACGCTCCCAGTGGAGTACATGGAGGTCAGGCAGAGTGTTCAGGTAGGAGAATGCCAAGCATTGCCAAGCTGGAGGCGGTGGGAGGAAAGCTGGAGTGGGTGGGTGACAGAATGAGCAGCAGGATGGGCTGGGTGGGGAAGGAGAGGATTACAAAGGGAAATGCCAAACTGGGGTACAAGTGACCCTGGCTAATGTGGGTTCCCTCTCTGGTCCCTGTGGCTGCTCCTGAGTGCTTAAAACATCACAGAGATGTTCCAGCAGACAGTGTTTGCCTGGAGCAGCCCCACAAAGGATGTTTTTGTTTATTTCCCTCCTTTCCCAGCTTTTGGAAGTGGAAAGAGAGGCGTTATATGCCAGAGTGCAGAAGCCCGTGCTGCAGCAGGAGCAGATCTCCGCCAACATGCCATCGGCTCCACAGCCCAGTGAAGAGCTCTACAGCACTGTGTGGGGTAGATGAGCAAGCACCCAGCCCCATGGGCTGCTCCTGCTGCTGGCAGCACCAGTGAGACTTGCACAGAGGACATGGGGTTGATGTTCTGCTCAGGTAGGAGCCAGCTCGATAGCAGAGCTGTTGCTCTCTGAGGTTTGGATGTTTCTTTGAGGCGACATCAGAGAGGATGAGGTTATGTGGAGGCACAGAGAGGGTTGAAGATAAAGTCATGCCTTTGCAAATGCAACTTGGAGTCCTCATCCGTACAGCAGTGGTGCTGGGAATAAAGCTCTCCCCCTTGTAGTGGGGTAGTCCAGGCCAGAGACCCACCAGGCAGGACGGGAGAGGTGGGCAGGGGAGGTGAGGCTGGGCTGGTGAGTGAGCTGGCTCCCTTTGCTCACCACTCATCCCACTTGCTCCTTTGGCTGCATTGCTCATGTGGGCTGAGGCTCCCAAACCCACTGTTCACCTCTGACATTTTTTCATGCTAATGCCAGCTGGCAGCTCCTGGGAATCAGGACAGGGGGAAATGTTATATCCAAGTGCATTTGTGTGGAATGCTCATGTGGAGGGTGAGGTGTATCAGGATCTTGGTGCAGAAATGGCATGTCCCCCAACCCCTCGTACCACAGGCCCCCAGGTAGTTTGCTCCTGCTCCTTCTCTCCCACTACCCCCAGCCTGGGAGCACACAGATGGGCTGTAACCATCATCTTGCTCTTCTCTGCTTTGCTGATAACTGTTTTTCTGGCACCCACTAAATACTTTCTGTGTGAATTGTTGCTGCTTTATCAGTGACACCAAGAATCTGATAGCATTGGCCATGGTGTGTGACTGTGTTTGTACAGCAGGTTCCCACCTGCTAAAGGGTTTGTTGCAGAGTGTCACCCTGAAAGCAGGTCCTGCCCCTTGCTGGTGCCCAGCAGTGTGAGAACTCAGATCTTTAAGGACAAGGACTCTTGGGGCTCCAGCACAAACCCACAGCCCCACCACCAGCTACTGCAGCATCACTCCCCGCTGGAACAGTCCATGCAGTCTTGGCCCTGGCATGCTGGTGCCCTTCCCCATGAGTGTTCACTCTTCTCCAGCCCAGTGCCAGACAATTTTTCCATCCACTCCCACAAAAAAGAGGCCATAGGGATGGGTGTCCATTTGTGATGGGCTGGGAGCAGAAAACCTGAGCTCTTACACATACATGGTTCCGTGCAAGTGGTTTTGCACAAAGAGGTGGATTCTCCCTTGCCATGAGAATTTGGGCACTGTAGCTTTTTGCAACCCATCTGGTTTCAGGGCAGGGATGCTGATTTATACCACAACCATGAGGAGGCTGAAGTGGGAGCTTCTCACTCTCTACAAATACCTGAAGGGAGGTTGTAGTCTGGTGCGGGTTGGTCTCTTCACTCAGGAAACAAGCAACAGGACAAGAGGAAACAGGATGCCACAAGGGGAAACACTCCACAAGTTGTGCCAGTGGAGGTTTAGATTGGATATTAGTGAAAATTTCTTCCAGGGCTGTGAAGGAAATGGTAGAGTCACAATCCCTGGAGGAGTCTAAAAGACATGTAGATGTAGCATTTGGGGATATGGTTTAGTGGTGGCCTTGGTGGTGCTGGGTTAATGGATGATCTTGATGTTCTTAGGGGTCTTTTGCACCTAGAATTCTAAAGAATTCTAGGTAGGGAGCCTTTTCCTGCTGGTGTGGAGATGCTGATGCAATCTTGTTGCTCTCAGCTCTTGAGGCATGGACTAAATTGCTCCTATCAAAGGGGAAGTCCTCCTAGAGCTCAGCAGGCTGCTCAGAACCCTTGTGCAGCCTGGGGAGGCCCCTGTTATCAAAAGTTCTTCCTCTTAAAACCCTCAGGGCCATTGAGGCTGCAGTGTTCCCTCAGCTTTATCAGCAGAATCTGCCCACAGAGCTCACAGGAGGTCATGGAACTCCCAGGAGCTGCTATCACCACCCAGCCACTGCTTCCTATTTCTTCTGCTGAAATACTTCCACCCCCAGGGGCTTTCACAGGGGAAAGGCTGAGAGAGTTGGGGGTGTTCAGCCTGGAGAAGAGAAGGCTCCAAGGAGACCTCAGAGCCCCAAAAGGCCCCCTCAGTGCCTAAAGGGGGCCCAAGAGAGCTGGAGGATGACTTAGAACAAGGGCCCAGAGTGCCAGGACAAGGGGAATGGTTTCACAGTGTCAGAGGGCAGGGTTAGATGGAGGATTAAGAAGGAATTGTTCCCTGGGAGGGTGGGGAGGCCCTGGCACAGGGTGCCCAAAAAATCTGTGGCTGCCCCCTCCCTGGAAGTGTCCAAGGCCAGGTTGGACAGGGCTTGGAGGAACCTGGGGTAGTGGAAGGTGTCCCTGCCGTGGCAGGGGAGTTGACACCAGTGGCACAGGCACACACAGCAGTGCACAGGTGGCCACACACAACCATGTGTGCACCCCAGTGCACACTCACATCACTCACAGTCCCACACACATTCACTCGTATTCACTCATACTCATTCACACTCATATTGTCTCCCATTCAGTCACACATTCACTTACATGCTCACACTCAAATTCATTCACAGGCTCACATTCACACATTCATTCACTCACACACAGTCATTCACTCATTTACTAACACACTCACATTCGTTCACCTCACGTTAATTAGCTCACACTCACATTAATTAGCTCACACTCACATTTACTCACATTAATTAGCTCACACACATTCATTCACTCTCACATTTACTCACATTAATTAGCTCACACTCACATTCATTCACTCTCGCATTTACTCACATTAATTAGCTGCTCACACGCTAATTAGCTCACATTCATTCACTCTCACATTTACACGCTCACACTCCCTCACAGGCCTCGTCCCCGCCGTAAGCCCCGCCCCATGGCAGTCGTAGCCCCGCCCCTCCGTGCCTGCGCATGCGCAGCTGTGGCGGCGGCGCGGCGGGCCATGGTGGCCGGCGGGGCGATGGTGGCCGGCGGGCGGGCGCGGAAGCTGGTGCGGCGCTACCGGCTGGCGGCCGCCACGGCTCTCGCCATTCTCCTGCTCCAGGGGCTCGTCCTCTGGAGCTCCGCCGGCCTCGACGAGGAGGGCCTGGCCGAGGTGCGCCGCGGGAGGAAGGGGGGCGGCCGGGGCCTGCCGGGGGGACGGGGGTGGAGGGGGTGTGGGCCGTGCTGAAGGAGGGCGATAAAAGGGCTGGGGGGGCCGTGAGGGGGCCAAGGGCGACGCGGGAGACCGAGGAGGCCCGAGGGGGGCTGTGGGCCTGGGGGGTTATGGGAGGGCGATGGGTGCTGGGAGGGGGTTTTCGTGGGAGAGCCCTGGGGAGGGACAGTGCCCTGGGGGTAGCGAGTGTCCCCTTGCTCGGGAGCTGGGGGGGGACAAAGAGGGTGGGCTCTGTGGGGTTGGCAAGGCCCAGACCCAGGATGGGGTTCCCGGGGTGGGGATCCTGCAGCCTCAGGCTGCTGAAGGTGTTGGCGGTGGGGTGGGCAGCGGTAGGTTGCCTGGGAGCTTCTGGCGGCAGCGGCGCATGGTCACAGCACCTGAGAAGAGGAGCTGGTGGCCCAGGGGGTTCTTTTTGGGTCTGGCATAAAATGAGGAGTATGAGGGGCTTGATGGGGATCTTACACTTGTGGTTTGGGGGATGTTGTGGGGAACTGGGGTCAGGGACACCCAAATTAAAAAACATGGAGTTCAGAGAGCTGGCAGGTTTGTGTCAGCTCCTGTGTAGCTGTTCTGGTGAGAGGTGTTCCTGAGAAGTGGGAGAGTACAAGGACCTTTCGGAGCTGCTGATGTCTTTATACCAGAATACCCTGCTAAGGCCAAATGCATTGCTTCTTTCTCGTGAGTGTGGGGAAACTGAGGCATGGTCTGGTGAAGGAGTTTGCCCAAGGTCAGACACAGAGAAGGAATCAAAGAGTACCCGGGCTGATGAAACACATTGCTGCCACCTTCAAACCAAGCTCCTACCTGTGGGTTGTTAATTTGAATTTGTTTATTTGTTGGGAACTGCCCAGACTGTGTCCAGGTCTGCTATGTCTGTGTGGACCAGTGGCTGAAGCCTCCTATTACCTCCCTAGTGTGGAGGGTGATCCCATGGTCAGCAGGTCTAGGAGGCTTTCCTTGAGAGCAAAGAGGTGAGAAGGGGAACAGGGCAGCCCCTTGCAGTGGGGAAGGTCTCTAGAGTAACACCACTCATTCAGCAGGTGAATTCCCAGCCTTAGGCCTCCTCCTGGGCCACAGGAAATGGCCATGAGCACCCTCATGTGCTGCCATATGCCCATCACCAACACAGAACCACGCAGTGAATGTGGCAAGGAGAGGATCGTGATCTGGAGGCACTGGAAGCATGAGAGCAGACTGATCTGGTACCAAGGAGTGCCCAACTGCTCCTTTGCCTGGTCTGTAACCTTGATCAAATTACTTCACCCATCCTGGCTTCTCCTTCCCTCTGTACCATCCTACACTGTTTGTCTGCTGTTCTCTGCTCCTGCCTTTCACAGCCTCCTGGGTTGGCTCATTCTGCCTTGCTTGGTTTCCCCATGTCTCATCCCAAAACTGAGCTGGGCAGCTGAACAGGTTTGTCCGTGGGTCCCCTTTCCTGGAGAAGAGTTGGTTCACCACCAGCAGTCCTGGGAATTGACAAGCCTCTTTGGAGAAGACAAGAACCATCCTTAACTTCACGGACAGCCTGAACCCATTAGCAAGCTGGAAAAAGTCCAATTAACCTCAATTCTTATAAATGCAAAGCTCTTGTTTTCTGTGCTGTCCTGCCGTCTGATTTGGTCAGACCTAGAGGAGTCACCATTTCCCTAAGGGCATTTCTGGTAAAGCCAGAGGAACAGTCCTGGGAGAGTCTGACCTTGCAGGCCTGAAAGGATTCATGGAAGTTTGGGATTTCTTAATTGCCACAGTAAATAGCTCCTTCCCACTAACAGACACAGCTCATCCCCAACATGAATGGGCTCTGGAGAAAGTAAGAGACACTCAAGTCCTGGAAGCGCTGTGGAGCTGGCTGTGCCTCTTGGATCCATCAGTTCTCTTCCCAAGCCCTATTTTGGGGTCCTGCAAGGCGCCCTCTGTTTACCAAGTGGATTCTTTATGGAGTGCAGACTAGGAGTATTTGGATCTGTGTCCATCTTTCCATCAGCACTGTGTTTCCTCCTGGAAACCAAATTAATCTTGTTCCACCAGGATCAAACAACACAATCCCTATCCAAACTGATGGATGAGAGAGGAAATTCCCACTCCTGCTGTGGTCAGCAGGTCTCCCCACACAAGTGGGAGCCTGAGAGACCAGAGCGATCCTGCCTCTGTCATTGTGACACCCACAGCTCCTGGAAGAGCACATGGGCTTCCTGAAGCTCTTAGTCCGTGGTGGAGTTGGCACCAGTAAAACTCAAACCACAGAGTTTCCTTGTGGGTGGAGAAGAGGATCTGTCACTGCAGTGTTTTAGCCACTTGGTCTCCTGTCTTTGTCTGTCCAGGCAGGAGGTGGAACCTCTCTGGGGATGGTGTGCTGGTGTCCTCTGTGTGCTGTGGCCACAAGAGAAGCTTCCTATGAAGTGTCTTTTCTTCTTGAGAAGAGATTCCTTGATAGTTACTTTTCCTGACAAAGAGTTTGTTTTTAGGGGACTTTCTCCAGCCATTTTAACTCGGGATTCCTCTGATTTCTTTGAAACATTTTGGTGCTGGTTTTGTCTAAGTGCTGGTATGTGGCAGAAACCTGTCAGACAGCCAGAGAGGGAATCCTGCAGAAACAAGGTGCTGTTAGCTCTACTCCTCCCCGTGGCACAGTGGGACCCGTGCAGGGGATGGGGTGCAGGTAGATACATGACCCATGGCTCTGTTTCACTTTGGGGTAGCAGTGTCGCATTGGAGGAGGCAGAACAGGACAAGTCTCTCCAGTAGCAAGCAACAGGACAAGAGGAAATGGTCTCAAGTTATACTGGGGCAGTTTAGGTTGGATATTAGTGAAAACTCTCACCAAATGGGCTGTGAAGCCCTTGAACAGGCTGGATCAGGAAGTGGTGGAGTCACAGACTCCGGAGGTATCTAAACGATGGGTAGATGTGGCACCTGGGGACATGTTTTAGTGGTGGCTTTGACAGGGGTTCAATAGTTGGGTGATCTTAGTGAGTCTTTCTAACCTAAATGATTCTGTGATTCTAAGTGAGCTCTGGCTGCCGCCTGGAGTTATCTGTGTGTCAGAAGGAGGGAATGGGGACCCTCACTGACAATCCCACACATGTCTTAAATGTAGCAGAACAATGTGGCTGGAGCCATTCCCTGCCAGGCTGGGGTGGAGGGATCACTCTGCTGCGGTGCAATAATTAGAAACCCTCGAGTTCCTTGGCTGGCAGCTCTGGAAGGGCTGGCAATGCTTCTAACAACTTCCCTACTGGGAGAGGCAGCCAGGCATGCTCCTGAGCTGGGAGCAGGGCTCCTTCCAGAGGGACGGGCAGGACTGTAACCATGGGTGGGCATTGAATAGGGGGTGTCTCACGGTCAGCTGTGCTGGGGAGTGCAGGATGTGAGTGGGATCAGCAAGTCTCTTCCTGTAGGAGCATGGAAGATACTCTCTCCTCACTTGTGGCCTTCCAGCTGCCCTCTCCTGTGATGCTCTGTGGGGAAAACAGATTTATAGCTCTGGAACAGATGGTCCTGCATGGTGACTAATGAAGGGTTCACTGCCTGTCTTGGGCTGCCTGTGACACTTGCCTGGGTGGAGGCAGGCTTGGCTGATCCCTGCTGAACCAACCCTTTGGGATTTAAGCAGTGGTTTTGGCCATGGCTGTGCCAGCACACCATGGGTAGTCTGGGGACTCTGAAATGGGCAGATCACACCAAATGCTTTCCAGCCTTTTCACTCTGTGCTTTCTCCTGGCTGTGACCTTCCCAGCAGCTACACCCTCAGGGGAGTCTTGTGCCAGGGGCTAGTTCAGTCCTGCTGTCCTTGTGAGGCATCTGTCCATCCTTGTGAGCTGATGCTGCTCAGGAATACCCCTGGTTGTTACTTACAGCTCCCTCTGGTGCCTGGCACAGCTGCTGGGCAGTCAGAGTTTGGAGGTTTTGTGAAACAGCCCTGGGAGGCTGGGCTGGAGCAGGCAGCTGCCTGCCTGTCATCCAGGAGTGCCTGCAGTGGGCTGGAGCACATGGCCCCGACATCACGGGTACACTCACTGGGAAAGTTCTTTCCCCCGAGAGTGGCATCCAAACTTCCCAGCTCCCTGCTCTCCCCAAGGCTGGCTGACTGCTGTTCAGCCAGCCTGGCAGAGGTAACAAAGCGTAATTAAGTGCTCCCTTTGCACATCTGCTTGCGTCCACAGGAGGGTTTGTGACTGGATTTCTAGGGAAGGTGGTGATGGCAGTGCCTGCCCCAGCCCAGCATAGGGAGCCAGGGTCCAGGGAGGGGTGCATGGGCAGGGCCTTGGTCTATTCCTGTCCAGTGCTTTCAGCCCAGAGAGCACAGCTGTGGCTGCCTGTGACTCTGGTTCTGCTGGCCTTGGGTTCACAGCATGATCATGGCAGGGAAGAGTTGGTCCAATAATCTCACAATGAAATGACCATCACCAGCAAGTACAGCCCAGTGCTCATCTCCAGCATCAGGGATGTCCCTGCAGGTGGGCAGACCTTAGAGGGTGGCTGGTGCACACACAACTCACTGTGTCCATTTAGTCTGCAGCCCAACCACAGAGAGTGAGACTGGCTATCTTCATGATGGGGGCATAGGCAGGGGCCTCCTGTTGGGGCTTAGCCTGGGGTTTTGGGTGGTGAAGGGGCTGTGTAATGTCCTGTGCTGCACAGTGGTTGCTCCTGGAGCACCTGTCATGCTGCAGCATTGAGCTCTGTGAGGACTGGGAATGGATGCTCTGAGGGGGATGCTGACAGATCTAGGGAGAAGCAGGCCCGAGTTAATGCTGTCTGTCCTCTCTTCTGCATCCACATGAACCTGCAACAGGAGCGGCAGAAAAAAGCTGGGTTTCCCGAGAGCAGCGATGGCTCCAAGGACTCGGACAGCTCTGCTGGGCGCCGGAGCAGCGCCAACCGGAAGCATGGCCGGTGGCGGGGCCGGCTGGACAGCCCCGGGGCCATGGTGTCCAAGGTGGTGAGAGCCGTCACAGCCAGGCACAAACCAGGATGGAGGCTGCCAGCCATGCTGGATTCCTCCAGCCACAGGAACCTGTCAGAGCTGCGTGGGGAGGCTCAGCTGGCCATCTTCCAGCAGGGTGACACGGGCAGCGTGGAGGGGGCTCCCCAGCCCACTGAGAACGGTTTCACCCCCAAGTGTGAAATCACGGGCAAAGACGCCCTGTCGGCGCTGGCCCGGGCCAGCAGCAAACAGTGCCAACAGGAGATCGCCAATGTGGTGTGTCTGCACCGGGCTGGCAGCCTCATGCCCCAGTCCGTGCCTCGCCACTGCCAGCTCTCAGGTGAGCCCTACTGGAGTGCTCCTGGTCACCCTGGGCATTGGGAATATCCCTGGGAGGCTAGTAGGCCACCTTCCGTATGTCACCAAGCTGTCCCACCTGGCAAACAGCAGCCTCAATCTGTCACTGATTCCCAGATTACCTCTGCCTCTGTAATCCAGTCAAAGTTGTGCCAGCCTTCTTAAATTGGGCTGTTCATCCTACTCTGCAGTTCTGCAGGGGTCAGAGCCAGGCCCAGCTGCATTATCTGTTTTGAAGCACCAGGGGAGGACACCCCCTTTCCCAAAATCCCCATCAGTGTAGCACAAGGGGCTGCATGTGCCACCGTGCCTTGGCACTGCAGCCAGTTTGGGGTTTGCCCGAGGCTGAGTGCTTCCCTGCTGTCCCCTGCCTTGCTCAGGAGTTCCAGGTAGTAGATACCAAGGATGGGGGTGGCTGACACCCCTCTCCCTCCCTATGCAGGCAAGGTCAGCCCTGTGATCCAGTGGGACGAAAGCCGGCTGCAGCAGGGGCTGCCCAGCAAGCCTGTGCGCATTGCCTACATGCTGGTGGTGCATGGCAGGGCCATCCGCCAGCTGAAGCGGCTCATCAAGGCCGTGTACCACCAGCAGCACTTCTTTTACATCCACGTTGACAAGGTGTGTCGCAGGGGTGAGGGAGTGGGTGTTAACAGTGCTCCATCAGTCCCTGGGAGAGGGCGCAGAGCTGAGGCATGGGTGGTGGTGAGTGAGGAAAGTGGCTGGATAGAGTTAGTCCTTGCTGTTGTGGAGCTGTGACCCTCTGCTGCTACTTCTGCAACCCCACGGAAGCAGGATCTATCCCCCCTGCCCTGTTTGATGCTTCTCTCCTTGTGGAGGCTGCTGCAAGGGCTGACTCCGGGCTGGTGGCAAGGAAAACACGGCCCTGGGAGGATGCACTCCTTGCTGAGGGTGAGCCATGTTCCCTGGCAGCGCTCCAACTACCTCCATCGCGAGGCTGTGGAGCTGGCCCGGCACTACCCCAACATCCGTGTGACACCCTGGCGCATGGTGACCATCTGGGGAGGTGCCAGCTTGCTGAAGATGTACCTGCGTAGCATGAAGGACCTGCTGGAACTGTCTGAGTGGCCGTGGGACTTCTTCATCAACCTGAGTGCCACTGATTACCCCACAAGGTGAGTGCCTTACTGGGGCAGGGGAGGGGGCTGGAGGTGTTGGGGCTGTGTGGTGGTGCAGAAGCTTTGGGAGGAGCAGGGAGCTCAGGGAGATGGGGTTGGAGATTGCACCCACATGCTGGTGATGGTGCTCTGGGGCCAGGCTGGACCCATGTATGCAGAGGAGCCCAGCAAGTACCTCCGAAGCTGTTTTTTCCTGTGGTCTGGGTGTTGTAGGAGAACATGCATGTGAAGCATGAGACAGCAGAGAGGCTGTGTCTGTGTCTGCCCAGTGGTGAAACAGGGTTTGAGTCAGCAGCTTTGTGTTCCTTGTATCTAATGGCTCTTGCAGAATGAGTGTTTACTGGGCTGCTTCTATGCTACTAATGCTACTAGGAGCATTAATGATTCCTGATTTCCACCTCAGGACCAATGATGAACTGGTGATGTTCCTGTCCAAATACCGAGATAAGAACTTCCTGAAGTCACATGGCCGAGACAACGCCAGGTAATCTCAGCTAGAGGCAGAGTTAAACTGGAGGAACAGAAAACGAGGGATTTCAGAAAATAACTGAAACAGCTGTGGCAGGGAGGGGATGTTCTGCATCTGCACTTTGCAAGGTGGTTGACACTCCTAACTCCTCATCCCCATGCCCAGGTTTATCAAGAAGCAGGGCCTGGACCGCTTGTTCCACGAGTGTGACTCCCACATGTGGCGACTGGGTGAACGCCACATCCCCGAGGGCATCGTGGTGGACGGGGGCTCTGACTGGTTCTCACTGACACGCAGCTTTGTGGAATATGTGGTCTATGCTGAGGACCAGCTGGTGTCCCAGCTGCGCCAGTTCTACACCTACACACTCCTGCCAGCTGAGGTGGGTGCTGGCTGTGGGCCACAGGACAGATTTTCTTCCCACTGTGCTTAACATATCTTATCCACTTCATCCCTGCTCTGGGTACCTGCAAAGGGTATTGCTGGTTCTGTTCAGGCAGTTTTGTGCCTCCCCTTTTCCAGACTTAGGTATGAAAGAGGGAAGAGAGGAGCAGATAGGTCAGGGGTCATGCTTACATACAAGCCAACTTTAGGTCCTCTGGGTCAGATGAGGACTGATGCAAGCCTGGTCCCTTAAGTGTTGCCCTCTCCTGGGAACGGGGATATTTCTGTTCAGTAGCAGTTGAGGTCTGCCCTTCTCCTCTATGAGTGGGGTTCTCCATTAACCACCTGTCCTTCATCCCACTGGGTGTCCTGCCCCTTTTCTGCCTTGCACAGTCCTTCTTCCATACGGTCCTGGAGAACAGCCACGCCTGCGAGACGCTGGTCGATAACAACCTCCGAGTGACCAACTGGAACCGGAAGCTGGGCTGTAAGTGCCAATATAAACACATAGTCGACTGGTGCGGGTGCTCCCCAAATGACTTCAAACCCCAGGACTTCCTTCGGCTACAGGTGAAAAAGATCCTCCTTTCTCTTCCTGCTTTTTTCCCCTCCCTGTCCTCTTCTTTCTGAGCTGTCCTGCGGGCACTCCAGGCTGCAGTGCCAGCTGCTGTGCATGTCCCTGCAAGAGACTGGAGCATGATCAGGTTCCCCAGTGGGGCTCAGTGTGGATGTGTCTGTAAACAGGCAGTAGGATTATCCTGACTGTCCTGCCCTGCAGCCAGGGTTCTGCTTGCAGCATTGCTCCTATTCCTAGGCTTTCTCTCCTGTTTTCCTGCTCTTTCCCTACAAATGTATCACTTGAAGGAAATGCCTTTTTAGTAAAACCCATTCAGAGTGCTGTTTCTTTGGCAGGTCAAAATGCCTTGTGATGAAATGTCTCCCATGCTCTCAGTGCATGGGGATGTGGACTGAACACAGGAGGCTTGGGGGAGATAGAGCCAACCCTGAAAAGAGCAGTAGTGGCAGGATTTTCCAGCAGTTCCAGGCTTGCAGAGCCCAAGACACTGCTCCTGCAGGCTGTGCCACTTGGCCAGAGCTAATGCAGGGCTCAGCAGTGGCTCTGGTGGGTGGGGGCTCATCAGAGTAAAGATTGCAGCAAAGGAGCTGGATGACACATGGCTAGTTCTGGGCACAGAAAGGGGGAGGTGGTGGGAGAGATGGGGACCCATCTGCATTCCCAGTAAGTATTGGTGTGCTCCCACTGATCCTGTCATAGAGGATCCCACATTCAGGCTGGCTGTGCTGTGCTGCTCCTTAGCCTGTGCCTTCAAAGTGGGTAGGATGGATCCTGCTGGAGTGGGAGGGCAGAGTGGGTGCCCCCAACATTGTTAGAAATGCCTGTGCTCTTCCAGCAACTCTCCAGACCCACCTTCTTTGCCCGCAAGTTTGAGTCGACGGTGAATCAGGAGGTGCTGGAGATCCTGGACACGCACCTCTACGGCAGCTACCCCGCCAACACCCCGGCCCTCAAGGCCTACTGGGAAAATGTCTACGACCGTGTTGATGGGCTCAGCGGTCTCACTGATGTCACCCTCACCTTCTATACAGCCTTCTCCAGGCTGGGGCTCCGCAAAGCCTCATCCACGCCGGCAGCCAAGGCTGACAAGCTCTGCAGGTAGGGTATTTTCTGTGGTCTCAACCCAGGCTCCAAATGGAGACCTTTATCTTGTGCTGGAAGTATGCTTGTGCTCAGATATGCAACCTCTCTGTCTGTCTCTCCAGATTTGAGCCTCGAGGCTTCCCCTCCAGTGTGCACTTATATTTCTATGACGACCATTTCCAGGGTTACCTGGTGATGCAGGAAGTGCAAAATTTGGCAACTGGGCAGACTGAATCCTTGGAGGTGTGGATGATGCCCCAAGGAGCTCTGAAGCTGTCTGGTCATGGAGGGCAGACAAACCGCTTGCAAAACCTAGAGGTAAATGTGGCACTTTTCTCCCTGGCTCTCCCACACTGTGCTGCCATTCCTCCTCTGCCCCAGCTGCATACAATGGGGACAGAAGGACACAGAGTTGCTATTGTTTCTGAAAAGAAACCTTTATTTGGGAGTTTGGTTTATTTGTGAGGAGCTGATTGTTGGTGAATAGGCCTTAAGGGGATCTTTCAGAGGCAGGTGAGATCTAGAGCCTGCAGCTGCAGGAGGCCTTGCACAGCTGAATTAGTGCTGGCGCATGATCCATGGAGTGTCCATTGCTTTAGATGCCAAGGTTTATGTGTTCTCTGTTTTGGGGAGGTGAAACGCAGAACCTCAGCTGATAGTGTCTCCTTGCCCAGTGTCCCACTGCTTGTGCTTCCTGTCCCTCCAGGTGGGCACAGAGTGGGACCCCAAGGAAAGACTCTTCCGCAATTTTGGAGGCTTGATGGGGCCTTTTGATGAACCGGTGGCCATGCAGAAGTGGTCACGGGGCCCCAACTTGACGGCCACGGTGGTGTGGATTGACCCCACTTATGTCATTGCCGCCTCCTACGACATCACGGTGGATGCTGAGGCAGAGTTCACCCAGTACAAGCCCCCCCTCAACCACCCCCTGCGCCCTGGTGTCTGGACCATCCGCCTCCTCCAGTTCTGGGAGCCTCTGGGGGAGAACCAGTTCCTGGTGGTGCCTCAGACCTTCAACCGCAAGCAGCCTCTCAGGAAAGGTGAGGATGCTCTGGAGTTTGGGGCTGGATGAGAGGGTGTCCCTGTGGGCAGTCCAAAGTGCTTTCCCCCTGTGTTGGCCCCTGGGCTGCAGCTGATGACCAGGCTGGAGCCAGTTTTCCACTGGTGCCCCTTGCCCATGTGAATCCTTAGACTGAGCTATCCTCTTGGCAGATGTGGAGAGCCCATTGGCCCATGTCAGTCAGATCTTTCCTGCGGCAGTGTCCTTTTCCTTGTGCTGGACGAGAGCTGGGGTTGCAAAGGAGTGGAGTGCTGTGCCCTAACTGGAGTTGGGGGTAGGACCTGCAGGGTGCCAGAATGTTGCTGCAGTGCTCATCCCCTCTCTTTTCTCTCCCTTTCCTTCCCAGATGACAGCAACTGGCTGCATGGTGGTCCCCCCCACAACGAGTACATGGACCAGAACTTCCAAGGCTTGGGTGGGATCCTCAGCCTGCCACGCTCCGAGGCGGCAGAGGAGGATGCGGTGCAGAAGGCACAGCTGACGGGCAAGGAGCTGGAGGACTGGGCGGATGCTGCCATCGGCACCTTCTGGTCCGCAGCAAATGTCTGTGTCAGCAGCCCCTCTGCCTGCGCTTCCCTGGAGACCTGCAGCAAAACCTCCTGGAGCTCCCTCTCCCCAGACCCCAAATCAGAACTGGGGCCTGTCAAACCTGATGGGCGGCTGAGGTAGCAGGAGCAGCCAGAGGGCAGCCTTGGGAGCAGGGAGCATCCTCCGTTTCTGATTTGGGGGGTGTCTCTGGACCACATCACCCTGTGCCATTTGCACTGTAGTCACTCGAGGAAGAGAAAATGAGAACATCCAAGCAGGGGAAAACCTTCTCCTGTGGGATATTTTGGGCAGAGAGGCATGAGGTGCGTCTTGCCCGTCTCTGCAGGAATGAGCCTTTGCTGGCCAGGGAGAGCGTGCTGGAGTGCCCATCCTTGTGGGGGCATGGCAGGCACCTGGGAAAAGCTGTGTGTTTGTTTCTGCAGGCCTTGGAGCTTCAGGAAAGGGTGATGTGGGAGGGAGGGATGGCTGGTGAGTGGGCAGGCTCTTGACCAGCTCAGCATCCTACCCACCCCGGACTAGAACTTGGCAGGATGGGCCCTTGTTGCTGACTGCTGCCCTGGTGGGCTGATGAGGGACCTGGGGATGGGCAGAAACCGAATGAGTCAAAACCTGCCATGTGCATGGAGCTGCTGCTGGCTTAGGGTTTACATCTCATCCTTTCCACCCCAGCCCTTTAGTTTGTATTTTTATAAATATATATATAGAAATATATATGATGCAAAAGTGCAATAGAGACGAGACCCCGCATTGGCCGGGAAGTCCCTGTGTCTCCATTTCCCCTGAGACTGTAACATACCTTGTTCCCTTGGGTGTCCTGGTGCTACAGGACAGGGTGCTGGGTCGTTTACATCCTTTTTTTATTATTATTCTTTTATTATTATTGTTGTTGTTTTGCTGTTTGCCCATTTCCTGATGAGGGCTGCTGGGGACCTGTAACCTGTTGGCCTTGGGGCAGGGTTGCCCCCAGATTGTGGGGCAGCTGCCCAACTATGCCAAATGTCTGGAGCCCTGATATGTTGTGCAACAGTGAGTGTGGAGTGCTCAGTGTGTGGTTCAGGCCCAACAAGCTGCGCTGTGGACCCTGCAACTTCTGTCTCCACTTCAGCAAAAGGACGCCCTGATCCCCTGCCAAAATAGAATCCACAGGACCGATGTCCTGCTGCAGATGAGCCGTGCCTGGAGGGCTGCCTTGTGCCATAGCTCCTTGACCCGACTTTTTCTTTTCTCCCACGTCGGCAGAAGCTTTTGGGACCTGCTGTGCTTCCCTGGGCAAAATGCAAAGCGGCGAGATGAGGTCTGGCCAGCCCCATCCTCGCTCCGCTGTTTCTGCTTCCCATTGCTCCAGAGGGAATAGGTGCCACCTCCTCTTGGGAAGGGTTGCAGTGAAGCATCCCCCTTCCCTGCAGTGCCCCCAGGATGTCCTTGGCAACTGCCTCTAACACTCTTCTCTCCAAGACTGATGCTACCTGGAGAAGTCTTGGTTTGGTTTCATCCTGGGAAGACACTTCACAGCTGGGGACACTTTGGAGCCCATCTGGCCCAAATCTGCTCAAAGCAGGGTCTCAGGAGCTGGTGGGGTTTTTTTGTCTCCATGGATCTGTGCCATCCTAACTTTTTTCCCATGTCCCACCTCTCCGCCCAGCAGGTCTGACACTCCCAGTCTACAAATTTAAGGATGTGGGTGTTGCAAGATGTGTACTGTAAAACGGAGGGGACTGAGACCTCTGTGTGTGAGGGCAGGTACCTGCTGGCAGTCAGCCCCCCTGTCATGTGCCCCCTTCTGCCTGGGGTGCTTTGGGGCAGTGGAGGAATGTGGGGGGAGAAGGGCCACACACTGGAAGATGCCAAAACTCTGTGTTAGAACCGTTATATAAAGTTGTCTTAAATATGCAACATCACCACAAATACATCTCTATCTCTACAGTTTGGTGTGTCGGGTTTTTGTGGTGTTATGGAATGGGTGGGGGAGGTTCGGCCGTACCCGGTGAGAGTGTCAATCCCCCCTTGGCACCAGGTGTTGGGGCAGGGTCGCCTTCCTCAGATGGGTGATGTGTAACCCAAAATCAATCTTGAGATTTTCAAAACCTGTGGCTGGAGAGTGAGAGCTCGGGAGTGACCCGGAGCCACGGGCTGAGTCCGGTTACGCCCTGGCAGCGGCTGCCCTGAAGGTACCAGATACTTAGCGTTTACATGGCACTTAATTAAGGTGTTAATCGGCTAATGAGCGGGCACCTCCTGCTGCCTGCGGGGCCAGGAGCCTCCTGCGGCACAGGCCAGCCTTCCCTCTGCAGGAGCGGGGCAGCGCTGATCCCGGCAGTGAGTGACCCGCGGCCTGGCTGCCGCTCGGCCGGCACCGCGGGACTCTGCTAACCGCGGCACGAGGCCGGGGCACCCGCGGCTGAGCCGGGCTGGCCCTGACGTGAGTCCGAAGGGGGAGCCCCGGGAGCGCCGCGGCTGAGTGCTCTCGCTCGGGGCCCCGCCCCGGCCCGCCCCTCGCGGGCTGTGGAGCGCGGGCGGCGGGCAGGGGCTGTCGGCGGCGGGGTCGGGATGGCGCAGCCCGCGGAGGCCTCGGGCCACACCGCGACCGCCAGTGCCAGCATGGACAACAACGTCCTGGCCATCGTCATCGCCGCCAGTGAGTGGCGGGCAGGGGCTCCGGCGGTGCCGGGAGCGAAGCGGGGGCGGCCGCCGGGCGGGATCGGCCTCTGCCGGTGCCTCCCGGGCTGTGCCGATAAGGCGATACCTGCGGACGGGCGGGGGAGAGGTCGCTGCAGCAGCCGGTCCTAGTCCGGGGGGTCCCGCTGTCTCGCGGGACTGGGGCCGGAGCGGGGCGGCGGCGGGGGCTGGGGGTGCGGATGGGCTCCGCGGATCCGGGGGTGGGCCGGGGGGAGCCGCGGGTTCCCGGGAGACCGCAACACTGGCGAACCGGTGCCCGGCTGTGGTGCTGAGGGAGCCGAGAGCGCCGGGCGAGAGACGGTGGGTGCCGGTGCCGGTCCCCGCGGAACGGTCCCTGCCGCCGCGGTCCAGGGTGGGGTGAGCCCCTCCTGGCTCTGCAGGTCGCTCACCGTCTGGTAGGGAGAGAGATGCCGGGCAGAAAGGGGCTTTAGCGCTCTTGAGACGGGCAGCAGGTGGAATCGGCTTCCCAGGGTCTTCTCCAAGCGTCAGCCGCGGGGCAAGAGCGGGCGGCTGGAGGAGGCCCGCGGGCCCGTCGAACCACCGGCTCTCTCGCCTCTCCCGTCTCTTGGCAGCGGTGTCCACCTCCATCTTCATTGTGGCGATCCTCATCCTGCTGCTGCTCTTGTACCACCGTGACCCTATGTGCTGCCAATTCCTCTGCTCCTGCCGCCTTTTCCAGACCCCCAGCCAGTATGTGAGTGTCCTCCGAGTCCTTCCTCTCTTCCTCCTGCCCACAAGTCCCTCTCTGTCCCCCAAGCTCCTGTTGCCTTGTGCTGGGTCTGTGGGGCTGCACTGCCAGGTTACTGTCCTGCAGCCTGGCTGGGATTGTTGATGGGTGTGGGTCCTCCAAGCAGAGCTGGGCTCTGCCATCTCCTTGCTCCCACTCTATCCAGGAGATCCATCCATCCACCCACCCAGTCCTGCCTCGCTGTGCCATTGTGGTTGTATCTCCAAGGCCCAACACTAAAAGGCTTCCCTGCTCTCCACACAGCTCGGGAGGGAGGTTCTCCTCCCCCTGCATAGTCATGTGTGGGGTCGGGCTGTGCTTTATAGGAAGGGGCCCAGCAGGGAAGGGAGCTGGAAGCTGAGGGCAAAGGCAGACAAAGCCACCCGCATCCCTGACAACTGGCTCTCTTGTGCACAGCTCCTGGGGAAGGAGCAGTGAGACACAAAGCCCTTTCGCTTGCATCTGTAATTTCCTAGGGCTGGCTTTCAACTAGGGAAGCTGATGGAAAAAGAGCAGTGTGTGTAGCCAGTGTTGCTTTTGTGGCTCGGCCTCCAGAGCTGCAAGGATGGCTTTTGAGGGAAGGGCTGCAGGTACCACTTTGCAGTCCCTGGGAGAAGAGTGGACATTCAGCCTCACTAGCAAGGGGTGGAGAGACTAGTGCTATGAAAGGTAAATCTAATAGTCCAGCACAGGCTGAGAAGTCTCCACCAGAAATCACAGTGGAAAGAGGCTGCACTGATGTCTCCACTCCTTTCCCTCTCTTCCCTCCTGTTGCCTGCCCATGGCACACACACTGGGAGCAGGCCCTGCTGCTGTGCTCCCTTGGCCTGTGGAGCTGCTCTCTGAGGCAGTGTGGCATGCTCCCTGAGCTCTGAGGTGGAAACTTCAAGCAGGCATCTTGCCTTTAGCAAAGGACTGTGCGGAAGGATGGATGCAAAGAATTATGTAAGGAAAGGGAACATATAATGTATTTTCTTCAGAAAAAGAGAAGCAGTTGTAGTGTGTGAGGCAGCTTTTGTGCAGGAATAGTTGCACTAGTTTTGCTCATGAGTTATTGAATGAACAATTGGGTGCTGTTTTCCTGCAGCTTCTGTAGTTGTGCTGTAGGGCCAAGACAAACAGCTCCTTGCTTGTTAAGAGCAACAGTAAATCCTCATAGTCCTCCCTGTGCATCCCTGGTTGCCCTGAGAGTCTCTGGGCTGGTTTCTGCTGGCAGATATGGGGTTTTCCTAGAGCAAGGTAAAGCCATGGCTCAAGTCCTGGCTCTGGCTCGAGGAGCAGTTCTCTGTGAACAGGATTTCTGCTCACTGTTACTCAATACCTTGACAGGGAATCCAGTTTAACTAGAGCAAGACAGCTTGGGAACAGCACAACTGTTGCCCTGTAGATTTGCTTGCTGCATTATCCTGAAATTACAAGCTCAGTAGATAAGAGCTAACAAATTCTGTAACCCTGAGCATGTGATGGAGCTCTTATCTACACCAGTGGAATAGTTGGGTTGTTTTTTGTTGTACCCCAAAAGGAGATGGTTATGCTGATTTTCAATGAAACCGTGCCCTGGGGCCCAGACTGGCTGTACTCTGCTCCTGCTGGCTCCAGCCCTTGGAGCAGACCCTGTGCTGCCAGAGAAGATGTCCTGGAGCTCTTGGTGTCACTGAACAGGCAGGGGCTGCTGCCAGCACTGAGAGCTGCAGGAGGCAGCAACTCTTCCTCTGCCAGGGTCTTGCTGTCCCATGAGAGCTGGTTGAGCTCTGCTCTCTGCTGGGAAGGATGGGAGGGATTTTGGTTTTGTTCATGTCCTCCTTATTCCAGGACCGCCCCCCACCCTACTTCAGCAGCAGCCAGCAGCTGGTGGGACCCCAGCATGGAGCCTCACGGCTGGAGAGCACTGCTGAGAACCCCGGCATGCAGGTGATGGCAGGGTCCCTGCTGGGAGCTGGGTGGGAATGGTGCTCATGGGCTTGGAGAGAGACTCTGGTTATGGAGTTTGCCTGGGGCAAAAGGTGCTGGGCAGCATCTTCTGGTGCTATCCCACAACGTTGGGAAGTGCTGCCAGTATGTAAAAACCCCAGGGGCAGGCAGCATGTAGAGGGAAGGAATATTGCAGAGGATACCACAGTGCCCTGAGGGGTTTGTGCATGAAGTGCCAGTGGTAGATCCTGGGGGCTTGGGATCCTGCAGCGCAGGTCGTGGTGTAATTGCCCCCTGCGAGGGTGGATATCCTCTCTGGGTGTTCAAAGGAGCCTACAAGTACCTACAGCTTTGAACCCTGAACCCTTAACTCAAGGTTGCACCAGGACATAAACTTCTAGTGATGAGAGCCACCATCACACTGACCCTTTTCTGGGAATGCACATTTCTAGGGAGATGAGCTCTTCTGTGTCGGACGCCCCAGCACGTACCAGCTCCCGTCCTGGGAGCAGCCCCGCCTGCCCAGCTACGAGAGCGTGCGGAAGAAAGATCGCCAGCGAGAAATCCATCAGATGATTGCCGACAGGTTTGGGCTGTGGGCAGAGCCATCCCAGGAGGTGAGCTCCCCTCCCTGGAGTGGGAGGCTGGCAGAAGCCCATGGCAGTCACCCATGTGGTTCATATCTGTGTCTTGCTTCACAGTTGGTGGTAGCTGAGGACTCTGTGCTCTGTGATTGCCTTCCAGATAGTTTTTATCTCTGGGAAAGCACAAAGTGTATCAGGAGGCTCCTTTGGTGTACATCTGTGCTGGTTAATGATCCATCTCTCCTCCCCTGGTGCATTTGCAGAAATGCCTGTACCAGGAGGCAGGGCAGAACCCCACGGAGAAACGGCAGGCTCTTCAGATCACCTGATCCATACAAGTCCAGGCTGGGAGTGTTATTTTTGGATCTCTAAGGCTTTCATGGGTTCTTGCTTCCTTCTCCCTGCAGGACACTCCTGGGGACATGCCTTGGTATTACCTTGAAGTGTTTATGGCTTATTTATGAGCAGGAGGCTTTGCTTGTTATGATAGTTAAGATTTGCACTCCCACAATGTAACAGAGAAAAGTGAGTGCATCCTGCTAAGTAGGTCCTGTGGCAGCATCCTGAGATGCTCCCGTTCAGAGACCTCATTGTCTAAAGCAGGACAAAAACTTTTGAAACCCGAGTGAAGCATTAGAAGTTCACTGATTTACCTGGATTTTGAGCTCTTAAAGCTGCACCATAAAGCCTGGCATAGTTAGCCCTTGCCACTCAGTGTTTGGAGCTATTTCTAATGCCTGAAAAGTTCCAGCTTGATATAGTGGAAGGTGTCCCTGCCCATGCAGGGGTCGGAACTGGATGATCTTTAAGGTCCCTTGCAACCCAAACCATTTTCTAATTCCATGAAACCTGGGCATTGAGGGCACAGGAAAGTAAAGCTCCAAAGACAAGTAGTTGAGGAACAGCACTGGAGGCTCTTCCCACAACATTGCCATGCCACTTCCTGTCACCTGTGGGAAGAAAGCTAGCACAGCTCTGCCAAAAGAAATGTGACAAGGCCTGGAGGTTCCTCTCTGTGCAGTGAGACTTGGTGCCAAAACCTGGGTACAACACCTGGTTTGTAGGTACTTGTGTAAATCCTAGTAATTTTTCTTTAGTCAAGGGAAAACAAGTGACAGGCCTCTCCCAACAAAAGTCAAGTTTGTTCTGGCCTTCTGCCAAGTCCTTGAAAGGGAACAGGGAAGAGCAGGAACATCGCACAGAGTGTGAGGTGAGAATGTGTCTCTCAGCAGGTTTGTGCCATGTTCTCATCTCCAGGTGTTCCCCAGCCTACAGCTGGCTGCGCTGGGGGACTGTGGGGGTTTAATTTCAGGCTGGTGGCAGTTGTGAGCATTTTCATCTGCTCTGTAAGAAGAGGTGGGATAATCTCCTGGTTATTTCTGATCCGCTGTAATGCTCTTTCTCTCTCCTCAATAGATGCCACCTCCTTATGAGCATGCTCTGAGGCATCCTCCAGCTTTCTCAGGAACAGGAATAAGCTCAGAGACCTTGGACAGACATGGTGTTCCAGACCCTTTCCATGCCCCCCTCAGCTACCAAACTCAGCGGAACACTGCGGTGTAAGGCCTTGGCCTAGTGTACTGCTGCTTCCTGTGCTGTCAGCAACTGAAGTGCCTGGGATACCGTTTTCCTCCACAGTGAATGGCCAAACCTTCACCCAGATCCACAATCACCTGAAACATAGGCAAGACCAACCCAGCCACCAGTGACATCCCTCTTGCAGCACAAGAACAACCACAGAGCCATTGCTGGGTACTGCGCTGAGCAGAGGAACCAGGGACATCTGCTCAGTCTGGCAAACACCAAAGGCAAAGGTCTAGCTGCTGGAGCTGCACAGGGCAAAGCCAAGGGGAATGTCTGCTAGGCCAGAGCTCCTCAGGAGCAGCATTTCATACCTCTGTGAGGCAGTACTGCTGGCTGTACAAAGGATCAGACCTCAGGCACTGGTGGTATTGTGCTGCTTCACCTGTTTCTTAGGTTAGCAAGTGCTTTACTGTATCTGGATTACCTGCCAGGTGGAAATCCTCACCTGTGAGTGGCAGAAGGGATGTGCTTTGGAGCACTGCTGCATGCTCTGGCACCAACAGCCTCTGTGACTGACAACAGTTCTGTACAGAGCCCACACACGGATCTGGAGAGGTTCCATGGGTTATACCCAAATAGAGACCACCAAGATGAACCATGGGGCTGGATTTACAGGCTGGGAAAGGACAGATGCACGGACTGAACAGCTGGAGGTCTACATGAAGATGTGAAGCACAGGTGGACACGTGGCTGACCCAGTTCACCTGGTCTTCTGCAGAGCAGAATTGTCTAAATAATGTCAACACTGGTGTCCTTACACTTCTGATTTTGATAACCTGTTTTCTACTGCAGAGTCAATGTTTCAAATTGTTTACAACCCTGTAGATAAAATGAGATCAGTTTGGGCACAACACATTGAGGGTCCTTTATTTTGAGCAATATAAGCTCAAAAATGTCACAAAATGACTCAAAGATAAAAGGATGAGTATCCTGGGTAATGCTTTATCATACACCTCCAGCTGCTGAGGCTTCAAATACTAGTCCCAATTTGGGCATCTTGCCAGGCCCCCTGAACTCAGTAATGAGCTAGAATTAGGCCTGTGAACTTTCCTCACATGGCCAGTGAATGGCACACTCAGATATTTAAGTTAAGCATTGAGGTGAGTGAGCTAGAGGGAAAAATCCAGCTTCCAGGTACACAGCATAGGTGCATGTGGAAAAGGATCTGTTCTGTAGTATTGTGAATTAAGGTACAAATAGAACAGTAATGACTAAAAATGAGCAAAAATAGAGGGAATTATTAGCAGGACAAGTACTGGCACAAGAGTGATTGTAGAGGGAATTCATCCAATGGCACAACAGACCAGGCTCTCCAGATACTACATGACCATGGTAACATATTCCATGAGCAGCCAAGACCTTCAGCTGCCCCACAGCATTTATTAAACACTCATAAAAATGCCAGCAGATGATCTCAGTGCCTGAACACAGATCACAAGCACTTCAGGAACAAAACCAAATCCTAGAATGGTATCTTCAGAGCCACTCTTGTCCTCAGATGCCAGTACAGTGTAGAGGTCCTTTCCATCTGTGCCCACATGACACAGCAGGTTCACAGCATGTTGACGAGTTTGAAGCTTCCTACCTCTGTGGTAGGGACAACACTGATAAAAGTTTTATAAAGGACTGCTCCTTTGGGCAGCTGGCAGATCACATCCCTGCTCTCGCTGCTGCGGGGTGGGGGCACGTAGACCTCTTTGGTGTATCTCACAATCCCATCCTCCAGGGCATAGAGTGTCTTGTTACGGCCCATCCCCACCTGGGAGAGGATGAGGAGCATTAGAAAGGAGAGGCTGGACATCCACAACTAAAGCAGATCTGAGCATTGGTCTGCCTTGTTTGATATCCTGGCTTCAACAGCATCTGTTGCTTTATTTTTTTAAATAAAACCACACAACTTGTTTCCAGCAACCAGTTTGCAATGGTGCTCAGTATGAGACACCCATTCCACCCTGAAGCACAAGTGCCCAGTCAGGTCACAGAAGTGTTTGGGACAGCAATTACTTGCAGACCTTCCCTGAGTCCCATGAACACAGGTGAGGCTCTGAGCAGGCTCTGTGACTAACACCACAGAATACAAGGATGAGCATTAAGAATGAGACTGAAAGAGAGGAGGCAGTGAGTGTGGGGCTCTGAGGGGGCGGGGACTGCTGTTCTCAGAACCAAATAGAGAGAAAAGGCCTTACGTGAGCGCCGGGATGCCAGCGGATCAACCGCTGCGTAGCCAAAATGTTTCCTGCATGGACAAATGCACCTGCAACAGAGTGACACAGTCAGGCTGCAGAGAAAGAGCTTCCAGAGCCCTTGCAGAATACAAATGATTCTGGGACTTATAAATCCCAGCTTTTGTAGGCATTTTCTAAGGAAAAATTACTTCAAATGTTAAAAGCATCTGAACAAAAATGCTGTTAGCAGGAAATAAAAGGGCAATGGATAGACCATGGCAAAAAGTCAAATCTCTGAAAAGATTGCTTCTAGGGTACAAGGCATTTTCTGGCTGATGAAGGCATTTGTTTTACTACATTTACATTGATATGTTTCCATCAGCAAAGCTAGTAATTATTAAGCACTCAACTGCAAGAATCTGCACTTTGGCTTCTGCTAAACTTTGTAATTCACTCCTTTGTAAACACTGGAAATGCTCAGTTTTTCCACTCAGTGTGGGGGGAAAGTGCAGTGCAGTTATGAGGTGTCTCACAGTGTTCCCTCCTCCTGGGCTCTTTGGAGAGGCAAAGTTAGAACCAAAGTACATTTTCTGTAGGCAATTTTGGCTGGCAGCTGGCAGGCTCATGGTGGGGGGAGCTGACTCACCCTGCCCTCCCACCAACAACCCTTGATCATGAGGTTTCACTGATCCTCCCCTTCTTTCTCCTGGAAAAGTGCCCTGCCCACCTCTTCCTGAAACACTCAACAACTGACACATAGCAGGGGAGAGAAGCTCCCAGTGAAATATAAATAAGACACTGAGACCTACCTTCGACTTTTTTGAACCCATAGCGTTTCCCTGGGCTGCGGCCACCTAGGTTTTTCGAGCTGCCCCCACTTTTCTTAGAAGCCCATCTGACAGCAACCAGGCTTGTATGGTGAGTGGTTAGAACTAGTTTAGGAGAAAGAACAACATCAGCTGGAAAAACTATCATACATAATTCCTTCTGTCAGATGTAAAGGAAGACAGGCTTTAAAATTAAAGGCAAAGGAAAGCCCTGGAAGAAACAAAAAGTACTTCCAAGATAAATTAGACCAAAAGAGCCTAAGTTCCTTGAAAAAAGGCCACATCTCAAATGCTGCTGCTGCCCAGGTAAGAATAAAACTCTCAGCAACCATGTTAAATCATGTGCACAAATTTCTGTTTCATTCTCGTAAAATGCAGCACAGGTGTCATTGGTTGCTGTGGATTGCTCTTACAGTGCTTTGAGAAAAGATGGGTTGTGATTTGTTTCAGTTTCCCCTTTGACCAAATGGAACTCACTCAGACAGTTACATCCTGAAATCTTATAAATAAGCAGACTCCAAGTCTGGAAAATATATAAACATCTATGACCAGCCAGGAAGAGTGTGAGGAGTATCCTGAAGGAGTATAAAGGTTGAACTTGTTGGAGGTCTTTTCCAACCTTAATAATTCTGTAATTCTATGATTAAAGGCTCTAGGAAGGAATACAGAGCCCTGGGAGTGGCAAAAAGGTAGTCTGGAGCACAGTTTTTTTCATTAACCCTCCCAGTTTAAGGGAAGTGTTTAAGGCTGAACAGGGCTTGGAGCAACCTGGTCTAGTGAAAGGTGTCCCTTCCAATGGCAGGGGGTAGGAACTGGGTGATCTTTAAGTTTCCCCCCAACGCAAGGCATCATTATCTTAAAATTCTCTTCAGTACCACCTCTTATGCAGGTAGGAGACAACCCTAATTTTTCTGAATTCCTCTATTTAGCCCATTAAGCAGCAGGTTAGTGCAGAACAGTGGTTATCTTGTTTCCTTAACCTGAGCGAAACCACTAGTTTAACCTAATTAAATCATCATGGATACTCAGTGAGCTGGAAATGTCCCACTGCTGGAAGTGTTCAATCACAGGCTGGATAGGGTTTACTGCAACTTGGTCTAATGGAAGGCATCTCTGCCCATGGCAGGGAATTGGAACAAGATGACCTTTAAGATTCCTTCCAACCCAAACTTGTCCATAATTCTAAGAAATACTGTTGAGGAAAGGGTACAAATCCCCATTAATTTCAGGACATGACCCATTACGTAAAGCTTTTTAGAGATTTTACGATTTATAGGAAATTAGACAAGACGAAGCATAGCTACAGTTTTACATACACAAACCCGCTCATCGCCATCACCACAGCCTCAGCTCCAAGCAAAGGCGAAAGCCTCGGCCTCGCGCTATCGGTGGTGACGTCCCACCAGGGGCGCGACGTCCCACGGGGTGACCTCCCTGGGGCACCTTCTCCCGAGCTCATCCCTCCCGCTCCAAGGCCAGACCGCCGCTCCCCACCGCGCAGAGGGTAATGAGGTGACACAGGCCCACACTCACACAGCCGTCCCAGCGCCGCCATCTTGATGGCGCTGCTTCCCCCGCCTCCGCCCGCTGGGAAGGCGACGCGCGCGCGCGCGTGCTGGGAGGCAATTGGTCCGCTAGCGCCCTCGCTAGCGTTCGGACCAATCACTGCCCACTGCACGCGCCTCCGGGCCAACCAGCGGCCGGCGCGGGCTTTCCCCTCAGGCGGGCGCGGGTGCCCCTAAGGAGACGGGGGAGATGGCGGAGAGCGAGTCGGGATCTGAGAGCAGCGAGGAGGAGAACCTGCCCTCCTTCGCCTACCTGCTGCAGCCGTCCCCATGCCTCGGCGAGCCGAGTCGCCCGCGGTCGCCATCTCCTGAGCCTGAAGTGGCAGAGGTGGTCAAGATGGTGAGCAGCGGGAGCGAAGAGGGGGTGGACGTTGTCCCTTTGCACGAGAGGGTCAAGATGAGGGTGGGAGCGGAGCCTGAGCCTTTCAACCTGGGCGCTTATGATGAAGGTGAGGCATCTGGGCTTTGTGCTAGTGGTGACCTGATGGCTCCTGGGAGCGAAGGGCTTCGGCAAGACCTGACGCCGTCAAGAGAAGTAGTTTGTGATAGTGAGACTGGTACACGCGGTGTTGAGAGATCCTCCTTGTGCTCCTTGCCAGTCGACTCTGACAGGCCTAGTAGCCCCCCGGTAAGCAGAGAAAGGCCAGAAACATCGCTCCCTCTTAAGAAGCGACAATATAGTCAGAAGGAACGGGAGGCAATCTGCCAGAATGCGTGGCAGAGAAGGAAAGAGCAAGAAGCAAAGAGGAGGAAGCAGGAGGAGGAGAAAGAGAGGAAGAGAGCCGTTGCCAAGATGCTGAAGGCTCAGCGGCCAGGAGAGTGCCAGAAATACATAACAGTGGTGCTAGATCCAGGTAGTTGTCCTCACAGCCTGCTGCTGCCTTCTACTGACTGTTGTCTCCTCTCTGGAGGCCTGACCCATGCATCGATTTCAGTCATCTTACAGGTAGAAGGTGGTGAGCAGATCCTTAGTGCTTTGCAAGCTGCCAATTATTCCTGTGTGTTTGAGAACCACGCTGTTCCCTGCAGTATCACCTGGAGGAGAAAGACATCACAGGTATGTGAGCAAAATTTTGATAATTTCGTCCTTTTCCTCATGTGTTATTTGCAGTCATTAGTAATTGTATTTAGCAACCCAAGTGAACACCCTCTAATTTCCCTGCTCAGAGATCTGAGTGGGAGTCTGAGTGAATTCTAAACAGACTATGGCCTGTTTGTTTTCGTATCTGAACAGATGGGAGGAGGAGATGAATGGACAGAAGAACCAAATGTTCTGGTTCTGCTTGGCTTAGAGGAGTTTTTGTCCATGGCTCACAGCTACAAGCAAGTGAGGATGCTTATGACTTTTGTGCTCCTGAACATGCCTTGATGTAAAACCAGTGTTTTGCCATCCCTCTTAGTGGCAGGAAGGTTTTGGTGTGGGAGGAATGCAGGGTTTCACTGAAACAGAAATCTGGGTGTAGAAGCCATTAGTGAGCTGTATAATGTAAAGTTCTGACAAGCTTTCTTGCTAGTTAAAATTTTTCACACATTCCTCTGAAGAGTTACATTGTTACATCAAGTGGGGTTTTTTTTTTCCTTCTTTCTGCAGACCTACAACCAGGGCAATAATTTGCTATGCTTCTCTGTATACCTCAAGATTGTTTAACTCCTTGTTTTTCTCATTCATCTTTGTAGAATGCTGATGGCTGCGCAGAAAGGCAGAAGGAGACCCTGCAGAGCTATGTGGCTCATATGATGGAGAAAATGCCTGGGAGAATTCTGGCTCTGGCAGTAGTTGGAGTAGAAAATTATTTCAGGTCAGACTTCTTCCCTCCAAATGTTTCTGTGTTTTCTCTGGGCTTGAAAAATGCCATAGGTGTTTATGTCAATTCTTTCTAGCAGAGACTGGAGTATAAGAGGTATTCCCAGAACTGCTCCACCACTTTTTATACAGAAACAGAAGCAAAGGTCCATCCAGACTGTCACCCCAGTCTTACTTTACTCTTTTTAGGTCTCTCCAAGTTCAGCCAAAACAAAGGCTGCGACAGACAGCCACAAGTGGGAATCAAGAGAAACGGGGAGAAAGGAGAAAAAAGGAAGCTAAGGATTCTAGCTTGGACTTATCCAGAATGGATGTGAAAGAAGTGAGTGCTTTTAAAACACATGCAACCATCATCTGTTGTCTCCCAGTATTTGAACATTTGACCCAGTCACACAATTTTGTACATGGGAGTACGTGGCTTTCATTATTCATTTGTCCATCAGTCTATGGACAGAAGTCTTTGGGTTCAGCTCCCCACTGCTCAGTCATGTACCTGTTTCCACAGAGACTGATGTGTCTCATTCACCTGGATACTGATGTCAGTCGCAGCACCTCTTGCCCTTCATGGCCCATTGGCAAAGGCCACTGGTGGTGGCTTGTTTGTAACAAGAGCCACGGAGGAGCTGAGGCAGCTTAGAGGACACTGAGGTGATATTAACTGTCAGGAGACAGACTGCCCCTAAATACTTCAGTGTCCTAACTGTTCCCAAAATTGAGAGTGAAGGTTCTTGTCCTACAGCAGGAGGTTTGTGACCCTTTTCTGCTTCAGACAAATATGGAATTTGATGCAGCATGACTGATTGTGCCATTTGTTATTCCCAATGGTGATACAGGCCCTGGTGGATCTGCAGCTGAGCACACAAGTCCAAATCAGCATTTTTGAGAGCAGTGAGGAGCTTGGGGAATATGCCACTATGTTCACAAAAGCTGTGGCTGAAGCACCATACAAGTGAGTAAGCAGAGGAGATTTGGTCCTACCTTTGGAGAGGCTGCACTTTGAGCTACTGGGAAGGAATAGAAGGTACAACACAGGGTATAATGGTTCCTAAAGGTGCAGGTGACAGAGCATCTGCTCTTGCAGCTCCTTCAACAAAGGACTTGTTCTTGAAATTGATATCCTGCCCACAGAGGGGTCAGGACAAACCCTGGTTTTATAGTCACAAGCTGGTTTGGGTTGGAAGGGACCTTAAAGATCATCTAATCCAACCCCCTGCCACGGCCAGGGACATCTTCCACTACACTGGGTTGCTTAGTGCTCCATCTAACCTGACATTGAATGATTCCAGGCATGGGGTATCCGCAACTTCCCTGAGTATCTGCAGCTTCTTTGGGCAATTTGTTCTGGTGTCTCACCACCTTCGGGTTTCACACTGAAGCCTTGACATCAAGTAGAGCTCTTGTTCTGAGTCAGATTTTTGGAGTGGGAAGGGAATGCCTTAGAGTGCCAGATTTTCTGGCACTCTAAGGCATTCCTTAGATCTTAGAGTGCCAGATTTTCTTCTTCAGTGTGAAATGAAGAGACATGCCTGATAATGAACCACTTGATTCTTTCCATTGATAAGGGAGGACAGCAGCTTGTTGCACAGTGATAGCTAAGAAAGCCATCTTGCGCAGTCTCAAGCAATCCTGGCATTCCTATCACAGCAGATGCTGGATTTTCATGTCAGCTATGACAAGAGATGAGCTCTCATTAAAAATGACATCTAAAAGTGCTTTGTTATGGTTGACAGCCAGAAGGTGAATTCTTGTTTACCACTTTGTCTGCAAGTTGGCTTGTGTCAGGATTGCTGCTGAGTATGGGATTGTTTATTTTTCAGGAGCAATCTGGGTCTTAAAGAAATTGCTAGTGCATATAAAGAAAACAGGGTCAAATTATTCATGTTTTCTTTGATGCCGGTTGTGTCTCTGACAGCTCAAGTGGGGGACGGCGCTCTGACAACAGATGGCAGGGACAGGATTTTCTTCACAGCCTCATTGTCTCATTTGCTTCCTCCATTTCTTGTTCTCCCTAGGCGAGAGCGAGAGAACACAGGGTTCTCTTTCTACTTGGAGAAGGATTGTTGCAGAGGGGTGAAGGTGGATCCTTCTGGAAAGGGTCTCTTGAAAGTTTGGAAGAGGCAGATACAGCAATTTAACCGTGTCAGCTCTGAGATGGCTGAGGCTATCGTGTCTGCCTACCCTTCTCCTCAGCTTCTGATCCAGGTGAGGATGCCTCAGGGATACCCAGCACTGTGTGCAGGCAGCCAGCTCATGCAGGGAGTGGAAGAAATAATTTAATGAGTATTAAATTAGACACAGTGATTCTGCATGAGCGGTTCAGTAAGTTAGCGAAGGAACTGATTCCTTGGCATCCACTGGTCTGGCTTCCCACTGAGGGAGCAGCACTGGCTTCACTCTCCAAGCTCACAGATGGGACTTGGGCAGAGACCAAGTGAAAAATGAGTGGACATTGTGGAAGGGCAGAGCAGGTACAGGTGCATAGCTTTGATTGGTTTTTTGAGCAATGGATGCAAGTGGGTGATCCCATTGTTGCCTTTGTGTTGCTTTTAGGCCTATGAGAAATGCTCCTCGGACCAGGAGCGGGAGAACATGCTGGCCAATATCCCTGTGCACCGTGGGGAGGGTGTGACGGCCACCTCCCGGCGCATTGGGCCGGAACTATCCCGACGCATCTATCTGCAGATGACTTCCCATGATCCCGACCTCTGTCTGGATTTTACTGGGTAGCACAGGGAAAAAGGGTTGTACCGTTCAGTTAAGTGTTCCATTTTGGATTTCACTGGGTAGCTCCAGGGAATAAGGGTTTTTACTATTTGTCTGGTCAAGTTTTCAGTTTTCTTCTGTGAAGAAGTGCTTAGATAACACTCATTGATCCCTGTTTAAAGACTTGAAACACATTAAGACTTTATTGTAGAAGGAAAAAAGTTGGATAAAGTTGCTGAATAGCAGGAGTTTACACAAGAAAGATGGTGAACATCTTCCCTAAGCACATGAGTTGCACACAGCTTATAGTACTGATGTTGTTTCATTTGTCTTTCTATAAAATAAATAATTTTGAAGAATAACCTTTGCTTCTTAACGTGGCGTCTTGAATATAGACAGGTAGGTCCTCTGTTAAAAGGAATACTTCCTGTTGCTCTCCTGAACTGCAAGGACTTACCTTCTCCCTCCTTTGGGACAAATCCTGAAGCTAGAGTGACATGGTGCTGCCCCCCCAGCACCTGCTCTAGCGAGGTGAAAGAACTTTACCTCGCAAAACAGTCTCTCATTGTTCTGCTGTAGCAGATGGGAATGAGTAAGACTAATTTTCAGATACAAGTTTAGAGTGCTCTGATTCAGTCTCCAGATGGCTTAATCTAGAGAAGGTCTTGAAATCTGATTATATGTGCTGGAATTATGAGGTCTAAACAGTTGGCAGAAAAAGCTTCCTTTTAATTAGATTGGGGACCATGGCCTGTCCGTGCAGCCATCAGCACTTGTGTGCACACAAGGACAGCTGAGGGTTTTTGTAAGAGCATTGCTGAGAATTAAACTGCATCCCATGTGTGGAAGTTAACTCTTTGGAACCCTGCTGCCTCCAGTGGAAAAATCCCTACCTACCCTGCTTGTTCCAGGCATCCAGCTGGGGCCCTGGCCTGACCAGAAGTGCTGCTAACCTGAATCTCTAAATTGTATAAGCCCATGCTTGCCAACCTATGTAACACTTATCTGGATGTTGGCAGGAAGGGCTGCATGGAGGAAACATTGCTTTAGATGCTGTTTGCAATTTTCCTGAACATTTCTGGATAGAGAGTAAGGATATTTTAAAGAATGGGATGAGCTAGACACCCAAAGCAAAGCTTAAAGGTGTTTGAAGGAAGCTTTGAGAACATGCACCCTCCTGAGGCAGAGGCACCCCTTCCTTCCTTTAATCTGACACTTGTGCTGCTGCTCTCTCCTGTGCGATATTCAGGGAACCACAATCTTATCATCAGGTTACAGAAAAATGAGGGTTTACTGCTGTGATGGTTTCCCCATAGCACCGCTTCTGGCAGCAATAATCCCAGGTATGAGAAGAGGGAATGATTCTGGAGACCAGTGTAGAATGTCTCAGTGGAGTCTGTAGCACAGATATTCTCTGAAACTTGCACTTCATTTTAAGAACTCACAAAGCTCTTAAGGATATGAAGAACTTCTGCTTGATGGGAGTTAAGGAAATTTTAAAATGAATTTTAAATAATTTTTAAGGAAATTCTAAATAATTCACAGACCATTGCAGAGGTGAGTTTTCCTCTTGAGATGCAAACCACCAAACCTCCCAGCCTTTCCCCAGCCCCGAGGCTTCCCGTTCCTGCCAGCAGTGCTTGCACAGTGCCACCCAGTGCTGATTCTGCAGCTGCAGCAGGCAGGAATTATTCCCATGTACTTGGAAATCATTTAAAAGGCCTAATTAAATTGAAAACTATGTTAATAATATAAACATCCAGTTCAGACAAATTGCCATGAAAACTACTGTATTGAAAATTTTCAGCTTCTTTCAATAGCACATCAGCCTCTTTGCTCCAACATAGGGATGCACAGCCATCCTACATGCCTGTAATTGGTCCTGGAGTGTGGCCTTAGTGTATTATTCCCATACAGCCATACCACCATTTTTAGCACAAACAGAAATGAGAGCAAGGAATGGATATGTATTAAAAACCTTCTACCTCTAGCTCAGAGCTACAGCTGTCTCACCCAGATGATGTGAGGGCTGCTTGTTCCCATTCCTATAGACTGTCAGCTTCCTGTACCTCACAATCCTGGTGGACACAACTTGGAGGCAAGGAGTGGTAATAAGTTTAGGTTAATGTGCACAAATAATGGGAGTTACAGGCCAACTGAGAGACATGCACAACAAAGATAGTTTGAACAATAGCTCTGCTCTGTGGAGTGGACCAGCAAACCAACGCTGACTGGTTCAAAGCAGTTTCATCAGAACACAATTCCATAGGAATTCTGGCTGCGTAGATGGTGGAAGGAGATGCTGATGAAGCAAGTGCCCATCCAGGACAATCACTGGTGCGAGTTGTGCTGTAGCATGTTCTGCAGGGTTTTGTGGTTCTGCAGAGCAGCCACCACGTCCTCGTAGAGCGTGTTCACGCTGACGCACAGAGGTTGATGCTGCAGCTCCGTCAGCTTGCAGGCAGCCAGGGTACAGAGGATGCAGAGCAGCACAAAGAGCAGGACTCTCAGCACTGACCGCGACCACGAGGGCTTGTGCCGGGGAGGCTGAGGGGGACGGGAGCTGGAGGCCGGCTCTGCAGTGAGAACGTGAACAGGACAGAATGTGAGGAATTAATCAACTATAACAGGCTATGCTCACAAACAAACCGTTCAGGTAAGATACTTAATCCTCTGCTGCAGTTGGCTTTTGTTGTGAATTTTCATCACTTAGCTCTGATAAATAAGTAGATGTGCAGGATGTAACTGCTTAGAATGAAAAGTTTCAGATCCAGTTTCATGGGCAGCAGTGAAGGGGGTGTAAAGCACCTCTGTGTTGCACAAGATCTGATTATGCAAATGCAGCTCAGTAGACATAAAAAAATGAGTGGAGGGAAGTTCTCATTAGGAACAGCTGGAGAACTTCATGACTTGTAGTTTTACAGTTCATAGTAACATGGGAAAAGGGCACAGCAGCAGAGTTTATGAGAACTCCTATAAGTTCCACCCTACCCTCTCCCACCATTCTCCAATCTCCCAGTACCTGGCCTGCATGAAAGCAATTCTGGCAGCATCACAATCTAATGACAATGAAACCTGACACAATCCCACCCAAAATAGACACTACTTACTTCGGGTGTGCACTGTTTCCTTTTTAGTTTTCTTTTCCATCTCCTGTTTTGCAGCTTTCTGAGCATCGTACTCTCGCCTTCTGCGCTCCTTTTCCTCTGCCTTCTCTCGCTTCCGCAGTTCTCTCTCCAGAGCCTCCTTTGCTCGCTGTTCTGCTTCACGCTTCTTCTCCATTTCTGGGGGTTAACAGCAAGTTTTTCCCTTTTATGCAAAGGGTTGTCACTGCCATTTTCCTTATTACCTTATTATCCCAACTGGAATGAGGAAACCAATTAAACAACTATCCTCTTTTATTATCATTTTATTTAGTATTACATACCTTGCATTTTGCTGTGCTTTTCTTTCATGTTTTATAGGTAACCTATAGCACATTCCTTCTAGAGATTTAACTATTCCTCAGGCCAAGAAATCACATACACTATCCCCCTGCTATATTTCTCCCTCCAGCCCTTTTACCCTACTATTCCCTGAGTACTTTGGGTTTGGGTGGCTACAAGTATGCGTTAGATGGCAATTTATTAGATGGTGATCAGAATGTTTGGGTGTGTTAGACCAAGAGCAGTCCTCAGTAGACAGCACGTGGGGGCTCTTTGTCCCTACCTCTCTCTGCCTGGAGTTTCCGCTGCCGTTGTTGATCTTGCTCAGACTGGATGGCTTTCATGTGCTGCAGTACCTTAAATAGCCAAGAAAACAACCTGAGGGCTGTGCAGAAGCCTAGTGGCACAGCCAGTTCAGAGCACAACAGATGGAATGTAGCTGAGGATAGGCAGCTGGGGCTGACCCCCAACCCTCACCTATCCCTACAGCTACGGCTCTGAAAAGAACTCACAACTTATGTGAGTCTCTGTTGTTAAAAAACAAATCCTCCCATTAAAAACAAACATGGCAAAGTGGTGCTCAGTGATTCAGAGGATCACAGAACATTTCTATTTATGTTTGCCAGAACTTCTCCAGAGGTTTTTGTACTATCAACACAAGCATGGATTACTATGTCTGATTATGCCTCCTTTCTTGGCAACCAGCATTTAATCCTCTCTTAACTCCACAAATGGAGAAGCATCCTCCTCAGCCAGGTGTTTGCTCTCCACAGGCACAGCAGTAGGGGAGTCAGTGCAGTCGACCTACACCTCACTCCCTAAAAAAACTTCATGCTCCTGCAGTAGCTGCCCAGCTTGCTAAGCAAACAGAGGAAGAATCACTGGCAAAGCCATGAAAGGAAAAAAATAAATTAGAATAAAATGAGACTCCTTACCTTGACAGCAGCCTGCTTACACTGCTTCTCATCCAGACAGTCTCCTGCCACTTTTGCCAGGACAGGATCCAGGGGATTGTCCTTCAGATCCAGCCACTTCAGGTTCTGCAAAAAGGCACAACAAAGGGGAGGCTGTAAGAGCACAGCAGTCTTGGAATTATTTAAGAGATCCAAAGCAGAAGCAAAGAACTGCTTAGTTTTCACATTCATGAAACAGGTACAGAAGATGAGCAGGGATGTTTTCAATAGATTGAGAGGATTTTTACTGGGCTGCGGTGCAGACCCAGCTGAATTTTGAAATGGGTAGTCAGCAGGATGGATGCTTTACCAGAGAAATCAACTTGAGCAGGATCACAAGACCCTGGGCTGCATCCCAAAGTTTTACGTAACTGCCCAGCAAACAATTTTACCTTGAGCTGTGCAAAGCTGACTGGCAGGGTGACCAAGCGGTTGTTCAGGAGGTCCAAGTGCTGCAGATTGACCAGGCGGCCAAAGTCCAAGGGCAGCTGTTGCAACCGATTTTTACTCAAATCCAGTTTCACCAGATGCATCAAACTGCAGAAGTCTGACTAAAACCCAAACAAAGAAAACCCAGAGAAAGCTGGTCAGCACCTTTATGGAAGAACCTAAGTGGGAAGTACGTGGAGACAGCTTGCACCTCAAATCAGGCACAAATCCTTGACATACTACAAGACTGTGATGGAGGAAAATCGCTCTCCTCCTCTGCCTTGGAAGATGGAGGTGAGACACGGTGGGACAGATAAGACAGGCCGAGAAGGTTATGGATGACAATATGACAGGAACAAACCCAAATCTCCACTGCTGATGAAACTCCTCTGTATTCACCTGGGGATGCTCTGGAAGGAATGTACTGCAATCTTCACACAGTTCAACCCTGTACTCTCTCCTGCCTCAGCCAAATCCACTGCCAGCACTGACCTGTCACTGACAACTGAGGCATTCAGCCACCCCAGGGCAGCGAAACTGCCAGTTCCACAGTGCCTGGTGAGCCTCTACTGAAGCACCAGCTATCTTTCCAAATATTTCCCAGCAGACTCATCCCCACGGAGGCTCTCTAGCACCTTACCGGCAAGGAAATGAGGTTGTTACAGGACAAATCCAAGACAGTAGCTTTCGGAAGAGCGGCCTGAAAGACAAATAAGGCACTGAATGAACATGGACATTCACCCGACCCCCTCTGACACCTGTTCTTCTTCGGCCTCTGCGGTTTCTCCCGCGTCAGTCTATCCATCCCCCGCGGCTGCTCCGAGGCCACGTCATCTCCGGATCCAGCTCTGTGTCCAAAGCGGTTCTTATCCCAGGACAGCAGTAACTAGCTGCTGCCGGGCCCGCGGGACACAGAACCTCACTGCTTTAAATACCTGCAGGCCACGTCACAAGCCCCCAGCACATCCGACTGCCCTACGCTGCCCCTTCCCGGGGGTCGGGAGCTGGTCCCCACCCCCGCCGGGGGGCCTACGGCAGGAGGCTCACCAGCTCCCGCACCGGCACTTCATTCAGGTCGCAAAGGCTCAGGTCCAGCTCGTTCCCGTCCAGCTTGTCCTTTAGGCTGAGCCCCTTCCCGCTGCCCCGCGACATGGCTCCGTCGGCGGCTGCCCACGGGAGATGCGGCTCGGCACGGGGAGGCAGCGCGGCTCGGTTCGGAGCGGCTCAGCACAGCTCAGCACCGCACAGCCCAGCCCGTCCCGTCCCGGCGTGGCACGGCCCGGCCCCGCCACCCACTTCCGCGGCCACGTCCTCGCGGGCCCGCCAGCCGCCGCCGCGGGGCCGAGCGCGCCCGCTGCCGGCCCGGAGCGGGGCCGCACCGCCCGCACTTGCACCGGCGCCGCTAAACGCCTACAAATTGCCTTAAGAAAGGATGTTATCTGATGTTTGATCTTTGCGTACTTTCAAACCTAAGCAAAAAGAAAGGAGATTTAGTCCCCGAGCAGAGAGCAGCTAATAGGCTCTAAGCGCTGTCTACCAACAATTACTTGTTGGTAGAATTGTCTTGTTAAGGTTTAAGGCTTGATCCGATGATCTCAGACTTAATGGGAGGTTAACAAAGCTTGGGAAGAAGGATGTGCTACTGTTAGCGGGAACAAGGAATGCAGGATTTATGGGTTACAAAGACATTAGGCAGAATCCCTAAGATAAGGAAGAAACGAATAAAGCTAACTCAGCAATTGGGTTGAATCAGCTCCAAGCAGGTAAAATGTAGTTTTGTCAGGGGCAGATTGTGACCACCTACTCATGGCCACAGACCCAGGAAACCCGCCAACCCAAAAGAAGAGAAAGACTAAGACTGGACTAATTAGCATGGGAAGCAGAAGAATCATTAAACAATGGAAGATAGAATACTAATTGATATGAGATCTAGGTAACTTGTAGCCAATGAACATTAATGCCTTTTGTTTGGTAAAATATATAAGTAGTGAAAAGTTTTGACAGCTGTCATGCTGGCTTTGTGGATTTGCCGTCCAGTGCAGAACTGTAAATAGGTGAAATCAAATACCTCAACTCTGGGTTTGGGTTGGCCTCTTGCACACTGGGTGGCAGAGCCTATTTTGGGACACACTGGTACAGCTCAGGGCATTCTTGCAGCTGTCCCACCAGCCCTGGAACCCTGGCCAGGTTGACAGGAGTTTAGATCTGGGCTACATGAAACAGCCCTGCAGAAGGCAGGAGAACTCCCAGCCTAGACCCATGAGCAGGGGAGGTTTTGCATCCAGTCACATAACCTGACACACACCACCATGCAGAGAACTAACTGGTTTATGGCCAATAATCCCAACAAAAACCCAGGGATGTGTACATTGTTTTGCAATATCTGATACAGCTGCTTATATCTGTCCACACTCTCCCTAATCCAGGGGGAGAATTCCCTCTCAGTTGGCCTGTACCATTACCCAACAATGTTTCTTCACAGGAGGAACACTTAATGGATATTCCTGCTTTGCTCCTAAGGCTCCAGTCCCACAAGAACAGAGCACTCTCCTCTGTGGAGAAAGTCAGTGAAAGAGAAAGGAGCCTGAGACAGAGCCAGATTAGTGTTACCTGGTACTGGGATTACAGCAAGGACTAACCATGAATTTCTTGACCTGTGTGCTCTTTGTGATGTTTGGGACAAACATCACAAATACACATTGTGAAGATGTTTGGGACAAACATCACAAATACACATTGCGAAGATGTTTTCATTACTGCAGCACATCTACCCTCTGGATGCATTAGTTCATTTTTAAGGTGCCAGTGAATTTCTTCCAACACCTAGAAACCAGCATTAGCTCAGTATTGAGGTAATTAAGGCCACAGGATTCTCTGAACAAAGGCACCCCAAAGCAGCACACAAGGATTTGCCTCATAGAAACTACAATAAAGTCTGCCTGAGGTTGAGGTGCTCCTGTCCAGGAGATTATGAAAGTTTTTCAGAGCATGTTATTGTTCTTCCAACTGTGATCAGAAATTACAGACCCCTCATCTGAGAGAAGTGAGGTCTACTTATCCAAGAATCTCCCCCCATACCTAAGCTTTTCACAGCAATGTTTGTTGTTGGAGGGAAGGGCCAGAGAGGACTTGCTCCAGAGAGTGGTGGGGAAGGCAAATCTCCAAGGCAGGCACTGATTACTGACCCACCCCTTACCCTGAGCCAGCAAGGGATTCATGTGATGTGCTGTGCTGTTCCTTTCCATGGCTGGGAGGCACCAAATACAGTCCTGCTCTGGAGAACAAAACCCAGCGGGGCTCTGAGGGGGCTTGAGCAAGACCCTTTGCATATGTAGGAAAGGTCTTTGTCAATGCAATGCTACAGAGACTGAAATCTGTGTTTTCATAAATCCAAGAGCCATTGGCTCCTAGCAAAGCCAAACAAGGGTGTAGATGGTTACAAAACCTACCTACTTACTTGTGATTAACAGATTTTAAAATCTTGATTAGAAATGAATGGTACCTTATGCAATGGTGTATGAAATGCTACTGCTTCAGGAGTCCTTTGCTTTGCTCTTTAGCCAAAACCAATACAATCTCAAACAAACATACCCAACTGTTAAGGTCACATTAATTTCTGCATAATTCTTGGCTTAATTCTTTCTTTGACCAGGATTCACCCTCTGGGCTAATGATCATAATGTGGGAAGATCAGGCCAAAAGTCATTTTTATTTTTATTTATTACAGGTTTGCATCAATTTTTTTTTTCCTCAGTGGTTATACAATACTGAGAGCTCTAATGCTCCATCAGCACAAGGACAGTTGCTCTGCTCTGGCCAAACGGTGGAAGGACAACTTCTGGCCACAGATGTCACATAGCTTTACATCCCCTGTAGGAATCCAGAAACTCACCTCGCTGCTGAGTTCAGTGGGACTGACTGGAAGAGGCTAGAAAGACTTTGAAGTTCCAGAAGACAAAGACAAAGCATAGCACAAGGCACATCTGTGCACTCTGTTAGGGGTTGCAAGAACATTAGCAAGGAGAAGGGAGCAGGAAATGCTGAGGGAAGTAGGATGAACACAGTTGATCTAATTGTGATCGAACAATCCTTACTGGGCCTGAGCTGACCATGCCAGCTTGGGGTTAGAGACGATTCCCAGACTCTTTGAAGATCTTTGTGACTCCTCTGCAGCCAAGGCAAATTTTTTACATTTCAAGGGAAAAAAGTCTCCCTTTCCGTAACAAAGAAGACATTGTCACTGCTGCCACCAAACAAATTCCTTGTGAACTAGATGCACATTGGGGAAAATCTTGTATTTCTACAAGTGTCAGACACTAGAGATCTGGTGGCAGTTGATTTTTCACTCTGTTACAAGCACATTTTTGGCTTTGATGTCTGAGATTCCCCATTCTGAGGTTGATATTTGTGCTCTTGTTCATCAGCACCATTGTGCTTGATGTGATACAGATACACTGTGTCGCCTCTTCAGCATCAGTGCTGCTGGAGAGCTCAGCAGCACCACGCTCCTTACCTGGTGCCTGCCCACACCTCTGCACTTAGGTGAGGGGGTCTCAGCTAGCCCAGCCCCGGAGCAACTCTGCAGTTCCTAGCTGGTCTCTTCTCCACAGGGAGTGCCTAAAGATGGTAGTGGGGTGCCAACTGATAACTTACTGAGGAGATAGGGCTGGAGGCCAGATGGTGACTCACAGGGCTAGGGCACCAAGTGATACAAGTGGAGACAGGTGGAGGCAAATTATGGTGTTTCTCTTGCACCAAAGTCCATCTCTACTCATTCGAGTGGAGGGGCTTATTCGGGGTGTAACAGTGGTTCAGTCAGGCTGGTGGAACAGGCTGGGAAGAAGAGATAATGGAGTGGAAATGTACAGGGAAGAAATTGTGGTGGACAGCTTGGGCTGGGGACCGGCAGAGGGCCTCCTCCCGGCCGGCGAACGGTCCCGGGACCGCGGGGAGCCGCGGGCGGGGCGGAGCGGGGCCGGGGCGGGCCATGGAGCGCAGCGCCCCCGAGCACCGAGCGGCGGAACGGGACGGGACAGGACAGAACGGGCCGGGTCGGGGCGTGCCGGGTGCTCGGGTGCTGCCGCCGCTGAAGGAATGGCCACGGCCCGCCTGGCAGCGCTGTCCCGGGCAGTGCAGCTCCTCCGCCGGGCGGGCGAACGGTGGGGAGCCCCGCGGGGCAGGTAGGGATGGGCTGTGGAACGGGAGGTGCGGGCTGTAGGGGCGGAGGGCTGTGGGGCTGTAGGGGGTGGGTAACTGTAGGGGACTGGGGCTGAAAGGGATAGGAATTAAAGCGGAAAGGGGGCTATGGAAGAGAAGGAATAGGGGCTATAGGGGATCGAGGGGCTGTGGATGAGAAGATATGGGGGCAATAGGGGGCAGAGGGCTCTGGGGTTGGGGATCAGTAGGGCACAGAGGCTGCAGAGGATGGAAACTATGTGTGATGGGGGCCAGGGACTATAGGGCAGCTGCAGAGTGCTGTGGGTGTCCAGCTAGGCCAGTGGCTGCATGCAGGGAGGGCATATTAGTCTCAATGTTTAACCCTTGCATCCCCTAAAACCCCTCCAAAGTGGCAGAAGGCAGGCTGTATCCCCTGGATCTGCTTTGCTCCAGCTTGGGAGTGGGCCGGGGCAGGCATGAGTCCTGAACAGCAGGCAAAGGGAAGTGGAGGCATTGCAAGGGCTGAACTTTGTGCAGCAGCTCCATCTAGATTGCAGCAATGTGAAATGTATCAAATGGCTTCCTCATCCTCTTTCAGGGCTCTGACTTGCAATCAGTGTCCCTGTCCCCCTGTGGTCCTGCAGCCCCCAGGGAGCTGAGTGACCCAGCAGGTCTGGGACACCAAGAAGCTCTGGGACTTGGGAAGTCAGGCCAGTTCTTTGCCTGGCTTTTCTTCAGCGCTGCCTTTTGGAGCAAGTTCATGTAAAAAGAAAAAAAAAAAAAAAAAAAAAACGAAATGGGAAGTTTCTGGCTTTGGGAAAGGGTCTGAAGGATTAGCTGATATTCAGAGTAATAATCACTGGGATGAATGACTTCCAGTGAGCAATTCCAAGAACCGGGTGGCCTTGTTTTTCCCAGACAGGGTTTAGGTGGGTTTTTTCAGCTGGTTTGACATTAGGAGTGAAGTGTTGAAGCCACTTCATCATAGGTGTGTGAAGATTGTCTTCTCAGAATCTGTTCTTAGGAAATAGGATGAGAAGGGAAGCATGACAGTGTTCACTGCAGCTCATTTCAGCCCAGAATTGAAACTGAGGGACAAGAACACAAAGCCCTTGGAAAGAGAGAGCATGTACTTAGAGAGTAAATTCTAGTAATGTTATAAAAAAAGTTTATTGAATTCTGCTCCTAGGCTTGTTTATCCTTTTGGCAGGGAGAGTGCAGAGGGCAGAGAGGTACAGTGGAAAACAAAACCAGAAAGTTGCTGCAAGAGGAGTCTGAAAACCCTGGGAACCTCATCTCTCCTTAAATGAAAATAATAATAATATTTTTAAAAAGTAGTAAGTATCTGATTAACTCTTTAGTCAATAGATTAAAGCAGAAGTGAGGACAGAGCAGAGTTAATTTTCACCACCCTTTAATTGCAGTCATATTACAGAAAAGACCCAAAAGCTCTTGTTTTGGGGAGAGATGCTCTTGGTAGATGTCCGTGAGCCAAGGAACTGGCAGAATCTGTGACCCTCTCCAAGTATGAACTCTGTATTTGGGACAATTCCCAGGCTCTGGGAAGGCAGGGCCTTTCCCACAGGTGCAGATGTGACGGCACCACAGGGCTGGTCAATGTCCTTCACATTACAAAGGGGACAGTAGCGTACACTCCCTTGTTTTCTCTCTCATCCCTTTTGATAATTTCTGTAGAGACTGGTAAAGAGTTAAAGGCGAAAACAGAGCTGGTTATCTTATCTCAACAACTCCAGACTGTTGATTTGGGCTGTTCAGAGAAAAATACAAACAGCTCCTAGGATTAGCCCAGAGTGTTTACCTCAGTCTTATCATTTCTGCTCCCTGCCATCAGGCAGAAGAGCTCTGGGATTGCTGGGATTTGGCTGCTCTTCCACCTTTTGCAGGGAAAAGGAGGAGGATGCATTCTTCCCAGATCTCTGATGTCTCTCTGTTGAGCTGCATTGCTGAATTTGAGGGTTCTGGAGTTTTGTATGAACGGCCTGTGAATGAGGCTGGCTCACTTGCAGGCTGTCTTGCTGCTGAAATGTGCTGGTAACAAAAGGCATGTGCTCTCCAAAAGCCATGGTTTACAGTGCTGACGCCCAAGAGCAAGCACAGTTTTATCTGCTCTCCTTTGGCTGAGTCAGGGAAATGAGAGCTGGTGTAATATCAGACCATGGGTCTTGTTTTATCTCCAGCAGCACCAGATGCTTTGTAGGAAGAGGTGAAGGGTGAATTGCTTGTTTTCTGTAACAAAGATGAACACAGGGGTTATTTCTAAATCTTTTGGACCCTTTCTTTCTAGAGGTCTCTTGATACATTCTCTCAGATCAGATACATACCCTTGCTGCTGGCTGTAGGTAGGAGGGAGACCAGCCCTATGTGATTTCCAGCATGATGCTGCTGATAATGAACATATCCTGTGTCTGCCTCCTTCATTCCACTCCCAACCCCCAGTGCTTCCAAAAGGCTGCTGTGTTTTATCCCACACCTTTCACTTCTGCCGCTGTCAAAGTGACACAGAAATGCTGAAGCACATGTGAATGTCAGACCAGAATTTGGGGAGCTCAGACTCAATGGCAGTTGAGAATTTTTCTTAATGCATTTGAAGAAATTGAGTTACTGCTTTGAGAAGAGTCAGTGACTCTGGCTTATGAGCATGAGATATCTTAGCCTTCTTAGCCTCTAATTTCAGCCTCATCATTTGCTGATGCTTTAATTTGAAAATGTGAATACTTGGGACCTCTGAGAGCAAGCTGTGTTCACAGTGTGAAATACTGCTGTATTTTCTCAGTATTTCTCAGCATGTGGCTTTGTAATGATATCTTTTACTACTCTTTGATGCACTATCATCCTCATGTTTGGGGGTAGGGAGGAAGCCAAACCATGAAACCTGGAGCTTTGTGCCTTCTTGCATTTAGTGTAAAAGTCTGGTTCTGAAAAGTCAGTGAAACCTTTTGGCTCTTCAGGTCTGGAAAATATTGAGCCAGTAAGCCCAGAGAGCCTGATCTGTGTAATGCTTTGTCAAGACATGACAATGTAAGATATTCCCCTTTTCACTGGCAGTGCAGGGCTGGGCAAGTGCCTCTTTGAAGGCTGACTGCAGAGACCAGGAGACTGTTTCAGCTGGTCACTTTGGGTTCTGATTGAATTTCCTCAATCTGAATTTTGTAGTATTTCTTCCTCTCCCCAGTCTCTTTCTGTGATGGTCTTTTGTTGTTTATTTTTCCCCGTGCTGAGCCTGCTTGGCTCCTAGTGCCCCCTGAGATGATGCTGGGGGGAAGAGCTCTTGCACAACCAGGTCAGCAGTTGCTCCCTGCCCTCTCCAGCCCTTCCTGGGCAGGAAATTTAGGGACAGGCTCTGCTGACACCGGACATGACTTGGCTTGAGGGAGATGAGAGTGTGACTGGCCCCATTAAGCGTTTTAACGAGCAACCTCTGCCCTCATGAGCTATGACAGGAGTCAGGGACTTCTTCAGTCTCCATTTCAACCAGCAAGTGGCTGTGGGTGGCTGTACTGGCTTTTACTGCTCTCCTAGGAGCATTCATCCTGCCCTTGCTTTAGGGAGAATTTTTTCTACTTTTTGATTTATAGAACTGATGTTTATAAAGGCCTTTCTTCAGAGCTGTCTTTCATCTCCTTGCTTATACACATGCTTTGCCCAGGAGTTTTCAAGCAATAGAAGGAAGTTCAGTTTAGCACTTGTCCTCCCTCCTCCTCGGGCAGTCTTACAGCCTTGATGTGAGTTGCCCAAGAGCTTGGTGAGAAGGGATGTCTGAACAGAGCCCGTGGGAGTTTGCACAATCCTCCCTCTGCCGAAAAGCAGGGGGGAAAAAGGGTCAGGTCATTCACTGTCTCTTGGAGCTGTACTCCCCCGAGGGTAAAATCTAGCTTTTGTTCTCTGAACACCGCCTTTCACTCCACATAGGAGGTAACTGCAGGCTCAGGCTTGTTTCTTGTGGGCAGGAAAACAAATCATTTGTCGCAGTAACACCAAGTCTTTGCAGAATATTGATCCCATAGTAGATGGGCATTTAGGCTGAGCTATTTTTCCTCTTTAACGCAGGGATTTCCCCATGATACACTGCGTTATAACAGCCTCTGTGCTATGCACTCTGCAAATGTACCTTGGCCCTGTCCCTCCTGGTTGTCTCCTAATGTTGGAATGGAGGAGCTGAAGTCATGGAGAAAGGCAGAGAGGAAATGAGGAGGGACAGAGAACATGGGGGGCTGCCTGGGGAGGAAGACAGCGTGTTGGGAGGTGGCTGCTGGAGTAGAGGGTGGTTTGTAGGAGATGGAGAGAGAAATCAAGGTAGGAATTGCAGTGCTCAGGAGCTGGCGTTTGAGGGGAGATTGCTGCATTTACATCGATGATCAAACCTCAGGGAAAGCCTTAATGATTTTAAAATGATTTTCCCTATTGTTGCTTTTCTTGACTCATTGACCTCCCGCTTGGCCTCCAGCACAATGTCTCAGTGCTTCTCCCCTGCCTGATTTTTACTTCTCAAACCCATCCCAGCTCTCCTCCTTCCCACCTGTCTCAAATTTGCAGTGGGGGCCATCTCCTCCCTTCTGTGGTATTGCCTTTGCACTTCTCCCCCCTCATTTCGCTGGTAGCTCCTCTTTTTATTGCTGCTGTTTCAGTTCCATAAACTCTTTGCATTCCAGCTGTCAGAGATGGAATGTGTACAGCTGATTGCTGTTGTAAACACAGAACATTCCTTTGTGGACACCTCAGTTACAGCTTAGCTTCTCTGAACTCTTCTAAACAGTTTTCATTCTGCAGGATTAGACTCTTCTCTGCTGATTGTTTTGGAGAATGACCTCTTTAATTTTAATTCTCTCTTTCTCATTTGTTTGCTCTTTTCAGCCAGTTGAGAGAGTTTATCTACAAACTGATTTGGCTGTGTTACTTCACAGCTATTTATACTTTTTAATGTTGCAGAAAGACCAAGCCCAGTTGCCATCTCTCCGTGAACTGCAGAGCCCATATTCTGTCCAGGCATGCTGATATATCTGTGTAGTTTTCAGTGCAGGAGAATGATGGTCAGAAAAGGCTGTGCCAGCTCTACAGGGCTGGTGCAGGCTCCTCCACCAGGTGTCCCATGGAGGGATGGATGCTCTGCCTGTTCTGCCTGCTGGTATAGACACACATGTGCGTGCCCTGGGGGTACCAAGGTTGTCCATGTGCCCCAAGCCGCTGCATAAACCTTCCAAGTCCTTTGGAAGTCTTCCTGATCTTGACCCACTGAAGCAGCTGCCTGTGGTTCCCACTGGTGCAGGAATGTGCATCAGGTATTCCCAATGCCATTGGCAGGCTGATAATCCCTCCAGATGGGGAGAACTGTATTGACAGGTTATATTAAATAGCCTCTTCTTTTTTTTTCCCCAGTGCCCTGCACACAAAGATGCCCTCTGTGTCTCCCAAGGTGACCAACAGCTACATCCAGGGACCCACAGACATTCCCCTTCTTGACAAAACCGTGGGCCAGTGCCTGGAGGAGACTGTGGAGCGCTTTCCTGACCGCGAGGCCTTGGTCTTTTGCCAGGATGGGGTTCGGAAGACATTTGCTCAGTTCAAAGAGGAGGTGAGTGCCTTGTTCATCCCTCAGGGGTTTGGATGACAGCGGCAAGTGTGATGGAGGAATGGGAAACATTTTCAGTTTCATTGCTCAGCTCAGGACTGAGATGAGTTGCGTGGGGCCCTTCATGCTGGTGCAGAGATAGGCATGTGCTGCCTTCATCCTTCTCCGAGCCTTGGGATGAAAGGGGGGAGGCGGCATATGCAAAATGCTAACATCCCATAATGAACATCCATACTTAAAAATTATCACACTTATCTGATGGGTTATGGGCTGAGTCATGGTGCTTTTCTCAATTAGAGTAGACTCCACCTTTTGGATTAGTCACTCTGGCTATCAGAGGTTCTGAGTGTGGGGAAGATTTTTATCCAAGCCTGAAGGCAGTGGAGCAAAGTAAAGGGCTAGGGCTCAATATCATATTGAGCACAGATGTGTGTGGGTGTGTGCATATATGAATATATGGTTCTGTTTTTGGAATGGAGGGACTAACTACCTGGAAAGTTTCTAATAAATGTATCAAATGATCTTTGATAGGAAAGAATTGTTTGGTAGGTTTTTAGGCTTACTATGGCTTTGGTCACATCCATTCACATAAACAAGGTTAGCTGTATTCACCCTAATTTTAAGAAGTAGGTCGTAATTCAGAACTAAATCAAATTGTTCCTTAAATTCCTATCTCCTACAAGGCAGATTTTATAAATTCAGAGAACTGAACAAAACTATAAAACCTTTCCCAAATGCCTCAATGTATTTATACATACATTTGTGAACCTGAAACATGCTTACCACCCTGCAAAATAAAGTAGTTGTTAATATAGTGGCTGAACTTGAGTTAACAAATCACAGAATCACAGAATCACAGAATCAATAATGCTGGAAAAGGTTTCAAAGACTGAGACTTTGGCCAATCACAACACTGTCAAGTAGGTCAGAGTACTGAGTGCAACATCAGTCATTTCTTTAAGGCCTCCAGAGAGAGGGACTCCAACACCTTGCTGGGAAGTCCTTTCCAATATTTAATATTTTACCTTTTCAGTGAAGAAATTCCTCCTGTTTCTAGCCTGACCCTAGCCTGGTGCAGTTTGTGGCCACTTCCTCTCATCCTGAACCTTGTTACCCGGGAGCAGACTCTGCCTGCCCCCTGGCTGCACTCTTGTCAGGGAGTTGTGGAGAGGAAGAAGGTCCCCTCTGATCCTCCTTTTCTCCAGGCTGAGCCCCTCCAACTTCCCCAGTCACTCCTCACAGGACTTATGAGGACAGGAACCCAGAACTGGTCAAAAATCTCTTGATAGAATTTTCTTCATCCAAATCCTTTTTGAAGTAAGTGATACCCAGAAGGGAGGTAGATCCAACAGTGTGGATGGGCCCGGCATATGGGTAAGGCTTGGTCCTAAGTGGAATTGATGAGAAACTTGGCAATAAATAGTCTTTGGGCAAGAAGTAACTTGCAACAACATAATTGCCTATTTTGATTTCCTTCCCACTTTGTTGTATTGTTCCAGGTTTGTTATTTTTATGCTTTCAGTCAACCTGCTCAGCAGGGGCTGGTCTGTGCTCCAGGCGCAGAAGGTGCTGCAGGCATGGGCTGATGGACTGTTCTGGGGAGACACAGTCTGTTGCATTTCAATTACAAAGATGATGCTTTTTCTCCAGAAAGCAGTGCCTGGAGACCAATATCCCCCACTGCATCCTGTGTGTGATCCTCAGGCTCTTGTATTTTTCAGGTGGACCAAGCAGCAGCTGGACTTCTGGCCCTTGGCCTGAGGAAGGGAGACCGGCTGGGAATGTGGGGACCCAATAAATACGAGTGGGTTCTTATGCAGTTTGCAACTGCCCAGGCAGGAATCATCCTGGTAAGGATTTTGCTTTTAGCAGTCTGTTGGGAAAGGAAATAGAGACAAAGAAGCAACAGGAAATACTGGAGATTAAAGTTTGTTTGTTTTTCCATGCTCTTCCCTGGCATGTCATCTATAGCTGAATCAATTATTTTAGGAAGACCTGTGCAGCTCTCTGCATCTTCATCCTCCATTCTCTAGGGAAGCAGGCTGCAGAGGGAGGAGGAGAAAAAAAGTGCTTACAACAGCTGTTAATAGGAGATGTGCTTTTCTCTACAAGACCATTTTTATGTGGGATGTTGCTGCCCTAACCAGTTACCAGCTGGTTAGATCCCTTTGAGATGTATTGCTCCATGGAACAAAGGCTCACTTAAAAATCTCATCCAGTCTGCATATGCCTAAAGCCAATTTTCATTTGATTGCATGAAAATACACCTTATTTAGGCAGTGTACTGTGTTGAGGTCTGTACCCTGCCTTCTGCTCCATTTCCTTCATCCTGGTTCATTCCAGTGTCTGCAGGAATAGGGTGGAAGGGTGCGGCTCGGTAGGAACCTGTGGGTGAACTTAACTCCAGTGGCCACTCTGTAGAGAGCTGGGTAGAAGGTGTTATCATGATTGTCCATCAAGAAACCCGACTTGCACAAGAATTTTGGTCTAGTTTAGTGGATTGGATCAGCTAGATAACTGGATCAACCCCTGTGAGACAGGAGGTCTGTTTTCTGTTCCTGAAGCTCTGTTTTGACTATGTGACTTCACATAAATCTCTTTTGCAATTGTTTTCTTTCACACAAACACAGAATTCAGATATATTTTCTGTGAATGCAGAATCCCTGTGGTGGTGAGCTGTTAGTTCTGTGTTGGAGGAGAGGCTCTGAGTATGGCTTAACCCTGGAGGAACTTTTCTGTTGGAGTCTGTGCTAGCGGGGAGCATGTTCAAGGCAAGGTGATCAAATTCTTGTTTCTGGCTCTTCAGGTATCTGTGAATCCAGCCTACCAGGCCTCTGAGCTGGAGTTTGTCCTCAGGAAGGTTCGTATGGCATGAACTGTCTATTGAAGGGGATTGGTGGGGACATGGTGCAGATGAGCCGCTCAAGATTTGGGTGTATGGGAAGAGCTGGCTGGAGAGCAGGGCTCGTGTTGGATGTGTGCAGGGGATGAAGTTGCAATTCTGTGGCCACATTTCTTGCTGTGGCTGCCACCCTGTCTGATGGAAACTACTGTATCCTTCTCATCCCTCTCTCTCTGCTAACAGCCGGGTACTGCCAGTACTACCCCAACCCAGCCCCCACTGTCAGCAATCATTTACCAGGGAATGGGGAAAAAATGTAGGACTTGATACCTCCTCTTTGCCCCTCCTGCTCAGGGCAAAAATCACCAGCTGGAATCTCAACCTTGAAAGTAGAACCTCAGAAAGGACCTCATTTTAACCTCAGAAAGGACCAGTCTACTTGGTAGCTTGATTTCTCCTTCCCAGGTTTGTCCAAGGCTGGCTGGCCTTGGATTTAAGCTGTTTTAAGTCCTAGGTATTGCCACTGTTTAAAATCTCTCTGCTGTCTGATCCTGCTATTTCATCTACCCTTGAATACTTCCCTGGGTTTGAGTTTGTGACGTGCAGAACACTGATCAATTTAAACTGTTCAGGCTCCCTTGCTCAAATAATGGGGAATTCAGATTATTAAATATTTGATGGCTAAAAATTAAGATTAAGCAGCTAATTTTTTCATTGTGATTTGTTCAGCTATAAATGAAAGGCTGATATTAGAAGAGAGAGAGCCACTTCTGAATGTTCCCAGCACCACCCAAGTTATTTTTGCCTAGAAAGTGGATAATTTTTAGCAAAATTCTTTTGTATCAGTAACTGTGTAATGGGTTGCTGGGCTGAAGTTTGAATTCTTGTTGCATCCTGTCTTTAATCCTCTCAGCAGTCCTGCTGGACACTCCTGTTCTCATGCATAGGGGTTGAACTCACTGCTGCAGTGGAGCACCATCTCTTCCAGGCTGGATGTCCTTGGGCTTTTCTGTCCTACTGGAACTCTGTTCTTCCCTTTTTCCCCAGCAAGGCTTTTGTTTTCATCTCCTCTGATTTTCTTCTCTAATGTAATCTGTAATGTTGATGGGATAAGAGCAGAAATGTGCTTCAGCTCCATTGGGAATTGCTCCTGTCTTTCCCTTCCAGATTTGCCAGCATTCCCAGCTTTATTATGCACCTTTAACACTGGGATCTCTGGAGTTCCTCATCACCCTAAGGATTTGTTTGTGTTTGCATTTATTTATTTGCATAATAAAATTTCTGAAGACTTTAGGGCTTTTCCTATTGGATCCTGTCCATCTGTGCAGTCCGATTGGTATCTATGGAAATATGTGTGGAATAATCATTCCTTGGATTCCTACTGTATTTCCAGGGCTTGGTAAAAGCAAACTGATATCAAGTTTTCATATTTTACATTCTTTGAAGACAGATCTGCTGCCATTCAGGTTGAGACCATGTGGGAGAGGAGGCCCAACCAGAGACTCTTTATCTTGTACAACATCAGCCCTTCAACCTGCCCTCCTCTCCCCACACAGCATCTATTTTTCAGAGCTGGTTCAACCAAAATTGTAGTTTAAAGGAATTAGTAGTAAAAAGTTGCAGAGGCCCAAAACAGCCTCAGTCCCCTGGGTTCTGGGCAGCCTGTTCCAGAAAATAGAGCAAATGTTTATCTTCCTTTCTGACAAAGCTCAGAGGGTACTTACAAATAATTTATTGGAGTAGCCTTTGTCTCCTTATTTCCCAGACTCTGGGAAAATAATGAGAACAGCTGAATAAATATGTAAATAGTTTATTCGACACAAATAAATTTTTTGGAAGATGAAAACAGTTTGCAAATCTGGGTCAAATTCAGAAAAATCTTCACTGCTGAAAAAGAAACAAAAATTCTTGGAGTAATTAAGGTGTTTTGTTTTGGGATTATGTAAATGTAAGAGTTGAATGAAAAATGTTTTCATTTTCAAAATAGCTAGTGCTTTAAAAAGAGGTGGAAAATTCTCAGGAAAAGGAATACCTCAAAAATTCCACAAAACAAACTTAGCTTGATTTAAGAGGCAGATTTTGGAAATCCTTGTTTTTCCAAATTTCCTCAAAAATCCTCATTCCAGATCAACACAAATTAACTTGTTTTAACTTTATTTATTTATTTATTCATATTTTGGGACTGGGCTTTTTTTTTTTAGATTTGAGACTCATAATCTGAAAAATCAGTTGTTTGCCTTGTGCTCACAACAAAGGGTGTCAGTCCTGGGCAAGGAGGGAACCTTAGGCTACAGCTCTAATTTCTTGACCAGCAAAAATCATCCTGAATCCAGCACTGAGGAAGAGCAAAGCACTGGCTGCACAGCTGGATCCAGGCTTGGGATGTTGGTGTGCAGTGGCAGCACAGCACTGCTTTGGGAATGCACAGCTGTAAGGGCTCATTTGCTTTAGTCATTGGGGAACCTCCCTGTTCCTGTACTGGGAGTGGCTGCTCTTTATCATGCCCTGACCAACAACCCGACAAAGCTGTTCATGAGTTTCTGTCTTCCTTCACAGGTTGGCTGTAAGGCACTGGTGTTTCCCAGTCAATTTAAAACACAGAAATATTATGATATTCTAAAGCAGTCATGTCCCGAGCTAGAAAAATCCAGTCCAGGGGGAATAAAGAGCAAAAGGTGAGTTAGGAACATCTGGTGTCTTTGCACTGACCTCACAGCCGTGTCCTGCCTTGTGTCCCCTCAGCTGCACAACACAGGTTTTGCTGAAGAAGGACTCATAGGAGGTCTCATCTGAAGAGAACAAATTAGCCTGGCCTAGAGGTTTGCCCTGACCAGTGTGTGCCTGTCTGGGTACTTTTCTCCTTGTTCTTTTATTGTTGATGGTATTTTTCTCTCTGCCAGGCTACCTGACTTATCCATTGTCATCATGTGTGACTCGAAGCTTCCTGGCACCTTCCACATGGATGAAGTGGTGCAGGCTGGGGACAGCAGCCACCTGAAGCAGCTCAGGGCCGTGCAGCAGATGCTGTCCTGCAATGAGCCCATCAACATCCAGTTCACTTCGGTAGGTGCCCTGCCAGCTCCATGCCCTGGGGTTGGGTTCCTCACTGGGAGCACGGGGAAAGATGTGTGCAATGCCACACATCACATTTTCTTCCCATTTCCCTCTGAGACCAATCTTCCAGCTTCTGCAGTAGGATGGAAAAAGTGTTCTACCATTTCCCCTTCTTCCATTCTTTTTGTTCAGCCCTTTGTCAAGGGCTGATGGAGATGAGACAGTGCCAGGTGAACTCTGTTCAGCTGAAATTGGGCTATTTTTTGGGATTCAGGTGCTGTTAAAAAAGTAAAACCAATCTCCCAGGTCTGATAGGAGAAAAAAGTGGAAGATCACCCCAGAGTCTGCCAGGAGGAATCTCCCCTGAGCTCATCCTCAGAAAAGGTGGTGTTATTGCATAATTCCCTGTGTCTTCCAGGGAACAACGGGAAGCCCTAAAGGAGCCACCCTCTCCCACAGGAACATTGTGAATAATGCCTATTTGGTTGGTCTGAGGCTGGGGATCACAGACCAGGTGGGTTTGGTGGGAACAGGGTTTGGAGAGGCCTTCACTGCAATGGAGAGACCACATGTGGAGAATGCTGGTGTTCACTTAGGGGAAGGGCAGAATGTTTTACTGCAAATGACATTGAGGGCTATTAATGCATAATATTTTGCATTTCAAGGGACTTCATTGATCTTTCATTTTAGTTTCATGTGAAGGGGGTTTTTTAGGCAAAAAAAGCTATCTTTTTGTGGGGGAAAAACATAAAATTAATTACTTTTCATTTTGGTGAATACTCATTTCAAATAATTACAAGACTCTGGATGTTAGCTTTGTATTCTTTCGACTGAGGTTTTAATTTGACTTACATGACTTGGTTTCATGTCATGTTTGCAGTCTTATAACTCTTATCAGGATATGATCTCTCTTTTTGTGGTTTCTTAAAGAAAATGTTAAAGACAAATATTTTCTTTTGAAGTTCTGAAGTACTTATTTCTAACATATCAGCTTTGATCCAGAGAATAGATGAGTTGTTTCAATCAGTCTTCAGAGCCTTTGGTGATTTAAAAAAAAAAGAACGTAAAATGAATAGCATGTGCCAAATCCTGCACTTTTCATGCCTGTCACAGCACTCCCATTTGTCTCTTTTGGTATATAATGTATGAACAATAGCAGACCAAGGAGTCCAGCAAAGAAGAGACTTTGCAAAATTACAGGATGAAATATTGACATTAAAAACTTCCCAAGCTGATTTTTATTAAAGGCAGGATATGTCAGTTGTGTTTTCAACTAACAGGAGCACAGTGGACTGTCAGATTTCCAGCCAAGGGGATCAGGAAAATGTCACTGCTCAGATCTTTGCTCTTCAGCAGGGAGATGGGCTGGACACACACTGGGAGGTCTCCTCTCCTCACTGTTTTCTGGTTGATCCCAGGAGAGTCGCTGTGCGCTCCCTGCGCCTCTCTACCACTGCCTGGCGTCGGTGGGAGGCTGCATGGTGATGGCTCTGCATGGCACCTCCTGCATCTTCTCATCACCCAGCTTCGAGGGCAAGGCTGTGCTGGAGGCCGTGTCTCGAGAGAAGTGAGAGCCTATTTTGCTAAGGAGCAGTTCTTGGCTCGTGGCTCTGCTCCTTCCCTTGCCCCACCTGCCAGGACCTTGCTTGTGCTCTTCCTTCCCACAGTGGGAGAAGCAGATTTGCTGCTGCACTCAATTGCCCAGGCACTTCAGGAACCAAAGTCTGCCTTTTCAGCTGTGCTTGGGAGTGTGTCATCCTTCTTCTGAAATTAAGGAATCCTTCCTGTCACCATAGGGCTTTGCTTGGGAAGCATAGTGCTGTCTTGGTTTGCTGTGGCTGCTGTGTTTTCACAGCTGAGCACCTGCCCTCCTTTTCCAAGTCCAGCTCTGCTGCTGGGATAGTGTTTCCATATTGTTCCTCAAGTACAGCTTGGGAAAGAAAAGATGCTGTCTGCATCATACATGTACATATGTCTCTGTATTTTATGCAGATGTATATCTGTGTATGCTGATGAACAGCACATCTGCTGTGCCTGCCTCCGTGCTGCTGCTCTGCAGCCCCAGATGGGACAGGAGGGGATGGGACAGGAGGGGATGGGACAGGACGGGATGGGACAGGACGGGATGGGTGCTGGGCTAGGGCTGCCCCCAGTTTCCACCTCTGCAGCTTTGCCTTTTTATCCCTTCTTTCTCAAGATGCTCTTTCCTCCTTGGCACACCCACCATGTTCATAGACATACTCTCCCAGCCGGACTTTGACTCCTATGACCTCTCAACTCTCCGGGGAGGTAAGTCCCAGAATTCAAATGGAAAAATCCTGAGAACCAGGATATTCCTGGTTCCCTGCTGGGAGGCCATATTTTTAGTTTTGTGAGCACACATCTCTTCTGATGGGAAGAATTTAGTTGCATGAGCCTTGTGTTTCCCCTGTTAATTTGATGCTACACTTCTTTTCCTTGGGGAATCTTTCCATCATTATGTATTTTAGGACTCCTTCATCTGAAGGCAGTCTAAGGAAGGACCTTTCTATTTTAGCTGCAAGGGGAGGAGTCAGGAAGAGCTTGATTTTCCTTGTCCCTCCAACCACCACCATGTGGCAGCAGATGCTTTCTGTGTCTCAGACTAGTGCAGTCCGTAAAGCAGAGCCAAGCTCGGATTTCTTTCTCAAATCTGAAGTTTCCTGCTTGTTTCTGAAGTCATTCATCCTCATGCTGGAGGGTGTGATACCATGTGCTGGAGGAGCTTCCTCTCTTGTCCCAGCCCACCTTGGAAATAGCTGGGCAGACCACCTGTCCTTTTGAGGCAATAATAGTGCGGAGAGAAGGTGGTCCTGGAGCATAAGGAAATATTTTAGCAAGTTACCTAATCATCTCTGCTATGTGCAGAACAATCCTGTCTTCATCCTGTACCCCACCAAAGCTTACCTATTACCCTGCTCTTTTGCTCTGTCATCCTAGGTTGGAACAGGTGGCAGTGGGATCTACCCTCTCCCAAAAGGGCTGCTCTGTGCAAGGCAAGAGGAAAGGTTTTTGGTTTTATGGTGATGATCAATGAGAGTGTTTGTCCCACTATAAAACTGTGTCTCTTTCTGCTATGAATCTTTCCATTTTTGGGGAAATGTAGGTTGGACTAGGTTTGAGTTACAGAGTTTATTTTCCTGTTGAGAAAGGCAAATTGGCCTTGCTGCAGCCTTTGCTTCTAGAACAACTAGGATCTGTATAAAAAGATTTAGGAAGTATTTTGACAGGAACCAGTGTATCCCACAGGTCTTGCCAGCATTAAATTTGGGAGTGGAGAGCCATTTGAGGGACCACTCCTGGGAATAAATAGCTAGTTTCCAAAGTATTTTCCTCTTCCTTCCAGGAATTATTGGAGGTTCTCCTGTTCCCCCTGAGATCCTGAGGACAATTATCACCAAGATGCACATGCCAGAGGTTGTGGTGAGTTGTGGTGGCTGTGACCAGACCTGCAAGGGGTGTTGGTCATGGTGAGACGCCGAGTTTGGGTTCTCTGGATCACAGTGGTACCTGGTGGTCCTGGAGCTGCTGGGATCAGGCTGAAGAGGGAAGGCTCAGAAAACCTGGAAGACAGAAGTGGGGGTTCTGCCTGGTTGCTGCTGAGGTGTCTGGGGAGGAAGCTTCAGAAGAAGACAAGGCATCACATTCAATGTCATTAAGTGAAATTCTGCTGCTCATTTCAAAACTTTTACTGACATTCAGTTGTACACACTGCCAGGATTATGGTGGCAGAGGCAATGCTGGTTCATGCTGGTGCAGGTGGGTGCTTGTATTCCTCTTGGTGTGGAGCTGTCAAGTTTCTTTGCCCATCCTGGATTTCCTGTGGATGTAAAACCTCATTGCGTGGTTTTTGTCATGTCTGAGTCAGGTCGTGGGAATGGTGCCATCCATGTGTGCAGCACCAAATGCTGCACTGCTAGAAGGGGAGCATGTGCTGGGCCATGTGTCCTGCTGCTCCACCACCCTAGGCCTGTGCAAGAGCCACCAGCATGTGCTGCATGTGGGGGACAGGCCACCAGCAAGGGGGTCAGTGACCCTCTAGGTGACACATTTCCTAGGCATGTCCTGCCATCTGCATGCAGGATGCATGCAGAATGGCTGAGCCAGAAAAGGACTATTTTGTTTTGCCCTAAAGGAAATTAATTTGGTACCATGCTGCTTCCCAAGGCTGAGGAAGCAGCCAGTAGTGATGGATAAACATGTGGGTCTGGGAGTCAGATTAGGGTGTTGTTGTTGGCAGACCCCGACTGCACCAGCAGTAGGGTTTTACAGGGACAACTCTGTGCTCTGCCACAGACCAGGGGAATCCAGGACATCCGTCCTGAAGCTGTCTTGGATGCAGCCAGGTTTTTTTCCCGGATATGATGCTCTTAATGCTGAGCTGGAAACACCAGGGTTGGTGCTGCTGCTTGAGGTCTGTCAGGTGACAGCTACCTATTTTCATAGTAAAATTGAGTTTGGCCTCACAAAATATTTTCAAGCATTACTGTGAGAGCCCAGGACTCATTAGGTGTCACATGTTCCCATTTTGTAGCAAGAGAAATAATAAAACCCTCCCAAACAGTTGCTCTGCCCATGGGATAAAGAGGATTAAGTCTATATTTGTGCCACTGGTCTCATGTCACTGCTGATCCCTCCAGCCCTCAGACAGACACACAGAGACTTGTTGATTTCATCTTTGCAGCAAGAGCTTTATACAGAAGATGTACATAAGAAAATATACAATTCGATTTCTATATAGGAGGCAGGGGAGTTTTCACCCTCTTAAAGGTCATTTACACTGTTACAGAGGAATAAATAGACATATATTTATATAACTCTTCAGGATTAAAAAACATAGTTGAATTGCAACTGTGGCTTTGAAATAGCTGTGACAATAAACCACAGTCATCTTGGTGTCCTGCTAGATCCTCTGGAGTATGGGTGGGAAGGAGAGGAGGGGTGCCTGAGCCAACTGCACCATGCACACCTTCTCCTCTTGGACATCTTGGTGACCCCACAGAGTGGGAGGGAAATCCAGTCTTTAGATGGCTCCAGTTTTGGAGGTTCCCAGTACTGTTTCCCTTAAAGGATTTCTGGCCAATTTTGGGAGATTGCTGCCTCAGGGCCACTGGCTCTTGGTCACTACTTCACCTGTCCCCTTAGCCCTGGCCTGCAGGGATCCCCTCTGTGGGAAGGCAGGGGAGTCTCTTTGCATGGGTTGAGACCAATTTTCCTTATCAAGCAGCTGGGGAGGGATGCTCCTACCTTCCCATTTGCTCCCTCTCCTCTGGAATGGGAGAGACAGCAACCAGCTGGTTGATCAGGAATGTGGATTTTATTTCTTCTGGGAAAGATGACTGTGTTTTACCAGCAGGATCTAGCTTAGCTTGTCTTAGTGTGGTCATGCATAGTTTAGTTTTTAAAGAGGCCTCTTTTAAAATACATAGATGTCAGAAAAGATTGAGAAGGTGGATTCCATCCTTGTGATCAGCAGAGAAGCAGGGATTCAGAGGAGGCTGCAGGTGTTCATATATATCAGAAGTGTTTCCTGACAGGTAGGAGAAGCTCAAGGAAGACTCAGAAGTCAGTAGTTTTCTGATGGTTGAAGTGACCGGTCACCAGGACGGGCCATACTGGAGCCTGCTAGCATTAAAAAAGAGAGAAGGCCACACCTTTAAGGGGATTTTTCCAGCAGAGCAGTAAACTTCTAACATTTGTCTATTTTTAAACCAGTGGATGAAGCCCATACTTGAAAATGAAGAGTTTGGAGTCAAGGAGCTGTTACAACTTCCCACGGCAGAGGAAATGGGTTCGTCCTATCTCTGAGCTACTCTGCCAACTCTCTTTGTGACTCCTGAGGATCTTATCCAAAGTGCTGGTGGTCAAGGAACACTTCCTTGGCAAAGGAAGGAAACCCAGAATGAAATCTTCAAGAGTAGTGGAGTATTTTGATGCCCTAATTCTGAAAATCCAGGGCAGGTGTAGTCTTAGAAACTACCAAGCAGCTTTTCATCTTAAATGTAGCCAGTGCCCCAAGTCAGTCCTCATCCCTGAAATACAGACCCCTGTATGTGACAGCTGCCTGGCTCTCAAGGGGTGCATGATGAAATCAGAGGCACTTTCATAAAATTCATGCTCACCACACTGGAGTGGGTTTGTGTACCTGTATTTTGGCACTGACAAAGGCACTCAGTGAAGGCACTGAGCTTTGTCTTCTGCAAGACTGGAATAAATAGTTTTCTGTTTCATTAGCACTTGTAAACCTGTTTGAGGGAGCTGGATGGAAAGTGCTACAGGAAAAAAACCAACAGGTATTATTGTCATGGTTTTCTTATTCTCACCATGGAGGAGTGAACTGGGATTGAGTTCAGGCAGGGAAAGAAGATTAAGAACAGTCAGACCTGTAAATAAACTATGTTTAAGTAGGGTGGTTTAGAAAACTGAAGTTTTTCCATGCTTAGAGCAGAACTTTTCCTGCCCTGTATGGAATGACTGGTATTTCCATCTCTAATCCATAAAACCCTCTGGCACTACAAGAGAAATAACCACTTTAGAAAGGCACAGAGCAGCTGGCATAATCCCTGACATTTTGGTCATAAATTTCCTTTCTCCACCCTGATGTGCATATCCTTATTGAAGTGGGGATCAAAAGGCCATAACATGGCACAATGCCCACCTCTTTTCATACAATGCAGTGCAGGATCACTGCACTTTCTTTAACAAATGAGCAAAGGTCCCTTCCCCAAGAGCTTACAAACTTGCAGGCTCATTCAAAGTCCTCTGGAATCTATACAAACTCCAGACCTATTTCTGGGATGGGAAAAAGTAAAATGCTGGGGGTGGAGTGATAACAGTCGTGGCTTTTTTGCTTCTCTGCAGGCTGAACTTAATACCCCTGGTAGTTTCCAGCTGTGGAAGGTGTCTGTGTGATCAGTTTTCACAGCTGATGTTTGCCTTGGTAGCTGTCAGCAAAAACTCATTGCTGGAGGGGAAGGCAGCCTGGTGTCTGAATCACCTCCTGGCTCAGGACACCTTACCCAAAGAATATTTCCTATCTTGAACCTCCCTCCTCTGGGATACTCATTTGAAGGCAACAGACGTTTTTAAATACCTGACTGTCTTGGAGGGAATTGTAGTTGTGGAAAAGGAAGTGCTGAATCAAGAGCTGCTCCTTATGAAAGATATCTACTTTCCTATGGGCTGGGGAGTCTGGGGCAAGACTTCCCAGCAATGCCCTGTCCTGAATTTCACACCAGACCTGGAGAACCTATATAGGGCAAAGGGCTGGGCATCTCCAGTTGGTTAGAAAAGTAAAGCTTGTGTGGTCCCAGCTCAGGGTAGGAGTCAGCTAAATCCACCCTTGTTTTGATATATAGTGTTTATCCCTTTTGCATAACAATTACATCTTGACTTGATATGGGGCTTTGGTGTTAGGACAGGGTGCATGTCACCATAGTGCCCGAAGCATGATTGAGGCTTAAACCCTGTTACAGTGTAGGGCTTTTGGTTTTTTTCCTTACGTACAGTGATTGCTGCAAAAAAAGATAAATTTTTCCCATGTTGCAATAGAAGCTCTGAAGACTTCAAAATTATTCTGTGTGTATTTTCAGGATTCTTACTTCTCTATTTCATATTTATTTACATGTTTTGCCCCAGGCCTGTCTTTAGCCCTATATTTTTTTCACAGAGCTGATTCCATCCCTGATGCTACAGGCAGGTTCTCTGCTCTGGGAGCTCATGGAGCCAGGAGATAGTGCAGCTCTGAGCAGAGACATCTATGGGTGGATGGATAAGCTGCTGTAAGCCAAACCCTGGTGGCATTTAAGACTGATGCCACCAAAGGTGCTGGGGCTTCTGTTGCAACTAAAAGGGAACCATCTTACGTGTTTAATGGCGGCTCCCCTTCCTGGATCTCTTGGTGGGCAGCTTGCAGGAGCGGAGGGCCGGGGTGTCCCTGATGGGCTGTCCCCGGTGCTGGGCTGGGGTGGAGCACGTGTCCTCAGCACGGGTGCGGTTGCCTTTCAGCCACCTGTGACACAGGGAGGAAGGAAGAGAGGAACTTGAAAAAGGGGCAAACCACGGACATCAGAGAGCAGGGTGGGGAGAGAGCTGCCGAGTGTGACAGCAGTGTCCTGGCACAGCTCGGGGGCCCAAGCAGACCCCGGGGAGCGCGGGGTGTGGCGGTGCCGTACTTGCGCAGAGGTGCCAGCTGGCAGCTGCAGTGCCAGGGGTTTCGGGAGATTGTCAGCGTCTCCATTTTGTCAAAAGGGAAGTTTCGGGGCAGTTGGGTGAGCCGGTTGTTCTCCACGTGGGCGGTTTTCAGCACGGTCACACCAGCAAATGCGTTGTCTGCAAACTGAAGCACAGAGGTTTCTGGTAAGGAACGTGGAGCTGGGGAATGAGGACTCCAAACATGGGGGCCTCTATTCCAGACTTTGAGTGTCATAAGAACAAGGCACTGGGACATGCTGCCTGGAGAAGTTGTCAATGGGCTATCCCTGGAAGTATTCAAGGTCAGGATGGACAGGGCTTGGAGCAACCTGGTTCCCATCTCCGGGGCTTTTGGAAAGGGATGATCTTTAATGCCCCTTCCAACCCAGGCTATTCTATCATTCTGTGAAGCATGGAGAGAGCAAGAGAAGAAGCTTTGAATGGGGAGCTGGCTTGCTGGATGCTCTGTACACTTGAGAGGCAGCAGGCTGGTGGGCTCATGGTTGATGGAGTCTCCTACAGGGAGACCTACATCCCAAATCCATGTGGGATTGTCTTTGCAGCCACATCCCTAAATAAATTTAAATCTGGCAACCCTTTTTTATTTTTGAGCAATAATTCTCCATTCAAAATGAAGATATATTCTGGTATATTCCTTTCTAAGGCTGGAAATCCTCCCAAGGCCTGTTGCCTTGCCTGGAGCAACTGAAGGAGGAGCGTTTGTGGCCTCTGAAGGGGCTGTAGACTTTGGCAGTGCCTGGGGGCTCTGAGTGGAAATTTACTCTTGGCATTTGAGCAATGTAGAAATACAGGCAGGTTTCCAGCACCTCAGCCTCTTCCATTTTTTCTCATTTCCAGTGAGATTTTTGTAAGGGATGCTGTAAAATTTGTGCTTTCTTGGTTGACAGGGAGGCTTTAAAGTAGAGCCTCCCTTAAGAAAGCTGCTAAAAAGCAAGAGAGGCTGTAGATCTGACTCTGCAGCTCTCTCCTCTCTTCCCCAAAGTCTCATCCCTGATGTTTTCCAGCCCATGGTTACTCAAGTTGGAAAGTTGTTGAAAGCAAACCCCTCAACAGGAACTTGAATGGCAGTGATGGACTGGGGAGGTGCTCCCTGACAAAGCACAAAGCTCTTCTTGGCTATGACAAACCATTTCTTCCCCCTCTCCAAGTGGGGGGAGAGCTTTCTCTAAAGGTTGGAGAGGACACTCACTAGGTCTTCCCAAAGCCCCAGGACCTGTGCTCCCATTTCTGAAAAGAACCTTGCACTTCTCATGGACCATGAGGGTGTGTTCATGCTCTCTAAGCTGAAAGGCTTGACAGAGGGAATGCACTATTTTAAGCTGTGAACTTTTGTCATCTTCCAAATTAAGCTTTGCTGGATGGGATAAGAGCTTAGCTAGGAGACTCCCAGATCCCTGTAGCTGTTAGACAGTCAGCATTGCTGGTCTTCTCCTTCCAAAACCGAGCTGACCTCAGGAGGCTGGACTGTGCTGATAGTGGAGCTGCTCTAAGGGATGCTGGCACGCCATGCAGAGGGGCGGGAGGGCTGGACAGTGCTGTTACTGTCTCAGCTGCTCATTCCTCTTCCAGCCCCATGAGAAGAGTTCACATCTGCTGCTAACAGCTCCAGAGCTGCCTGCCAGACCGTGTCTTTGGGAAGAAAGGGGTGATTTTTGTCCCTTATTTAGATGGAGGATTACTGCTAAGTTATTTTACACTGAATACACAGACAGGGGTGCCTGTCTCATGTTGAGGTACAAGGAGGGTCCTGGCCTGTGCAACACAACCCTGTGGGGTCCAGTGTGGGTCTGTGATGCTGGGGGGAAATGGGAGCTCTGTGCTGGAGCCTGAGCTCCAGCTTTTACTCAGGGTCTTCCTTTTGCTCAGATGTAATTTAGGCTGGAGTAGAATTGCGTGGGTTTACTCTTGATCAGCTCAAAAATCTTGCAGCCATGCAGGGAAGAGCTAAGGATAGCATGTTTGTGAAGGAGAAAGGGCTGCAGTAAAGATGCTGGCAGCACTTAGAGCATTTGGTGGTGATTTCCTGGATCGTGCAGCCTCTGTGATTAAATGTCTCTTAGCAGTGCAAAGTTCACACGTGGGCTGTTTGGGTATGAGACCTTTGAGGATTTGAAGGGAAAATGTGCTGGAAGCTTTCTATTTGCAAGCCCTAAAGCTGCAGAAGCCACCCCTATTAGTGCTGATCCCATAAACTGATGTCCTTTTGGGCTTCTGTGGAGGAAAGGAGGCACTGGCTGCACAAGAGCCTTTTAAGGAGGTCACTGTAAAACAAAAAAAAAAGTCCTTTTTGCTGGCTAGAATTGTTAACCATTGCTTCTTGGTCAAACCAAGGATGCTTATTTCCCTGGAACACCACCAAGTTTAATTTCTTCAACATATAACTTGGAACTCTGATATCTCTAGCTGGTACAATGTTATGCTGCAATATTTGACTGAAAGTGCCTTAGAACTGAGTCTACAGAAGTGCTGTCAGACAACATCTGAGGTCTTGCCTAGTAGAGGCATTCAGAATTAAAACCATTGCCATTAACCTGGAGAGGTTTATGCTCAGAGTGGACAAGGGCTTAAGTACTGAAGTTATCACTCAACTGGTTTAGTTAGTGTTGTTCTGCACCTGGACAGGCCATAATTCCAGTTTTTGAGCTTTTTGGAATTCTATCTCCCTTTGAAAACTCTGGTTTTATGCATTTCTTGTAGCTTTCATGTGATCTGCTCATCATCGTGAGACTGTCTGAGTTGTGAAGAAATTCTCTTTTTCATCATAACTTCCTGCATGTGGTGGGTGTTGCTTTGCAGTGCAGTCCCAGCCTGGCTCACCTGGACAGTCTTTGGTCTTCCTGGCAAAGCATCACCCCAGGGAGAACTGTTCTGTTCTGCCTGCAGCTCCCTCTCTTTCCAGCCATGGAGGATTCACCCAGGACATCAGGCTGCATCAGGATGCTGTGCTGGGTCCTGCAGCACTGCCAGGCTTTTCAAAGGTCCTAATACAAGGGATTCCCTGAGTGTGATACTCCTGCCTGTGGATCCTGCTTTCTCACAGAAAAAGGAGTGGGTTGTTTTGCCCTTCAGGATACCTGAATGTCCTTCCTCCCCTCCAGTGGGAACAGGGCTCCTTTGTAAGATGCTGCGAGAGTTCCTTTTGAGACAGCATCAATAAACAAACCTTTCTTTGTAACGTGTCAGGTTGGGAGGCAGTGGGGAGGTGAAGGTCTGTACCCCTACCTATCTGCAAGGCAGGGGTAAGAAACCAGGACTGTTCACAGCCCCTCCAAGGAACCTCCCTCTCCCAATCTATAGCAGGTACCTGGGCTGAGCAAAGGAGGCAGAGCAGTTCAGCTCTGCAAGGTGGAAGTGCCCTCCACTATGAGGGACATGCTCACCTCTCATCCCTCACCTTGTGTCTGTGAATATGGAAGGTTACTAATTGATCTGGAGCATCCCAGATACCTTTCTCAGTGTCCAGTGTCACCTCCAGCTTGGGAGGGAATGCACTGCCTTGCATCCATCCAGATGGCTTAATCAGCTCCAGATAATTTGGTTTTGTATAAATAACAGAGGGGTGGGGTGTGCTCTCTCATTCCTCACTTGAGCCACATCAGGGTGTAGTCAGTGCCTTGCTGCCTGCAGAGCCTACAGACCTGCACTTCCCCTCTCCTCTGTAAGGGAGGGTCAGCAAACCAAGGGCGTTGTAAAGAGGAAGAAAAGCAAGCCCCATATTTCTGATCTGAAGCAAGTGGAAGGAGAAGGAACTCACCTTCTTCAGTTTCATGTTGTCCAGGTGGAGTGTCTGCAGGTATCGCCCGAAGGACTGGAAGGCGTTGTCAGGGATGACCTCAATTGGGTTATGAGAAAGTTTCAGTTCCTCCAGCACTCTCAGCTTACTCATTGCATTCACAGGGTAGCTGCTCAGCTGGTTCTTGTCCAGGTGGAGGACAGCAAGGTTTTCTACATCCTCCATGGCCCCAGGTAGGAGGTTGGTGAGGGCGTTGTCGGAGAGGAAGAGCCAGCGCAGATCTTTAGCCCCATTGAAGACCCCTGGTTTCAGCTCCTGGATTTTATTGCTGCCCAAGTGCAGGATGAAGAGGTTGACAAGAGGGGAGAGGAGCCCTTTGGATAGGTCTGGGATCTTGTTCTTGTCCAGGTACAGGTAGGTGAGATCAGAGAGATCATCAAAGGCTCCTGGCTTTATGACACTGATCTGGTTGTCGGTGAGATAGAGGTAGACCAGGCTCTTGAGCCCCCGGAAGGCTCCGGTGGAGATCTCCTTGATCCGAGAGCTCTGGAGGTGCAGGGACACCAGCTTTTTCATGTCACGGAAGCCGTTGGTCGGCAGGATGGGGAAGTTGTTCTTCTGCAGGTTGAGAAGCCGTGTCTGCTCAGGCACTTTGGGGATCTTCTTCAGCCCTGCGTTGTCACAGATGACGTGCTGCAGGTCTCCGCCGTGGCAGTGGCAGCTGGGGGGACATGCCTGCATGGTGGAGACGAAGCATGCCAGCAGGCTGAGGACACTGAGGAGGAAGCCTGACCCCTTCATGGTCAGATCTGGAATTAAGTGTGGTGGGAAGAGAAGCAGGAGGAGGAGAGTGACGGGTGGGAGAGAGAGAGAGAGAGAGTGTAACCGGGTTTGCAGCATACTGAACACAGCCCTATTTATAATGTTATTAAAAAGCAAAATCCCTTCCCACAAACCACAGGCAGCAGCCAGTTGGAAACAACTGGCTTTGGGAACTTACTGTGAGCTTAACCCCTTGGCACCAGGCAGAGGAGTGTCCACGGCCCTGCCTGGCCCTGCTGCTGAGCGATGTGCAGGAGCAGTTTTCATCTCTGGAGGAAAATGGGAGGCAAATACTCAGGAAGAACCAATGCAGACCTGCTCTGTGGAGACCCTCCCTGGTCCCTGCTGAGCAGGGCCCAGATTCATCTGCAGGGGAGAAAACAGCCTGCTTTGGTTGAACAGCATAGCAGGGAGCACTGCTGAGCTCCACAACCACCTCCTGCTGGAGCTTCCAGCAGATTCTGGGGTTCTGCTTAGCCTCAGCTGGTTTGGGGAGAAGCATCGGGTCCTGTTCTCACAGAGGAAGGGTCCTGGTGGGGGGTGGGATGCCTTTTTTCACTGATTCAAGAGGAGTTTGCCTAAACAGGGATTGGAGAAGGTGGGAGTGCCACAGGATCATGCCAAAGGCCAACAGTGCAGCAGTTGCTCTTGCAATGCAAAATTTTGGTTGAATACTTCCAGATCTAGGCTGCATTGAAGAGCTGGCTAGGAAAGGGAGTGCAAAGACAGTCTTAATTTCTTTTCTTTCTATGTCTTTTCTTATGAACAGTTGAGGATAATATGGTCATGGTCAGGATGCCTGGTGCCTTCCAACAAGGGATGGGGCAGCATCAGAGCCTGCAGGGAAGTGGTGGGATATAGGCTGGTGGATATGAAATGCCAGGCAGTGGTGTAGAGGTAGGTGGCAGTGCCTGTGGCTCTCAAGGCAGAGCTGTGGAAAGAGAAAAGCATTGGCATTGGTAAAGAGATGGAGAAGTAGCAAAACAAAAGAATCACTGCTGGAGATGGGAGTGGCATCTGCCTTGGGTCCTGTCTTAGGGTACTGGTGGCAAAGGTGAATTAACACCACAAGGGATGTGCCCTGCTCTCCCAATAAAGAAGGTTAAAGCAAAGCAGTTAAAAGCCCCAGTGCCTGCTTCTGTGAGCGTGAAGAGAGAGATCCAGGGGTTGCAGGGTGGGGTTTGGAATCGGAACATTTTGAACTGGTTTCCAGCCAGTTCCTGGCTGCAGCAAACAGCTGAGAGCTGAGCATATAACTGTGAGCTTGTTGAGATTTCTGCTCCTGAGGCTGGCTGCAAAGCCCCAGTGGAGCCTGTGCAGAGGCGAGACGGGCTCAAGAAAGGGAGGAAATCCAAGGACTGACTTAGGACACAGACTGGCTTATTCACTGTGATTTCTGGGTTTTTCCATTGTTGCAGTGAGGAATCAGCTGGTGCTGCCGAGCATGCTCCAGACCGTGTTATGCAAACGGCCTGGCAGCCCTGCTCTGGTCAGCAGCTGTCAGTCTGAGCAGTGTTTGCACTGCAGGACTAATTTGGGGGAGAAAATAGGCTTCTGGGGTGGGAATGTGGTTCTGGTGAGTCTGTGGCCAAACAATGATGTAATATGTGGGACCGTGGTGCAAACCAGGCCATGTCAGGCTTTCAGTGTTTGTCAGCCCTGAGATGTGATGCCCTGGAGCAGCTCACCTCAGCGCCAAGAGCTTCTCACCTCTGGAGAGATGATCTGACCTTGAGAGCTCCATGCTCCTGCTGGAGGGACCTTCTGGTCACTGTGAGATTTAAAACTCTTTGATCAAAACAATGGTATTTTGGCTTATGCCTGGTTCAGTAGGCACCACAATGGTCATGCACGTGCTTTTCTCTCTGGAGAAGCTCTTTGAGTGCCTTGGTCAGGACCTTCGAGACAGAGAAGCAAGAGATAGATAGAACCTTCTGTGTTTTCCTTCTTTGCCTCTTCAGTTTGCTGTTCCATGATTCTGAGGGTGCTCCTGAGTGTGCACTGCTCATAAAGCTCAGGCAGGGAGCTGGGGGAATGATTGGAAAAGAAAAAAAAAAAATCACCTTTAAAGCATCATCTTCTATCTAATAATTGATTTTATTTTTTTCTCTCTGAGCAGGTTCAACCACTTTAATATTCGGTGTAATCATTTGATTAACAATTCCTGCAGTTATGTTACTCTGTGCAAGAGCAACTGGTGGGTGATATTTAAAACCCTGCCTGTTTCTGCTGGACTCTGAATCTAGGGACTGAATCTGTGCTCCTTTTCTGAGAGTCTGATACTTGAATTTCCCCTTGTAAAAAAAAAAAAGTCATCTTACAGCTTACTGCTTCTGCAGAGATTTTGGCCAGTGTGGATCATGTTGGAGCAAAAAGCCAGTGAGGGCCTTGCAAACCCCATCCATAAATACATTGTACCCATGTATATTTCTGGAACAAGACCCTTTTCAAAGGTTAAACTGCTGAAACCTAAAACCTCCTTCTCTTTCTTCCTCTCACTTTCTTCCACCCTTTTTATGTTTGCTGGCTGAAACTGCAGATCTGGCGGGACAGAGACATTCTCTTCCTGCAGGGATGTGTGTGCTGTGGCTGTGGACACAGGTGAAGTGTAGCTTCCTTGTGAAAATTCTGGGACATAGCTGCCACGGTGCTGGTGTGAGGTGGGAGGCTGTCCCTGCTTCAGCTCTCCTGCCAGTCCTGATCCTGAAGTATAGTTTAGGTGGATGCCAGGTTATTACTGGGGAGAAAGGTGTCTGCTCCTCAGATCCATTTCTCCAGACTCAAGTAGTGAATAAAAGGAAATTCTTTCCCTTAGTATTTTTTGATTTCCATGCCTCAGCAAGCACATTCCTGTGGTGGGAGCTGTTTGGCATCTGCCACAGCTGGCACCTCTCTCCTGGCTCCTGGTTGTTTGTGTTTTGAGCTGCTCACTGGACAGCTCTGCTCTTCCCACACCAAGTTTTGCAGCCCTCAAATGGCCAGCAAATGTCCAGCCATCCTCAAAAGCCTGCCTGGCTCCCACTTGTGGGTGGCTGGCAGTCTGCAGGTGACAATGGAGCAGTGTTGGTGTCCCTGTGCCGCAGTCAAGGGGAGCTGAGTCCTGGCCAGCTCCTACCTCACATGTCCCCTGGGACCAGCACTGCAAGGACATTGCAGAAGAGGCAGGATTATCCTGCCACCTCTCTTTCTTAATTGATTAACAGTTCTGCAAACATTCCTGGTGATTTGCAGATGCTGGACTCCCCTCCTCTCCTTCTTAGAGGTGTTGTGGGTTAACAAATAAATACAGTTTTTGAAGCAGTATAAATATAGATTTGGGGTGTTTCTTTGATGTTGCAGGTCCGACCTGGTTTGATACAATACTGGACATAGTATTTTCCATGTTTAATCTTTGTTTTTATAAGTATGAAAGTTCTGGCATATCAAGACAGCTCCATAGTTAAAATAGTCCATTGCTCTTTTAATCCTGATTCTGTAGCTTTTAGGGGATCCAGATCTGGTTTCCTGTGACAGTGCAGACTTGCAATCACCTTCTTGGAGTGGCACCAGTGTAGCTGGCCTTGGGGTGCAGCCCTCCTCTTTTTGGCTGAAGGTGGGGGCTCAGGCATCTTCTGGGAGTGTCCAGGAGTGTCCCAGCTCTTGTGGAGCTGAGCCCCTGGCACAGAGTGCTGGGCTGGGAGCAGGGTGGGAGAAGGTGCAAGTTCAGCAGTGTCCCACAGATTTGTCCCAAGGGCAGAGTACACTCCAGACAGTGTTTGAGGAGCTGTAGTGAATGGGCAAAGGGAGGTCCCAGAGGTTTCCTTGAGTTCCCCTCTCTTCCAGGCAGCTCCTGTCCCAGCAGTAGCATCCAGGGTTCTGAGTTCAGACCTGAATTGCCATTTTAATTTTAAATTCTTGAAGAGTCCCATCATTGCAGTATGGAGGCTGCTTGTTGAGCTGGAAGAGGTGATGGTGGGTCTACCTCCTTCCTTCTGATGGTTTTCTTCCACTGTAGCATGGCCTCCACCCATTGATCTGTTGCCAGTTTGGCTCCCCATTGATGTCCACCCACCCTTCCCTTCTGCCGATTCCAGCAGCTGCTGGATGAGGCTCTTGGCCTCTCCTGTGAAGCTCACCCAGCCCTTACAGCCTCTCCCAGCCCTGCTGTGTCCACCCTGCAAGGCACCAGATGTTCCCTAGCATCCCACTGCTCTAGCCAGGACTCTTGTCCTGGTTTGCAGAGCCTTCTTCCCTTGTGGAGCACCACTGATCCATGCAAGACTTCTGACTTTCCCAAATGTTCCCCAGCCATTAGGTTCCTCTGTTCTCAAAATGGAAAATGGGCTTCATGTGGTGACAATATTTCTGCTTGTCCTAGGCCTCCCCATCCCACCCCACCTTGTTTTGGGGAGATCTGATGAGTAGGTGGTTTCTGTAGCTGTGGAAATGGGCTGTGAGAACATTTAAAATGCCTCATAGAAATAACAAGATTCCAGACTTCCAGCCATGTGTTTGGTTGCAGCTGAGCTCTCCAAATCCATAGGGATGTTATCTTTGCCCCTAGATTTTTGCTGAGTTTCCTTGTCCAATAGCATCCTGATACCTCCAAACCAGTGGTTTTCTACCTTCATGTGACCTTTGTACATTTCCTATCACTTTTTCATTTTATTTTCACTTTTCCCAAATGCATTGGCATCAGCACTAGGGAGGATGGAGTTAATTGCACAGCAAAGACCTTTTATCACACTGTGGATAAACCAGTAACTGCCCATGACTTTGCTGGTTGCCACTGGGCAGCACTTGTGCACTGCTGGCAGGAAGAGGGAAACACTTCCAAGCCTCAAGGCTTCTGCTTGGCCTGGAGAGAAGAGAGGCAGCTTTAACTCAAGACCACGAGGAGAAGCTTGTCCTCACTGGGTAATAACAGGAGATTCATTCCCAGTGCAGTCTCAGCCCGGGCAAACTGGGTTGTCCTTTCGGTCTCCTCCTGAGGCAAAGCCATTGCGTGCCACAGCACAAAGAAGGTGCTTTGGGCACCTAATACTTCTGGGATCTCTTTAAAGCCCCATCCAAACTGGGACTGTCTGGCAGCCCTCTTGGTGGAGAGAGATGTCAACAGGGTGGCCACCCTTAGAGATTTGTCCTGCAAGACTTGTTTGTTTGTGTCCTGATGTTTTTGACACAAAGATGGTACTGTTGCTGGGGAAGGAAATGAGATCTCAGTGTGACACAGGCTGGATGTGATCAGAAGTTGTTTTTTGCAGCAGCAGCAAAGTTGACCTGAAGGTTCAGGAATATTCCAATACAACTGGGGATAGTGGGATATCTCCAAAGCAAGGAGATGCATGTTCCCAGGGGACAGAAAAGTTTAGGGTGATCTTGGAAGTGAGCAGCTGAGTGAGGGAAGGTTCTTGCTCAGTTGAGAATGATTTGGAGCTGGCTGTGATGGGAAGGGATGGGGTTGACTCAGGGAGATATCCAAGACAGACGCACTCGGCACGGATTTAGGGATAATTGGATCCAGCCAGCGTGTTACACTGAGAGGGGTTCAAAGGGCCTCTTAGAAGTCCCTGAACACATCTCTTGGGTTGTCAGTCTGCTTTCTGTTGTTCATGATGCCCTCTTTGAAGTCTGAAAATCCCTATTATTTCACAATCAATTTGCTGCTTTTTTTCTGAGGCCAATATTGTCTCCAGCAAAGCTCAATTTCTGTAGGCTTTAGTTTGGCAGTTCAAGTCCTGCCATCATCATCCTCCAGCGTGGCACTACTTCAGGGTGGTGACGAGGAGTATGAAGATCCTCCCTGAGCAGTGCTCAGGTCCAGGGTAGGGTGTCCTCCAAGGAACTCATGCCTTTCTGCAGCCCTGACCTTCTGCTCCAGTCCCACCCAGTATAACCCACTTGGGGTACTGGTGGTTAAAACCCCAGCCTTTTCATTACAGCCTTTCAGCAGCAGTTAAATTCGGAGGACACTGGGTGTTTTATTGCTGTTGAATGCCAGGGAAAACCAAGGAGCAGAGGGCTGATGTGGCTTCTTCCAAGTTATGCAGTAAATAAGCAGCACAGTTGGGAAAAACCCAGGGTCTTAAGAGTCCCCACAGTCCCCACCAGGTCAACTTGCCTCCCAAATGTTTACTATAGAGACTGAAGTCTGATTGTTCTTACTTTATTTTTAATTTTTAGACGCTTCCCTCTTCAGGCTGTTTTGCCTGTTCCACAGTGACCAGTATTTGAACAGCACTAGCAGGAAATGTTTGGGAAATGTGCTTTAAAAAACACAGTTCTGCTAAGATGTTCCTTTTATTCCTGGTTTATACAGAGGCTTGGGATTCACAAAGAATGAATCTCTTGTTGGTAGGAGCAAGTTAGGCAGCAGTTTGTTTTGGAGCTGTCTTTGTCATCACTGAAGGCAGAACTGATCTGGGTGTTGGGGTGTCACTTGTGGTCCTACAGTAAAAAAAGGCTTTGAGGTAAATTATATTTTGTATTCCTTGTAGTTCCTCTTGAAGCCAAGGGTCCAATCTGGAATCTTTGCCTCTGGAAAGCTCTGCTTTGACACCACATACAGCTCCAGTGGAAATTATGGAGCTGATGCTGAAATTATTGGGTGAGGTTTTCTGGACTGAATTACACCAGATGACAAGGCTAAATGATGTTAAGTGTCCCTTTGGGTCATGAAGGCTAGGAATCTTCATGGATATCTCCAAGTTTAAATTGGTGTGTGGAGTTTCGTGGAAGTGTTGCTTCATCTGCTGCTGACAATGGACATGTTGGATGGTCCACGTGTCAGATAAGGGTTGGGAAGACAGCTGTGCTGGCACAAGAGTTTGCTCCATCCCCTGCCTCCATCCCAGGAATACAGCTGTGGATAACCATCCTAAGAGGGAAATAACATATTGGAAATAACATCTGGAGCAACATCCTGGTATCTGGCTACAGAGTGGTGTGCTGGTGTAGGCAGAGGAAGGCAGTAATTGGGAAGCAGATGAGGGGCTGGAGGTTCAGCCCTGTGTTGCCCTCTGAACCAGTTGGGAAGCCCATTTCTGAGGGTGTGAGGGTGTTTATGGGGACAAGCCACAGGCCAAGGCATCAATAGCTGGTGTTTGGGGTATAGGGCACAGTGCTAGGCATCTGGGGGAGCCTGGTGAGCCTCCGAACTCACAGCATCATCCTGCCAGGGAGTTGCCTGCTGCTGCATCCAATTAAACTGCTGGAGCGACCCGGAGAGGCAGCAAGGATTGACTCAGGGCTTGGCTGGGATCCTGGGACCAACACTGCAATTCATCCAGCAGAGTAAAACAAAAAAACAAAGGCACTGGGATTTTTAATAAGTGTTTAAGGTCTTGGATTTGGGTCTGGTCAGTCATTTGATCCAGCCACAGGACTCGTATTAGTGGGTGGGAGAGAAATCCAGTCTGAGCATGAGACGCTGTGGGTTTGCACCCAGCTGGGAAGTTGTACTTGTGTCTGGGAGCAGAAGCCTATTCACAGTTGCTCCCTGGGGGCTGCCAGGCTCCAAGCAGAGCAGTTTGCACCAGATGGTCCCTGCAGCATCCTGGAGAAGTTCTCCTCCAGATTCCTGGATAAAAGCAGGCTCCAGCTTGGATTCATGCTGACCCTGGTGCAGTCAACAAGAGCATCAGCCATTGTGACAGACTGTGCCCAACATGAGATCCTGCAGCAGCTCCAAGCAGTGGAAAGCGCCAAGTGCTCCAGGGTTATTACACACTGTTGTACCCCATACCAGTGTTGTCTTCAGCTCATTCACAATATTTTCATCCTTATTCACGTGCTTCATCATAGTCCTTTGCAAAGCTCCACATTAATTTGGGGCACAGTGCCTGGAGTTGGGTGAGCACCATGACCATGTAGGCACACCTGGGCATTTACTCTGAAGGAACTGACCAGATCTGGGTGCCAGGGCAATTTGGGGGTGAGAGCTGCTCACGTGTTAGTCTGGAGAACTGCAGGAGAAATGAGGAAATACTTCCCACATCAGCCCTTTCACAGCCATGCTCTCCCAGCAAAGCAGCCACAGGTGACATTACTGGGATGGCATTACTCTGAGTGGGTCAGAGACACCAGAGCAGTGTTCCAGCAGCTCCCACTGCTGAAACACAGCTCCCAAGAGCTGGAGATGTAGCAGCAATCCTAGCAATGGTGCAATTGGTGCAGCTCAGAGCTGCTCAGGGCACCTCCTGTGCAGCTCCTGCTGCCTCAGCCTGGCCACTGAGCTGGGCATAATTTTCCTGGAATTTTCCTCTGAGGAGAAGTGACCTTCAGCTAAGGTGGCTCAGAGCCTGCCATAGGGATTAGCTGTGAGGGAGGTTTAGCAGCAAGAAGCTTTTGTCCTGCTGTGAGGCTTTGGGTCTGTAAGGGCAGCTGTGCCAAGTGTTGAGCAGCCTCGTGATGCCTTACAAGGATTACAGGGGCTGATGTCTGCAAAAGGATATGCAGCAAGCAGCCATGCTGCAGGACACACTGTTTCCCAGAGAGGTCTGCTGCTGGCTCCAGAGTTTTTCCAAAGTGATGTCTTATGTTCCCTGAGTTATTAGAGATGCAAGGTGAACTCAATACCTTGACTGCAAGGGCACCAAGGCAAAGTCAATGTCTGGCAGAGGTGGTACGGGACAGGGCTTGGAGAAACAAGGGTTGAAAAAGAGGATGGTGAGCCCTCCAAGAATAGCAGTTGGGGTGTCAAAAGTACATGACACCCCAAGTATTGTGGGTGATGGAGTCAGGAGTACTGTGAGGGAGATGAAGAAGGCCATGGCAGGCAGGTGCAGTGATGCTTTAACTCCTGTTTCTCCAAGACTCTCTGGCAGAAGTGTCTGGAGGGCCCCATCCATAGCCAGCAGAACAGGACTTCCTGTCACCTGAGTGGCTTGGGAGAACATCCTCCTCACACCCCACTCTTCCCTGCAGTCATGACCAGCTTTGTCTTTCCTGTGCTTGAAGCCATGTGATCCCCTTTCCCCCTGAGACACATTTCCTCTCCTGTGTTTGCAGGTTGCCTATGGGACCACAGAAAACAGCCCTGTCACCTTCATGGGGTTCCCCAATGACAGCATCGAGCAGAGAACTGAGACAGTGGGATACATCTTTCCCCACACAGAGGTGACCATGACCTTTCCCACGTGCTGCAGGTGCTCTGCCAGCAGCAGACCTCACTCCATCCTCCTTGTCTGGTGCTGATGAACAACTAAGCCCTTCTTCTCTTCCAGGCAAAAATTCAGGATCCAGAAACAGGGCAACCTGTGCCTCTGAACACTCCTGGGGAGCTTCAAATCCGTGGCTACTGTGTCATGCTGGGCTACTGGAATGACCCTGCCAAGACAAGTGAAGTGATCACTTCTGAGAGGTGGTACAAGACAGGGTGAGTCTGAGAACTTCTCCCAGATGGTCCCACGGGGTGGCACTGGATGAGGATGCATGGGTGTGTATAGGAGTGCTTCGCTGGGATTTCCAATGTAGAGAAAACTGTCACAGCTTATCCCTCTGATCTGTCTGTGACACTTAGAACTGCTTTTAGCACAGAGCCCTTCGTGCTGAGTGTCCCCGGAGAGGGGGATTGTCACTGGCCATTTGTGCATGGAGGGATTGTAGGGGTACAGGGCAGGGCCAGGCATTGCCTCCCCCCTAAACCCTGGAGCTTGTGTGGATGCTGCCAGTTTCTGTAACAGGAGCTGTTTGATCTCTTCCATGTGCTCGGGTGGCATCTCAGCCATTATCCTCTGATACCACCCTGGCTGGCTGGGAGCATCAGCCATTCTTCCACCCAGCTGGGACAGGACTAGAAGGGCATTGTCATTGCAGGGACATCGGGGTGCTGAATGAGCATGGCTACTGCAAAATTGTAGGGCGTTGCAAGGACATGATTATTCGGGGAGGAGAAAACATCTATCCAGCAGAACTTGAGCAGTTCCTCCACACCCATCCCAAGGTTGAGGAGGTCCAGGTGAGTGGAAGGAGGTGGGGTGAGTGAGAATCTGGTTTTGGGAATCTTGTACATAAAGCTTCTGGGATTGCTGCTTGGAACCTGGTTGTCTTTCCCTGTTTTCAGCATCAAATTCCATGTAATATTGGTAAGCAAGGAGGAGGGAGAGGCTCATGGGATGGAAGGGGCATGGGGCATATGGATTGTGGCAATCCCCTTGTATTCCAGCTGCATGTCTGCAAAATGCTTGTCATTCTTCAGTTTTAAACTGCCTGTCCACTTTCATGACTCCCTCTGAAATTCTTACTCAGAAAGCAGTCTGGAAGGACAGTTTTTACTGATAATTGCTCAACTCTGACATCCAGGAAGACTCTTCCAACAAGCCCCTGGAGATGAGGAGTGAGACTTAGTTTCACTCCTTTGCAAGACAGCAAAGATTTCCAGGACTGAGCAGCTGCTCCCTGTCTGCTGGGATTGTTCTCCTCCAGGTTTTGTGCCAGACAAGTTTCCCCACAAATAAACTGCTTATTTAGTCAGAGTTCTGCCTGTGCCAGGCGAGCATCTCTCTTTGGAACAGTCCCAGTGCAGATGGGTTGCAAACCAGCCCTTTTGTGTGGTTTCTAGGGCTTTATGTCACTGCTCTGGACTCAAAAGGATCAACGTGTCTCTAGCAGTTGGAGATAGTGGTTCAAGGCAGGGAATGACAGTAGGATTCTTGTGGAATAGTGGGAGCAAACTTTGGAGAGAACTCAGGCTTGGGAAGCCCATTTCCTGGTGTCACAGGCAGAGGCCCACTAAGATCTGTGATTATAAGGGTTTCAAATAATGCTTTAATTCAACCTCATCCTTCCCCTGCCATTCCATCTGGAGATTCCGAAGCACTCATGGCAGCCTACCAAGTCTCCTTGTTGTTTGTGAAACCTCTTGCCCCATTTTTTTTGGAAGCAGAGGGATGATGACAGGTCCATGTTGCATCCACAGTGCTCCAGCACCCTGTGGTATGGGGTCAGGGAACACACCATGGGCCAGCACACAGACGCTGTGGGAGGCCAGGGACATCCCCAAGGGTCATACTGTCCATCTCTCCCAACCCAGGTGGTTGGTGTGAAGGATTCAAGGATGGGAGAAGAGATCTGTGCCTGCATCCGACTGCGGGCTGGGCACGACTGCACCAAGGAAGAGATTAAAGCTTTCTGCAAAGGGAAGGTGGGTTCCCAGTCCTCAGTTTCCTTCCAGACCAGTACACCCAGTGGCTGCTGGGAACTGGTGGATGAAAGCCCATGGATTTAGAGCACTGGGGGACCCAGCCCTGGCAGTGCCAGGCTGTTCCTTTCAGGTTGTGTAGCCCTAGTTTTTCTCTTCCCAGATCTCGCATTTCAAGATCCCACGTTACGTTGTGTTTGTGAGCCAGTACCCACTCACTGTCTCAGGCAAGGTAAGAGGGGGCTGGGGCAGGGCAGGAGCCCTGGCATTCTGTCCCAGCTCTTCTCTGAGTCTCTCTCCCTGCTCTCTGCCCTCTATTCCAGATTCAGAAATACAAGTTGAAGGAGCAGATGGAGAAGCACTTGCAGCTCTGAGACTGGGAAGGCAGAGCAAAAAGCAGGATAAATCAGCTCCATTTCAGTCAGCTCTGAGTCTGGTTTTCACCTGTGCCTTGGGCTACGCAATGGAGACTTTCCCTGACATCAGGCTGATGGCACTTCTGGTCAATAAAACAGAGCGCCTTTTTTCCCCAGTTGGGCTTGTTTCTTTGCCAACAGAAATACTGTGGTGTGAGGAAGGGATGCTCATTTCTGGAATTCTGTCCAGTTACTGAAAGACCTTATGAAGATTTAAAAATTTTGAGTGTCTCTGAGCAACTTGGCTGCAGCCTTTTCACAGGAGTTGAACATATGCTGGTGGGTATTTTACTGACACTCTTAAGTCCAAATGCCCTGGCCTGGCTTCCCAGGATAGGTGATACCTTTTCTCCTTGGATGCTGTAAGACTCCTGGGTTATTTAAGAGCAACTGAACTTGAAATGAGGGGCAGGGGTTTCAGAGAATGAGACTTTGCATTGGGGCTCTCTAAAACTGGCTGGAAAAGCTCACTGTTCCCACACCTCCCCCAGGTGTTTCCCCAAAAAAAACCTTCTCCAAGGTAGACATGGCTTTGTTTATTTTGTTGTTTTGGACAAGACAGACAGTAAGGTTGTTGCAGAAATACCAAAATTCTTGTCCCATCGGCAGCGTGAAGCAGAGCGTACCTGGGACAGCATTTTACGGGAGTTATTTGGTACCTCCCAACCATGAAACACTCCTGTGAGAAGAGGAATGGCAGAGCTCCTCTTTGCCAGCAGAAGTGTCCCACCCCAGCTGGAAAGCAGATAATGTTGCTGCCAACTCTTGCTGACCTCCCGCTGTCTCCCTCCTGGTTCCTTTCCCCACAGAGCTAAAGCCGGGCCCCTTCCATGCTGCAGCTTCCTGCAGTGGGTGGAGGGCAGTGGCACAACAGGGAGAAAGAAGAAGCGTCAGCAGGTCTCAATCCTTCATCTCACAGCTGGACTGTGGGCTCTACCCATGGAAGCAGACGGCGGGGCCATGTTCCCTGTCCACGTCTGCACTCTGAAAGAAAGAAAAAGACATGGGTGGTTTGTGTCAGACTCCTTTTGTACATTGTCTTTCCAGCAAGTTCTTCTCCTGTTCCCACACTGCTCATGGGACTGGTTTCAGCACTGATCCTTCCACATTTCACTCAGGTCTCCTCCCTTTCCTGGTTACCTCTGTCACCTTCCTTCCTGAAGGAAGAACTTTTACCTACGTGGTAGGAGCTGTAGCCTGGGACCTTGGGGACACAGAGGGCCTCTGTGACTGATGTCTAGGGAAGGACTGTTTACCTTCTTTTGCTTCCCACAGCCCTAACCCAGGTGCAGGACAGGCCTGCAGTGAGTGGAGTTTCTCCTCCCCTCCCTGATCAGTACCTCCACACTTGGCACAACCCCTACCCTGCCCACAGGTGCCCCATGTACTCGCTGTAGATGGGGGGCAGTGGATAAGAAATACCAGTGCCACCAGCCCTGGCTGGTGAGGACAGACACACTACTAAGAAAACCAGTGGGTCCTGGTCACAGCCAGCAGAGGGGGAACAGTCCCTGCCACCCCACTCCTTCTCCTGTTCTGGGAGTGGGGCAGCACCATCCATGGGTATGAGCCCTGGCTGAGCCTGGTCCCAGGGAAGCCTTCCCTACCATCCCATGCCTTCCCCAGAGCATATCCACCCCTCACCAGCCAGGACACCTCCCACAGTTCGTCCTGCCCCTTCCCAACCCCTGGGATTATGCATCCCCGGCTGTAAATACTCACGGAAGAGGAAGAGCTGGCTATTTTGGCTGCCAGTGGGGTCTCGGTGTGTGCAGTGCTCCAGGCTCGCTCTATGGCTTCTGCCCTCCCCCTGCCTGAGTCCCACTCTTATAGTCCTCGCTGCCGGAGGGGGATTTCCTGCCCGGAATCTCCCCGGAGAGGGAAGGTTACATCAGGGGTGTTTTACACCGAAATACGCGTTACTGGCCTGGGAACAGGAATCTGCAGTCCCAGCCTTTGTCATGGGCATTTCAGAGTTCCTCGTGACTATTAATACAGACAACTACTGACGTCGGGGTTCGTCAGCTGCGGGTTTGCACAATCCTGAGTGGGGACAGGACACCTTCCTCCGCCGAAACTCCAGAAAACCCTTCCCGGCCCCGAGGAGCAGCTGAGGAAGGATGCGGGGGCAGGTCCCAAACCTCGTTCGGACCGTGCGTCTGGGGAGGACACCGGGGGAGGACACTGGCCCTGGCATCCCCAGCACCGGGAGAGGACACTGACTCCTGCATTCCCGGCTCCGAGGAGGACACTGACCGCAGCACCCCCGTCATTCACAGCGAGCATCTTCCACACAGCCCCGTCGGGAGCGAAGGGCTTTGCCCCCGATCCCTCCCCCGGCCCCTGCGCCCCGCCCCGGTCCCGCGCAGGCCGGGGGCGGCCCCGCTCGCTGCCCGCCCGCTCCAATGGCGGCGGCGCGGGGCTGGCCGCGGAAGCTGGCGGCTGTCGCTGGGGCGCTGCCCGGCGGGGGCGGCCCGGGACGAGCACCGGGACCGGCCCCAGACACGGCCGCCCCCGCCACAGCCGCGCTCTACGTGCACGTGAGCGGGGAAACGGGGGGACCCCGGGGTTTGTGTATGTGCAGGGGTGCCCGGGAGTCACGGGTTTGCACACGTGGGGACACACGTGGGTCCTGGGGCTTGTACTCCTTGAGGGGCACGGGGCTGGCACAGGTGGAAGGTGAATGTGGCTCCCTGGGGCTCACTCACACGTGGGTGCATGTGGGACCCCGGGGCTTAGACGCATCGGGGAGGGCCCAACCTTGAACATGTCATGGGGCTAGCCTGAACTGAGGGGTCCTCGAGCCGTGCACATGAAGGGTCACACCTGTGGGTCGTGTGCCTTGTGGGGCAGGTGGGGGGCACTGAGGTCCATGCACTGGGCTGGGGGTGTCCCCCCTCGAAATGGAGTGGCTAGGGATGAGGGCATGGCCGTCCCCCACACGCCCCGTGCCCGCAGTGGCCCTACTGCCGCAAGCGCTGCTCCTACTGCAACTTCAACACGTACGTGGTGCCGGCGGTGGACGAGGCGGCCGTGCGCTCCTGCCTGGTGCGGGAGGCACAGACCCTGCTCCGCCTCAGCCAGGTGCACAGGTGGGTGCACAGGGTGGGCTCAGGGGGAGTGCTGGGCCCTTCCTGCCCACCTGCAGCTTCCCACCCTCTGCCCCACAGCGTCACCTCCGTCTTCTTCGGCGGGGGCACCCCCAGCCTGGCCAGCCCCGGCACTATTGCGGCAGTGTTGGAGGCTGTGGCAGGGGCTGCCCACCTTCCGGCTGGTGCTGAGGTCACGCTGGAGGCCAACCCCAGCTCCACCAGCGCATCTGCCCTTGACGGCTTCAGGGCAGCTGGGGTGAACCGCCTCTCCATCGGCGTCCAGGTGAGAGGGGCTCTCCCCGCCGCAGCCGCTGCAGCCCCCCGTGGCCCCATTGTCACCGTGCTCCCCCCGCAGTCGCTGGATGACGCCGAGCTGAGGATGCTGGGCCGGGAGCACACAGCGGCGGAGGCACTGAAGGCTGTCGAAGCGGCTCGAGGGCTCTTCCCTGGCCGAACCTCCATCGACCTCCTGTTTGGGCTGCCGGGACAGAGCCGGGACGCCTGGGCCCAGGGGCTGGAGGCGACCCTGAGGGTCTGTGACGACCACATCTCCCTGTACCAGCTGACGCTGGAGCGGGGCACGGCGCTGGCAGCGCAGGTCAGGGGCGGGGCCCTGCCCGCACCCCCCCAGGATCTGCTGGCTGACATGTACCAGACGGCCCGGAATGTGCTGGTGGCCGCCGGCTTCCGCCACTATGAGGTCTCCAATTTTGCGCGGAAGGTGGGATGCCCCCCATGCTGTGTACCCCAATGTCATGCTGGTCCCCCAGCAGGCTCAGCCACTCCTCTCACACCAGGGCTCTCCCCCAGGGCGCCCTCAGCACCCACAACCTCTCATACTGGCAGGCTGAGCAGTACATTGGTGTGGGGCCAGGTAAGGGGGTGATGGGGGGGCCAGTGTGGGGGGGAGTGTGTGGCTATGTGCCCCGTGAACTCCGTTGTCCCCCTACCGGGCTGCTGCAGGGGCACATGGGCGCTTCGTGCTGCGGGCTGAGGGCGGCTGCAGCCGGGAAGCTCGTGTGCAGACCCTGGAGCCTGTCGCCTGGATGCGGGAGGTGCAGAGCCAGGGACACGGCACCAGGAGTCGGGCGGTGCTGAGCCCGCTGGAGCAGTGAGTACTGGGGTCCCCCCCCGTGCCCCCTCCCTGTCTGTGCTGCACCACAGCTCTCTGTGTCCCCACAGGCTAGAGGAGCTGCTCACCCTGGGACTGCGCACGGATGAAGGCATCACACACAAAGTGAGGAGCCATCTGTGGGGACAACCCACATCGACCCATTGCTAATCATAGAATGGTTTGGATTGGGTGGCACCTTAAGGCCCACCTTGTTCCGCCTCCTGTTGTGGGCAACAGGAGGGACACCTTCCACTAGACCAGTTGCTCTGAGCCCTGTCAAACCTGGCCTTGAACGTTTCCAGGCATGTGGCATCCACAGCTTCTCTGGGCAACCTGTGTCAGGGCCTCACCACTGTCACAGGAGAATTTCTTCCCAATATCTAATCCAAATCTGCCCTTTCCATCCATCCCTTTTCCTGTCACTCCACTCCCTTCTCCAAAGCCCCTCTTCAGCTCTCCTGCAGCCTCTTTGGGTAGTGGGATGCAGATGCCCCATCACTAACACCCTTCTCTTGCCCTGGGCACACAGCGCTGGGGGCATTTCTCTCCACAGCTCAGCCTGCAGGCCGTGTTTGGGGAGCCGGGGGAGGCTCGGGCACTGCAGCAGGAGGGCTGGCTTGTCCTGGACAATGGGTGAGCCCCGGGAGCTGTGGGCAGAGCCGGGGGTCTCCCTGGGGCACGGACTCTCACCACCACTTCTTTCCCAGTGGCCTGCGGTGCACCTGGGCCGGCCTGGCCGTGCTGGACTCGCTGCTGCCCGACCTGCTCTGGCAGCTGCAGCGGGTGCTGGGCACTGCCCGGCTCCCACCGAGGGGAAGAACGACAGGGGAACGAGGCGGTGGCGGGGCGCGAGGGCTGTAAGCGGCCACAATGGATAATAATGGATAATAAACCACAAGAGCGGTGTGCTGGCTGAGGGGTGTTGGGGCAGGGGCGCTGGCCGGGGGAGGTGTTACTGCACGGCAGGCTCCTGTATCCCGGTGTTCCGGGTGTCCTGAGGCCCGGTGTCCCGTGTCTCTGGTGTGCGGGTATTCTGGAGTCCCGGCACCCCTGTATCCCGCTGTGTCCGCGGATCCCGGTGCCCCGCCACCCTCTGTTCTAGTCGCCCAGTGTTCGGGGTCCCGGAGCCCTAGCCTCCCAAGATCCTCAATGTCCCTTTGTCGCCGGCCGTGTCGCAGCAGCACCGCGCATGCGTGCCGGCAGGCGGCGCATGCGCATGCCGGGCCCCGCCCGGGGGAGCGGTACCGCGGAGCCCCAGCAGGAGGCGGTGCCCGAGGCCGCTGCCGCCCGCGCGCCCTATCGCGCCCTATCGCGCCCTATCGAGGCCTGTGGCGGGGCGGGCGCGGTGCCGGTGGCCGGGACATGGCGTCGCGGGGGGGAGGTCGGTCTCGGAATCGGAGTCCTCCTGGTACGGCGGGGAGCAGGGTGCGGCTCAGCAGCGGCCGAGCCGGGCCAGGCCGGGCCTGCGGCCTCGGCGGGGCCGCGGTTGAAGCGGCCGGAACCAGCCCCTTCCCCCGCCAGTGACCTCCTGTCATTATTTTCGTGGTTTTGGTTTTAAAAGCATCAGGTCCCACCGGGAGGGGCCCGCAGGTTAAGGGGGAACAGTCGCTGAGTTCGGCTTGGCCCGCATGTGCCGGAGGAGCTGCCCCGCACCCGTTTGTATTTCAGAGCTGTTGTGCCACCGAACAGCTTTTGAAATCCAGTGCTTTGTCATCCGAGTCGTGCTGGGTGAGCGCAGGGAACCTGTGTGCTTGTACTTGCAGCTACAGTTGGAAACTTCCCAGGAATGCGTTGTTCCACCTGCAGGGATCTGTATTTATTTGCATTTATCTTATCGTTGTCTTTCATCTGAATAAAGTGTGAGACAATTCACTCCTACTTGACCCACTTAGGTCTTTGCAGCTTCTCAGAGGTTCACTCTTTCATTTACAAGAAATGCTGAATTTATTGTTTGTTGCAACCTTAGAGAGAAATAATCCCAAAACATAGTTCAGCTGGAAAGCATTAACCAGCCTGAGAGGAATATGGTCCTTTTGGGAGACTGAAGAAGTCTCTTCATCTGTTTTTTAGGCAGGAAGGAAAAGCCTTTTGAACAACCCTGTTCAACAACTGTAGAAGAGCCTGAGCCTGAGCCTGAGCCTGAGCCTGAGCTTGTTCCATATATTCTGCAAGGAGAGGACATCCAGGCACTTGAAATTAAGGCGGAGGACCTGGAGAAAGTATGTATGAGTATTTTTACTGCTAGAAACAGCTGCCTTAACAGACACTCTCCTGTTGGGTGTTTAACAGAGGGTGCTGCCCATTTACTTAAGCCAAATGTCACTCCTGCAGCTGAGTTCTCATGCCATTTTGTCTGTCAGGTTTTTTATCATGATAAAATGTCAGGTCATCAGGTTCAGTTGCTAAAAGTAAAGGATTATAGGTGCCTATAGAGTCCCTTCAAACGGAAGGATAAGTCATCTGTATCTTCAAAATTACATCTTCAACTTTCTGATCTAATAAGACCTGTAAGTTGTTTAGTAGCTCTCATGGCTTTCCTTCCAAAACTCAGATCACAGTGTGTGAGTGGAAGCATTTGAGTGACACAGAAGCAGAAATCTCTTCTGCAAAGTGATTTAAAACTCTCCTTTTGTGCCCCTGTTATAAACCAAGATCCAGAGAAGTAAGACAGTAACTGAGGTGGTATCTGCACAGCTGTTTAAGGTGTCTTGTAGGGGAAGAATCATAGAAGATTTGGCTTGGAAACAACCTTAAAACTCCTCTATTTCCACCCCCCCTGCCATGGACAGGGACACCTTCCACTATTCCAAGTTGTTCCAATCCCCATCCAGCCTGGCCTTGGATACTTCCAGGGATGGGGCAGCCACAGCTTCTCTGGGCACCCTGTGCCAGGGCCTCACTACCTTCACAGAGAAGAATTTTTCCTAATGTGTAATCTAAACTTACTCTTCTTTGTCTACTTTGAATCCATTTCTTCCTTGTCCTGTTGTTACATGTCCATGTGAAAAGTCCCTATCCAGGACTCGCAGCACCCTTACCGGAAATGTACTGATATGACTACTGTGTATATCCTAAAAGGATCAGATGGAATAAAGGTGAGTCAGTGTGTACCTAACTGCACTTTGACTGTTTACTTCCTGAAGCTTCATCCTCCACGCCTTGCGCGTGATGCTGGGAGAATTCCAGTTCGGAAGAATTACCTTGTCCGAAAATACCGACCCAAGGAAGTGGCACATCTCGTAGCACATCCTGTTCCCCCCAAGGCACCCAGGGGACCACTGACTTTTCCTGGTAGGGTTCAACTTCACATCTTACCTCTGGGTTTTGGTTTTGCTAAGCCAAATTTTAGTGACCCGCCTCTGGGGTTGGGTATTTTGTAGGATCAAGACAGTTTGATGATGGCTGTGAAGAGATCCTCCCTCATCATATTTTGGGAAGTCTCCAGGAGTTAAGGATGGAAGCCTTGGCCAAAAGAAACACTCAGGTTAGTTTGCAGAGTTAGGAAAATGGTTCTGCATAGCACTTTTCCAGAGGTAGAGTGTGGTGCCTGCAGTACCTTTCGATGCTTTTCAGCACCTATCAGGAGCAGGGCAGGCCTGAGGTGTGGTTTTTCCAGCCTCATCACACTCTGGGGGAGGGTTTGCCTTTGGAGAAACTGCACCAGCAGGTTTTGGAGTCCTGTGTGCAGGACCAGGTCATGGAGGGAACAATTACACAGGCTTCCTCTTCCCTATGTGCCCTGCTGATGGTGTCAGGGAAGAGCTGGTGTTGCAGCAATGCCATTGCTGGAGTCTCATTACTCAGATAAACACTTCCATTGTATCTTAGTGTGTCCCCACTGCCCTGGTTTCCTTCCTCTCAGATTGCTAATGTAACAGTGCAGTCAATCTGAAGAATTCTTCTCCCCTCTTCCATTCCTGTTTTGGTGTGCATGGAGAAGTTCATTTAATGTTTCATTTCTCATCAGCTAGCAGATGCTATTAAGGTTCCTCATCCAGATGTTACTGCAGCAGCTTTAGAAGAGGAACATGGAGGAGAGGAGAAAGCAAAGGCACATCAGGCCCAACTAGCAGAGAACAAAGCTTTCCAGAACTGGAGCCATCATATGGCAATGAGGAAAAAGCAGGAGAAACACCTAGGAGGTGAGAAAAGCTAAGGAGGTCTCATTCTATGAAATTCTGTGTGCAGGTGGAGAAGTTTGATGTTGCCACCTCAAATTGCAGTAGTCATTTTCCACCAGGGTTAATCTCATTGCAATTGCAGTCTTAATTCCATGTTCTCAGAGCTCCCGCACTGCTCATGCTGTTTGCTCTGGATGTGGTGGAAAGGTGAGCTGGTGGCTCTGGCTGGCGAGAGGGCAGTGGATTTGGCAGGGAACAGTGTAAGTGGGTTACAGGTGAACAATAAAAGTGGCAAAGGGTGTGTCCAGAAGTGCAGCACCAATGATTTGATGTTTTTCATTTATAGAAATTCTTCACAAGCCAGAGAATGAATTGATGATGAACATGTCAGACAATTACAGACAAATCCAGGAAGAACGTGACCTCATTGACCGGAGTCTCCCTGCCCTATTTCCTGGAAAGGTGAGAGCCCCACTTCCTGTGTGTCCTGATTGTGCTGCTCTTGCCACACAGCACAGACACTCTTCTAAGTCAGTCTCTGAAGTGCTGTCAGGAGATGTTTATCAAAGCCACTCTGAATCCTTCAGCTTGGTGTCTGAGCAGAGCTTTCAGGGACATGAAAAATAAAAACCTGAACTGTGCTATCCATACCAGCCAGGGGAAAGTGGTGATGAGCAAGTGGCATTTCATGATTCTCACTAAAGACTGTTGTGCCCTGGGAAGTGGCATAGGAACATGTCACAATTGTTGTTCCAGGAGCAGAAATATCTGATAGCTTCAGGCTTGGATTTTAGTAATTGCCATGGAGAAAAGGGCATGGGTAAGACAGGAAGGTTATGGGAGTATCATGTTAATTTTTTTTTTTCACATTTATAGCACTGTCAAAGAATTTGCATTTGTGTGAGGCTTTATTTTAATATCATTCAACCTTCATGTGCACTAGATAGAAGAAAGTTCATCTTTGACAGCAGCCTGATAGAAATTTTGGCTTCCTCAGCGGAAATGGATAATTCATAGACTTTTAAAATGCTCATATAGTCAGGGTTAGACCTCTTCTTTTTAGCTTCAAGTGCCTCTGAAAATAGCAGGTAGTTGCACCATTATTCACAACAATCAGTGGGAGCCTTGTTTCCCACCCTAGGGATACCGAGTGGGAAGCGAGTTCTGGAGCCTTCCTGAGCAAATAGGGGATGAACTCACCGGGCTGACTCTGACCCTGACCCGGACAGAATGTGGGCACCCAGAACCACTCACTCATGTGGGGAAACCCCGAACTGTCCAGAGGGAAACAGGTAAGGGAACACTGCAGAGAGGTGATTCCAAAGAAATGGGGCACAAGTGTGAAGAAGCAGCTCCTTCCCTGTTGAGCCTCCTCTTTAAAACACTACAAGGCTAAAGTTTGGCAGAGAATGAAATTTGATTAGGCGTGTGGGCGTGTAGAGAGTGAGCTCTTGTATTGGTATTTCCACAGGTCTGAAGCCTCCGAAGAAGATTCCTTGCCACCTAAACTGGGATAAGAGTCTTTTCCTGAAACATCGACGGCAGGAGCTAAAATCTCTCCTAGAGGAGCTGGGCTTTTATAAGCCGGTAAGACCAGAGGAACAAGGACATTGTTTGTGTCTCTTGTCAGGTGCTGTAGAGTAAGAAAATTGTCAGGAGTTGGATCTGAAAAAAGCATTAGGAAACTAAAACTTGGTCCCGCAGTGTTTTTTGTGGAAGTTCCCACATTTCCAAAGGGCCACACCTATGAAAGAGTTGTCTGACCTCCTGAAGTGCTGCATGGAGTGGTCTAGGGGCCTCAGAATGGGACCCCAAACCAGCAGCATGCAACTTCCAGGACCCAGGCAAAGAAAAACCTGCCAAGTAGTGGTGCAGGACTTTGATTTAGTGCTGTGGGGCAGAGGGAAGAGATCTTTACTCATGTGGAAGACACACTCTGAAATAATCTCCTGAAGGCAGGTGGCCCCTCCTCCTGCCAACAGAACAAACCTCACTTTTTCTGTCTTTGAAACCTGTCTCTTAGGATGAGGAACATGTGAAGGACACTTTCTCTGTGTCCTTCTGCATGTTCTCTCCTGTATCACTGCTAGTGGGGAATGCAGTCATCTAGGATTCTTGGGAATCTCAGAATTGGTTCTTTTCCGTGTCCCTTGAGCATCCTTTGGATGCCTCTAAAAACCATTGTAGGAGCAAGATATCACAACTTCACTTTACTTGGCTGAGTTGGTGCATTTGTCTGGTGTTTTAATGTCCTTTCTGTGTAAAAGAGCAACTGTGAGTTGATAATTTCTGTGTATGTCCAGGATCTGGAAGGACTGGAGGTGATTGGGAAAGGGCAGCCTTTCACGTCTGTCTCAACTAAAGCTTTTCTACATACCGCCATTTCTGAAGAGATTGAGATCCTGTAAGTTCTACTTCGTGGCAAAATAAAGAATTTTGGGTGTGCACCATCAGTCTGTGAGGATATCCTTAGCTGTTCTTATCCAGAATGGAGACAGGTCTCCACTGGGACACAATAAAAGGCATATTCTTATATTATAATCACCAGATCTAGGAGCCTTTGTGCCTGGGGGCCTTGTGTCTAAGGAGCAAGAATCAGAGAAAAGTTTTGTTGAGGTTCTTCCTCCAGTCTTCACTCTGTGTGGCTTCAGAGCTTAGATCAGGCAGGGTGGGATTCTACTCTCAATTACCTCCATTTGATTGAATTTTTCTAGCCTTCCGTCATTACTTTCCTAGTTTTCCCCATCCTGTCCATCTGTAACAGGCACAGCCTGAGAGCCTCTTGTCCTTTTTCACTCATGTACTTAGACAGGTCTCATTCTTTAATATTTTGGCTGTCCTGTCCTCTTTGCCAGTGACACGTAGCTAGGTGGGTTCACCACGTCTGCAGGGCTCTGTCCCTAAAGAGAGTACTGTGTGAGAAAATAATAAATGGGATTATTTCTTACAGGGTCTTGTAATTCACCCCTGGTTCTCCCCTCTCTGGAAGTGAATTTCACTCCATGAAAATGCTGGCTTTTGTTTTCTTTAGCAGTGACCCCTTAGGTGACTCCTTCACTGAGGTTCCAGAAGCTGAAAAGGTTCCATCTTTAGTTTTCTGTGGCGAGCCTGCTCGTTGGATCAAGGGCATCACTGCTTGCAGGGTAATTGTGAGATTTCAACTGTTTAGTCAAGCTAAGCCTATTTGAGCTCCCAAGTCACAGTTGCACAATAACTGTCATCCCAAAGCCACAGAATGGGGGACTTACTCTGAACATAGTAGAATATCCCTGTATTTGCTCCAGAGAGATCTAGGAACAGAAGGGCTCCGGTTGTGGTGTGCTGTTCAGATTCCCAGGCTTTGTCTGTAAAATGGCCACTTCTTTGGACTTGCCTTACAAGTTCTCCTACCAAGGCTTAACCCCTTATTTGAGCTATGAGTTCTTGCAGGATAAATCCCACCAGATAGAGTAGAAATTGTTTCTCTTCCTTGTAGAAGGAAATTGGTATTGCTGCCCGCCTCACCTTTGAGACTCTGGCTAGTGAGAAGGCTGAAAGCTTCCTGACAGTGACCAATGATGGCAGAGCTTCCATTTGGTACAACTGGATGAGGCTTCCCCAGCAGATCCCCTCCAGAGAAACCAAGGGGAGGAGAGTGCCCTGCTTTTACTTTGATACCAGACCAGGTATGAGACCTGCTGGTCTCCAAGACCTTTGTACCTCAGGCATAGAGCAGGAATTTGGGAGTTACCTGGGATGTGGAGTCTGACTAATGGCAGAGCACTGCTGGGTGATTTCTCCTGAGGAAGCCACCCTGGGTGTCAGAGCTGACTCACCCCAAAAGAGCTGTGCAAGGCAGATCCCTCTCCTGGAACTTAAAGGAAAGGAGGTTGCTTCTGCTCTGAGTGTAAATGGGTGGAATATTGAGAAGTGAATAATTTTCTGGTGGCAAATGGGTAATAATCTTCTGGAGAGAAGACTGAGCTTGCTGTAGAAGGAGAGTGCAATGGAAATAAGGCCAGTTCAGGAACATAGAGACTGAGAGTAACTCTGGAAGGAAAATGATAGCTGGATGAAGTGTGATAACCAGCTAAACTATGGGGAAAGAGTCTCCTAGAGAGATAAGGACACTTGGGATGGTGTTGGAAAAGGGTCAGGCTAACCAGGTGGCCTCTTGCACACCCAATGCATTTTCTCTCTTATTTCAGGTGTAATTTTGCCTGGAGAAACTCGGAGGTTTTCTTTTATTTTCAAGTCAGAGAGAGCAGGCATTTTCAGCGAGCCCTGGGAATTTAGGACACATCCCCTGTTATTAGGAGGAGCTCTGCTTCAGGTGACCCTTTGGGGAATTGCTGTGTATGAGGATAAATTGGCTGACTTCAGAGAGAAATTGGAGGTAACCAAGCATGTAGCTGGGTAACTGAGCTTTGAACTTTATATGCAAATAGAGGATAAGGGTGGGAGTGGACAACATGGTATTTTTATTGTTGTGCAATTACTGCTGAGAGTGAGATTTACAGAATGTCTGCACATACTTGAGCAGGTTTGCTAAATGACATGAGGAACTCTGCAGTCTATTGAAATGTTGTTACTAAAGACATGACTGTGTCTCCTAAAGTGTTCACACTGGTCCTTTAAAGAATGAAATTTCTGTTGGTAATTAATTTCATTATTTACTTAATGGGAAGGGGATTGACTGTTGTACACTATGATAGCAGTTAAGGTATAAATTGAAAATTACACTATGCTTTGAAAAGTATAGTTTGGGGGCAGGATTTGTAGAGTTTATTTGAAAAGCTGTTGGAAGTATTGCTCTGCTCAGCAGGGTTTGCAGTTGTTCATGTCCTTGTAACTCTGTATAATGAATAGTGTGGTTACAGGTGGGACTGAGTTTGTGTGTTTGCATATGGAATGGGGACTCACGCATGTTGTTCTTGTTCTGGTGTCTCAGAGTGAGCTGGCTGCTCGAGAAGGTGCTTCTATAGTGAAAGAAAGCCTGAATGAACTTCTTAAGCCAATTCGGACACCCGAACGCACCCCATCTCCTGTGGATGCCTGTGTCACAGAGGAAGAGCTGTTCCACAGGAAAAATCCCAAGGTGATGTTTGCTAATGGATGGACTGCACAACTGAAATAAGTGGGGAGGGCAGACCCATGGGGCTGCTGCGTCCCTGGGATTCTGGAGCTGGCAGTCTGCCCATGGAGGTTTTAACAGCTGGATTTGAAGAGAGAAGGTGCAGCTCATGTTTACCTTTTCCCCCATTGTCACAGTTGCATTATCAGCATCAAGTGGTAAAGCAGCTGCATAAACTATGGAGACAGCACCTGACTGTGCCTTCAGTCTTGGAGGAGGAAGTGCCCTTGGACCAGAGGAGCACTGCAGAGGACATGGAGTATCAGGAGAGCACCTTGGAGCCTTCCTCTGTCCGGAGCAGCACCACTGAGCTCCCATGTGGGAAGCACACATTAGAGGATGCTCCAAGGGAAAAGAGCACTGAGGAGGAAGAAGCAGGTCCTTCAGGATGGAACCTTTCCCTCGAGGACTTTAAACAGGTAGGAACCTCTGTTCCCACAAGCTGATGGTGTGTTAATTCCCCTACAAACAGCCCAGCCTACCCCAGTGTGGGCCCACCCAAAGGGCTGCTGCCAATATGCTGGGAGTTTGCAAGATTTATGATGTGTGTTGGCTCTGCTGACCACACCCTCAGTGCTCTTGTAAAGAGATTCCCAAGAGAGGCTTTGTGGGCTGTTGTGTGAAGAAGAAAAGAGAAGCACACAATATAATAGATATTTTAAGCTCTTCCCCCTGTTAGCTCTCTGTCATCCCAGGATTGAATGTGGGGGCAGGCTGGGCTTACAGCCTCCTGTGGCTCCCCCAAGGGCTCTTCTCCTTGGAGAGCCCTTCCTATTCATCAGAGAACTAGGGGGGCACTCATGACAGGCTGTGGATAAAATACAGACCTCCTTTTATTAAAGCAAGAGTGCTTTGGATTCTGTCAATGGTTTTTCTGTAGTGCTCTCTTGGAAATCTCTCTGTTGTTTTTATAACTAAGCTTTACTAGGGAGCCTTCTAGCTTGATAGAATCCCTGTTTCCCAGAACACCTGAAGCTGCAAAGGGGCTTAATATCGGTCTGATGAGGGAATCTGGGTTTGTTCTGCAGATCTTGGGTACCTTGGCCATATCCTAGCTGTGTAGGAAGCCCCATCTGGGTGTGTAAGTGCCCAGTGCAGCCTGGTTTCAGACCAGTGTCCAGGAAGAGAGCTGTGGGCTGCTCCACTGAGCTCAGGGACTGGGAATAAAGACTGAGAAGTGTTCCACAGCCCCTGTGAATTTTCTCTCACAGGCTATAATGTCAATCTCCGGGGAGGAGCAGCAGGAAGAAGCACTGACCCAGCTCAATAAGGCTGCTCTGGAGCTTTGTGTTGAACAGAGACCAACTCAGTTAGACCTTCTGTATCCACTCTGGTGGGTTACCTTTGCAAGGAAAAGCTTGTGAAAACTTGTGATTGTGTGATCAACAGCCTCAGCAAACTCTCTTGCAAGTGTTGTGATTCAGAGTGCACATAATTATAGGAGGTCTAGAAGTCATCTTTACACTCTGGTTTTTTATAGCTTAATTGTAGCAGCTGTCTAGGACCCAAATGCCTTTTTTTTTTTCCTGGAGATAAGTTTAGAATATTAAATGCATGTAATTTTGGAGAGTGTACAAGATTATTTCTGGCAAGACTATTCCAGTCTGTATTTATGAAACCTTTGGGTATTTTCTGTACCCTTTTACTCAGATAACTGTCTCCTCCCTCATACAGTCTCTCTGTTCTTTGCTCAGGCTTTCAGACTGTAAACGCATCAACAGCTTTGAGCTGCTTCTAAATTAGAAGGATGCAGGTTCCTCTTGGTAAACACAGAGCAGGTAGATTTACCAATGTGTGTCATGTTGAAGAGTAGACCTAGTTTCACAGTAATAATTATGGGTTCCTGGAAGACTGTTGATATGCAAACCATTGAGACCTTGGAGGGCTCTAACATGAAGAAAGCAATTTAACATCCCCCTGCACAGATATTTAGACAGTGGGTGCTGTTTTGTTGGTTTAGTTGCACAGGGCAGCTGTCAGCTATAAGGTGCCTTCACTTCTGGGCACAGGGTCAAACCAAGTGGCAGTTGCTGCACTGTCTCCCTTCTGATCCTGACCATTTTCTCAGCCTCCAGCTGTGGCGTGGAGCAATTGATGACTTGGTGAATCACTCTCTGAGGCTGAGATCCGTGCTTGGTTTGATTAAGAAGGACGTCTATGCAGAAGCTGTTCCAGAGGAAACAGGTAAATGGTGGTTTTAGCACAGCAACTGCTTTCTGTAGGCTGTTGGAAATGCAGAAAACATGATGAATTTGAACTGAAATGTCAATTTCAACATGTCTCCCTGAGGAAGAAGCATCAGGAAAATAATTGGCAGATTGTGTGACAGTAACAATACTAATTGGGATCTGTGGTTTGGCATCAGGAAAAAAACATCCCCACAAAAAAAGCCTTTTAATTCAGCTAGGTCTAGCCATGGTTTTCATACAGACTGACCCAGCAAATTCTGCCTCAATGAGACCTCTTCATACCTTATTTAAACAAAGAAGTCTTCAAGGTATTGTTTTTCAGTGCAGTACATCTCAGATTAACAAAAAGAGTATAATATATTGCAAAAGTATCACATTCCCACTGTGCTAGTGCAGTGGGATGGACTTTCTGGATGTGTGGATGCTTTTGGTTAATTGAAATCCTTTCTTTTGTAGAGGAAGTAAAGCAAGGAGGAGCAAAAAAAGGAGGAAAGGAAGACAAAATAGCTACTAAGAAAGAAGAGAAAAAGGATAAAGAAGGCAAAAAAAGTAGAGGGACATCAGGAAAGGAGAAAGCAGTAGGTGTTGGGATGCCTGGTGAACCCTGAGTGCTGGGAACAGTGTGATCATCCTGAGGTTGTGTATGCTCAGTTTGAACTAATTTCCAACCCAGTGAAAGAGGTGCTGCTGCTGGGAGATGCATCTTGAAGCAGTCTGATCAGTGTCCTGACCTACGTCCCATTTTTCCTTGGTCTGTCCCTGATTAGGATCATTCAGGCAGCAGAAAGCTGAAAGCAAAAGATGAGAATCAAGTATCTTCCATTTCCGTGCAGGTCGTGAAAGGAGGAGTAGAGTCCATCAAAGGAAGATTTGAGAAGCAGAAGGTGAAAGAGGAAGCTGCAACTACAGTTGGGGCAGAACCTGTTCAGGAGCAGGTGGACTCTATTTCACTTGAAACATACCGGGAAAAGCTCTACATTGAAGTGAGTCTAACCAAAGCTTGTATCGTTGTCAGGGTTTTGTTCTTTTCTTGTAAGGCACACTGAGGCTCAGGGGGAGAGGCAAGCATTTTGTTAAACTCAGAAAACTGGCAGACATATGTCCCTTGTGCTGCAACAAGGTAAGTGTGAAATCCAAATTAATTTGTTTCAGCCTGGAATCTGTTAGCAGAAATCCAGCCATCACATAGCCACATGCGGGACTTCTATCTGGGATGTCTTTAGCATTGCTTGCAGACTCTGGAGGGATCAGCTGAATTAATTGTATCTCAGATAATGTTAAACACACTTCATAGCCAGGGAAGTTATTACTAGAGCTCTGACAGCAGCAGGCTCCCACTTCTATGTGGTTGTGTGAGTGCCCATATGAAAATGTACCTCAGAAACCATCTCTGTCAATCTCAGCCTCAAGATTTCCTCGTGTGTTTTCACTGCAGCTGTCTTTGAATTTCTGCAGGTTTACAGGCTGCTGGATTCAATGGTGAGCAAAATGGTGTCTTTATTTGAGGATCTAAAGCAGTAACATGCTCTGAAGTGGGAGTGAAGCCCTTTGTATGTAGAAATATACTTGCTTTTAAAAAAATAAAATAAATAACCATATTTACACAGATGGAGTGGAGATTCTTCTTTCTGAAGTGATTCAGTGGTTACAAATACCGGGCTGCTTCTTTTCTGACACACTGTGATGTGAGACTATTGCTAGATCATCTGTTACTGCTACAGATGATGCTTGCCAAGAAGAGACAAGTCAAGAAGTAGCACCACTCAGAAAACATTAAGACTGGAAAATACTGGTATTTCTGCTAAAGGAGAATTTAAAAGTGCCAGTTAACATGAGGTATATTCTTTGTGTCTTGATTCTGCTTTGCTAGCAGATGTGTGAACAGGATGTCCTTGTACTCATGAATACTGGTACCAGGAGAGTAGACAAATCCATCCTGGGTTTTAGCTTGTTTTGGGCATCTTGTCCAGTCTCTCTTTGGGACTTGCTGACAGGAGGCTTCTCTGAGGCATTCTGGATCCCAGTAAAAACACTGTCCCAAGGGGTGTGCCACCCTGCCTGGTTTTGCACTCTTAGATTTCCTTCTTGTGATGATCTTGCCATCTCTTTCCATTGAGCTCCAGGTACCCATACCCCATTCTGAGCCAGGTTTTACATGCTTCCTTCCAAGACTAATCACTCTTAAATGAGTGAAATTTGTGCTATAAAAGTTGTGAGCCATGCTAAGTCCTCCTGTTAGAGCCACCCCTCCTGTCTGTCCATCTGCCTTGTGTGTCTGGGCTCCATCACCCTTTTCCATCTGTATGCATCACTGCTGGAATGGGGCTTTTTCTGGAGGCATCCCAGGCCTGCATGTGGCACATTGGACTTGGAGCAGGTTCTCGAGGCAGAGTGAGCTCTGTGTGGGGTCTGTCTTGGCCTGGTGTCAGTAAGTGCCACCTTCCTGCTAAAGTTGCTGGACAGCATTCCCCAGAAAGGCTTTGGCCCTGTAGAGCAATGACATCAGTGTAGATCATTAATTGGGGATGGTGATCCCACTGGAGCTCTTAAGCAGCAGATGCCTATCCATGCTCAGCATCGCTCAGCCATGAGTTCAGTGGCTCCAGGTGTGCCCCTTGGGCACATGCCCCTGTCCCTGGGCTGGCACATGGCTTGCAGCTGCACATGTAGTGTGAAATGACTGCTCCTTCTGCTGCATTGGTGTCTTCTGCTTTCTCATTTTAACTCCTGTGCTGTCCCTGGGGAGAGATCTATTTCTCCCCTTGGCTCCCAGCAATACCATGTCAAAACACAGCTTGTTTTTTTCACTGGCCAGGTGAGGCTCCTCATCTTTTGAGATGTTTTCTCATAGTGGGGTGTGGGGAAGCATTTTGGCTTCTGTAGCAGCAGAAGCCTCCTGTGGCTCAGTGGGCAGAGACCCACAAAGGGAATGTCTCTGCTCAGCATTCCTGGAGTGAGAATTTCAGCAACATTTTGAGAATTAGGAGGAAAAAGGCCTGAAGTTGGGGTGTGTCTCACAGGCTCTGACAATAGCTCCTGCCTCCCTGGAGATGATTATCAGCTTTGTGAATTTGCCCAACTCAAACTGCTCAAGCCATCTGTTTCTAGGAGAGAGGGAGTCTGCATGTTCTAGAGGCAACGTGATTGTCGGAGAGGCAGGAATCCTTTCATTTGGTAGTTTTACCTTAAAGGATGATAAAGCCCATCCATGTCTCCATGGATCCATATCTTCAGTCCAGCATATTGAAACCAGGCTCCATGTGTTCATCTACCCACAGGAAAATCTGTTAATACAACATGGGGTAGATGAAAGTTTTACATTAGTCACGTACAATGGAAGAATGTCCTGTGCTGGCATTGTCCCTTCCAGGGAGGAGACTGATAGCAGAGGGCAGGTGGGTGGCATAGAAGTTCTGCAAAAGAGAACAAACCTGTGAATAGTCTAATTTCTTGTCATAAATTTTTGTCATAAATATTGCCAGTGCCTCTTCTAGCCTTGGACAAGAGTGTCCTCAGGGAATGAGGTACAAGGAGGATGCAGGAAAGGATGTGCTGGCCAACAGCTGTGGTACTCTGCTGTCTGGCTGCTGCAGCTTTTTGTGAGACAGCTGATTTTTTTTTTTTTTTCCTTTTGCATTGATTTGTGGAAGTAACAGAACAGGAACTGCAGTGGAATTAGAGGTGGTTTCCACAGAGTAGCTTTAGAAACATATACCTCTTATTTATAGGCCTAGTGTGAGCTGTGGGCTCTGTCCTAAGCAGCAAGACCCTCAGGGCTGTCAGCCCTGCACTCTGCAGGATACTGTAAGGCTGAGTCCTTGCAGCCAGGCAAGGAAATTATTCCTTCTCCTCTCCCAAGCGTGGGCATTATTTGTATTAGTGTTAATAATTTGTGTTGTGTTTGCTAAATAACCAAGGTGAGCAACCTTCCTGGCCTTGGGAGTTGCATTCCAAACCCATCACGTGAGTGGGGCCTGAAGACACCATCACCACCAGTGAGGATGGGAAGAGGGGGAATTGCAGGAAAATGAGGCAAGTGGAGATGACAGTACATTTCCAATGGCAGAGGGGGTCTGGGTGAGCAGCCAGGCTCTGCTGAGGGCAAGCAGTGCTTTGCTGGGTCCTATACCCACAGTGGGGTTTTGGGACCCCCCACAAAGAAACCCCACATTTGTACAGCTCCAAAAACACCTCCTGGCATGTTCTCCCCATGGAGAGGTTCACTTTGCTTGTAAAAAAATCACTGCCTGAAGAAAGGCAAGCTGTCTACCTCACCATCTGACACAGTGAATCAGGAGCATTGGGAATGGAGGAAGAGGAAGCATGGAGCTCATGGAGCTTGGGCTGCCGTGAAGAATGCCTGCCACTTCCTGAGCTGGGATGTTCTCTGGGCTGACCTGCAGAGGGTTTGGATGCTGGATATCCTCTTTTCCCACACTGCAGCTGGGAGTGGGACTAGATGCTTATTCAGCCTGCACGGCCACAGCCTGTTGGGAATGTCAGGCTGCTGAGATCTGCAGAGCCCCCAGGGGCACATGGCCTCCCCGAAGACCTAAGGCAGAACCCTGGGGGCAAGATGGATCTCAGCTCAGCATTTTGTGTGGCTGGTGGAAGCAGCAGCAGGAAGGCATGACCCCCCCCTCCCGCCCGAGAATGTCTCAGCACACCTGAGATGTTTTCCATCTCATGGAAAATGTCAGTGATATTAAAAAGATTATATATAATCCATAATACTTGAAGGGCTGTCGGTGATTAAAATGGAAGGCAGAGGCCGAGAGAGAGGGGGTGGCATTAAAATGATCGAGAGACATGACTTATTTTGTCATGTCATCTGATGCCTCCCTCTCTCGCCCCAGCCAGGCTCCGGGAGCTGTTCAGAGCAGGGGAAGAACCCGCTCCAAATTTAGATCCTAGCAAAAGAAAAAAAAAAAAAATTAATTTAAAGAACCCAAATTGCGAGCGTGGCCTTGGGTAGCAGAGAGGGAGCTGCGTGGTGGGGAGGGTCGACATCCCTCGGAGCTTCTTCCGCGCCCGGGGACGTGGATTTCTGTCTAAAAATAATGGGGGGGAGGAGGGGGGTGGGAAAAAAAGGAAAAGGAATACAGGCGCGCAGGCAGCAGCGAGCAGCGCCTGGCTGGCTGCCAGAGAAGGGGCAGTGACTGAGCATTTACAGCATCCCCGCCTCCCGCATGCGGCGGGGCAGGGGCTCGGCGCCGCATCCCCCGCGGCCGGTACCGCACCGCGCTGCGCCGCACCGCACCGGGGGGGCCTGAGCGCCTCTGCCGGTGCCCGGGCGGCCCCGAAGGGGTTAAGCCGGGACCTGCCGCCGGGACCTGCCCAGCCAGCCCGGCAACTCGGCGGCGCGCAGCAGGAGCGGGCGGCTGCGGCCGCCTCCAGCCCGCGCTCACCGGCGGCGGCACCGGCGGCAGCACTGCGCAGGTAACCGGGGCTGCGCGCCCCTGGCACCGGGCTGCGGTGGGGGGGGGAGGAGGAGGAAGGTTCTGGACGCTGGAGCATCGCGGACTGAGGGGGGTGCCGGGCCCCGGCGGGCAGCTCGGTGCCGGGCCGCCTCCCGGGCCAGGCTCGGGCCCCCGCTGCGGCTGCGGGAGGGGGAGCCCGGCGGGTGCGGGAGCCGGCGGCGCGGCGGAGGGCGCTGCGGGGCCCGTTCCCTGCTGCTTCCCCCATAGCGGTCACCGCTCCTCTCAGCCCTGCACCTGATTAAGGATGGATCTGTAAATCCCCCTCCCGGCCCCCCCTCCCCTCGCTGGCCCCTTTTGCCCCCCCCCCCCCCCCCCGCATCCCCCCCATCCCTACCGCTCCCCCTCCAGGCCGTTCCTCCTCGCCCCCTCGACGCTCCCGCGTCGCCCCCGCAGCCCCCCGCGCCGGCCCGCGGGCGATGGGGACCTAGCCCCGCAGCCGTGTCCTTCTCCCACCTGGCCACTCTTGGTCAAGGTCACTGCAGTAATTCCATATGAGCTGCTGGGTGCTGCCGCCTTATCTCCCACACAGCTTCTGTTTCACTCCCTTTATATTCCGGGGGGGGGGGGGGGGGGGGGGATGATTCTGTGTTTGATAAACCCTCAGCTCTAAATCCCGCTGGCAGCTCCAGCCCTGATTACGGGTTCCTCTCATCCCTGCCCCAGCCCATGCTTCCCATCTCTTTCCATTCAGACTTCCCAGGCCATCTCATAGCGGCAAAGTCCAGCTGGGGTCAGGTTTCTGGCCAGGATGAGCCATGCCGGGAGCCTGTCACTGGACCTTGGGGTTTGTCCAGCTAGAAAACCTGTTGGAGGCAGAAGGAACCATCCTGCCTCCTCTTCAGACTGCCAATGTGCTTGCTGGTGGCACCTTTGGAGAATGTGTCTTTATCTCCACCTTCAGACTGCCAATGTGCAGCTTTCCAGGCTGGTGGCACCTTTGGAGAATGTGTCTTTATCTCCACCTGGGTGTTGGTGGAAAGCAGAGCATGGAGCCAAGTCCTGGAGGACTTTGCTGTGTTACTGCCCTTGTCCCAGAGGCGTTTCTGTGCCAGGCGGGCAGTGGCCTGGCCGACTGCACCATGGGCTCTCCCGGCGGGATCCAAAGGCCGCGCTGACGGGCTGCATTGCGAAAGGGAATCGGTGCAGGGAACCGACTCGAGAGAAACTTTGTCCGCCCGTGAGCGTGGCGGTGCCAGGCTCCTCTCTGACTCACAGGAGATGTTGCTGGCGGAGCTGTGGGGCACCTGGCTGCTGGCCCACAGGAGCAGGATGTGCTGGACTGGTCGTGCGGGTTGTGTGGGACCGTGGTGGGTGCCGTGCATGGCTTGTGGGCTACATCTCCTGGGGAGGCTAGGTATTGGGACAGAGGCCTGGCCCAGCTCCAGTGCGATGGAGTGGTGTCCTGAGCTGGGAGAGGGCTGGATGTGGTGCAGCAGCTGCAGTCCAGGGAGGTACTGGAAACCGAGGTGAATGATGAAATGGACACTGATAACTGCTGTCTGCAGACTGCTGTATGGGGGAGATATTCCTCTGCTCACATGTGTTATCTTGGATGGGGGAAAAATTGCTAGTGAGTTTTGTCACAGCTGCAGTGAGGGCTCTGGGAGCAGCTCAGCTCCCCCGTACTGCGGTGCAACCCTGCCGAGGGCAAGGCAGCCTCTGCCTCTCCCTCAGCTTGACTCTTTGATAAAATGAGGGTGAACAGTGTCTTCTCACCATGCAGGGAGAAGGTGAGGATTTAGGACTAGCATGGAGCAGGGCACAGGGTTGTGATGGGCTCATGTGAGGACAAGTCCAGATTGCCCCACATCACTGCATCTGTGTCAGTGCAGCACATCCCAAGGACAGGCATTGCCCGTGGGGAGGTACCAGGGCAGCTCCCAGCCATGCCAACCCCTGCTGCCCCTGTGTCTTGGTCCAGAGGAAGCTCAGACAGCTTGGGGTTTTGGTGAGAGGGGCATTGCATTATCCATCCTGCTGGCTAACCTGGCACTGGCTGTTAGCACCCTGAATTCACCAGCCTCTCGCGGGAGCAAAATTACCGAATTTGCTGGGAAAACCTGCCTGAGCAGCTGCCAGCACTAGAGAGTCGTTATAGGCTCTGACTCATGACGAAGTTTTGGGTTTGCACGATGCAGCCTTGACAGCACTGAGAGCCTTGGGCTGGGACAAGCAGGGCTGTGTGCAGCTGCAGGTAGTGAATCTGGGTGTACAGGGGAACTTGTGGCTGCACAAGGGCTGGGAGGGTCTGAAATCAGCTTTGCCAGGAGAGTGGAGTTGAGGCAGACAGGATCTGGAGGAGGGAGCTGCCATTTTCAGATGATTACTTTTAGAAACAGAAGTGCAGGGTAGAATCTCCAAATGTTGCTGAATCCAGAGTCAAAACTTGTGGTGGCTTGGCAATTCTGGGTATCACTTGCCATGAGATTTCTTTTCCTCTTGAGCATCCTGTGTGTCTGAGTTGGTGAGTTGTGGCAGCCTAGCAGGGTGCATCTGATGCCCCTATCATGGTCACATCCACCTTGAGAAATGTCCCTGGTGCCAGTCAAGGACTCTGGGAATGGGTCTTGGTGGTTGGGGTGATGCTGAGATCTCTGTGTCACTGTTCCCTGCTGCAGGTGCCGGTGAGGCTGTGGCCGTGCTCACTCATCCCTTCTCCACTGTTCCTGCCTGCCACCAGCAGGTCTCCAGCACCACACAGCCATGACAACCTCGGCGCTGCGTCGGCAGGTGAAGAACATCGTGCACAACTACTCAGAGGCAGAGATCAAGGTGCGGGAGGCCACCTCCAATGATCCCTGGGGTCCTCCCAGTTCTCTGATGTCAGAGATCGCTGACCTCACCTTCAACACAGTGGCTTTTGCCGAGGTCATGGGCATGATCTGGCGGCGGCTGAACGACAGCGGTAAGAACTGGCGTCACGTCTACAAAGCCCTCACCCTTCTGGACTACCTCATCAAAACTGGCTCCGAGAAGGTGACCCACCAGTGCCGGGAGAACCTCTACACCATCCAGACGCTGAAGGACTTCCAGTATGTGGACCGTGACGGCAAGGACCAGGGCATCAACATCCGGGAGAAGGTGAAGCAGGTGATGGCGCTGCTGAAGGATGAGGAGCGTCTGAAGCAGGAACGGGCGCATGCGCTGCAGACCAAGGAGCGCATGGCCCTGGAGGGCATGGGCAGTGGCAGCCACCAGGTCTCCTACGGCCGCCGGGCATCACCCTACGGTGAAGATTACAGCCGGGCACGGGGCTCACCCTCCTCATTCAACTGTGAGTGCTACTGGCAGTTCACTCGGGCTCTCTCAGGGGAGGCAGGTGTTACATTTCGTTTGCACCTGCTTGGTGCCCATCATTCTTCTGCATCTTTTGGGATGGTGGTGGTGAAGCCCATCCTGCACCACAGGGCAGAGATTTGGCTGGGCCAGTGGTGGACCCCAGTAGCAGTGGCAGCTGGTGGTGCCTCCAGCCTTAAACTCATGGCTTGTTCAAGGTAGTGAGCTCTAAAGTGTGGCTACATCTCCTGGGGAGGCTGGGTATTGGGACAGAGGCCTGGAAACTGCTGGTGTGCTTTCCAAAATACCTCAAGTCCTGATGCCACTCCTTCCCCTTTTCCTCTTTTATCTCCCAGCATCATCCTCATCCCCACGGTTTGCCTCTGACCTGGAGCAAGCACGGCCCCAGACGACAGGAGAGGAGGAGTTGCAGCTGCAGCTGGCACTGGCTATGAGTCGGGAGGAGGCAGAGAAGGTAGAGTGGCCCTGCCCGTCCTGGAGTGTGAGGCATCTCCCTTACCTTGCCTGATCTGTGAACACAGTGGGTCAGTTCCCTGGGAAGAGGAACTGCCTGAGGGCTGCCTGAGGCTGGTGCATGTACCTGCAACTGTACCAGGCTGCTCGCATTGTGTCTAGCATCCAAAATCACCAGCGGGCAGATGGAGGCGTGGGCTGCCCCTGCTCCCTGTTCTCATATTAGAGAGGACAGCACCAGGCTGGGATCTGTCCAGCCTCCCAGACACCAGGGTGAACTTGGGGGGTCTTTTGGATTTACCCCAAAGCCTACCCCCCCAACCTGGTTGCCCTCCTCTGCTGAGGACTTTTGGTCTAAGCTCCCCCATTCCTCTTGCCTACCCGCAGAGGTTTTAGGAGGCAAAGCCTTACCCAGCAGTTTGTGTGGGTGCAGGCCAGCACCAGGGCCTGCACCCACAGGGCTGGGGGCTCACTGCACACAGATGCTCCCTGCCACTGTCTGGTCCTTTCAAACTAGGCTAAATGGAGCACTGGGAAACAGCCCCAGGAGGAATCAAGCAAGTGAGATGTTGTGCCCAGTGTGAAGCCACCTCAGGCTGTCCCTTCTGTCTGCTGGCCCCTTTTCCACCAAGAATGGATTATTTGGTCACCAGCAAACAGCTAGCACAGTGTGCATGAGCCTGTAGGTACAGCCAGTACACAAAATCAGAGGAACATAGGGATCAAGGAGCTGCATGGCTGGACTGGTGGGTATCTCCTGGAGTTGTCACCCAGCACCATGAGCTCAGTCGTGCCAGGCAGAGGATGTGCTCTAGAGATGATGCTTGTTGTTGCCAGTCTTTCCTGCTCGATGGAGGCTCTTTTGGAGGTAGAGCAGGGTGTATATCCCTATTTTTGTCCTGGAATTGGAGTATTTATAGCATCCTCACACTGTTCCAATGAGCACTGAAGAAACTCTCTGGAAAGTGTTGCCTTTTTCTTGGAGTCCATCTGGGCTGCACAGTCATGTACACACATTTATGGGTGTCACACACATACACCCTTATCCGGGTACCCATTCCCAGCCCCCATGAGTCTCCACACTGCTGGAAAAGTGTCATGGGGCAGTGATCAGGGCCACCATGGTGGTACAGGGACAGCCTCTCCCCAAAGTCTACTCAGGTCTACGTTGGGGCTGGCAGGAATCCCAAACTGAGGCCGGTCAGTGTCACAAACCATCTTTCCCCAGCAGGCTGCCAGGGCAAGGAGATGTCTTACTCATCTCCTCTCCTTCACTGACTGCATCAGGGTCCCCAAAAACCTCCCAGGGGAGATGCTGACTGCCTAATTTAGGGTCATCCCAGCCTTAATCCAGTGGCAGGTGATGGGATCGGGGAAGGAGCTGGGCAGGGGCTGCACGGAACCTGAGCAGGAGCTGGTTAGAGAGCACAGGGACACTGGGCTGGGGGTCTGCAGGCAAGGCCAGCTGGATGGGCACAGATGCTGTGCAGGCAGGCAAGGGGCCACTGGAATGGTGGTGGCAAGGAGAGGGACAACCACAAGCAGTCTTGCGAGTTGAGGGCAAGCTGAAATATCACCCAATTTCCTCTGTTGCCAGAAGCCACTTCCTCCACTTTCCAGTACAGATGAAGAAAGGCAATTGCAGCTCGCGCTCGCGCTGAGCAAAGAGGAGCACGAGAAGGTACCTGTGTCCTACAGTCCTGGCGCTCCGCTCTCCTTGCACTTGGTCTCTCTGTGGCACCGGAGCCCAAAACATCACCTTGCTCCGGTGCCCGCTTTGCTTTCGCTGCTCCGGGCTGTCTGCTGAGTGCTCTCCTGGGGGGCTCGGCCCTGGAGGAGCTGTCTGCTCAGATGCTGGGACTTCTTGGGTGGCAGCTCCTGTGCTGGGTGTGTCTCCTGGAGAAGGTGCTGTCTGCAGGGTTGCTGAGCTCACAGGTCCCATCCCTTGTCCCCACAGGAAGTGAGGACCTGGCAAGGGGAGAACTCCCTACAGCAGAGACCTGTGGAGGAGACTGCTCCAGGCAGGGACGAAGAGCAAGAAGAAGATAAGATGAAGAAAAGCCAGGTATAGCACTGGAGGCTGGGTGGCCACACAGGGGTGATCCTGAAGGTCTGCCCCAAGCTCCTCTCACCTTTTTATTCCCTTCCTGTCTGCAGTCTTCTATTCTGGAGCTGGCAGATATATTCGGGCCGGCGCCAGCCCCCTCCAGCCACACGTCTGCTGACCCATGGGATATGACAGGTGAGGACAACTTGCAGGCTGCCAAAATTTGGGACAGTGGCAGAAAGTTGTCCCTTGCCTCTGTTCCTCCAGCAGCTCAACAATGAGGACCTCTGCCTTCTCCCTCTTGTGCCTACTCCATTACACTCCCAGGTGGTACTGCTGGAAGCCATGGTCTCCTGGCCACATAACCACCACTCAGCATTCCTCTGTGCTCTGCATTGTTCCCCTCTCCCAGAGTTTCCCTTTTTTTCCAGATATGAAACCCAAAGTGGAGCCGGTGGCCTCTGCCTGGACCGGTGCAGCGGATCCCTGGGTGCCAGTCCCAGACCCTGGTGGGGAGCCCCTCTCCCAGGCGAGCTCCTCATCCCAGCAAACCCCTGCTGGGCCCTGGGACTTTCCGCCCAGCACCACTGCAGCCTCTGACCCCTGGGGGAAGGCACCGATGTCTTCTGGCTTCCCTCCTGCAGACCCCTGGGGAACAGCATCCCCCCCAGCCCCCCAGGGCTCCAATTCTACACCAGCTCCTGACCCTTGGGCTGCTGTGCCTGAGCAGCCTCCAACCACTGGTAAGAGGCCCAATGGACCTTCTGGCTTTGCTGAGGATTGAGGACAGCCTTGACCATCACTACCCTACTGCAAGTGGGCATCTCTGGGTTCTCCCCCCTTCCTCCTTCAACCAGCTCCCCAAGCACCCCTTCCCCACCCTCCTGTCCCTTAGCAGGACCTCTGCTCACCCCTCAGCATCCTGAAGACTTCAGGGAACTTTTAGGCTTTATCTTTGTACAGAACAGGCTGCTTTAATTAACATGGCAGTTAATAGAGCCATCTGATGGGAGCAGGTGGCAGCCCCACACCCCTCCAGCAGTGGAGTGATGCTGTGTCCCATTACTGATACCTATTTGCTCAACCCAAATGACCCCTGTACACCCTGCCAGGACTAGACAGGACCGTTGCTGGTCGCAGGTGCCATGTTGCAGATGGGGAAACAGTTGTAGGAGCAGCCTGTGTTTCAAAGCTCATTGTCACTCTCAGTTCCTCCTGGGTGTTTCCTCCAGCCCTGTGCAGGTCCTGCATGTGTTGCCCCCTGTTTTGGTCCCTGGTGAGGGTTGCAGAACCTGGTCTGGGGGCCAGTGCTGTTTGCTAAAGCATTCCTGCAGACCTGTCCCCTCTACCTGTCCCTGCTGGAGCTGGGAAAGGGACCTGCTTGTTATGATGTAATGGCTGCAAGCAGTAGGGGTGTCTTGGTCTGCAATGATCCTGTGATCTAGCGCATCTAAGCCTTCCCCAGTGCACATTCCTGACCCCCAAACCCATGCCCTGCATTGCATCCCGTCTTCTCTGTCTCCTTGCAGGCAGCCAGCCCTGCCTCTCTCCTGCCCTTCCATCTCCTGCCCCACACCTCCCTGCTTGCTCCCCTCCTTGAGTGTCCCCTCTTCCCCCCAGCTCCAGGGGGGAACGCTTTTGACCTGTTTGCAAAGCCGCCCGAGCCGCCGGAGCAGGAGCCCTCGCAGCCGCCCTCCTCAGCAAAGTCCAGCAGCCCTGTGGGTAAGAGCTGGGAGTGGGCAGGTGGTGACCTGTCCCTGCCTGTGGCAGGGAGGCAGTTCTAGGGCTGGCCAGGTTGTGTGTAGTTGCTTGTTGGTATGGCCAGATCGTGTTCCCACGGGCACGTGCTGTGGCCTCAGTCTGCCCGACAGCTAAGGGAGCAGCCCAAGTCTCTGTGTGCGCTCATGTCCCTAACTCTGCTGTCTCCCACGGTGGCTTGGGGGATACTTGGGCAGGCCATCTGCAGGCTCAGCCCCACTGTGTCATGCTGTGATCTGGGGTGAGATGTGTTGTCAGCCACCCTGTGCAGTGACAAGGGAGAGTGCTGTCACCCTTGGTGTCTCCCAGCTGGCTCATATGTCTCATCTCCCCTCCCTCCATCTCAGAGCCCGACCCCTTTGGCGACCTGTTCCCCAGCACCAGGCAGGATGGGGCAAAGAACTTTGACCTTGCCAACCTGGCTGACTCCCTGCCTGAATCCAGCAAGGATCGGAAGGACTGTAAAACTCCCGAGGCCTTCCTTGGCCCTGCCGCCTCCTCTCTGGTCAACCTGGACTCCCTGGTCGCACCTACTCCGGCCTCCAAGACCCGCAACCCCTTTCTCTCGGGTAGGTGCTGCAGGGTTGCTGGCCAGGGGCTTCCCTGCGCTGGGCAGGTGGTGGTGGGGGAGAAAGTGGAGGAGCAGAACTGCTGGAAGCGGCCTGGCTATCCTGACATGTCCCATCATTTTACCAGGTCTGAGCACACCATCCCCCACCAACCCCTTCAGCCTCTCTGAGCAGCCCAAGCCGACGCTGAACCAGATGCGGACCAGCTCGCCAGTGCCCGGCCTGCCCACCGGCCACCCCGCCAACTCCATGACCTACAGCGCATCCCTGCCGCTGCCTCTCAGCAGCGTCCCCGCTGCCACCGCTGCCCTCCCCGCCTCCGCCAGTGCCTTTCCGCAGGCTGGCACCTTCCCCGAACTCCCCAGCACCTTGCCGCAGCCTTTACTGCCGCTGAGCGGCCCCCCGGCCCCGCCGTCCGCGCCCGGGGGGCTCAACCCCTTCCTCTGAACCCTCTGGACATCTGGACATGTGGACCCCCTCCCCAGCTGTTACAATCCCCCCGATCATTCCTTCCACCAAGACTTGGGGGTTTGCTAAGCTGCACGGGAGGGTGCCCCCACGCAGCCCCCTCCCCATGCCCACTGTTGGGGGCAGCCAGCATGAGCCCCCGTGCTTGACGGGCAACAGGGGACCCCTTCCCCTGCGAGGGCCAGTGTGGGGGGCCATGGTGGGGCTGCCTGGGGGGCAGCCAGCATGAGCCCCGGTGCTTGACGGGCAGGAGGGAACCCTCTTCCCCTGTGAGGGGCCATGGCGGAGGCCTTACAAAGGGCTGTGGTGCGGGGGCTCCGCTCAGTGGGCCGGGTGGGTGTACGGGGTCCGGCTGCTGGATGGACCCTGGCGTGGTGGGGCTTTGCCTCAGAACAGCGGGGATCTAGGGCAGCGCAGGGCCGGGGGTGGAAGCCGCGGGTCCTCCCACCCCGCGGGGTTCGCCCTCCCTTGGCTGCTCCCCCTCACCCCCGTCCCGCCGCCACCGCCCCCCGCCCGCTGCTGGGCGCCGCTCCAGGGGCAGGGGCGGGGGCGGCGGTGCTTGGGCGCTGCGATGGCGGCGGCGGCGGCGGCTGCGGGTGCCCGTGCGACAATAAACTGCGCTGAGCAACCCAGTGTAAGCCTGTGAGTGCCCCGTGCCACTATTAACTGCGCTGAGCGACCGCGGCGCGGGGCGGTAACGGGGCGGAACCGGAAGCAGGAGGGGCGGGGTCCAATGGGGGCGAGGCTGCGCCTCAGGGGCCGGGCGGTGACGGAAGAGGGCGGTGGCACCGGGGGCGCGGCTTGGCCGGTAACGGGGCGGGGCCCGGGGAGCTGCCGCCATGTTGGCGGCGCCGCTGCGCTGCGCCCGCAGGTACCGGAGGGGCCGGGGGGGTGGGTCCGGCCTGGGTGCGGTGGCTGCGCGCCCCGCCAGCGCCGCTGCGCCATCACCGCGTCCCTGCCACTCCGCGAATCCTCCCCGCACTTCTCCCGTGCCAAACCCCGCATCTACCCAGCAGCAGAGGAGTCTCCCTGCCCCCCATTCCCCTCACCATAAAGAGCCTGTGTCCCCCCTACCCACATCCCCCCCACGAGAGGGGATTTTCCTTTCTGAGGGGGTGTTCTCCCTGCGGACACGCAGGTCAAGTCCCGCAGATGCTGTTCTTCCATTTACAGCTGTTGAGTGTGCCCCCAAAGTGTGCTGGTGGGAGGGGCAGCTCTGGGAATGGCCTTCACCCCACCGGTGGGGTGTGCCAAACTGGAGAACAAGCTCCTCTGAGCCTCCAGTGAGTGGGAAGGACTTGTAACGTCCTAGGGGGGATTGGGGTGGACTGAGCCCCAGCAGAGCTACCTGGGGCTGAGACTGTTTCCCTTGGCATGGAGAGCGAATAGTGGAGAGCAGCACCCTGTCCTGGGGCACAGCAGGACCTGGGGTGGTGGTGCTGATGCTCTGGTCTGTCATGGCTCTGTCCAGAGGCTGAGCTTTGTTGTGGTGAGCAGGGAACCCCTGAGCCTGTTTGGTGTCACAGGCACACATTTCTAACGGGGATCGCAGCCATGGCCACGGTGGGGACACCCAGCCCCCCCAGCGTCCCTCGTCACACCAACCGCCTGATTAATGAAAAGTCCCCATACCTCCTGCAGCATGCCCACAACCCTGTGGATTGGTAAGAGCAATGGGGAGCCTTTCCCCTTCCCCCTCATCCTCTTGTCCTTGTGCTCATGGGGCTGAGGGACTCTTGTCTTCCCCCACAGGTACCCTTGGGGTCAGGAAGCATTTGATAAAGCAAAGACAGAAAACAAGCTGATATTCCTGTCAGGTAACCAGAAACAAGGCATATTTCATGTCCCCATGTGTTGGTCAGTAGATGATCACAAAAGCTGAGCTGCATCCTGAGCTGGTGTGTGATTAGCCACGTAGGTATGGATGACCACCAAGCAAGAGAGTACCATGTGCTGGAGTAGCTCTCTCTGAAAATGGGCTGCATGCAGGACCAGAGTCCTTGGCCAGCTGTTAGGAAAATGGGCTGCATGCAGGACCAGAGTCCTTGGCCAGCTCTCTTTTAAGAGCTGGAAAGTTCAGGAGACTCTTCTCCATTTGGAAAGTTCAGGAGACTCTTCTCCATTTCTTGTCCAGGAAGGCAGCAGCTCTTGCCCATAGCAGGGGTCCCCATCTCTGAGTGTTCTCCCCATCACGTGTTTCCTGCTCCCTGCAAAGGACCATTCCTCACCCGTCTAAGCTTGTTTGCAGTTGGCTACTCCACCTGCCACTGGTGCCATGTCATGGAGGAGGAGTCCTTCAAGAGCAAGGAGATTGGGGAGATCATGAATGAGCACTTTGTATGCATCAAAGTGGATCGTGAGGAGCGGCCAGATGTGGACAAAGTATACATGACCTTCGTGCAGGTGAGGGAGGCACGGGCAGAGCCCAGGAGGCTTTGACTGGTTCATTGTCATGTTCCTCAGGCAAGCAGAACCAGTATATGGGGTGGGTCTCAACGGTGGACAGAAGCACACATCTCTCTTTGAGTGAGGCTCTTGTATGTGCTGGAAGGGCACAGAGCAGGTGCCTCTTGCGTGACCTTGGTGCACATGCATTTTGTCTTTCAGGCCACCAGTGGTGGAGGTGGTTGGCCCATGAGTGTCTGGCTGACCCCAGACCTCAAGCCCTTTGCTGGGGGGACGTATTTCCCTCCTGAGGATGGAGTTCATCGTGTTGGTTTTCGGACAGTGCTGCTCCGGATCGCAGAGCAGGTGTGGGGCAGGAATGGTATAGCAGACAGGGCTGAACCAAAGGGAGCACAGGGAAATTGGTCTGGGCTTGAAGGGTAACTGAGTTAGGAGATTCAGTTGTGAGGAAGAGTAGCCCAGAGAACGAGCCAGAGCTTTCGCTTGGTTAGAAGTGGGTTTGAGCTGATTTGGGGAGGGTGATTGAGAACTGGAGGTGTGGTTTGGACTGGTGCAAGGCAAGAAGAACTATCTCTTTCCCACTGCATCTTAGTGGAAGGAGAACAAAGATGCCCTGTTGGAGAGCAGCCAGAGGATTCTGGAAGCATTGCGACACACATCAGAGATCCGTGTGCAGGGCCAGGAGTCACCCCCACCAGCCAAAGAGGTGATGGACACCTGTTTCCAGCAGCTCTCCAGATCCTATGATGAGGATTATGGTGGATTTTCCAAATCCCCCAAGTTCCCCACCCCAGGTCAGTCTGGTCTCTTCTGCTGAGACCTGCTGTGAGGCAGACAGCAGCATGGGGGCAGAGCCCACCCCACAGCCTCCCGTTATCTCCCTGTGTTTCAGTGAATTTGAATTTCCTGTTCACATACTGGGCCCTGCACCAAACAACTCCAGAAGGTGCCCGTGCACTGAAGATGGCTCTGTACACCCTCAAGATGATGGCCCATGGGGGCCTCCATGACCACATTGGTCAGGTAGGAGTAAATCTTTGGGGGTAAGCCCCTGTCATGGCCAGGAGGTGTGAGGTGGAGACGTCTTCACATACTCTCTGCAGGGGTTTCACCGCTACTCCACCGACCAGCACTGGCATGTTCCTCACTTTGAGAAGATGCTCTATGACCAGGGGCAGCTGGCAGCCATGTACAGCAAAGCCTTCCAGGTATAGCTTTGGCATCGCTCTGTGTGGCTCCCACTCCTGCAGGCTGCAAGGACTGGCCTGGTTTGGGGAGCAGCTTCAAACCCTCTTCCCCAAGATACTCCCCATCCCACGGGCATGGAGCAATCCAATGCTCCCCTTCATCTCCTGTTGTTTATCCAGAAGTGCTGCACAAACGTGTGACAGTGTAGCCCTGGGGCTTTGAGCATAATGGGGGAAGAAACAGCCTTTGGGCTGGTTTTTGCAAGTCAGCAGACAATGCTGCTGCCTCTGACCTTGGTGTAACTCCAGCATTACTCTCCACTGCCCTTTGTAGATATGCAGTACTCACTGATAGTAGATTTCTATTGAAGGTCTTACTCTGAATCCATCCTTCATTTAAAATCCTTGGACTTCCAAATGCTCCTTTGCCAACTCTTCAAATTGAAATCTCTCTCCATATCTTGCTGTGTCTCTTGCCCCCTCCCACCCCTCTAACACTGATGTCCATGCTGTGTCTCACACAGATCTCTGGTGATGAATTCTTTGCTGATATTGTCCGAGACATTTTACTCTACGTCTCGCGTGACCTGAGTGACCAGGTAGGCTCTTCCCTGAGCTGACCCAAAGTGAGCCACTTACCCTACCCTGGGATGTGCCTTGGGGCTGTTCTTTCCTCCCTTCCATCCTAGCTGAGCACAGTCTGGAGCACTACTGAGGCTCATTAGCCAGACTGCCAGCCCTGCAATGCTGGGGAGCTGGCTGAAAGTGTTGTCCTGGAGCTGGAGGATCTCTCTGTTGCACTTTTCCCAGGCAGGAGGTTTCTATAGTGCAGAAGATGCAGATTCCTACCCAACCACCACATCTACAGAGAAGCGAGAAGGAGCTTTCTGTGTGTGGACAGCCAAGGAGCTCCGGGCTCTCCTCCCCGACCCTGTCGAGGGGGCCACAGAAGGGACAACCTTGGGAGATGTCTTCATGCACCACTATGGAGTGGAAGAGGCTGGCAACGTGGACCCCATGAAGGTGAGGGAGAGCAAAGACTTGCCTAGTGTCAGGAGCACTGATGAGGGACCTGCATCCATTGGCATGGAGGGATGGCAGAGCAGCCCCAAAACACTCAGAGTCTAACACCTCCCAAGTCTGATGGCATTTCTAGAACATGTCTCCCTCTCCCTTCAGGACCCCCATCAGGAGCTGAAGGGAAAGAACGTCCTCATTGCCCGCTGCCCCCCGGAGCTGACGGCAGCCCGATTTGGGCTGGAGCCAGGCCGGCTGAGTGCCCTGCTGCAAGAATGCCAACAGAGACTGTCCTCAGCCCGGGCACAGCGGCCACGGCCACACCTGGACACCAAGATGCTGGCAGCATGGAATGGTGAGGGGTGGCTCTGCTCTGAGGACATGCCTTGGCTGGACCCCCACCAGGGCATGGTAGCAGCAGGTCCTGCTGGGACTGAGAAGCTCCCACAGAGGCACTGGGTAGGCTGTGATCGGGACCTGTGATCAGGGGCTGTGTGGAAGCAGCCCCACACCTGCAAGCCTTGGGAGCATGGGGATTCTGCTCTGGCTTTATTTCCTTCCCCAGCTGCCAGCAGAGAGCAGCAGAACTCTTCCCCTGGCTCAGTTCAGCTCCTCTGGTTGGGCTGTGGGGAAAAGGTCTGAGGTGGGGACCCAGGACCCTGGTAGGTACAGAGCCCATCCCTACTGCTGCATGGGTGAGGGATCATAGCACTGTGTTTGTCTGGGGGTCCTGCCTCAGGGAATCACTTGCAGGGCTCCCACCTCTGTTCCCAGCAGGAAATTCCTGAGTGTTTGGGTCTGGAGCTGGCATGGACTGGAGTTACCCTGCAAACTGGAATAGTCTTGAGCCCTGTATCTGCCCACAAGTGAGGGCTCAGCTCTTGCTGGCCTTACAGTACTCTGCCTATCTCTTTGGTGACAGTGAGTGACTTCATTAATGATTGGAACTGAGCAGAAGAGCTAAGACCTGCTGCCATCATGGAGGATGAGCTTCACATTGAGCCTCCTTCAGAGAACTGACACTGACCCTCTCACCAGTTCCATGTGCCCCCCCTGACCTGTCCTACTGTCTCTGCCTCTGCAGGGCTGATGATCTCAGGCTTTGCCCAGGCTGGGGCTACCCTGGCCGAGCAGGGATATGTGAGCAGGGCTGCACAGGCAGCTGCCTTCCTGAGGACACACCTTTTCGACCCTGACAGTGGGAGGCTGCTTCGGAGCTGCTACCGCGGCAAGCACAACTCAGTGGAGCAGAGGTGAGTATCAGAAACTCCACAGACTTGACTGGCCACCTGCAGGTGCTGCCCAGACCCCCAGCAGTCCCTGTCCTCTCTTCCAGGCAGGACCGAACTGGGAGGGAGGGAGGCTGTTTGTTTTGTATAGAGCTTCGGTGCAGTTTAGGAAGGATTAGTGTCCCCCAGCCAGTGAGGAAGAATTGAAGTCAAAACCTTTCCTGTTCCTCATCTTTCATGCTGGCAAGTGTCTTCCCCTACCTTCTCCTCCTGTACAGAACCCTGGGGCTGAGTTGTGTGATGGCCACAGCCATTGCTTTGCTTGGTGGCATCTCCTTGGGTATCAGAGACCAGTAAGCAGGGCTTTGCTGGGTTGGAGAGCATTTCTAACTTGCTCAGTTTAGAGATTCTGATTTTTCTTCCCTGTGTGCTACTACAGTGCTGTGCCCATCCAGGGCTTCCTGGAGGACTATGTCTTTGTCATCCAGGCACTCTTTGACTTGTATGAAGCCTCGCTGGAGCAGGGCTGGCTGGAGTGGGCCCTTCATCTCCAGCACATGCAAGACAAACTCTTCTGGGACCCTAAAGGCTTTGCTTATTTCTCCACTGAGGCCAACGATCCCTCTCTGCTCCTGCGTCTCAAGGATGGTGAGCTCAGGGACCTGGCAATGTGTTCCGTGGATTGTGGTGTGGGAGGATGGGGCTGATGGCCGATGATGGTGAGGCACTGGGCTAATGGCAGATGTTGTCCTTTGCAGACCAAGATGGAGCAGAGCCCACCCCTAACTCTATCGCTGTCACAAACTTGCTCCGAGCAGCTTGTTACTCTGGTCATATGGACTGGGTGGAAAAAGCTGGCAAGATCTTGGCTGCCTTCTCAGAGAGGCTGCAGAAGATCCCGATAAGCCTCCCAGAGATGGTCCGAGCCACCGCTGTCTTCCATCACACCCTCAAACAGGTATGGGCTGGGGCTCATTGTCCCCTGCAGGACCTGCTGTAGGAAGTGGGGCTGGCAATGGCATGGGTGCAGTCAAAGCTCTGTTTTCTCCCTCCTGCCATCCACCCTCCCCCTGGACAGGTTGTCATCTGTGGGGACCCTCAAGGAGAAGACACCAAAGAGATGCTGCATTGTGTCCGCTCTGTCTTCAGCCCAAACAAGGTAGAGGTGCTCCCTGCCTGCCAGCCCTTCTCTGGTCTTTGCTGTCTGCACTGCTGGTGTTCATCCCTTCTCTCAGTGCAGCTGTTGCACCCATCCTCCTCTGTTCTGCCTCTTTTCTGGGAAGCATCCTGTCCTTTTCATTTCTGAGCACAGCCACAGGGCCATGGCTGAGCCCTGCACTCTTCTCCCTGCACAGAGCATGGGCAGCCCAGCCTAGAAGTGGCTGCAGCAGTGGTTGTTATTGCTGTTGGCTGTTTACACTGCTCTCACTGTGAAGCCCAGTGCATTCCCAAGGGGAAACCTTTCATTCCGGTGTGAATGTGTTCTGCCTAGTGTGGATGTGTCATGTCCTGTGCAGACCCAGTTAGTATCTGGGTCACCTACTGCCTGGAGACACCCTTGCATCCTTGGAAGGGATGAGGCAGTGCCTCACTCCAATTCTGGGTACCACCAGCTGGGAGAGGCTGGCTTTTCCCAAAGCTCTTCTCCCATTCAGCAGCTGTTGCTGTGTATTGGGGTTCCTGCCTGACTCTGCTTGTCTTCATCTCTGCTTTGGGATGTATCAGTGCATCCCACAGAGGGGCTGGAGTTGTTGGCTGCATCTGGAACTGGCAGGGAAGGGCAGCACAGCAGCTGGTGCCCATCAGCTTTGGTGGCAAGTGTCCCTGCCTTGGGAATGATGGCTTTGACCTCAGCAAAGCTGTGGAGCTGAGGGAAATAGGACTGGGCTGTGAGCTCGGGAGCTCGGTGTTTGGATTGGATTCATCCCTGGCCATTGGGCCCTGGTGCCAGGGACTGACATGTTCAGTCTCAGTGTCTGGGGGGCTGAGGCCAAAGCACCACTTTGCCTCTGTAACCCCAGCTGGGATGAACTGGGGAGGGCTGAGCCATCAGCACAGAATCCTCTGCTCTGTACTCTTGTTAGCTCAGCCCACAGGGGTATCACCCCTAACCTTCTGCCCAGTGATGTTTGATGTCAGCATTGGAGGAGGAGGGACACGTTCCAGGGACACGAGTGAGGCATACAGCTCTCTGTCCTTCCTCTGCCATCACCCATCCAGCAGTGCTCTTGTTCCATGCAGGTCCCTATTTTGTGTGCGAGGCCTCTATTCCCACACTCGACCTCTGTCCCTTTGAAGGATTACACTGGCTGACCCAGTTTGCAGGAACAGGAGCCCAGCACCACTGTTAATAACCCTCTGCCCACAGCTGTTCAACCCTTGGTCCCCTGAGCCCACACTGGCAGTTCTGGGGTCTTGAGCAGAACAAATAGCACAGCCATATCCTCCTCTCCCCTGCAGTCTGGCTCCCTCCTGCAAAGCTGGTAACAAGCCTGGCTGGTAGGGATGCTCCTTCCCCAGGGGAGTATCTTTCTCCTTCAAGCTTTTGCATTCCTTGGGGAAGGGAGAAGATGAGGGCTGGGTATTCTGCATGGATATTTCCATGGGGGAGTGAAGCCATGGTCATGCCTGCCAGGGCTGCTTGCAGGGGACCTATGCTTTGAGAGGCATGTGAGAGGCTGTAGCTGGAAGCTGGCAGCAGGCAGGGTGGGAGTCTAGCTCTGTTTGCCCCTTGTGTGTTCCTCATGTTGTGATGATGGGATGGAGCCAAAGCTGTTCCAGCTTGGGTTTATTTCCTGGAAGAAGAATTGTGGCAGGAGGGTAGAGCTCTCCCCCAGAGGACCATAGCCCTGTGGAAACATATCTCCCCTTCCCCAAGCATGAGTGTGCAGGAGTGGTAGGAGCATGATCTCTGGCAGTAGCAATGGCTCCTCCCCTTGCAGAAGTGTTGGGAGGAAGGGAGGAGAATCCCACTTCTCAGAGAGTTGCACTACCTTTGGGAGCAGCCCACTGCCTCCCAACAGCCATCCCTCTTTCCATGCTGCATCACACAGAAATGAGCATGCTCCTGTTCCCACCTGCCTCCATCCCTCTCCAGCTGCTCCTCAGATCTCCTTCCCTGCCACGGGAAGCTGCCCTAAGCAGAGCAGCCCTGGGTCACCTGCTCTAGGGACATGGCTGATTGGGAATTGGCTTTGCCAAGGAGTTGGGGGAACATCCCTGTTCCCTTGCGTCCCCATTCCCTTTGTGCCAGCAGGGTGCCAGGGGCCAGGCTTGTGTGCAGGAACACAATTAATTAGGTTGTTTCAGTAATTAATTCCGTACAAATCTCACCCTGAAATCCTTGCTGTAACAAGATGCTAATGATAGAATTGCATTGAGGTTGTGATTTTAAATGGACCCTGGGTCTGGAGTAGCCCTTTGCTGCAGGCAGCTCTTTGGGGATGCAAGTAGGGGTGATGCTGATAGCTGTTCCTGTGAGTGTCCTGGTGCTGGGAGCAGAGAGGGTTGGTTCCCTGCTCTGGGGCTGGATCCCAGCTGCTGGTATAGATCCCTGCCCTGTTAATGGTCTTTAGGGTAATTATAAAGGATCCCATTATCTCCTCGGCTGCAGAGCACTCGCCTGCCACTTGTCTTCATCCTGGCCCTGTGAGAGGACCTTGGGGAGCTTGTGAGAAAAATGAATAATGAATTTCAGATTGGACATGAATTGGTAATTAATCACTCCTGGAATTAATTCCAGACAAAGGCAAAGGGGGAGGAGATTGGGGGGAGCAAGAGGCAGGCAGGGAGACAGGCTGAGCCAGAGCTGGGTCAAGCAGATGTGGGGTGATGGTGGATAGAACAGGACTGCAGCAACCACTATCCAGGGCAGGGACTTGGGGATGTGGTTCTCCCCTGGGGACACAAGGGTGTGGGCAGCCCCTGCCAGGCATGAGTGAGGCTGTGTGGGTGTCTCTGGATGCCAGTGCTGGGTCTTCTGCTGGCTCTGGTGTAGAGGATGCTGCGTGCCAGGAGAGCAGTGCCATGGTGGGAGATGTGTGTGCTGTGAGAGGCAGCATTTGGTGTCAGCATCCCTTGGTGGCATTGGCATGAGTAGTAGGGACATGTTGCGAGTGTGTCCATGCTCAGCAGACACATGCAGGGCTTGGATTGGGGCGGGCAAGGGACAGCTGTGTGCTCCAGCAGCAGGATGTTCCCTCTGTGCCTTGGGAAGGACAGGCTTTTGCTCACCCTTTGCATCTGTGTCGGCATGAGGCTCGCTGCCAGCTCCTGGCCTTTCTCCTGATTAGCCTGTAAGCCCCGAGGCTTTAACAAACATTTTCCCTTTCAGAAAAGCTAATTATCCTGGCAGCCCAGTCATCACCTCTGGCTGATGCTGCTGTGTGAACTGGGAGAGCCCCTGACCCAGTGCTCATTGCTGCCTGAGTTTTTCTGGGAGGTGTGGGTAGGGCAGGAGGAACTGGGCTGCAGGTCAGATGGGGCAATGCTGCAGCTGTTTCTGGGGCTGTTCTTTGGCTGGGTAGATGTCCCCAAGGAGCTGGCTAGGCTGGGATGTGCCAATCCCTGTGCTTCATCCTGGCTGCCAAGTGTTTGGCGTGGTTAGGTTGCCACATCTCCATCATGCTTTTTCCTGCACTGGCATTATAGGGTGTGACCACTGTGGGACCATGGCAGAGGGCTGGAGTGGATCCCTTGAGCTGCCCATCCCCTCTCCATTTTGAAAGAGTGTCGGGGGGGGACACTGCCAGCCCTCAACATGTCAGTGGGGCAGGAAGGACCAGCTGGCTGGTGCTGCCTGTGCTCTCTGGCTCTTACAGCTCCTTCTCTGGACAGGTGCTGATGGTCGCAGATGGAGACAGTGCTGGGTTCCTCTACCGCCAGCTGCCTTTCCTTGCGTCCCTGGAGAGGAAGGATGGGAAAGCCACTGCCTATATCTGCAGCAACTTCACCTGCTCCCTGCCTGTCACCTCTGTCCAGGAGCTGCGTGGGATGCTCAGCCCGTGAGCCCCTCAGTCATGCTGCCTGCGGGAAGGCAAGAGTGGGACAGACAGGCACGGGAACACGGGAGAACCTCATAATAGAGGCAACCTGAGCACCATCCCAGATGGTTTCTAGCAGTGCAGTGGGGCTGTGCCCTTCCCCACCTGCAGCAGGTCGGGGTCTGCTTGCATTGTTGCTTCAGCAGTGTCTCAGCACAACTGACTGTGGTCCTGGGTCCTGTTTTTGGTATGTCCAGGAGACACCCACGGAGGAGCATCTCCTGCCTCTGTATTCATGCTTGCTTCTCACCTCTTCTTGCTGAGGAAAAGAAAACCAAATTAAATATAAATCCAGTGTTAATGGAGAAGTCAGATGGGAACACTGTTAGGGTTCCTATAGCAACCCAGGGTAACACTGTCAAAAGCACCTGGATGACTTGGGAGTCAAGCGCTCTTAAAAGTGTTACTGGCTACAACAGCTGTGGTATTTTTCCGTTTCAGAGGAGATTGTAACTTACATTAACTGAATATATAGTGCATGGAAAAAACCTGCTGATTACAACTGATGTAAAGTTTATTCTCTCTTTCCTCCCCTCCTTCCTTCCTTGTCCTCCCTGCTTCCAAATGGGTGAGTACCAGATTTTCAGCATCCCTCTGACACCCTGGGCTCCCCCAGCACGGTACCTCACACCCCAGCTGGCTGGGTGCTGTCATCTGGCAGCAAATGGCACTGCCCACTGGCTTTCTAGTGGGTTGTGCCAGGGTTCGGGAGTAACTAGCCAGGAGAAATGCCTTTGAAGTCAAATTGGAATTTTGCACTTCATCTGAGTGGAGGGGTTTTGTTTTCTCTCCTCTCTTGGTTTTAAAAGCCTGAAGTGTTTCTGGAAATCCAGCTGAAAATTGCTGGTTTGGCAGATGTCCGCCTACTTTCTTCTGGGGTTTTTTGCCATCTTTTTTTTTTAACTTGGCATCTCTGCTGTGGGGATTGATTTGACACCCGTCCTCAGAAGTGCTCAGAGTGAGTTGGTTTGTGTCTGCTGGGAGAGCATCCTCGGAGACCAGGGCTGGTGCTGAGTGCCTGTGGGGACGCCCACATAGATGCCACAATGGCAGTTGTCCCTGAGGTGGCACAGGGCTAGGGTGACATTTTGGTGCCCACCAGCCCCTTGTGGCACAGACACAGGGTGCTTTCCTCCCATACTGTGTTACTTGTTGGTGTCTCTGTAAGCAGCCCCCAGGCAGAGCTGTGCTGTGAACCTCTGTCAGGATGAATTGGCTTCACCTCTCAGTAAAACAAAACAAAACAAAAAAGAATGAGAAGTTCTTTGTGATGAATAACTTGTTGTGGCACCTCTGTCCTCCCAGTGCCTTTGCCTTGCTGCTGTCCCTGGGTGCTGGTGGCCATGTCCTATGCTTCCCCACACTCTGCCTGTCCATGGAGCCACCCCTGGGCTTTATGGCCTTAGCAGGGAATGGCTTCGCTTGAGTTCTACCGCATCTCCCCTTCTGGACCCCTTGGTACCCCTTGGCCAGACTCTCAGCTGGGGCACTCAGGGGTGCTGCTCCTCATTGGTGGCTACAGTGGTTAAACCCTCCCAGTAGTGCTTCCTGTCCTTTCCTGTCACCAGCGTTCTGATTTCTTGGCAAATGCTGTTTTGCTGCAAGGGTTGTTTTCTGGGGCAGTTACCGGGAGACAGGATGACAGGGCTGGTGGGTGCTGCCCAACCTACCCAGGCCCTCAGGAGGATGATGGAGTGGGATCTTTGTGCTCAGGGGTCCTGTGCCACTTCCCAGTGTCTGTTGTCCTGATCCCTCCCTTTGGTGGCAGATGCAGAGGCTTTCTCTAACAGTGCAGAGGCTCAGGGTGGCTGGAGGCAGCATCCTGTGCTCCCCCGCTCCTCTCCAGCTGCAGAGCTGTCAAAAAAGCTCTGCAAAAACACATCAGATAACTGATGTGCTGGTTTTTCCCCACAAACACTCGGGTTTGCCATCAGGCTGCTGCAGATGCACAGGGGGACTTCCTCCTGCCAGGGCTCTGGGCTCACCTGGGAGCCTCAGCAGCCAGGGATGGGGAGAAACAGGTTTTCCCCTTGGCATCTTTTTTATATAAACACCTGCTTTAACATTTAAAACTTACACTGGGGGATGTGCAGGGCACCCCATTGCTCAGACCACCAAGGCAGATGGGAGGCCTGACACCCACAATGTCCCTTTGGGGGGTCTGGGACACATGGGGGTGATGGGGAGGCAGCATAAGCAGCCACCCTTACTGCGCTAATGAGGCTTTCCCTCTAATTAATATTCCCTGGAAAACTCAGCGCTGATTCTGGATCTCTCAGCTTTTATCTCCTGTGGCATTGAAGTGACATCAATGGGAAATGGGCTTTGAAAGCTGTTTGTTGTGGGGGATGTTGCATCTGTGGGAGAAGGGGAATGGAGAAGGGAGTCCTAATCCTGGATCCTGCTCCAGTGTCAATATCCCCCTCCAAAACATATGTGGGGGTGCAATTTGCAATGCCTTTGAGAAGGTAGATTGAGCAAAATAATGAGGTTTCCTAAGCTGAGCACACAGGTAATTCATACATGAGCACCCACGTCTGGCACAGCTGAGCACCCCATTGCCACACACCTGGATAGCCAAGTAGCACCTGAGCACTGATCTGCTTATGCCTGAGTGGACAATTAACTCCTGCCTGAGGGTTATTTTGGGCATGAAGAGGCAAGTTTTGGTAGCTGGGGGCTGCTGCAGGAGGAGGTTTGGAAGTGCTGCTCAGTGGTTGCTCTGAAAGTGATTAAAAGGCTTCATAATGCTCCAAAATATCAGGGGAACCTATGACAGGCAGGTGCAGGGGGGGCAGGAGATGTGGGGCTGGTATGAGGAGTCCCTCCAAAGCTAATCCTGTATTGTTGAGCCCAGTTACTCCAGTATTCACCCAGAGAGAATTTGCAGCCAGCAAGCTGCCATGGTGAATCCCTTGAGTTCCAGCCTCCTCTCCTGGGTAATTTGGGGTGCTTGCTGCAGTCCCCTTGCAGCAGGATGTGGGTGGGGGTTGCACCAACCCTCCTCTGGCATCCCATGGAGCATCTGCAGGCAGTGGAGGGGGCTGGGGGACTCAGCAGCTCCTACTACCCTTCCCTGCCTCAGCATTTGCCTTGCACAGATGTTCACACTATCCAGCTCCAAGTAATTCCAATGTTCCTGACAAGTGAATTTGCAGCTGAGGCTGGCTGACGCTTGCTCAAAACATGCTTCTTTCTTTTTAAACTGACCTTCTGTGCAGATTGGTGCCATGGACCAAGTGGACATAGCCAGGCTGTGCTGTGAGGATTCTGTGGGGGTGTCCCCTGTGGCTCAGCTGCTGCTTTAGTTTCCCCTCCCACAAAAGCGTGTCCTGGCCATTTCTATCCAAACCCTACACCACCTCTTCATGGCCCTGGAGCATGTGCCCTGCCTGGACACTCCCAGATCCCCTGTGTGCTCCAGAGCTGTGCAGAGCAACTTGCAGCTCTCCCTAGCTTTTGCAGGTGCACTGGCCAAGGCATTTTGGGGACTGTCATCCCCATGTAATGCTCAGCTGCTCTGAACAGGCTCTGCACCCCCAGGCCAATGCTTAGAACCAGTTTACCACTCGGAAATCTCCCGTTCCTGCCTGGCAGCTGCAGCAATCCCACCCATTACTCAAGGGACTGCCGACCTTGGCTAGTGCTGGGAAGGCAGGGAGGAGTAGGGAGGGATGGCTGAAGGCTCTGTGGCATAGCAGGAGGACATCAGCACCAATTAAGGGTTATGCGATGGACACTTGGCCATTGCAGGCCAGGGCAGGGGTGCACATGGCCATTAATCCTCCTTTATTATAGTTTTGGTATTTACTGACTGTGGTAACTGTTGCATTAAATCAAAATTAAATGTTTATTTTGATTTTACAAAAGGACTGAGGAGGATGTCCAGGGCGGAAGGTGTAGGTCTGTGGGTGCCTGGGTAGGGGAGGGGGTTTTGGGAGTGTACAAAGGAATCCGAACTGCAGTGGAGGGATGGCCTTGCCATCAGTGTGGGGACATCCCCAGGTGCTCTGCCAGGCTGTCAGTCCAGGTGAGGTGACAGTGGCATCTCCACTGCCTTTGGTGCTTTGTGAGCTGCTAAATTAGAGGCTAGAGATGCTGAGGGCTCCCAGGGAGCCTGGGCTGCTAATCAAAGGGGAACGGGCTCTGCTTTCCATCTGAGGTTTTATCCAAGACTCCAGGAGGGCTGAGGCTGCTCCTCTCCCCATGACCGGGTGGAATTAACTCCTTGTGGCCTGCAGCCTGGCAGGAGCAAGTAGCAATATTTTATGGTGTCACCTGAGACTAAAACCCACAGGAATTCTGAGGACTCGGGAAATCCAGAGCTGGAAGGCAATGCCTGGGTTTTGGGGCCAAATGTCCTGCTGGAATAGCAGCTCCCAGCCATAGTTTCTGGCTGCAGCATGGATGTCCTGAGACAACTTCCCTGGTGTCTCTGGGCTGGCTTGTTTGGGGTGGAGGAGAAACCTGAATGTCTCTGTGTGACCCAGCACTCTCCTCCCTGTCCCTAACACCCATGAATCTGGGACAGGCAGAGCTGGGCTTGCTGCAATTATCCATGGATTAACGGCAGCTAATTTAGTTTGAGTCACAGAAGCTAAACTGGATCGATATGGGGTGAAGAGTATAAAGGAGGAATCAATAGGTATGCAGAAATCGGGCCGCACATCCCTGTGGGATGACGCTTTTGGGGCTGGGGCAGCGGTGCTGCCTGAGTGATGTGGTGGTGCTGGGAGGGGGCGCCGGGGACATGGGAACGGGTGGCAGACGGTGCCCGGGGCGATGCAGGCCAGCACGGCAGAACTGCGACTCAGCACAAGGCTTTCATCGGCTTTGTGCAGCTCAGCAGAGCGGAGGCCGCCGTGGCAGGCCGAGCTGCGGTTCTGCGGGCTCCGAGGCGCAGCTGTGAGGGGCCGGGGCCGGGGCCGAGGCCGGGGCCGGGGCCGGGGCGCCCCCACTCTCCTGGGGACGTCACGGCCGCCGAGAAACTGGTTGGATGTTCAACCGCGATTTGGATACGAGCTGGCTTGGGCCACGTGCAAGGTGTGCACCAACCAGGCATCCTCACAGCGGGATGGAAACTGGGGATGTCCCAGTGACCTCTGGGGTTTCTGTGCTCCCGTGGCCGCCAGTGAGGACTTGGTCTGTCTCCCTCGTGTTACCTTCTGGCCTGGCAGCAATCATGAGGCAGGGTCCTTTTTCATAGCTGACGGCTCATAAATATTTATATCAGCCTATTAAAAATGGCCACTTCATCCCAAATTAGTCACGGGGTCCTGGATAGAGGCAGGGTGCTGGGTGCAGTGGCACTGATGTCACCCCCATCTCTCTGGTCAGATGACAGTGGCATGGCCTCTCAGCTGAGATGGGATGGAGCAAGGGATCCCTGTCCCTCCAGGGCTGCATGAGCAGTTCTCAAGTCTTGCCTTTGGACTGGACCCTGCTCTCTCATGCAGCTCTCTCGTCCCTCCTGGGAGCCCCCTCAGGGTGCTAACAGCGCCCAGATTTCTACCGCTCTTGGCTCATCTTCCTCACCATCTTCTGCTTTAAAACATAATTTAGTGGCTGTAAATGAGGTCTCCATCAACTGCTGAGGGCTGTGGGAGCTGCTACCCCCACCACGTGCTGGGGATGTGCTGCCTCTGGGATGCAGCCAAAGCAGGTGTGTTTACCTCCCAGAAAAGAAAGGAAATCCATGTTTTGGTGAACAAATAGAAATTAAAAGGCAAAAAGATGGAGATAAAGTTATTTCCCATCTCCTAAGGGGTTGGCAGGGATAATAAAGAGAAAAATCTAATTTAGAAAGACTCTACAAAGACAGAAGTGCTGGAGGCGTCGTAGCTGTAGTGTGAAGCTGCAGCCTGAGCATCAATGGAGCAAACCCATGGGGATGGGATGTGGCCTGGCAAGAGTAGGTGTCCCCATAGTGTTTGGAAACCCTTCAGCCCATGAGCAGGCTTGGCCAGGGGCTAAACTCTGGCTGGGGAAGGGTTCTTGCTTTGCTTTCTGTGGCCAGTTCTGGCGAGGACCTCAGGGAGGGCCCAGTCTGGGAGGAAGGATGAGGAGGAGGAGAACCCTGTGCTGGGAGCAGGCAGGCAGAGGCAGTGAGGCAGAGCAAAAGGAGACAAGAGGCAAAATTAGGAGACAATTAGGCTGGAAACACACCCCAGGGAGGGAAAGCACTGAGCATGGCTGGGTTAACCCAGGTCAGTGCAGGGCAGAGGTTCAGTGTCACCATCTCTGTGACTGCAGTGCTTTGGCAGGGCCCCCAGAGGGGAGTGGGGTGGAGGGGATTGCAAGGGCCTGTTGTCCTTTGAGGCTTGCAGATTGGAGAATCACAGGCAAAAAACCCCTCTAGGAAGGTGCTGTTCTCTCTCCACCCCACCTCCCAATCCTCCTGTCTGCCATGCTGCTCTGGGCTCCCCCATCACATGCTAATGAAGGTCCTGGATACTGCCACTAATGAAGGGCCTTGCTTTGATCACCACCACAGATTCTTGCCCTGTTTCTGCATGAGATCCTTGTGGCAGTAATGAAGTCCCTAAATCCCTTCTATCTCCCAGGTCAGCCAAGGGGAAGGGCTGCAGTGCAGTGGGGGTCCTGCCGCCCCCCAAGAGGAGTGTAGCACCCAGGCTCCTCCTGAGCCCTATCTCCATGGCAACACCGTGGGATGCCTCTGCTGGATACACTTACATGGCCATCTAAGGGGAATCCCAGCAGCCTGGGAACTTCGGCAGGGTCAGGGAGAAAATGCCTGTCTGGGTTAAGAGCATGCCTGTCTGCCTGTGTGTTCTGTCCACCCACAGCAATATTCCTGTGGATATTGCTCAGAGGCTCTGCTTGATCCCAGCAGCAGCCACTTAAAACTCAGTCCATGCAACCTCTCCAGTGATGACGAGCATCTCCCAGAACAAACAATTGCAGAATTAACCCCAAAGGCCTTTCAGCCCCTAATTTTCCATCCCTGACCATGTCCTTAGCTTGTCCTTGATGAGCCAAGGGATAGAAAATCCCAGCATTTCCGTAACACAGCACCAGTGCAGCCTTTGGCCCTTGATACATATTTTTCCTTAACATCTGTCTTTCCTTTTTACTGTGGTTTTTATTACCAGGCACAGTCAGATTTAAGAAAACAGCTGAGGCATGGGGGGCTCAGGAGTTCTTATGATGCATTGGGAGGGGGAAGTCTGGAGCTGTTTCAGGTGAATGCATGAGCTGGTTAGCAGAGAAATGGGATCCATCCTGCTTCCCTGAGGGTCTCCCTCAGGACGTCTTAGGGCAAAAATCAGCCCTGCAGAGGAAACACATTGCTGTGTTGTTGTTTGCTGGCTGGGATGGAGGTGTCTTGAGGGGGCTGTCCTCCTCTCAAAGCTGTCCCCCTTGCTCCCCCAGGCTATGCACTGGGGAGCTCAGGCAGTTCCCCTTCATTTGTTGTCATTTATCTGTAATTTAGAGTGGGGTTTAGTTATATTCTAATTGAGTTTCATGTGTCACAGCATGTCTCAAACAGAAAATAAAATATTTAACAACCTCCACTGGTAATAAAGATTCACATTTGCCTCATTCTGGTTCACAGTACATGAATATTCTGCACTCCACTCCGCAGGTATTAACTTCATTCAGATTTCTCCCTGGTTATGCAATATAACAGTAATGACAGATAGAAGCCAGAGCTTAAAAAAAATTATAATCAAAACCAACAACAACAAACCAGTTTGATGTTATTAACTCCCCTCTGTTGGTTAGGGGAGCATTAATATGTTCCCTTTCATTGCTGGCTCCTCTGTGCATGCAAATGCTCGGTGTCTGCTCACACTATTATGGGCAGGAACTAGGGCAGGAGAAGGGCAGGGGCAGCTCCAGGGCTGGGAGAGCTCTGGTCCTGGGGGCCAGGACCCAACTGGGATGAAATAAAGCCAGGATTGTGTCTCCACTGTGCTGCTGCTTGAGTGGAGATGTGGACTAAAGCATCACTGATCCATGCTGGGGCCGGGTCAGGGCTGTCACAGCTGGACACTCAGGTGGTGAAATGGGTCAGGCCCGTGGTGGGGGGAAACCTTGGGTGATTTTTGGGTGGTAGCTGGTCCCCATGAGGGTGAGCTGTGTCTGTCCTAAACAAAGAAGACCTGGATACTGTGGGAAGGCAGATCTTAGGGAAGGTCTTGGGACTTGCTGAGGATGACTGAGTGCTGCAGCCAGGTCTGGTGTGTGGGGGCTTGCCCAGGGCTGTGCTGGGGGAGATGAAGCCACTTGGGACACAGTTGTGTCCAGGCTTTCCACTGCAACAGCTCTGCAGAGGCAGATGTTGATGTCCTGTGCTTTGCTGTGGGGCTGCTGGGAGGTTGGTGTGGGGCACCTGCTAGTCCCTTGCCCCATCCCTGGGTGGTGTGAAGACTTGGGCTGTTCCTTGGAGAGCTCCCATGGGAAAGGCTGGGGCTGTGATGCCTTGGAATCTCCAAACCCACTCGTTACCCCAAGAAAAGGGATGATGGAGGGATGTACTGGTCTGGTACCGGTGTGCAGAGCATGAGAAGGGGCATGGGGCTGTTGCTGGACTGCCCGGGTGGTGTGGAGCTCCTCAGCACCACATTCCTTTGTGCTCCCTGCACCCCATAGGGCAGCTGGATCGCCACCAGCTCTGCCCTTCTCCCACGCTGACAGCCCTGCCCCACCCATGAGAATCTCATTTTGTCCCTGTTGGCTCTGTCCGTGGGCACTCATGAACGGCTGGGCAGCCCCAAACCAAGCGCTCCCCCTCACAGGGTTAACCCCAGCGGCAAAGCTGCTGTGCTGCCCGTGGATTCGCTAAGGCAATGATGATTCATGCCAGGGAGAAGCCACACACAGGCAGTGTGATCCAGCTAAAACGTGTGGAACTGGCTAAAAGCACCCCGGGTGCCACCAGCGCCTCCCCACCGGCACTGGCGAGGAGCTGGCGCAGAGGAGGGACCACAGAGAGCTGCCGCACGTGGCTCAGTCCCGGGTCTTGCCGGGGTCACCCTGCTGCTCTGCCCCCTCTCACACCATATCCCTTGCTTCTTGCATGTCCCCATGCCTGGCATGGCTTTGGGGCATTGCCTCTGTTGCCTGAGCTCCCGTGCATCCTGAAGATGCTGTGAGATGCTGAAAATTCCAAGTGCTCTTTTAATTATGTGCCATGAAAAAAGCAGCCTTGATCTTGAAAGGAGGCTAATGATGGGACCAACAGGATATTTTCGGTAGCAGAAGCCCAGACTCCATCTCAATGTATCTTTAAAAAGGAAAAATTTCAGGTTTGCCTATGAAATAGTAACTAATAACCTATAAACAATGACATCACCATACACATCATTGCTGGGGAAGTGATTTAGAGATGCGTTGCCGATGTGAAGCGAGAGCATCTGCTCTCTGCTGGAAGGTGGAGGAAGATCTCCTCACCAGCATTAAATTTAAATGAGCCAGTCCTCACTTCCATGCTTCTGCAGTGCTCAGCTCCTGCAAGAGGATGGCTGAGGAGCACAGGCTTCAGTGGGGGTTCAGCCAGTTCTCCATGCTTGGTTTTCTAAGAGTGTCAAAATCAGACTTCTCTATCCAGGAAGGTTCCCTGGGTCTGTATGGACCCATTGCACGGTGGGATTTGGTCTCCACTTGCCCCAGCACTTCATTCAGCATCTTGTCCCAGCAGAGCCACCCATGCCACATCTCCCACGGGAGGGTGATGAGAAGGACCACAGGTGAGACAGAGAAGTCCAAGTGCTCTTGGTGATGTAGAAGTTGCTTTAGAGTGAAGTGAGACCAGGATGACCCCATCCCAGCATATTGCAGTACCCCCACACCCCAACCTGGGCACCTGTGTCTGCAGCCACTCAGGTGCACTGCCCCCCATCAGCCACCCCCACTGCGAGCTGCTGGCAGGCTTTGTCATGTTCCACATTATTTTTAATTATATTTTATTTTAAAGGGCTATTAATTACAAAGATTTCCCAGCAGAGGCCTTATATGAAAAAAAAAAAAAAGCAGAAGGAAAGGAGTAAAAAACCCCTGCTTTTCACATCAAGAGTTCCTACAGGTGAACTGGAATATGAATGAAATTGACAGGGGTTAAGCAGTGAAGGAGCAAAGTTTGGGGTGTGGCACTCAGGGTGCCTCCAGTTCACAGCTAAGATCATTTGTAGGTACAGAACCCCCTCCCTGGAGGAAAGACCTGCCATCCCAGCCATCCCAGATGTTCCAGCCTGCAGCTGCCAGCTTGGGGCAGCACTCACTGGGATGAGATGTTCAGTAGGGTGGAGGGCAGTAGCTCTTGCTCACGACCCAGCACCCTGCTGGCCTGGCCCCAGGGTACCTGGCTCTCGACCTCCACAGGTGGCAGGTTAAAGCCCCACTATCCCTCTTGCCCTGAGCCCTCTCCTCCTGGCTCCCCTAGGGTCAGGTTTCTCTGTACCCCTGTCCTAGCTATTCTCTGCTGCTCAGAGAAAGAGAGGCATTTGTCCCATGTCAGTCAGTCACTGCTATCAGTGCCATGTGCTCATTTAATATTCATTTGTTTTAAAGACATTTGGGTCATTTTCTCCCCAGCTGGCGAGGGAAGCTACTGTTTTAGGGCTGGGGAAGAGGTGTGGGGGGTGTGGTGCTCACCTGACCTGCCATCTCGAGCTGGGAGTTAGGGGACAGAGTCGGCCTCTTTGGGGAGGGATGTGACCCCCTTCCCCACAGCAGCACAGCCCTAGCACAGGGATTTAATGATTTTAACCTACATGAGGTGGAGCTGATGCCTTGGAGTGGCTACCTAGAAGAGAGGCTAGACAAGATTAAGAGAGTAAGAGTAGGTATTTAATAAAGGCCTTCAACAGGTACACCTTGGGCAGTCAGAAACATCTGAGGCTACACCCAAGATGAATGATGGTCACGAGTTTTTCAGGCAATTATAAATTCAGTCCATTTACATATCAGGGGTTAATCCTCCAATTACAGCTTCGGGTAATGAAGTCATATTCCCCCGGTTTGCTCTTCCCCCTGAACTCACTTTTGTTTATACTTTTCTGGGCCTGAGGCAGTAGGGTGTGCTTGAGTTTCAGGCCTAGAGGAATTGTTTTGTCTGACTAAAATGTGAAGACAATAACTAACACTCTATATGGAGTTTAGAACTATATGCTAAAGCAGTACAAGGTTTGAAAAATACAAAAGCTAAAATCCTAAGGCATCAGGGCTCAGCTGTTCTGTGGTGGGAGAGGTGGCAGGAAACAACCTTTACTAGGGAATATTTTGAGGGTTTTTTTTTAATATGGGCCAAGATCTGGTTTTTTTGTGACTGTCCACCAACTCTGAGCTACTAACCTCTCCCTACTCTCTCCCCCTCCCATGTCTGCCTTTTCTCAATTAGGAATTTGCTCAATTGCTCAGCAGGTGCCATCACAGCTCCACCTCCCACCTCTTCTTCACCGGACCCAGGGGCCATCACAGCTCCACCTCCCACCTCTTCTTCACCGGACCCAGGGGCAGGAGGATGTTTGGTGTAGCTCTGGGGTGAAGATGTTCTTTGGCTGGAGCTCCTGAGCACTCAGGTAAGAGCTCAAGCAGAATTATTAAGCTGAGACCTCTTGCTCTTGTGCCAGTAGAGAGGGGTTGGTGATGCCCTTGGGTGCCTCTCGCTGCTATGGAATCTTTGATGGAGACAAGGGGCTTTTCTTGAGCTTGGAGCTGCTGTGAGGGCAGGGCAGTGACTTCTGGGTGTGCTGCTGTTGTTTAGAAGGTTTCTTTTCTTGCCAACCTGCACCTGCTGAATGAGATCTTAGTGTCCTGATCCCCGCTGAGCCCAAGGCTGAGCTCCACAGCTGGTTCCCTTGCCTGACTCTCAGGTGTTTGCCTGCCTCTGCCCTTCCCCTTGCCTGTTTCTCAGTTCTTTTCTCTTTTTGGCACCTTATACCCTTCCTTTCTGAGGCCATTCTTATCTCTGGGGATGCCTTCCTGAGCTCCCTGGGGTGCTGGAAGTGCTTTTATCAGTGCTGGGGCCAAGGCAGGTGCTCTCTGCAGGCGCTCTGGCAGGTGCTTGCCGGCATCCCAGGGCTCAGCAGAGCTGGCAGCAGCAGAGCTTGGGGATCCAGGAGGGCCTGGCATTAAGCATCTAGTTTCCCTCCTGTTCCCTTTCTCTTCCTGTCAGAAAGATTTAAAAATTCAATTAGAGGGGGAGTTGCTGATAGCAGCAGGGTTGGTGCACTGCTCATGCCCTGTGCTCCTGCTTAGTGGGGACTCAATGAAAGCCAAAGAACTTGGGAGAAAAAAGCAAGAAATGCAAATTTGAGGGGGTTGAGGGATGGTTTAGAGCACAAGTCTTATGAGGAGCAGCTGAGGGAGCTGGGGGTGTTTATGCTGGAGAAAAGGATGCTCAAGCAGGACTTTATTGCTCTCTACAACTGGAAGGAGGTTGTAGCCATGTGGGGGGTTGGTCACTTCTCCTGGGTAACAGCAAGAGCGTAAGAGGAAATGGCCGCAGATTGTGTCAAGGGAGGTTTAGAGTGGATATTTTGAAAAGTCAATTCACTGAAAGAAAGGGTGGTCAGGCATTGGAACAGACTGCCCAGGAAACTGGTGGAATCATCATCTCTGGAGGGATTTAAAAGGTGTGTGCATGTGACGCTTACAGATATTGTTTCATGGTGGGCTTGGCCGTGCTGAATTAATGATTGGACTTGCTGATCCTAGAGGGCTAGCTATTTTCCAGTCTAAAATGCTCTATAACTCTATGGTTGGAGGCTTGGGGTGTGCTCTGCCCCCCAGCACTGCATAATGGTGCCCAGTCAGGAGAGGGACCTGAGGGAGCACCAGGCTGGGATGGGGAAGACCTGGTTCACAGCATGTGCTCAGTGGGGTGAGCCTGGGTGTCAGGGCAGGGCTTGCTCCTCCAAAACCTCATCCCTCAGAGTTGGGTGTCCAGAGCAGCACTGAGAGCAAGCCAGAAGCTGGGCTGAGGCTCCATGTCCAAGGAGAGAGCAAGGCAGAGCCTCTCTAGGGCATTGGACAGGGACCTGCCTTGATCTTTGCTGGATTCAGCAGAGTTTATTTTCTCTCTGGAGGGAGGGAGCCATGGTAAATGTGAGAGGATATTTAACAGGGACAATATTGAGTGTAGTGCTGGGTCCTTGTGTGCTGTCTGGGGCGGGGGGGGTGGTGACTGTTTTTGTGCCTTATGATGGTCAGAGCCAAGATGTAACCACTAAAACACCCAATCTGCCCGGACAGAATAGCCTTGAAAGGGTACTTCCCTCTCCTCTTCATGTTTTCTGGAGGTAATAGAGGTTGTGAAGGGAAATGTAAATTTTTTAAGGATGGCGGAGGCAGAGAGATTTTTATTATAAATTATGTTCTGAACCTCAGAGCTGAAACATGGGCTCGGGTCAGCTCCTTGCTCTCTCAGGAGAATGAGCCACATCGGTGCTACAGCCTCAGGCGGCTCAGCCCTCGCATACGAAGCAGTTCCCAAAACTCGAGCCGTGCTCAGGCATGGATTGATTGTGTACCAGGAAGTCAAGGTGCAAACATTGATCATGTAGGAAAGTGCTGGTCATCTGCCAACAATAAGCATTCCCCAGCCTAAATTATTAATTCCTTCATGCACACCAAGTGGATTGCTCTGGTCACAGATGTCCCCTTGCACATTTGCGTGGTGGTGCTTTATGCCATAGTATATATTCCCTCCAACTACTTGTCTGGCTCTTCATTTCATAGAGATTGAGAGATACAATAAACCCATTCATTAAAGAGGAAAAAAAAAGAAAGATGAAGCTCTGCTTATGGCCTCCAGCAGTTGGTTTCATTAAGTTTCTCCCAAACCCTCCATGGTGATTCCTGGTGCCAGTACCCAGCTCCTGGGGTTTGGGGATGCAGCACCAGACTGGGAAGACCATGGCATTAATGGGATAACTGGGAAGAGCACGAAAGTGTCTGGATGATGACAGAGCAAAAGGACCTCTTGAGGGAAATCAGATGTTTGGATGGGACTATGAGGAGTTAAGGTACTAGTTTGTGCTGTTTGGATCTTGGGGCTGGTCTGTTGCTCCTCCCAGATCCTCCACTGCTGTCCATAGGGGGGAAAGTATTCTTTGAGCTGTAGGTACTGAGGATAGGAGCATCCCAGCAGGGCTGTGTCAGGGCTGGGGCTGGGAGGAGCAGCCAGGTCACAGGAACAGGGAGGGCAGGGAAGCAGGGTGTGAGTGAGGCTGGGTTTGGTGGGTGTCTCTGCTGTAGCTGTGTCAGCTCAAATAGTGTGAATGGTGTTTCTCAGGGAGTCAATTCACTGACAGGGCAGCCAGGAACCCCTTTGCACAGCAAGGACTCTGATCCCACAGAACTGGCTGTCACTGGTAGGGTGGGGGGGGGGGGGCAGGGACAGAGCAGATTTGCTGCTCTCAAAGTGCTCTTCCACAGCACTTGAATCTGTGAATTGGTTGTGGGAGGCCTGCTCTGCCCCCAGACTGTGACATCCAAAACGAAATGTGTGTTTTCCATCCGGTTCCAAGGCATGAGAAGAGCTTTGGACCTTGTTGTGATTAATCATTCAGCCCTGGGCTGGATACTGTATGGGTTCCATCTATAGCTCCCAGAACTGATAGAAATATTGTCCTGCCTTATTAGAATCACCCACAGCTACTGCAGCTGTGTGTCAACAGCAAAACAAATAGCGACTGGTTCCCATCGTGTTGGAGCCTCTCTGCTGAGGCTGTCTTAAATCCTCCTCCTGCCAAAGTGGTTACAGATGTACGCTTCCCCTATTGCAGCTCAGAGTAGCTCCTGTATGGCTGATTCCAAATCCCATTACCATGCTGGGGCCAGAGCCATTTTTGGTGAGCATCTGCTTGGCTAAATCTCCCCCTTGACATGAAATGTTGCTCACAATGCTTTTCCTAGAAGGACTGCTAAGGAAAAGAGTGCAGGGCTGTGCTCTCCCCAAAAATCTCCTAAACTATGTGGAAGAGCAGAGTAAGAGGGCTGTGCTGGAATGAAAGCAGGGCTACTTCCTTTTCCTCCTCCTCCTCAGGTGTCCCTGTCAGGGGTCTGCTGAGTAATCTGGTGCTCATCACAACTGCTGTTGAGGGCATAACTGATGTTGCAGTGCATGAGTCCCCTTCCTCTTGCCCCTCCAAAACCACCACAGCCCTATAATTCCTGCCACTATTTAAGCTGTCCCTGGCTCACCCTCATTCCTTCTCTCCTGTGCTATCTTTGGTCTAATTAGAAGGCCAGGACTGTGCATGTGAGGTGACCTCATTAGTTCCTTATGCTGTATTGCAATTTCTACTCATTTACATCCCAAATCCCTAAATGTGCAGCTCTGGTCTCCGAGGTCACTTCTTACTGCTTTCCATCCTTCTCATCAAGGCTCTGGGCTGGAGCTCTGTTCCCTGTCCTTGCCCAGATCCCTCCACTTCTGTCTGGAAGCTGAGTCCCCCTCAAACAAACCCTGTTGTCTGAGGAAGACGAATTCCTGGTCTAGCCTGGGCACAGGGGAAGGGCTCCCTGGGGAGATGCAGTGGGCCAGTGCTGGGAAGGAGATGTTCATTTGCCCACCCCCTGAGACAGGGGTGGGCAAATGAACATCCTGGCTGGGCTGTGCCAGGCTCTGGGTCCTCGTCCCTCCAAGATCCACAGCCAAGATCACTCTTCCCCTAGCAAGAACATCTTTTTAGTTTAGTATTAGCTTGTGCCACACTCCTATTAGGCTGGTGGTGCAGGCTTGATCCTCCTTGAGTGCTTCACTTTAAATATAGCCTTGACAGACTATATATCCTCTTCCTTTTTTCCTGTCCTAGTTGAAGGGAGAATGCTATTGGAGATGGGAAGGTTTGCATCGTCTCTCCTGTGTGATGTTGATCCCTTTATAGGGCAGGTATCTTCTAAAGCAAAATGCTTTCAATTCTCACGGTAAGCATAATTCTTGAAAATGTATGCAATAAACAAAATGAGCCAAATGTAATTAAAATGAAGACAGCATATAATCTGGTAACCCACTTAGAGGCTCAAAGCTTCAGCTTTAAAAAAATGTTTGCTCCAAATCCATTTAAATAAACAGACCGACACACAAAGGCTCTCTGTACATTATTGGGATACAAAGAGAATCGGATCAAAAGCAGCTGTGACCAGGCTGTACATTTGTAGCGAGGAAATTGCTTGATCTAAGACTGCACCTTGTACATGCAAATGTGTTTGTGGACCTTCCCAGGAATTGCATTTGTACCACAGCCGAGCTGTTGGGTTGTGCTCTGCCAGGGAGCAAGGGCTGGTGCATGCCCCACTGTGGAAGGGCTGGCTGGGGGCCCAGGGACCTCTTGGTGTGCTCATGTGCTTTGGCTGTGGCAGGGAGAAGCCAAAGACAGCCAAGCTTTGCCCCTTCCATGCACACACTGCATCCAGAGGGGGGAATTGCTCAGAAACCTGTAGAAAAAATGGGAGTCCCTGTCCTTAGCACCCGTGTGTCATGGGCTCCCCACTCACCTGGTGTCACTCACCCGGCTCCCCACTGCCATGTGCTGTCACACCAGTGTGCCTCTGGGCCTGCAGGAGGGTCTCCTGGCCCTGCACAGAGGGCTGTGGGATTTGAATCCCCTCTGCCTGGACACTGTCACTCACAGCTCTGCAGCAGAGCCTGGCTGGCCTTGAAGTTTTGCCAATAGCAATGTGATTTGTCTCAGGTTGGACAGTACAGGCTGTGAATCCAAGATCAAGTGTGCTCCCAGGCCAGCAGGATTTGGCCAAGAGAAGGCATTTTGGGTCAGACAGGAGCATCTGTCTGTTGTTCTTGCAGGTGGTTTTGGACTAGCTGGAGCTCTTGGGAAGGACATGCTCACATTTATTAAAATATGATGGAGCGGCTACTGGGGAAGAGTGAGAAAGCTGTTTCTAAAGTGGAAAAAAATTCTAAGCATTTAGAAGCACGGTCCTGGCTCAGCGTGGGGATGTCAAAATAGCGGGTGGTGGCAGAAAATCCTTTACTCGGGTGCCGCTGGAGGAAGGTCTGACTCGGTAGTGGCCGGGAGTGCCCAGCGGCCCGTGCCCCTTGTTCGGGGCCGTGCCGCGTGTCCTCCGCCTGTCCCCCGGGGCGCTGGCGGCGCGGTCCCCCGTCGTCGGGGCCGGCTCCCGCCGCGGCCGGGACTCGCACCGGCAGAGGGAGCTCCGGCCGCGTCCTCCGAGCCGGGGGAACCGGGGGGACCGGCTGCTCCCATGGCTGGGGGGTGACGGGTCCCCTTCCCCTCCTCGGGGCCGAGCCTCCCTGCGAGCTGCTGGCCGGGCTCGTGTACCCAGTCAGTCCGGGGGTGACCGACTCGGGACGGGGTGACCACTCTCGAGCAGCCGGAGGCTGGGAAGGGGGGAAGACCGGGCCGTGACCCACATGCACCGAGCTCAGTAGCACGGTCTCCGCTCTTAGGCGGCGAGAACGGGGCAGGAGGCAACCTCTGGGGACCCGCAGCAGGGCGAGGATCTCGTGCAAGGCTCAGGCAGCACTCGGGAGGGCTCCATACCGGCTCCTGCAGTCCTCTCGGCACTTTGGCCTTGTCGGCCTTGCTCCTGGCGCTCTTCTCTCCCGCAGGAGAGACCGGGCGGGGCGGTCTGTTCCCGCCGCATGTCTCCCTCTTGCCTCCCCCCGGGAGGTGCTCCCCTTCTCCCGGTGCTGGAGTGTCCCACCGGGGCTTGCCTCTGCCAAAAGCAGCGTGAGGCTTTCTCGCTCTTCCCTGCCCCCAGCGCTCGGCGCTTCGTCTCCTGCAGTCCTCCCGTTGTCCCCCCGCACCCCCGCAGGGCAGGGGCTGCCCGGCCCCGGTGCCGGGCGGGTGCGCCCCGTCCAGCCCCGCCGGGGACCGCGCTGCCCGTCCAGCTGTGCCCCCGGACGGACACGCGCGGCAGCCAATGGGGAGGCGCTGGGGGGCCGCGGGCGAGCCCCCATTGGCGGCGGGGGGAGGAGGAGCCGGGACTTGAAGTTGGAGTGAGGGATCCAGCTGTGCGGAGCGCTCGGCTCGGCGCGGCCGCCGCGGGAGCATCCTCTGCCACCGCCCGTCCCCGGGGCGCCGGGCAGCATCCCATCGCCCCGGGCAGATGCTGGGGAGCAGAGGGGACAGGCAGAGCCGCTAGGGGCGGGCCGCCCCCCGGGTGGGGGCCAGCACCGGCAGCGGGGGCCGCCCCGCCGCCGCCTCCCTGCCCGCGGCTCGGGCCCCCGAAGGCACGGCGAGGAGGAGCTACGGAGCCCGCAGACAGCAGGGCAGGACGAGGGGGGCGGCCCGGCCCCGGCGGGGGGAGAGGCAGTGGCTCGCCCGGCCATGCCATCCCGGCGCTGAAGCCGCCCCGCCGCATCCCCCAGCCCCCCTACCCCGCCATGGCCGCGCCACTCTAGGCGTCCCACCGGCTCGCCCCGCGTCGCCCCGGTTCCCCCGGGGCCGCCGGCCGGAGGATGGACGAAGATGGACCGCGAGCGGCCGAGGAGGATCCAGAGCCCGGCAGAGCCAAGACTTTCATCCGCCTTAATGACCTGTCCGGGGCCGGGGGCCACCCGGGGCCGGGGGACAGGGAGGCGGGCAGCGGCGATTCGGAGGCAGAGGCGCTGCCTTACCCGGCGCTGGCTCCCGTCGTCTTTTTCTACCTGAGCCAGGAGAGCCGGCCGCGGAGCTGGTGCCTCCGGTTGGTCTGTAACCCGTATCCTTTGCAGGTGTTCGGCGGCGAGGTAAGCCCCACGGGGCCCCCAAGCCCCCGGAGCGGCCGGCAGGGCGGGGAACACCTCCTGTCTGAGGCCCGCCGGATGATGGGGAAGGAGCCGGGGTTTGGGAGGACCCGTCACCCGCCGTCCCCGGGGTAGCGGGCGGCACCCGGAGACACTCCCCCCCCTCCCCGTTGCTCGCCCGGGAAGTTTTCCGGGCTGTTGCAGGGGCTCGGCTGTCCATTTCGTGCCGCGGGGCTCCCCTCCTGCGGGGCTCCCCTCCCTCGGCCGCCCCGCCGCGATGCCGCGGCTCCCGCGGGCTTCGGCGCTCCGTTCCACAGGGACTCGGAGTGGAGCTGCTGGGGACGATCTCCCCCAGGGGATCGACCGTCTCTGGTCCAGCTCCCCGGACACACTGAGCGACCCTAATCCCGGTCTCTTCCCTTGTGGATCGGTTTTTCGTTCTTGATCCCGTTTCTTGCCCATTTTAGGCTCCCTGGTCCTTTCCCTGAGGTTCTGCAAGACGGGTGCAGTCTGGAGGGAGGCGGCGGTTTTGGGGGTTGGTTCGCTGCCCAGCTCCAGGGTCCCTAAATAATTCAGAGTGCTTGAGGCCCGTCGAAGGGCCCATTCTCGGCAGTCCCCCGGGGGATGCTCCTTGCTTGGACGGGTCGGGGCAGGGTGGGGGTCATGGTCCCGGGCGGGCATTGGCCAAGGGCAGCTGTTTGTCAGATCCTAGGGTGAGCCACGACCCCCCAAACGCTTCTGATCTTCTTTCAAGCTCCCTGTCTGCTCTGGCACAGGCCGAGCCGCTTTAGTCAAGTTTAAGCTTTCAAAAGGGGGGGGTGGGGAAGAAATAGAGGAGACAATAGACAAATTTCTTCTTTCACAGTCTTGGTGTCTTTAAAGCTTCCCTTTGGAGTTGAGTTGCAACCAGCACATGGCTTCTGCATGGCTTCTAGCATTCCGAGTATTTTACCATCCCCAAATTCCAGTTTCATTTATTATTTGTAGAAACAAAACCCCAAAATGAAATAAAGTGAAGCGATGTGGCTTCCAGCAGGGGCTGGTGCAGGAGAGGCAGCCGCTTCCTGGGAAGTTCCTGCATCCGTGCTGGGCTGCCGGCAATAGGCAAGCGAGTAGTCTGGGCAGCAGCCCCACATCTGGAACGGGAGAGGCTGTGCAGCAGCACGGAGGACATGTTACACGAATACCTTGTTATAGAATACCTTGTGCTAGTCCTTCTCCACTCCTGGTATGCAGGAACTGTTAAGGACTACATCTCAGCTGAGGTTGGTGTGCTTGGTAAGGGTCTGCTGGAGTTGTGAATATTGTTTTACTTGAGCTTCAGCAAAGATTCTCTGATAAACAGGCTGCCTTGTCTCCTAAAATGTCCCCCAAGAGGGAAAAATCCAAGATTTCTCTTCCCAGTCATGAATACTTTTAGCAGCTTCTCTACAGATCTCTTTCAGGCCAGCTAAGCAGTTCAAACTGCCTTTATTTAAACATAGGAAATCTAACAACTTTGTGAAGCCTTCTGTTTTGGAAAGAAATATTAATGACAGCGTGCAAGTCAGTGTGTTCTTGTTGCCTACTATGACTAATAGTATTTATGATTGCTGGTTTAAATATGTTTCCAAGTATTTATGGGTTTTTAAAAATTTTTAAAAAATTTTTAATCTTTGACATGCTATTTTGAATCTGATGTTAACACCTGTATGTTTTAGTGTTTTCAGTAAAGTCCCCCACCCCAGTAATGGCTTGAAATGTATTTTCTCCTCTGTGGCTGCAAAAACAATCTGATTAACTTTTGTCCTTGGAAAATCAGTGGTATTGTGAGCACCTGCAAACACCACTGTGAGTCAGGGATGAGCATTACGTGCAGTCCCACTAGCTGGGATTTTTGTCACCAATTTTTCACTTGTTACTGACAGAGAAAGGATCTTGCTGGGAGTCCTGGGGCCACAAGGGTGCTGCTGTGGGTCTTCGAGTCATGTGGCTGCATGCAGCTGTTTGTTTTCGGGGTCACTGACCCAGAATTGGGGGAGTTTATTTTAAAACAACACAAAAAAAAAAAAAAATCAGTTCAGCCTTCAAATGAGAGGAACACAGTAGCTACTTTGGTACCTGCACTGTGTCCCATCACTTGCTGGCTTGTTCAGAAGAGCATTGTCTTGCTCATTCCTTTGCCTTTCTGCCACTCCAGTGCTGGAGCTGAGCCTGCTCTTGTTTATATTTATTACTTTTTTTTTTTTTTTTTCTTTAGTGTGGTGGCCCTTCTCAGGCTGTAACGTTCTAGGAATTGTGCCTCAGTGTTAAAGCCATGTAGTCATGTTGCTGGAAAGTCTTTGTTGCCACCAGCTGCCCTGCAGAGGAGTGACAGTGCTTTGGCTGAGTGGGTGGTGAATCCTGCCCCAGCTCTGGAGAGTTTGGAGTTTTCACTGCCTTCTGCCACTCCCTCAGGTGGATTTTACCTTTCTGCATGGGCTCCTGCAGAAACTGGATGGGAGGACTCTGGTTTGAGCTGTGCTCGTGGAGATGCAGAGCTTGGGGCGTTTCCAGGCAGATTTGTGGTGTTCTAATCTGACTGATAAAATTTACTGTTGATGGGGCATCAGGAGGAGGTGCAGGACCCAGTCTTGCCCAGGAATGACAGTTTGTACCCCTGAAGTGCAGCTGGAACTCCTGGGATTCTGCTCTATATCCCTGTCCAGGCAGTTAGTGTGACTGTGGTACCTGAGGCTGGGTTAGAGGAGGGTGATGGTTGAGGTACTGAGTATCCAGCAGGGATGCAAAGTCCTGTTGATGTGGTTTTTGAGGGTTTTCTGCCATGTTGCTGTCTAGAGCATTCTCTGCCTGGACCAGGAAGCTTTTTCTCTTGCTGTCTGAAGCAAGCAAGACAGAGATGTGGGGTACTGTGTTGCTCTCGTGCTCCTCCTCTCCCTTAGGTTTAGAAAGAGGTCATGAAGCTTGTCCTGATCCAGAAATTTTCCAGAGCCTGAAACCTGGGGATTTTTAACTCTAAACATGTACCAGATGGCCAACATGTCTTCTCCCTCCACTCCATTGTGGTCTTTGAGTGAAAACCTCTCTTGGAGCCATGAGGACCTGAGGGGATGAGCCTGGATGACAGCCTTCATATTGCTGGTGGCTCTGGGGTGGAAGGTTCTTCCCTGGTTGAGAACTGCCTGGGTCAAGAGGGAAGAAGAGCAGGGACGAGTTCAGTGGTCACAGTGCTGGACCCACAGGCTCAGAGGTGGGAAGGGCTGTGGCACATGCAGGGTGTCCTGGTGTGTGTGCTGGCAAGGCCGTGAGAGGAGAAGCAGGATTTTTTGAGGGGGAGAAAAAAGGAGGCAAGCTGGTTACTTGACTTTCACTCATAAAATGAAAGCACCATGAATGATGGGAAGATGAAAGGCTGTATCAGGGTCTGTGCCAGGCTGCTCCTCTGATCAGAGACAAGAAACGAGGCTATTTCTTGAGAGTTGTGGACTGATTGAAGAGCGGGGATGGAGAAAGTGGGGAGGATGCTACCACTTGGCATTAAGAGCTCTGAATAGAGAAATAACAGTGTAACTGAAAGGGCCTGTGATATCTATTGTAGTACTGAAAACTGCCTCATCCCCCACGCCCGCCTGCCTGCAGAGCGCTGCTGCCTGGTAAGCAGCACGCGGCAATGGGGCGCTACAAAAACCTGCTGGAAGGTGCCATTCCTGGGGAGATATACCCACATTGGCTGAAATCCTGTTTTTTTCTTCCTGGTTTGGAGGGTGAAGGGCAGCCCTGCAAATTCCATCTCTGAGAAGGGGAGGTTTGGGTGGCACCAGGAGGAGCGCTCCCATCCTGCCTGGCTGCTCTGCGGCACAATCCCTGGGACGTGGGATTTGGGAATGGCCTGGCTGCTCTGTGGCATAATCCCTGGGACATGGGGTTTGGGAATGGCTTTGGCAAAGAAATACATCTTGATCTGGTCACAGAAACCAGCCCTGCCTTCTGTCGGCAATAAAACAGAGAGGACTCTTCCAGCCGCTGCCTCACATGGCTCTGCCTACTCCCCAATAGGAAGAGGTGGGTGACCAAAGCTGGGTCCTGGGGAGGACTGATTGCCCCCAACTCCTGCTGGAAGTTGCAGATGCCCAGACACCTCCAGGAATGGGTCTGGAATCCCCATGGCTTCATGCCAAATTGTAGCTGAGATCTGCACCAGCCTGGCTCACAGGGTGGCTGGAGCTGCTGTGCTAGAGCTTGGTTCTTCGTGGAAGGCAGTGCTGGCCCCATTGAGAGCACAGTCAGCCCCTGCTGAGTTCACCCTGTGCGCTGGTCTGTGTTGGAGCCACTTTGTGCTGGTCTGGCTGGATCCAGCTCTTCAGGGAGGGACATGCTCGTGTGTCCGACTGCACCAGAGCCAGGACCCTCCTGCCTGGTGGGGGTGAGACCTGAGGCTGCTCAGCTGTGTTGTGGTTTGGGCTCCCCAACCCCAGCAGTGCCCCACAGTACCCCTTCTCATGGGAATGCCTGTGGTGAGGTCAGGGGCAAGTGGAACCCCTGTCACCTTGTGGAAGATTGGGGTGTCCTCACCCCCTCCTCAGCCATGTCGGCTCATGGGGAGAGCCAGACACTGCTTATGCTGCTCTTTGAAGAGTTCAGTGTAATGCAGGGTTAAATTAATTTTTTTGTTATCAAAAGGGTGTGTTTTTTGGGGCAAGTGCACCTGGTGTCCTTATGTACACTTCTATACATTTGTTCCAGCCTCACTTCTGAGTTTAACAAAGCAAAACGCTTAGATTTGACAGGTCAGACCTGAAATGGATCTTGTTTTAATTTAAAAACCCCACAAAGGAACCAGAATCCATTTGCTTCACCTGTGTCTGATCCATCCCAGGGCACCTGAGCTTGTTTCTCTCCCCTGACCCAGTTCACCCGCTGATGCCTCTCCCCCCTCCCTAGACAGATGGAATTTCTCCCACTGTTGCCGAGCCTCTACTCTCTCTGTGCCCCTTCCTTAGCTCCTGGGGAGAAGAGAAACCTGGCTTGTCTGGCTGATGCCTGACCAAGGGGTCTCCCACAGCGCCTTGGCCCTCCTGGCTGGGATGGAGCATCCTGGTGCTACCAGGGCAGGTGCTGGCACCTCCCTGGGCTCACTCCAGCTCCTGTGTGATGATCTCAACCCATCACCTTTTAGCAAGGGCAGCACAGAGGTGCTGTGGTTATTTCCCTTCTCCCAGGAGACAAATAACTGCAAATCCTCTTCCCTGCTGTTCACAAACCTTTTGGGAGCTCAGCGGGAGCAGGAGGCGGTGTTCACTTCCCAGAGCTGGGTGCAGTGGCCAGCATTCCTCTAATCCCTGCCTCCCTGGAAGAGCCAGGAGCAGCTTGATCCTAATCTAGGTGACACCTCATCTCACCAGTGATCTCTGGAGCCGTCCATCCATCGCCCAGCTGTGCCGGCAGCCCAGCGCTTCCTTTGCTCCCTGCGTGTGTATATGTTTTTTAAGGAGATTCTTCTGCGAATTCCCCCTTCCAGGCTGTTGTGTCACATCTGGAAGTTTGTGTAGGAGTTTATCCAAGTGCTGGAGTACAGCGCAGCTTTTTCTCATTTAAAAATCATAGGCTGGCATTTTGAAGCGGGCTGGGGTGGGGTGGGGGGGAGGGAAGGGGAGAGGGAAGCTGTCTGCCAAAAAGGAGACTGGAGCAGAGGAATCATAATGACTTCCAGAAGTTTTCTTTCTTTCTTTCTTTCTTGCTTGCTTTCCCTCCCTCTCTCCCGGCTCACAGACAAAAGGCTCGGCCTCATGCAGTTCGTGGTTATGTCATCCCGGCGCGGGGAGCCCCAGCCGGGAGGAGTGGCCCCATCCTGCCTGGGGACCCCACGCTGCTCGGGGACAGCTCTGCTTCGGCTCCTTGTAGGAAATCCGGAACGCTTGCTCTCCTGTGGGGTGGGGGAGCATCTCTGGAGACTTGCTTGATACCAGTTCACAGAATATTCTGAGCTGGAAGGGACACACAGGGATCATCGAGTCCAACTCTTAAGTGAATGGCCCATATGGGGTTGCTTTTCATCTGGGGCCAGGAGCCAGGGCAGGGTGGCTGGGAGGAGATCCCAGCTCTTCCCCAGCCCCCCATGCCCAGGACAGGAGGGGCAGACATGGGGTTGGACCACCCCAGCTGCCACTCATCCTTGGGGCTGACGTGTCTCCTATGGCTCCCTGCTCTCAGTTTGATCGGCTGTGTTCTCTGCCCTGTTCAGTAATGCAGGTTGTTGGAGCCAGTCTGGAAATGCCCAGGATTTTATGATGCACAGAAAATTTTCTGCTTTCTTCTCCCCCTGCAACCCCTGCAGAAGCTTTGGCATCGTGCTGAAAAATTCCGCTTTTGCATTTTTTATTTTAAACTCTCTTTCATTTTTTCCCCCCCATTCTGAAAAAACCAAGTTTCGGATTACCCCAAGTTCCCTGCCCAGCTTTTACTCAACTCTCTCTTTTTTTTTTTTTTTCTACTGTTTTGCTGGAAGGGAGCAAAACCTTAGGCCAAAATGAACCTCCCTGATGGCTTTTTCACTTGGATCATGGAATCATTTTCCCTTGGCAGAGGACCCATGGGGAGCCTTTGCCCCCGGCAGCTTTGCTGGCTGGGACTAGAGTCTGAGGGAACGGGGCCGTCCACGGGGAACTGTGGAAGGAGCATCCAGAGTCAGGTTAGGAGGGCTTTGAAGCTTCACTGTGGTTTGGAGAGGGTTGAATTTCCTAGTTAACTAGGAGGCTTAAGTGTTTCTGGGTTTGTTACGAGGCCAGATCGTGGCTTTCCCTTCCTCCGTGCCTTGGCTCTCTGCTGAGCAACCTAGACGTGAAATGTTCTCTTTGGATGGTGATGCATGCAGAGGTTTCCCCCAACCTGGGTTCATTTGGCTTTGGCTTTCTTCAGCCTTGGCCTCTCATCCAGGAATCTGGCCTGCTGCTAAGAAATAAAACAAAAAACCAAACCAAAACAACAACAAAAAAGCCCCCAAAACCCATCCAACCAAACAAAAAAACCCAAAACAACACAAAAGAAAAAGAAAAGAAAAAAAGAGGAAATTCACATGGTTTTATGTAACAGAGTGAGTAACGACTGGTTGTGCTTTGGGATGCTCTCACATCTGCTTCCTACCAAAGCCCCAGCAAAGAAGCTTCGAGCAGATGGAAAAACACATTTTTCAGCCTGAATATTTGCTGAGAGAAGCTTTGAGGCTTGCTCTCTGTGCTGGCTGTGGTGGTGCTGGTTAGTGCCTTACGGGAAAGGGGCTCTTGGGGTGCCAGGAACAGCATCCTGTGCCGGAGGTGCGGCACGGCCACGCAGGTCCTGGCGGGTGCTGCAGCCGTGCACCAGTGCGTGAGACTGGGATGTGCCCATGACTCAGCCCCAAACCGTGACTTGGTTTAGTCACAAGTGGATAGAAATTGTCCATGGGTTTGGCTTCCGTGCCTGAAATGTTGTTTTGGTTGGGATTTTTAGCAGGTTTCCTAGGTGCAAGGCACTGGCGGCTGTTTGGTGTTGGGGTTTTCTTGTCACCCATGTCATCCCAGTTTTCTCTCCCTCTCTGCTGGGATGCAAAATCCAAGGGCAAGAGCAGAAGAGGGCTGAAAATGGGAACAAAATGCTAAACAGGTGACGACTGAGAGCTTGGAGCTTGGCACAGACTACTTTATAAAGAAAAGGGGATTTATTTACTGTAATCCAGGTACTAGCCCCACACTTACTGGGTTTCTGGTGCAAAGCATCCTTACATTTATCTCTAATTTGGTTCTCTTCCAAGAGGTTTTCCCCAATGCATCCACTGAATCAGCTTCGAAATGCTCCCTAACCCTGGGGGCTGAAGGCAAACCCACAGCCAGCAGCAGTGGAACTGGGCAATCTCACAGAGATTCACTCACCTTGGCTGTCCGACCACCCCCAGGGGTTTTTTTGCCTCCAGGATTTCCTGTGATTCATACCTTAATCAGGTCAGGTTTCGAAGTCCCTCCTCTTGCATTATTGATGGCTCTGTGCTCCCTCAGGAGATGCTGGTGGCCAGAGCAGCCCAGCCCTCCCCTGCCCAGATGGCTAAGAGGGCTTGTTGATGATTTGTTAATTCAAATAGAAAGTGCTTGTTAACCCCTGGCGAGGCTGAAGCTGCCTTCTTTCTGGAGGGCAGGGCTCGCCCCCATGCCTGGGACTCCTGCTGCCAAAACATTTATTTGGTGTTAAGCTGCCAGCCACGCTATGCAAGTAAAGATGTTAATAATGAGTAAGGTTCATTTTTAACTCTGGGTTGAGACTAGTCTTGGGAAGAGCTGTACTCTGGGAAGGGGAGAAGGTGGTGGGAGCTCTGCTGTGCATGGGCGAGCAACTCCCAGGGCCAGGGTGTATGGATCCTGTGGAAGGGAGCAAATGTCTCTGCTCCTTCTTGGCTACAGGGTCTGTAGGAATAAATTGTTCCTTCTGCTGTGGGTGAGGCTTCTAAGTGTGTTTGATGGGCTGCTCTTTAACCAGTCTCCTCCACATCAGTGCTAGCTGCTAATAACACGAATCCCAGATCTGGGCTGGTGGTCCCTGTGCCTGTGTTGGATGCAAAATGTCTTTCTAGATAGCCTGGCTGTAAGAATTCTACCTTAATGGGAGAAAAAAAAAACAACAAACAAACTCCAATAAGAATGATAAATAAAGGAGCCCTCTGATGCACCATTGAATTAATGTTTATCTGGGCAGATAGGGAGGAAAGGAATTAAATTATTATGTGACTTTTAACTGCTTCTGTATGTGATTATTGACTTATCTTGCTTTGGAGGGCCATAAATATGTCTCAGGATATACCCCTGAGACCATAATCTGCTCAGGATCACTGTGCAGGTCTGTCTCTGATGTTCCTTCAGAGATTCATCCTGACTTCTAGGGTCAAAAATCCAAATTCCTCTGACAAAGGACCTAGCCACGTGCGGAAGGGAATGTGTTTGCACTATATGGCAAGCATACAGCATAATTCCTGAAGGTTTCTGCCTTGTATAAAGTGCTTTATTGTTTGTGATCCATGGCTGGCTCAGCATTGGAGGCTGTGGAGCCTGATTCAACTCAGAGGAGAAGGTGCAGGTGCAGGTGAAGTTTCTTGGCTCTGGAATTGGGATGGATCACAGCTGGAGCCTCATACTCTTATCCACTGCCTTTCTTCCTGTCCTTGGGATTTTGTTCCCCTTAGGCAGTTGTTTGGGGGTTAAGGATGGCTTGGGGAGATAAGATGGGTTTCTCAGCCTGCCCGTCAGTAGCGCTGGCCAGGGCTTTGTGTATCCATGAACCTGGGGAGAGGGGTGAGCTCTTCCATTTAGCCGTTGATGCTGAGTGGATGCTTCTGTTGATGACCAGTGGATGTGAGGTGACCCCAGGCACCCAAAACCATGCTGGCCATGGGGGTGGCACAGGGCATTTCACAGCTCAGTGTGCTCAGTGTCCTCAATGTCCTGGGGCTTTGTACCCACACATGTGTGGTGCACACAGGGCCAGCAGCTTGGGAAACAGATGGATGGTGGCAGCAAGGGCCAAGTTGACCTCTCATGTTCCCCTGGTGAAGCTGAGCTGGAGCATCCCTGTGTGGCTGGGCTGTGGCAGGGTGCTTCCTCTAGCTGAGGTGGGTGTTTCCCCTCTTGGGCTCTGTTTCATGTAGGGTATAACTTGCTGCCTGTGTGACTCCTCTTTCAGCAGTGTGTGTTCACTCCATTCTCTGGCACAGCCAATGTTAGTGCAGGAGTCTCCAGGCTCTGAATGGTGCTCTGAGCCCCCAAATCTCCTCTTCTTTTCACCCATTGCCTCAGGCCCTGCTGCCTGGATGGGGCATTGCTGTGGTGAGGGTATTTTTCAGGATGCTTCTGTTTTTTCCTTCCATCCAGTCCCTTAGGATGGTGCGCATCCTGCCCCACAGCAACCCCTTCTATACACCCATGCTGTTCCCATGAGAGCAATTTCCCCTGCGGTGGGGAAATCACAGCCCCTTCTTCAGAAACTGCTCATGGCAGCAGCACAGGGGAATCCTGTCTTTTTCCAGGAAAAGAAGAGCAGAGGGGCCCAAGGCCAGCACGGGGTATCCACAGTGAGGGTGGAGACACTTCTGCCTTCATCTCAGAAAATGGGCTCTGGCTCCTCCAGCAGTGGATGTTCACATCTCAGTTGGGTTCTGGGCTTGGCTTTGTACTGGGCTTTGTTTTCTCTTGTCTTGTAGCCCCATGAAGCTGGGCTGTCTCAGCTCTGGGAGCTCAGAGGATTGAACAAGTGGGGGTCAATCTATTGATCTTGTGGTGAACCAGGGGGTGAAAGGAAAGTGCTTTGCAGTGCCTCCCCCCAGCCACCTCTTCTCTAATCTCCCCCTTTTGTCTGCCGAACACCTTGATTTTTTTCACCTCTAGTTTGGGTTTTTCTTTACTATTGCCTGGAATTTGCATGGAGGGCAGGCTGGAGGTTGGGGGGGGGGGGGGTCTGTGCACTGAATCTATTCAAGGAGTTGTGATCTCTGCATTTCATTTTGCAGTTCAGCTGGAAAGATCTCATTTCCAAATACACCCACACACAGGCACAGCGAGAGAGGAGAGTGCAGGAGAGGGAGGGAGCTACTCAAGGGGGATGGGGCAGCATGGGCAGGGCTGGGGGCCATGGCATGGATACTGGGAGCCTTGGCAAATCTGACTGGGAATGGTCCGTGGCCTTTATCTGAGGACAGGAAATGCCTCTGCCCTGTATCTCAAGGCCATGCAGAAGCCTGGTGGCCCTGTGAGTGCCTGGCTGCTTTAGTCCAGAGCAAAAAGGGACTGAGAGGAGCAAAGGTCCCTGAGCATAGCCCTTGCTCTGAGCCTGGCAGTGGCCCTGAGAGCATCTGTGGGGAACTCCAGGGCAGTTTTAGAATTGCCCACAGTTTGTGTGTGGGTACATACAGGTCCCCACCATGGGCTGAGCAGAGCCCAGGACATGGCTGCACCGTGGTGAGACCTGCTTTTCTAATGGAAGAAGAGCAAAGGCACAGAAAGAAGTCACAAAGCTCCTTTCCTAGTGATCTTCAAGCCAAAATGATCTTGTTTCCAAAGATGAGCCAGTGCTGGAGTGATTCTTTTAGTCTGTAACTCCCCATCCACACTATCTCCCTCTAGGGCCTTCCTTGCCAGCCGGGTCCTGACTCCAGCTCTTGGGTTCTGGAGGAGGTGGTGGGAGATACGTCCTGAATCTCCCAGTGCTGTTAGGGATGGGGTTAGTGGAAAGCAAATGAACCTTCATCCTGGTGGGCATCTAAATGTGCAGCAGAGGGTAAAAGTGAGGAGCTGAACAGATGGGAACTTGGTGTTGGTAAAAGGTTTTGGAGAGGCGCCTCAGTCTGCCTAAGCTGGGAGCTGACAGTAACCTTGCCTCTATGTTAGCGTGCCAGGGCAATGTGGGGACAGTTACCTGAGGCCCCAAGTCTGAGTCCTTCCCTGACTTCAGGGCTTTGGAACAGCTTGGGGTGCTGGGATGTTGCCACAGGTACCATCACTCCCACCCAGCTTCCCCTCTGGCCCCTTGGGTGGATGCTGGTGGCATGTCTCAAGCTCAGCCCCCGCACACCGAGTCCTTCCATCACCCCTTCGGGTCAGTGCGTGATTTTTTCCATTGCTCTGAAGCGGCTGAGCTCATACAACAACCTGGGCCAGCACTGCTCCTTTTTGAAGTTCCTTGTTTTGGTGTTCCTCAAGATCTCTTTCCTCAGGTATGAAATACAACACCCCTTGGCACTGGAGGCTTTCCCCAATGCTGTGGCTTTGGTTATCCCCTGCATCCTGCTGCCAGGTGAAACCACTGCCCTGTCCCTGAGCTGCTGCTGGTGGATGCCATCACCTCCCTAACTCATCCCAAGGCTTGAAAGGTGGTAAAATAGGATCCTTTGGCCACCTTGGCGTGCCGCAGCACTCCGCTAGTGGAAAGGCAGCCACTGGAGTGTGCTTGGGGCCATGTTTGTCTTAGCCAGTGGCCACAACTGGAGCCATGGCTCTGCCAAGCAGTGAAAATGCCAGAGCAGTGAGTTTATCCCACGATGTTTGATTTGTGGTCACGGTGGAAGCTGGGTCAGGAGTGACAGTGGACGATGCAGCAGAAAAGAGCAATTTCAAGACAGTCGCAAAAACATTTCATGCTGCTAAAAGTCAGGATTTTCTCCTTTGTTTTTTCCTTCCCTGCTGCTGGCTGCACTGGCGGTGAGGTGAAGTTTATGGGAGAAATAGCGCGGTTCTGGGAAATATTTTGCCTCACTTGTATTGTTGAATTTTTCTTTTTCTGGCAGCAGATGAAGGAAATGGGAACACAAACAGCTTGGCCGGTGGGGTACTGGTCCAGAATCAGCCTGGGCAGCAAGAAGCTGCTTTGCTGGGGACAGAAAATACTCGAAAGCGGACGGGGTTTTCATTGTTTTCATTCCTCTCTCTTTCTGTCCCTGTGCTCAGCTGGCTCTTAGGATGCTGCTAAACGAGGGGTGAACACATCTTGCTGTTAAGGCAAGGATGTGCATTGATGCTTTTGGCCTCCCGTGTGTTTTCACTGATTAAAATCTTAAATTCTTCCATTTTTTACAAGATTTTGGGTTTCTGTGCCAAGCTGGAGAGTCTCTATGGCAACTGCTACAGGCAACTTTTTTCGGTAACCCTTTTTGGGTTTTTTGGAAGACAGGGGGGAGAGGATGAGTGTCTGGTGCTGAAGCACCAATAACTACTTGAATACCCCAAATATTTGGGGTGGTAAGTGCTGGGAGAGCAATGGAATTGAAATATGGAATTGCTTCATGCCCAGGAAGCCAAGCACCAGGGCCCTCACTGGACCCCTCACCCCTCTGCTAATTATAGTGGTTTTTGACTGTGGAGAGTGCAGAGTCCCATCCACCCCCACCTCCATCCCACCCCATGGCCAGGGGTTTCCCACTTGGGTCTGTCATTTCTGGAAGCATTTAGAGCCATTCTTGGAGTCTGATTGCAGCAACATTTCAAGACACAATTAAAACCTGAGCCTTTTAGGAAAAGTTGCAGCATATAATAGAAAGGAAACCAGCTGCGCTAGATTGAAGCTTAATAGGTTTTGGGAGTAATTTTTAGAATCCTATACTGTAGGTCTTTCTAGAAAGATACTATACAATTTAATAACATGTTATATTCCTATATGTTCTATTTAAATCATCCTATAGTATTGTGTAGGAGGACTCTAATTTTCCACTGCAGGGTAATATACCTTTCTATAGGTTTTTGGCTGTGTTTTTTTTAAATTTATTTTGGTGCATTGGAGTTAAATGAAAAAATTACATCCTTCCTAGAAAAATCAAATAGAATGATGAGAAAATAATACCCTTAATTTATTTAATAGAGCATGTGAGTATTTTCCATAAGGGTTTATATAGCTGCATAAAAACCCATTTAGGGTCTGCTGGGGAGGTGATTTCAGATAGGATGGAGATGTGTTCAGATGCTGTCCGAGTCAAGCAGTGTGGGGGGTCTGAAATAGGGCCTGGGACTGTCTAAAGGGGGAAAAATTAAAAATAAATAAAACCCAGGACTTTCTTGCATCTCTATTTCCACTCCTATGATGCAGTTAGAGAGATGATGGAGTGGTGGGTGCTGGGCTGTGGCATGAACTGCTGGAGCAGGGTGAGACTGGGGACTGGATCTTGTGCCAGGGGCTGGAGAAAGGAGCAAGGAGCTCTCCAAGCTTGGAAAAATGGGCTTTGGAAGTAGCATGCAGGGGCTGTGCCACCCTGCGTGGCTGTTTGCAGCAGGCTGACGGAGGCAGGAGAGTGGTCCACAGCAGAGAGGACAGTGCTCTTGTCTGCATTTTGCAGCACTGCCTTGTTTGTAAGGACTGATTTCTGTGGTGGTTTTGCCTGGTGACACATGGATTTGGCCATACCAAATCCACCATACAAAGTGGGGCAAAGATTCTCTGTGCTGTGCTGGTGGGCAGGTGTGACAGGGCTCAGTGAGCAGATGGCAACTGGGCCCTTCTGTGTGCTCACTCTGCTTTGGGGGGTCTTTGTCAGCTGTAACCACACCAGTAAAAGCCTGTGGCTGGGATGCTCTGCTCACTTATGGAGAAGACACCCCATAAGCTGGGGCACATGTGGTTCTGCATGGAAAAGTGCAGGACTGGTCTCCCTCTTCAGCTTAGCTTGGAGCTGCCCATCCCTCTGGTGTCAGAGACCTGCATGGCCAGGTCCCCACTGGGATCCTAGGGAGCTTGGCGCCATCCCAGGGAGAGAGAGAAGGGGAAGGTGGTAGCCTTGGTCCTTCCAGATCCCCAGAGGACAAGTGCCTTTTAATAGCCATGGCAACTAATAAGCCCTGCATGGTGACAGCCCTGCTGTCTCCATGGAAACGGACCGAGTATCACATAGCAACCTGTGCCTCATGTACCCATAGAAACGGCCCGGTAGCTTTTCAGCATCCTCTGTTAGATCTCTGCTCTGAGAGAGCAGAGTGGTGGGGGGGTTTATCCCGAGGTGAACCCACTGCTGCAGGGAGGTGGGGCTGGGGTGAAACTGGGGAGGAGGGCCCCAAGGGCTGCAGGAAACCAGGGGCTTTATGGGAATCAGGCATATAAGGTGCCCCGCGGGCAGGGTAGTAGGGTGTTCCCAGGCTGATGAAGATTTGGAAACTGTTTGCTATCCACTTTTTATCTTCCTCATGACAGCAGCAGGACTTCGGGGGGGTGTGTGTGTGCAAAATAATTTGAATTTGAATCTGATGGGCTTTGCTGTACTGAAGGAGAAGAAATATAAAAGATGCTCAGGGCCGGAGGGCTGGAAACCACCTCCCCACAGGCAGAATGGTGTCACAGTAGGATACTCGCAGCTGGGTTTTCTTTGTGGTTTCTGGAGTCACCTCATCCTCAGGCTGGAGGTTTCCAAGCCACCAAAATGAGGTGTAGAGGCTGGGAGTGCCCCTCCTCTGTGGGCAGCACTCAGCAAGGGGGAGGCAGCAGGACACATGCTGTCTCTACATGCAGCCTCTGCCATTTCTTGCTCAGCAGCTCATTAACCAGCCTGAGCTGTTACAGGTTAATTAGGATTTGTAGCTGGTGAGTGTGAAGGCTTTGCTGGGGTCACACCGTGCTAAGGTTCATGTAAAACACTGTGGATGTCAAGTTGCCTACACATGCTGGGTGCAGAAATTGCTCTGAACTGCTGTAGTAAATGCAGCCTTCCACAAATTTATCCACTAAGATGCTGAAAATTTTAGGAATTCATTTATTTGGAGCTGTTGGAGCACTTCTTGCAAATGCGTTTCTTCCCCCATGGTCACAATGTGTTTTTAATGGGAAGCCTGCAAGGACACTTAGGAGTATCCCCGGTTTCTGTAAACATTCATGTAAATAAATGTGATGGATTTGTGCGTTTGGGAAGGTTTACTGGTTTGGCGTTCTAAAGGCTGTGAACTGAACTGGTTAATTTTTTCTTTTTTTTTATTATGAACTTTCAGACTATTGTCTCAATTTTTTTTCTCACAGCTTTTGTTTGGTCTGTGGGCAGCTGGGAGACACCTTTAGGTAACACCTGCAGCAGCATCCAAATCCCACTAATGTCATGGGGAATGGGAGCTCTAACTTTGCTCAAGTGTGTTTTGAGTGAGACTGGGGAAATTGGAAACTTTTGGAATTTACCTTGTGTTTTTGTGTTATGGGAAGATAAATGTGAGTCAAGAGCAGGTGCTGTGGGAGAGGTGTTTTCTGTGGGAAAGTTTGGTGTTGTGGGTCCATCCTGGTCAAACAAGAAACTGATGCCATGATGGATTAACCTTAAAACTGGAAAATCTGTGCTGAAGCTCTTCTGGCTGTTGGGTCTGGCAGCAAAGAGACACTTCTGTGGTGGTGCTGTGCCCTGATTGATCTCGGGCCTCCAGTCAAGCAACATGAAGCTGGTTAAATAAACAAATAGATAGGGAATTGCAATAAAATTTCCAACTATTGGGCTTCTTGCCCCGACAAGTATTTGCTTCTGGGATGGGAGTGACCCCTGGGCTCAGCAGGTACCCCCATGCCAGCACTGGGCAAGAGTTGCCCCCTCTGGCTCCCTGGTGCTCGTCCTGCTGCGTGCAGGAGGCTCAGTGATAATGGCATCAGCGCTGGCCTCAGAGGAAGGTTGCAGCCTGCTCAGCAAGGTTTAATTAAATCTGAAATCCTGGCTGTTTTCTCCTGGGCTTTGGCTTGGGATGCCATGGGTAGGGAATCAGTGAAAGGAAATAAAGATAATTAGAGCAACTTCAAGGGCTGTTGCACTCCCGGCGACTGGGGGGCTGGAGGCTGGGTGGGCTGCAGAGAGACTGAGCTGTGGTGCTCCTTTGAGACATGCACAGCATGGATGGGATCATTCCCAGGGAAAGACTGAGCTACCAGTCCAGCCGAGAACTGTCCAAATCAGGGATTTGTTCAAACCCAGAGCTCAGAGTTGGCAGTGCCATCTCTGAAACCCCCTAAATGACTGGGCAGCTCTGAGCCAGCAGCAAACATCCCCTGCAGTGAGTGTTTTTCCCCCCCATTTTTTGGTTACGTGCTTATTAAAGCTGTGAAGAGCCTGGCTATAAATGAGATACAAATGCACACTTAACACCACATCTCCCTAAGGCCAGTGTAGATATTCTGGTATTTAAACTACCAGAGCCAAGGGGAAGGAGACAGCAAAGGGGAAAAAAAAAAAGAGGAAAAAAGGAAAAAAGAGGAAAAAAGTACCTCTAATTGAGGTCAGTATTTGAACAGTGAAGATCAATTAATTCTCCCGAATCAATAGATTTGGGTGACTGAAATAACACATCCCCACCAAGGGCTGGTACAGGCTGAGAGCTGGCCTGGAGTGAGCTGCTGCTGTGGTGGAGGTTTCAGTGTTGGCAGAGACTTTGCTGTTGACAGAGGTTTTGGTGTTGGCAGAGTTGTTGCTGTTGGCAGCCCTGAAGGATGCTGAAGCTGGTGGTTGGCTGTCGAGGGCACTGGTGGGCAGCTTCCTCTGCCTTCAGCCTTGCAGGAACCTGTGAAAATCTACTTATACCCCCAAGCCATGGTCCCTCACCCACTACACTTCCATAACCAATTCTTCAGGCTAGAGTAGATTCAACTGAGGGGGTGGGGAAGATTCTCAGCCAGGAAAGGTGGGGTGCAGCCAAAGTGCTAAGCAGTGCTTTCCCCCTAGGTCCCCATTGGGATGGATGGGAACTGTGGACATCCCTCCCCTCACTTTTTGGCCAGGTGAGCCTTTCCAGGGTAGTGGCTTAGAAAATGTCCAGCATTCCCAGACTCACATTTTTATTCTCCTTTATTGCTCTTCCAAGAAAACCCGTTGGTTCCCATTTGTGTGTGTGTGTGTGTGTGTGTGTGTGTGTGTGTGTGTGTGTGTGGAGAGAGGAGAGGAGATTATCACGTTAGCGTTAAATACCCTGAGGGAAGGTGGGGAGGGCGGGTTGTTTTTCCTAGTCTATCTCCCAAGGACAGCCGGGCTGAGCAGCAGCACGTGCTGGTGGAATGTGGCACCCATGGGTGCAGCCGTGCTGGGCAACACAGTGTGGAAGCAGCCAATGCCTTCCCGGGGAATCTGCACCCCCAGCAGGCAGGAGAGCACAGCAGGGAGGATGAAAAAAACCCCTTGTTGTTATTATTCCACGAATTTTATACACTGAACTGATGCATATGGCAGATGAGATGATTTGCCTCCAGGCACACAGGAAAAGTGATGTGAGGCAGGATCTTTTTGGCAATCCTGCGTTTTAAACGTGAGATGAAATCTTCTGGGATGAGAAGGCAGTGGAGGAGCTGTGGTTTGGGTCCTCTTGGAGTCACGCTGTCCCTGTACCACGAAGTTTGGTGAGGCTGCAGCTCGCCCTAACAGTGCTGCTTTCTTTCCCCATCCTTTCAGAGGAGGGGAGAAAGCTGCTGCTATTTCCACCGTCTCACTCTGTTTCCAGGTTAGGAATCCAGGACGCTCTCAGGTTTGCCGGAGGAAGGTGAGGGAAAGGCTGTAAAACCTGGCTGTGCTCAGGAGATTATTTATGGCTGGGTTTGGTGCCACGTTCGATGCTTTTTGCTGCCTCGTTCCCACCTCCCACGGCCCCTCGCTGCAGCTGGGCTGGAGGAGGGGGAAGAGGAAAATGCCTTTGGCAGCCCCCACGGGGTTTGATCCTGCCCTACGTGGCCAGTGGGGGAGATGAGAACGTCAGGTCTCTGCAGGTGCTGAAACAGCAGGTCTCACCAGGCATCCCACCTGGCCTGGCTGGAGGAGCACAAGGAACAAGAGGCTGGTGTTAGTGTCCCCGTGCCAGCTCCCTGCAAGGTGACACAGATCCTGGGGACCCCCAGCCCCTCCCGCTGTCGAGGACGCGTGGGCAGACGGGATGAATGAGCGGTGCCTTCGGAGATCGAAGCAGGTGCTAACGAGCGTGGCTTGAAATACTTCATCACCTTTAAATAGGTGGGGTTTACTGTGTGTATGAAAAGGTAGAAAAACCGCCTGTTTGCTGGCCCGAGCGTGTCAGTGGGAGCTTCCTCCCCCTCTTCCTTCTCCCATGTCGCCGCCTGCAGTGCCCTGTGACCAGCACGAGGCTGAGGATGGTGCAGGTTGCGAGGCCATCGGATACCAGGGCGGGTGCAGGATGCATCCCCTGTACCGCTCCGGGTGCAGCAGCACGGGCAGGCTGCAGTGCTGGAGGGGGGTCAGGGCTCCAGTGCTGGTGCAACTGTGCTCCAGCTGTGTCCCTGGGAGTCAATCAGAGCTCCTGGAAGTGCCCGTGGTCTCAGTGCTTCAGCCCCTGTCCTTGGCTGTTCTTTCCCTTCGTGCTAGTAGGGAGTCGGTGAAACCAGCACCAACATAACCAGTTTAGAATGGGCAAAAGCAGAGCCTTTTTTTTGCCTCCAGCCGCATTCTGAGCTGCAGATGAGAAGTGTGATTTGTTTTCATGATTTTCTAGCAATTTCTGGTGTGTTCCCACGACTCCAGCTGCCGGGACAGCCGGGGAAGCAGCTGGCTGGGCGAGCTGGCATCGCCGGGCACTCCTCGCTCCTCGTGGCTGGCCCACGCCTGCCCAAATAAAAGCTGGGGAGAGCACGGAGCTTACAGGCTGCTGCTGGAGGTGCAGAGAGTGCTTTAGCAAGCTGGCATGAACTAAAATTAGAGGCAGGCTCCCTGCTGGGAAAGCTGCTCGCAGGGTGCTGTGTGCCCCATTTCCTCAGCAGCGCCTTGCTGCTGGAGAGGCTGATGGCACAGCATTTTCCATGGATAGAGGGGCACCAGCGTTGGGTCGGGGCGGCTGGCACTGGGTGGGCTGTGGAGACCCCCCGCACGCATGTTTTTGGAGAGTGGAGAGTAAACACTGTCATTCTGCATTACGTCCCAGCTCGCTGCCACACAGGCGCTGCCGACGCTGCCTTGCACCCACCCTGCCGGCAACCTGAGCCCGGAGCAGGCGCCGGCCAAACCCGAGCGGCTTCGCCAACCGCACGCTGTGGAGCAGCTCCTTTGAATAAGGAATTGTTGCGTAACCTCTAACGAGCCTCCTCTCCGGTTTGCAGCCACTTGCCTTTCTCCCCTCTTTATTAAGCTGGCGCACAATTCCCGCTGGGTTTGCTTTCCAAGGAGGGCGGCTGAGTGGACAACGGGGCTGGGGCTGCTGCTCACCATGTCGTCTGCCCCGGTTTTGAGTGTTTTTTTAACGCTGGGTCAGTGGTGGGGCTGGGGACAGGGAATCTGAGAATGCGCCCAAGGGATCATGAGCATCACTGCTGCCCTGGGTGCGGGATGAGGCGGCTGCTGCTTCAGCCGGCCTGAGCTGCTCCTCACGCATTAAAGATACGCAGAGGTGCTGCTGCCTGGAAGGAGGAAAAAGCTGAAATATTTTTCTTGGAGAGAGGAGGGAACCAGGACGGGAGGGCAGGGAGGCACTGCAGCGTGCCGGCAGCAGCCGGAGGGGATGGCTTCTCTCTGCCGTCACCCCCAGGGCTGGGCATGGTCCTGTTGGCTCGAGCTCGCTCTTGCTGACACACACCATTGGCAGCAGCCGCCTGAACTGGTTATGCTGCGGGGAAACCCGAGAGGCTTTGGCTTTGCTGGAAATGAAATAAGGAGAGGGCAGGGGGCCCCGTTGGCAGGGGGAGGGTCTGGCTTTCCTGCTTGGGGCTAAGGGAACAAAAGAGGAACCCGCAGTGACATTTCAAGTGTTGCACAACCTGGCACAATTGACAGTGGGTTGGTTTTCTCATGGCCTTCTTCTTCCCTAGCCGTAGCTCTCCCCTTCCTCCCTAGGGGAGCAGCTGGTGCTGGAAGCTCCTCCTGGATGATGGCTCCAGGGAGGATGTGCCTTATGAGTCCCTTTGCCACCCAGGGAGGGGAAGACGTGTAATGGAAACTCCTGACAAGGAGGCTGATGTTCCTGCTGTGCCTCCTGGGGGTTACAGAGGGACAGTGCTGATCCCCATGGGGTGCTTGCTCCTGCCTGGAGGTGGTAGCGGGGAGAAGGGGACATCCCTGGGGTGGTCTCTTTGGGATTGAGCCAGCCCTGTCGTCCTGTTTCTGTGGGTGGATATTGGGTGGCTCTGTGTCCCCCATCCTGCTGTCATGGTCCTCCCAAAGGTCCCTGCAGCTCAGCTGGGGGAGCCCCATGAAAGCAGCCCTGCAGTGGGTGGCTGGTCCTGCTGGAATGCCTCCCTGCATACAAGCAGCATAAGGGGTTGGGATCTCATGGCATCCAGCTCTGCATTGGCAGATCCTGGGGACTTGGGATTACAGGGGGCTCAGGAAGTCCTGAAGTCTGTCCTATCCCCATCAGCAATGCGAGAATTGCAGGGAGAGTGTAATTCCAAACCAGTGAAGTGGAATGAGTTTTTTGAAACTGGCAGCTCTCTGTCTTTTCTCCCACCACTCACAACCTTTCTCTTGCTCACACAGACAAATTTTGTATTTTACTTCTTAAAATACATATACATGTGTATAAATACTGTATCTTGGCAGCTGCTGTTCCTCAGCACCTGCTATTTCCCCGGGAAAATGGGGATTTGGTAATGGTACAGCCTCCCTAGTCCCTGGGGCCTTGTAAACCTGGCAGTTGTTTATGGCACCAAGCGGCAGCATTCTCGCTGCTGCTCTCCACCTCTGAGCATCTCCCTGGCTGGACCCTGCTATGGAGGGATGAGCTCTTCAGGGGTCACCTTCTCCTGCTCCCAACTTGGAGTTTGCTGGGGGCTCTTTGTGGCAGTTGGGTTGTTTGAAGATGCAGGGCAGAGCTGGTCCTGGCTCAGTCCTGGAGCATCCCCTTCTGGAGTTTACCCCAGTATGTCCCTGAGAATGGAGCTGCTGCTTTGCATTTAGATTTTAATGACTTGCTGGTTTCTAATAAAAATAACCAGGGTGGACTCATGGTCTGTCCATTGACTGACCAAGGGCACCACTCTGGGTTTCAGTAATGGTGGGGCAAAGGCGTTGCATGGCCCCTCACAGGGCTTTGCAGTTTGTCCCCACACCATCCATGTTCTGCCTTTTGCTTTGGCTTTGGGACACTCATCCTCGCACCTATGAAACTGAGGCAGCCATGGCCACATGTCCCTTTGCTGCTGTGGTGGAGGCACAGATCCTCGTCTTCCTCTTCATCACTGCCGGAGTGAAAGGCTCATGGGGATGCTGGGCCCTGATGGGGATGCTGGGCCCTGATGGGGAAGCTCCTGCCCTTTACTCCCTGCTACTGCATTCCCATCATGGCCCCACAGAGGGAAAACCTAGCCTGGGGGTGGCTGTGGGGTTTTATAACCCTGAGAATGAATCCCAGCACCATCCCTGCCTCTCTGGGGAGCAGAGTCACGTCACTGCTCAGGAAACCATTCCCTGGGAGCGACAGCTTGTTAAAGAGAGAAAGAAACCCAAGGGGGCTGGGTTGGTGTGGGGCTGGGAGTTGGGGTGCGGGAAGGCTGGTAGTGGATGTGCTTCTTGCATGCTCCCTGCTGCTCTCAACACATGCTTAAGGTGTGAGACTGTCTCACACTTTTTCCCCAGTTCAGGTGTGGGACCACAGTGTTTTGGGGGGATTTCATTGCACGTGGGGGACAGTGAACCTACTCTGTACCTGCAGAGTCTTGGGCAGGCGCAGTCGCATTGTTCACTTGCATGTGGGGTGGCTCTGGTTTGAGGGACCCTGAAAAGTGATGAGCTGTGAGGTGATGGGCTGATCCAGGAGAGGATGGACTGTGTCGTGATGGGGAATGTGAGACCCAGATTCCACTTACTCCCCATGAACAAGGCTGGGGGTTAAGGTCTGCAGGGTACCTTGGGGGATATACAGTAAATCTGATTCTGGGTGTCACCAGTGGGCACAACCCCACTTTTGGGGGAGCAGAGACAGGCAGTGGGACAGCAGGTATGGCCCCGGGGGCTGAGTGCAGGGGCAGAGTTCTCCGCCCACCCTGGCCATCCCTTCACTGACACTACACTGCCAGTGATCCAAACTAGCTGTGCCCTTAGCTGTCACCCATCATGAGAACATGTGTGTGGTCCCCAGCACTTGCCACATCTTCTGGCATGACATCCCAGCCTCTGTTGTTCCCCACTCGCTCCATCACCAGGGTGAAAAGTGCGCAAATACGGGCCCTGCCTAGAAGCATCTATCGGCAAATGCCTCATCTGGGTCCCTGTCCCCCGCTGGGGTCCCTGGCTCTTGCCCAGTCCCTGCTGCAAGCTCAGCACCTCCTCAGGAGAAGGAAAACCAGGCGAATAATTCACCCTGAATTATTCAGCTCGCTAATTTATTAGCTGGACAGACGTCACTGCATTCCTTCCCTGGGCTGCCCACCAGCAGATCCCAACCTTCTGAAAGCGGAGAGCATTCCTTCCCCTGCCGTTTCCGCTGGCTCGCTCTGTTTATTTGCAAATGGCCCATTTGCGTGTGTTACTTGGATCCCTCTGATTGCGCCTGCCTTTGATTTGGGCACGTAGCTCGCTCCGGGGGTGGCTGACCCCCGGCAGGGTGGGATGCTGCTCTGAGAACCGGGGCTTTGCCATGAGCAGCTGCAGTCTTTTTTAATTCATCATTTGTTTTCTGCAGCCGATCCCTGATTTTTCTCACCGCTGCTGCTCCCGCAGATGGGAGGATCCCGTGGGAAGCAAGGGAAGAGCAGACAGAAGTGGAAGAAGGGAAGAATGGAGTACCGGCTTCTGTCTGGCTCTCCCTGCCTGGTTTGCGTAGTGGTTGCTGCTCTCCTGTTCTCAGTGCTGTGGGATGGGGCAGGCAGTGCTGGAGCTGCGCTTTTCCAGACTGAGTGCTCTACAAACCTCCCTCTTGGTCTGGCTGTGCCCTCTTGGTCCGGCTGTGCTGTGCTGGGGTGCAAACCACCCCAGGCACCCCATTGTTGATTCCTTTTCTAGGACTTGAGTTCAGGTCCATCCTCTCCAGGGCCTGTAGGATGTGCTCAAGTGACTTCCCAGAGAAAGATCAAGGCTAGCTGGGGTCCTGTTCTGCTTTGCCCCACTTGGGTACAATATCTGGGAAGTGCACACGTTCTGGACCTGTTCTCTGAGTTATCTTGGGCTTCATTGCAGGGCAGAGTCCCTGATGCAAATCTGGTGTTCAAGGCAGGGGGTGCAGGCTGAGCAGGGGGTCCAGCAGAAGCAATAACCCAGGAGGATGCTGCATCCCAGCCCTCGGGTTTGAGGCCATCTTTAAAAATCCCTGCTCAGAGCACAGGTGTCTGTAGAGAGGAGCAGCCTCTTCCACCCCGTGGGAAGTACAAGCCGTCCTCACACCTCCAAAGGCATCCCTGGGAACAGAGTGTGGAAGGAAAAGGTGCCAGAGGCAGGGAAAACCCCCATGAAAGCTGGGAGGGAAGCAGCCAAGCTGCTTCCTGAGCCCTGGCACGGGGCACTCACCTTGTGGCAGGGAAGGAAGGGCTGGAAGAGGATGGGATCACTGAGGGGGTTGTTATCCAACAGCACCTCATCTGACTCACATCTTCCAGGTGCAAGAAAACATCTGGAAGGAATGGGAGGTTGTTCCCCCTGCCAGGATGACTCTGGGATATGCATCTGGGATTGGCAGTGGGAGTCTGTCCTCCACAAGCATTTCTCTGGAAGCTCTTAGCATTAGCCATCACCCTGGTGCAAAGAGGAGGTGCAGGGCAGAGACCTTGGTCCCTGTGGGGTTTTAGGGCAGGTGTTCATGGGCAGAGGGTCCTCGTGTGGCTGTGCTGGGCTTTGGCAAGTGAATGGCAATGGCTCTAATTGTGCCTGAATTCCTCTGATCCACAAGTGAAATCTGCAAAAATACAGAAAATAAACAGCTTGGGGCCGAAATTCCCAGCTCTTTAGGGAACCTTCCACTAGGAAAAGTTTCTGAGCTGCTAACAAAAGGTCTGCCTCTCCTCCAGCCTGCCTGTGTGAGGACCCCCTGGACTGGGAGGGATGCAGCCACAGTGCCATGGGGACTGTGCTGAGAGCTGGACTGACTTAATGCCTTGGAGCAGCTTGAATATTTTCTTCTTGTTGTTGGATTTTTGTTGTTGTTGTTATTTTGGTTTGCTGTGCTTTTGGGTTTTTTTTTGGTTTTTTTTTTTTTTTTTGTTTGGTTTGGTTTTTTTGTTTGTTTTTGTTTTTGTTGGTTTTTTTTCTTTTTTATTATTCCTTTGCTGTTTGTGTCTGCCAAACAGGGAGGTTTTAATCTCCTTCTTGCAGACCGTGAGAACAATTGCCAGGATGCTGGAGTGACCTTTGCTGCACAAATAGGAAAGATGGCAGTGGGAACCAGGCCCCCATTGCAGCCTCCCTGGCCTGTCCTGCCCTGGGCAGCTCTGCTCACCCCCAGCTGCAGGTGCTGGAGGGGGAAGAGGGTCTGGCAAAGAGATGAGCAGCCCTTGCCTATCCCTCCCTGCATGCTGGCAGGGTCTGAGAAAGATTCTGTCCCCTAAGTGTGTCCCCTGTCCCCACCCCTGAAGTGGGTGGGGCTGTCCCCAAGGGTGAGCATCTCTCGTGCTCCCCCCATCCTCCCTTCTCACTGGTCTGGTGCCCAGTCCCTGGGTCACACTGACCCTGAGGAGCTCTGGTCAAGGCTGTGACAGTGACATGGAGACCTGCGAATCTCTGGGGCTTTACTGCACCCAAACTGTTCCATGTCAGCTCCATCCCCAGGGAGCTGGGTGGCTGACTGGGTGCTGGACCTCAAAAGGTGGTAAATTTGGAGGAGAAAAACCAAGTTGTGCACATGAGTGCATCAAGAGATTTTTGGGATGCTCTCCATGGGAGAAGCCTGACTTTCCTGGGAAACATCCCCTCACTGGACCCACTCTCCCACCCACCCACAGATAATTCTCAGTGACACCTTCCCCTCCTGCTAGAGATGGTCTCAGCTCCTCCTGACCCTGCAGCTCTATGGGGCAGCTCTGGTTCCCTTGGCCTCTCCCTGCAGGTCAGGCCTTTCTCTGGCTCTCCTCCAAGTCTTTGGATCAGCTCTTGGAAAACTAAAGCCATAAAGTTTGCCCCAGCTGGAGTAGGAACCCGCAGTGGCTGGCCTGGGAGGCAAGCACTGGACCCGGTGGTTATTTATAATGCAGCAGTGAAGTTAAAAATAACAGAAATTTGAGCTCAGGAAGTTGTTTTGGAGGATAAGAAACTTTTACTTTGGTATTCAGATGCCAGGTCTAGTGCTGGCCATCCTCTGTCCCTGATGTCCCCATGCTGTGTCCCTTGGGGGTCTGCAGTCCCTTCCTTCTTCTCAATGCATTGAGTCCTGTTTTGTGTCTTCAGGAATCATTTCTATTCCCAAAGAGAGTGGAGACATCGTGGGAAACCCCAAAACTGTGCTGTGCCAAGTGCAGGGGTGAGCTGACTGGGGCGTTCTGCTCAGGGGTCCTGGTGGCTCTGGGGAGGGGACAGTGTGTGGTCGCAGTTCCTGTACATCCCCCCTGGTCATGGTTATTGTCACTCCAGCTGTTTATTACCCTGGGGTCAGAGGGGCTCCCACCCCCTGCTCCCAACCTCTCCACTGCCAGCCAGGCACATCTTGAGCCACTGGCTGCCCCATTCCTGGCAGTTGGAGCCCTTTCAAAGCCTTCCTGAGGGTCTTCTCTGGCATTCCCAGCTTCTCTCACTGCCAGTCATGGGTAGAATGCAGGCTGGGAGTCAGATACTCCCCTTCATGTTCGTGGCATCCTTGCAAGGGAGAGCCAAAGGATTTTGCCACCTAAAGCCTGAAGCCGGTTGGTGTCCCCCGTGACACAGTGTCCCCTGTGACCCCCCTTCCAGCCCACTGCTGGCCAAGACACTGAACCTTCCCAAACCCCTGTGCAGGCACGTTTCTTGGCATTGATGTTTTATTTTGCTTCAGCTCAAACCTTTTCCCTGTTGACACAGTGCCAGTTTTGCTCCAGATTTCTGGGCTGAGCAGGGGTGACCTTTCCTGTGTTTGCTGTCTGGGCTTAGGATCCATCTGTGCTCTGCAGCCCAGTGAGGCAGTGGGCAATGGGGAGCACCCGGCAGGAGTAGTTCCCTGGCAGGTGCAGTGCCACTTCCCCCTTTTCATGTCCATCCTCCTGGTCTTGGGCCTATCTCCTTGGACCCAACTGTGTCTTGTTTTCCTGATGCAGAGCTGTGTGGGGAGCCAGGCTCCCCCTGTACCTGTGCCTCAGAGCCAGGCAGTATGTCCCCAGCCAGGCTCCCTATAAGGGGTGAATTTCCCAGTGAAGGACTAGATGTAAAGCGCTGATCTATCCCATCTCTGCATCACTACCAGCAATACAACCCTCTATTAGCGGGGGAAAAATTCCCCTCTTCTGCAGGAGGGAACTTCAAAGGTTAATGCCAGGATCACATCCTCTGCACGAGGGTGCCTGTCCCCAGCCTTGGAACCCAGGGTATAAGGGTACACTCAGTCCTGCCCACCTGAGTGGGGAGAGTATCCTCTCACTGGCCTGGGACCCACCACAGGTTGTTCCATCAGGGTGCACATTTTGGGGAGTGGAGCCAGCGGCCACACAGCCACTTTGGCAGCATTTCTAGCTGAGCAGAACAAGGCAGGGATGGAAACTGGAGATGAGCTGGAGGCTCCATTTGTGACAGCAGCTCCTGTGGGATTCATGTGGACTTGCCTGTCTGGTTCTGGATAGCAAAAGCAATGTGTTAAACCCTGTGGGGGCTATCCCAGAGCATCACCAGCCCCTTTCTTCCCACTAAGTCCAAACAGCACATGAGGCCAAACTTTGCTATTTGTGATTTGTGAGGAAGAGAACTCGCTAATGTTACTTTTTGGCAAAGTCTTGCTGAGAACTCCTTGAGGGTGAAATGAAACGGGGTCACAGAAGGGTTTAATTCGGTACATTGTCCTTCAAGGGAAGGAAAAGTCAGACAAGAAGTTTTAAACATTTTGTAAAAATATCCACATGTGCTCAGTGCAAAACTCACCGTCTTTACCTAATTTAGAAAATGACTTTATATGGAGAAAGATTTAACACTGCTCCATGGAGGAGAAGAATAATGAATACGTCTGCACCAAATCGTGCTGTCATCTGAAGATCTCCAAGTGCTTTCGAAAGGGTTGGAGAGAAATAATTGTTCTTCTCTTCCCTGGTTTTAGAAATTGAGGCATGGGATGAGAAAGCCTGAAAAGTGCAACTTTCCTGACTAATTTTAGCTATTTGAAGTCCAGATCTAAGTACCTAAATAAATGACCTGATTTTAATAGACAGCTGGTCAAGTCTCCAGGGTGAAACCTGGAATGAGTCAGGCTCCAAAGGTCTGCAAAGGGGGCCTGGGTCTGGAAAGGGAGCCTCCTTCCCTTAATTTGACACTGTCACCACAAGCCTTGCTCAGATAAAGGATAAGATGAAGCTAATGCGAAGGAATCTATCTGAATTTCTTTGAACTTAAGAGAAAAAAAGAAAATTTCTGTTTGGAGGAGCCTTGTTGTAGCCATGTGAGTTCAGATCCCTTGGTGTCTCTTGGGGACAGAGGCTGGATCCCTCTGGGTCTGGGAAACAAAAGCAACCCAGGCTTTCCAGCCCTGTTATCACACCCCAACCTCTGAAATTTATTTAGTAATACATAGTGCAGATAGTGAAGGAAAAGAAGGAAATGAGTGAAGGACCTGCACTATCCTGAGTAGCTGAACTGCTCCTGGTGTGGGGAATTACACAGACCATTTCCCACCTCCGCAGTGGTGGTGGGGCTGAGTCTGCTGGCCTCAGCTCCAATCCTGCTCCTGCTGCCCAAATATAACCCAAAATCCCTTGAAAGGAAAATGTGATCTCTCTTTCCCAGCTGAGCAGTCTGCTGGGTCCCCAGGGTCAATCTCACCAGGAATGAGCAGCAAAATTCTTGCCAAAGTGGAGCTTTGAATTAGGTGGGCTTAGCTGGGATCCTAAAGCTGAGCAAGTTGAACCTGAGGACACATGGGGGCTGGTGAGTTGTGCTGGAAAGTGCATTCTGTTCCCAAAATGCCTGTCCAAGCTGGGAAGATGCTTCCCACGGCTTGTCCTGGAGGGGCAGTGGAGATCTTTGGGGAGATGCTGGCTGGGTGGTGATGTGAGAAGAGGGCAAAATACCTGTCTTTGTGTTTTGCATCCTTGAACAGCCCTGAGCTCACTTGTGCACCTCTCTGTGCGCAAGACGAAATTATAATTTAATTATGTGTGTACAACACCAACTCATTCTTTGTGATCAAGGTCCTGTCTGATGAGTGAGAATTGTAATAAATATTTCCTGTGACCAAGGGCTGATGCATGGCCCCAGCACCTGCATCTTCTTCTCTGCATGCCACAGCTTGCTTTATTTTCATTCTGTCCTCCTGCTAAATCACCTCGCTCTGAAGAGGGATAGCTGGGCTGGTCATGTCCAGAACTGTCAGGTGCTCCTGAGACTCCTCCATCCCAAATCTGCATTGCCTCAGGATGGAGCTCACAGTGTGACAGGCAGGGCTTAAGTAAGAATCTGGCTCCTCTGGTCATTGCTGGTGCTGGCAGATTCCTGCCTGATTGCCCCTGCCAGAGCCCTGGGGACCCATGATGCAGGAATATTTTCCCTCAGCAGGAGCAAGGCATTGGGCACCCAGCAGCACTGGCATGGAAAAGGCACCGAGGCTTTGGCATTTTGCTTTCTACTTGCTGTCTGATGGCCCCATGCCTGATTTTTTGCTGCCTCCCCATTTTGTTGAGTCTGGACACGATCCTTTGTCCTGCAGGACCGTGGGCATTGCCAGCAGGGCTCCCTGGCTCTCTTGGTGCTCAGTGGGAAGCAACTCCACTTGCAGGTGGCTACTCTTGTGGGAAACCCACCTGTCTTTGCTTTCTTGTAATTTAGAGATATCTCCTGCTCAGAGTGCCTGAAATGCACCTCCTGGCCTGCTGGCACTGAGGGCAGGAGGAACTGTGGCTGTGACCCAGATGAGATGGGAAAGACCAGATCAGGGGAAAACTAATTAGGACATACAGAAGTCCCCTTGATCGGGACAGTAACCTCTAATCCGGCTCAGTTCTCCTTATTTACAGTTGCCGAGAGGGAAGGCAGGAGAAAAGCAGCCTGGCAAGATACACAGAGCTGATCTCCTTCCCCCCAGCTGCTTTGCTCTCACTAATGTATTTGCTGGCAGCGCTTGCTGTCCCCGGAGCATTTTGAGCTTGGTCAGAACAACTGTTCACAGCCAAAACAGAAGTGTCAGAGCAGGCACAGGACTGGGAATGGCTGGGAGTTGATTGGAGCCCCCAGCACCTCAATACAGGAAGCCTGTGGGGAAATGAAGTGCTGAGCCCTTCTGTGTCCCCTCCTCAGCTAGCAAAGATGGAGATGGAGCAGGGAAAACTTGTAGCCCCTGACTGCAGCAGGGTCCCTCAGCACCTACAGGGTGTTTGTGCTGCGGGAAGGGACTGGGCACTGGAGCAGTTCTCCCGGGCCATACTGCTTGAAAGTACTCCCTGAGAAGCCCCAGGGCTGTTTTTCTCTAGCTCAGGACTCAGTAAGATGAGTAGAGACATCTGAGAGCGCTGCCCTGTACCGGGACACGATGAAGGACAGAGTCCTGAGGGAATCGATTTGGTTGCACTTTGCAGTGTTGCAGAGGAGATCAAAATCTCCTCCAAAATCTCCTACACTGTAAAATGAGGCATTTGATACCCCAGGCTGCAAGCACATGCTTCTCTCCTGAGCTTCTCCGGACCTGAGCTGTGCTGGGACAGTGGCATTCCAGTGCCTGCTGTGGAATATTCCAGTATTTTTAGTACGGCCTGGTGCGGTCACTGCGCTTGTTACAGGCAAAAGCAATGAGAATTTTATGAGGTATAAATGTATTGTGCCTGAAAGCATCCATGTCCTGCTCAGCTCCATACATGCACATACTTCTTCTGCACATCCTGTCCTCAGCCAAAATGTCTTGTCTCCTTGCAGGCTCAGAGGGAAGATAAATATTAGCACTTCGAGATGCTCTGATCTGAGTTTCAGTCTGTGTTGCTGTTGTTGTGGTTAAAAAACACTTTTTCTGGCTGCAAAATTCATCAGGGTCCAGTCTCCAGGGTTCAGAGGAAAACCGGAGCAGCTGTTAATGAGGGAGCAGTAATATCTAGAGCTCATTTCAAAGCAATAATGGGATTAGAAAGGAGACAAACATACGTTGGTCCTGTGCTTGATGGTTTTATTTTCAGCTTTTTTGTTGCTTTTCACTTTATTGGTTGGAACATCCATTTTGCATTAGACAGCAGATGATGAGATCACACGGGATCACAAAGAGGTACCAGCAATGGGCTGAGATGGGGAAGTTTGAGCTTTCTTGGCCATTTCAGAGAGTTTTCACCACACAGAGCAGGAGTTAGAAGTGCACAGGGAGCAGGAGCGGACAATGAGGCTGTGATAGAGAGGGAGACAGGACAGCGAAGGGCAGGAGCTGGAGACTGCAGCCCCTTTAGTGAGGTTTGTAATATCTTATTAATGGAAGAGAAACTGCAATTTTTATTTTGTGGAAATTCTTTTCTTCCACATTAAATTTTAAAACACTTGCTCCCATTATAGTGTCCTGCCAGAGCATGCTGCTGGCTGGGAGGAGCTGCCCTTTGAAAGGTTTTGGGAGAGCCCACGTTTGTATCCAGGCTGGGGGAGCAGGGCAGGGGTGCAGGGTCCTTCCCTGGGGTTGTCACCCCAAACCCAACCCTCCTGTCACACCTGCTGGGCATCACCCAGAGTCTGGGGTGGGGGTGTGAAAGGTGCCAGGGGTGGGCTGTAGTGAGCTGCATGCCCTTGGTAGGTGCAGGGGCTCAAGGAGGGCTTGCCTACACCCAGAGCTCTTTTTAATTAACTCCATGTGCAGGGACATGTGGATCCTGGAACAGGAACAAGGCACCCTTATTCCCCAATAAGCTTGTCTGCACATGGAGTAAATCAATAGCAGCTCATCAGGAGCTGTGTGCTGGCTGGAGATGCCGCCTAAGGATGAGTCACATGCAGAGAAGGGGGCAATATAAAAAGAAAAGGGAAAAGAAATCTGAGGTTTGAGTCCAGACCTGGACTTAGGAATGCCTATTGTGTTGCTGGTGTGCCAAACCAAAGGGCTAGCTTTGTACTGTGTTCTCTCCCCTGCCTGCTAATCCTTGTGGGTGGTTGGTACAGAATTTTTCACCTTGATCCCATGATTATATGCTGGGCAGTGAGTGCCTGAATATGAGGACTCTTTGTGACTTTTAGCTGGCTATGGGTTAGTCCCACTGAGCTCCAAAGCAAGTGGTGCTGGCCTTGGGCTCCCAGTGAGAAGGCAATTGAATGGGCTGGGACTGAACAGCTCCAAGGATATTTTGAAATGCCGTAGGTCGTCCCTGTTGCTTTTCCTAAGCCAAAGTGAGCGAGGCTCGGATGATGTGCCGGAGATTGGGAACCTGGGGAGTTGTGTACATTTTTCATGAAGCTTTTTGGGAGATAAAAAGCATTAGAAATCATTTGGTTTAAGGTTCCTGAAGTGACCAAATGCCTTGAGTGAGGCTTATCCAGAGCAGCCTGAGGCTGCTCCAGGACACAGAAGTGTGCAGGGCAAGATCCAGCTGCAGAAGTAGGGTCTAGTAAAGGTTTTGGAAAGGAAAGAATGAATTGCTTCTTACTGGGGGCTGAGTGCCAATTACGTTTCTCACCTCTGTCCCAGCCCAGCAGTTGCTGATGGTGAGGGTCAGGACATCTGCACCAAAGGTGCTCAGTCCCCCTTGGCAGGATAAAGATCCCCAAAGTGACAATTTCCACCCAAATGTTCTCAAACCAATCTTGCTCCCAGTTTTCTCAGTAAAGATGAGCTCTGCAAGGGATGTGGAAATGGAACCTTTGCAGCTGCCAGGGTCTCTCTGCCTGATTTCTCTCCAACATCAAGAAGCTCCCAGGGTAGTGGGCACCCAGAAGGTGCCAGGGGTTATTCTGCAGGAATGAATGAATGGAATAAATCCATTTCAAATGCCAGGTTTTGACAGAGGTGACAGGCTTTAGGAGGTGGCAGTGGCTCAGTCCCTGCTCTCCCTTTGTAGAGGTTTGACTCTCACACCACACTGTTGGGGCTGCCAGCACAGGAGGAGCCATTGGGGTTGGAGCTGGTCCCTGGCTGCTGCCAGAGCCCTTTCAAGACATTACAGATCATGTTCCATCCTCTCGCTGAGCTCCCTGGCTATTGTTAGCTGCTGTTGAAACCTGACACTAATCAAAGAGGGTATTTTGTGTTTAATAAATTCCTGCTTGAGTCATGCCAGCAGGAGGGCACTGGCCAGATACCTGCCAGTGTCACTGCAGGGTGGCAGCACTGGTATAGTTCTCTCTTAGAGTCTCCTGCACCCCTCAGCCCTGTGGGTGCTACCCCACAGGGGTGCATATCCCTGCACCATGGCAAGCTTGTCTACCTGATCCTTGGAAAGAAAAGTCCCCTCCCTGTGGCAGCAGCACCTTAGAATACCCAGAGGGATCTTCAAATGCTGGGAGCAGGCTGAGCATCCCTAGTGCCATGTCCCATCTTGCCCCCTTTCCTGCCACCCCAGGCAGCCAGCCCTGTGCTCACCCTGCTCCCTGGCTGTCCCCACTTCCCATCTTTGCAAGGACACACCAACATGCTGTCAGGAAGCTGAAAGCATCAAACTGCTGCAAGGCCTCAAACCCCCAGGAAGCTCTGGAGCACTGCCTGCGTCTTGAGTGCTGGGAAGGGGGGAAGCTGCCCCCACTGCCAGCCAGGCTTCATCCTTCTCCTTCGCTTTCCTTGCCTGGAGGGGAGGCTGGACTGGTCTGCTTCCCCTGGGAATACCAGAATCACACTTGGACCACCACTAGCAGCAAGCAGGGTGCTGGGAGGGAATTGCAGGAGTAGAGGACATGGCTGACTCTGTTTCCCTCTCTAGCAGCTGTCCTTGCTTGGGCAGAGGAAACCAGGGGCAGTGCCATTCCTGCAAGCAGATTCCATAGGATGTACCTTAACTTTTGCAAAATAGCCGCTTTTGTAATCTTTTCTAAGACTTCAGATATTTCATCTAACATCCATCACGCAAACCCTGCAGGGGAGCCTCTGCTGCCTTTTGTACACCTTCCCTCCACATCTACTTTTGTTTTTTGGGCAATGGCGTGTGGCATGTATAGTACATCACATCTGAGTGTAGGCCAAGGTTTGGGGTGGAGCATGTGGGGTGAATCCTGCTTTTAAGCTGGTCTTGCCCTATTTGCCTTGGCTACAGCTGTGTGAGTGTGCGAGACTGGGAGGTGTTTTGGGGTGGCATTCCCTGTGTCCACACAAGTGCTACAGCAGAGCTTGGCTCCCGTACTGAGCACCATCCCAACCTTATTCTCCTGCTTCTTCCTTCCTCTACCACCTCTCTCCTTCTTCTCTGCAAGCAAGATGCTAATCCATGAGTTCCTGCCATGGATTTGCCTGCAGTTAGACCAAACACCCAACTCTGCTGAGCCCCTGCTCCAGCTCCTGCTGCCCACAGTGGCTCAGCCTGGGGAGAGCAGCTTCCTGCTCCTGGTCATTCCACATAAGCTTGGGATGGATTTTAGTCACTGTGGGATTTTGACATGCTGTCAGGATTTCTCCATTCCTGCAGACAAGTGTTCCTTGTAGACACCTCAAAAACTGAGTCAGGTGCACCAACCTCTCCCAGTGAAGTCATGGACTGGCTGCAGCCTCTTCTATGCAGGGAAAAAGGCAGGGACTGTGGGCTGGGGTAGCCTTCACCTCCACTTCCCCACCTGCAGAATTCCCTCCTTGCTGCTCATCTCCATTGTGAAAGCTCTGTGTTGCTTTCACTGGAAACAGCTATTTTTCTTATTTTTATTGATCGTAGACTTCAAAACCCAAAGGGTGTAAGATGGTTCCAGTCTAATTAGTATTTAACCTGCAACAAAATATTGTATTTTACATTGATTTTTTTTTTTTTTTTAGAAAGGAAACATTGGTTCAGTTTCTAAATGAAACACTTTAGCAGGCCATTTGGAAAATCATCATCATGTTCAGACTTTGTAAACATAATTTCTTCAATATTCTTTTTCCCCCAACTTGCAGCCAGGTAAGAAAACATACACAAAAATTAGTGGGTGGTTTGAGTCGCCCCAAAGCTGTATTTCTCCGGCAACACTCTGAATGGAAAGTTGTACCCGGCACTGGCTAATGCCAACCAGTAAGTAAGAAGGGCTTGGTTCTCCCCTGGTCATGCACAGCTCCCAGAGCAAGGTTTCCTCAAAGGAAGCTCTCCCTCAGTGACCCTTCCAATCACAGCAAGTCAGGCCTTGCCCTCAGAAACTCCTGGGGACCCCCCAGGCCAGTGTCCCCAGGTGAGGGCTGCAGTGAAGGGGAAAGGAGAAGGTGTGGGGACGTGGGGACATGGGGTCTGTGTCCCCCAGCTCTGCTTTAAGCCATTTGGACCCTTCAGAAGTGATAAGGGGCCCTCCATCCCTTCTGCCCTGGCTTGTTCCATAGGCTTAAAATGATTCTGGGTTTGTCCTTGGATTTGTCCTCTGAGCTTTTTGTAAGGCTTGGCCAGGTTTCCTTAGGTACTTTGAGCTTGTACCCTTTTGCAATCAAAATACTGTGCTGGGGACATGGAGGGCACAGCTGCAGCAGATGTGGCCAAGAGCTGGATGCTTTTGGCTCCTCTTGGAGCCACTGCAGCCAGGGCTCTGCCTGTCTGTCTCTTGTCTCACTTTTTCCTCCCTGAAGCCAATTTGGGGAGTGCAAATGGACAAACCCCAAACCCTGAGCTTCTCTAAGGGTCTTGGAAGATGTTTACCTCAGTGCAGTGGACACGTTTCTCTGCTTGGTGAAAGAGGGTGGGTAGAAGGTGCTGTGGAATGTCCTCATTCCTATTTGCCTTTTGGGACTTCTTCGTGATGACTCTGTGGGTCTGGGAGTGTGGGATTTTCTGGTGAGGGCTGTGCTGTGCTTCAGATGCTCTGCCTCTCTAGGAGAGTTCCCTCCCAGGATCCTGCCCTGTGCCATGATTTCCCTGTCTGTCACAGTCTGCACATGAGCATCCCTTGCCCAGTGTCTCTGGATGAATGGGAATGGGCTGAGTGGAAGGCCAGGGCAGGGTAGAAACAGGTCATATGTCTGGGATGGAAATGGGATTGTTTGCTCACCAAGAGCTCTTCCTCTGAAGTTTCCCCTGGCCCTCAGTCAGCAGAGGGAATTCCCTTTCCCTCTGCCCAAGATCCAGCTGGGATTGCTGCAGGAAACATGCAGACTAGCTGTAATTGCTGTCTCTCCCCATGTTCACCAGGTTTTGTGGTCCTCACTCGGTGCCATCCTGCCTTCCACTTGTCTGGGTGATTAGGGATGTGCTGGATTAATCAGCAGAGGTGGTGGTGATCCTGCAGACCTGTCCCATCTCCTGCACTGCCCCAATGACATTCTCTGCCCTGGATGAATCTTTCATGCACTTACTTTGTGTATATTTAATAGGCTTGGATTTGGTTTCAGTTCATGTGGGAGTTTGGGGGCTCAGAGGGCTGTATCCTTCAGTGGGATGTGGCTGGGGCGGGAGACTGGTCCCCAGGGGAGAGGTCTGTGGAGGGAGGCAGAGAGCCTGTTTCACCTGTGACAAGCAGGGTGCTAATCTTCACAGGGAATACTTTGGCTTCACAAGGAATATTTTGGCTCTGCAGGTGTGGGCACAGAGTTTTCCTGGCCAAAGAGGGTTAACCCGGTGTTGGTGGGAGCAGACAGTGAGCTTGTAAGGGATGGTAAGGGCAGAGGAGCTGCCAGGACAATTAGCACAGGCTTGTTCTCCCCAGCACGTCCCTGGGATGTAATCAGCCCGTCAGTTCTCTGGCTTTATTAATACATTGATATTTGGAGGCCTTGGCTCTGTGCAGTGTGGTGCCTGCCAGCCAAGCCTCTGCGGGAAGTGGGGGTTCGAGGTGGCATGTCTCTGGGCATGGCAATGCCTCATTTTGGAACCCTTTCAGGCTTCTTCCTTGGGGACTGATGGCAGAGGAGGAGGAGGGGGAGGAGGAGGAGGAGAGACATTCCCTCCATCTGTGCACTGCCCTAGGAAGGGATTTAAATCACAGGTTTGCAAAAAAGAGGAAATGTGCCTGATTTTCCCAGGCTTTGAAGCCTGCAGAAGTCTCCTGACAATGATCCCCTTCCAGCTTCAGGCAGGTCTGGCTCAGAGGGGATCTTCCCTGGCCATGGAGCCAGGCACTGTCAGCTAGGGCCTCCATCCTGGGGCTGGGCAGCAGCAAGGATCAGGCTGTGCTCCTGCAGCTCCCAGTGAGTGCAGGCAGGAGAGTTTCTGTTCCCAGGGTCGGTACCCTGGATCTCCTCTACCCTCTGTGCCAGCAGCAGAGAGTGAGAGATGCTCTTGAAGGAAATACATCAATATTAAAATATAAATAATAAACATAGATTAGAAATTCATATATATGCTTAGGACTAGTTTTGTCCTCATCCATCTTTCCATGAGTCTGGGAACTCCTCTTCCCTGTCCTGTCATTCTTTCCCCCTCCAGTGTGAACTTGTCTGACGACCACAACCTCCTTGGCGTGGCAGCCCTGATGCCACATGTGTGGCCATGCAGAGCCATCCCTTCAATTCCTTCATTTCACCAACTGTTACATAAATCTGCTTTTATACTGAACTTGTGGACGTCACTGGAGCTCTGTCCATACCCATAACATCACTGTTTCCATGGGAACCAGCATACTTCCAAGGGGGAAAAAGTAGAAGGAGACTAAAAAAGGACAAAGAAGGAACAAAATAAGATGAATATGTGACATATCCCAACTATGTGTTGGTGTAGGATGTTACAAAGATTTCACTGCAACTTGTTTAGGCAGCCTTGCATAACAGTTTTTGTCTTGAGTGTAGCAGCAAGCAGAGTCACGGATGGCAGAAACTTAATAGTATCCCAAATATCCGGGGTCCCTTAGTGAGGAAGAGCTGTCTCTGGCAGCTCTGCATAAGGTGCTGCTCTGTGTAAGCAGCAGGGGAAGATGCATCTGTGTGTAAGCAGCAGGGGACGTGCTGCAGCATTTCCCTGGGTTTCCATGGGTTTTCCTCTCTCCTGGAGTGTGGCTGGGGCTGTGCATTGTGAGGAGATGGCACTGCTGGGTGTTGTGGATGTGTCTTGGTACCACTGAACTTTAAGGGCAGGTGCTATTAAGGGACATTTACAGTGAGTGAGTTTAAATATATTTATCTGGGGGTTTAGTGTCCATCCACTGTGCACTTTATAAGGCATGGTGGGATAAAAGGTCTTAAATAAGTTATTGAGCCTCAGCAATGGCTTTGGCATATTGAGAGTATTTTAACTGGTAGCCCCTGACTCCCTGTGGAAGACCTGGCCATTAGGAAAGATTTTACTGTTCATGACAACATTGTTAATGCCATGTGTGAGTTACTGGGAGGGAACCCATCCCCTGGCTCTGTCACAGGAGGTGACGGCTGGTGCAGAGGCTGAGCTGGGAGCTGGGAGGGACGGGTCTGGGTAGAGGATGGGGACGTGCCCCATTCTGGTGGGATGAATGGGAGGAGTGCCTGTCCCTGAGCCACCCAAATGTTAGCTGAAGGTGCCAAACTGCTGGGAGAGGGAGTTTGGGGGGAAGTTGAAGCTTCTGTGGAGCTTGATTTGGGCAAGCAAGGCTTCACCTTCTTCTCTTCTGACCTTGTCTCCAGGAGATGCAGGGTAGTGGGAGTTGGATGGTGGCTTTGGCTGGTGAAAGAGCTGGTGAACTCCATGGGGCTTCCACCTGACCCATCCACTGAACCAGGGCTGGGGCCATGCACTGACCCTTTGCACCACTTCATTTTGGGCTGTTTTGGTCACTGCTCTTGGTGCTGAGGTAGGCATGAGGAGGAAGAAAGGACTGGGATGAGAAGCCAAAATAAATTTAGCCTAAAGTGCTCCTGCTTGACATATATATGATATGATATGATATGATATGATATGATATGATATGATATGATATTGTTTTACTAAAGCACCCATCCTTGCAGATGCTGGTCCCAGAGCCAGGCTGCCAGCAGCTGAGCCCTCCCAGCTCAGGAGTTAATTGCAACCGGCATGTAGGGCTTTTCTTAAAAGCTCCAGCTCCTGAAATTTGGCGATTATGCAAGTCACTCAGCTTGCAGGATTTTTTTATCTTCTTTTTTTTTTTCCTCTCTTTAAGCAATAAGATTTTAAACCCTTCTAGTTGCTGGAAAAAAAGCCCTTAGAGTAGAAATCTAAAAGGTTACCAGGAAACAATACTGAAACTGTAAGACAAATAAGAACCTCATCAGGGTTTCAATTTTATTTCTTTTTTTTTTTTACCAAACAACCTTTTCTATCACTCCCCATCCCCCCTAAATATGGCATCATTCTTTGCCTCATCACTCGGGTGGCTGAGCAGGGCTCCTCCATACTGCTGAGCAAATCCTACCTCTTCCTTCAGAGGTGGCTACATCTCACAGGCACAGGAGAGCATCTCTGCCTGCAGCTGACAGTGCTGATTCTAAGTCCTTGGGAGAAGAATGATAAGATGATTGCTCCCTGAAATCCCCCTTTTCCTCCACTTTTGGGCTTTACAGTCCCTTTTATGTGTCATGGAGCCACTGGGGACTCTGTAGTCTCACCAGGATGGGAGCAGAGTGCTGCCTTTCATGGCAGAGGGAAGCAGCCAGCAGTGCATCCCTTTGAACATCTGCAAGCTGAAATGAATTAGAGATGACATTTCCAAAAACACTGCCATGAATAATCACCCTGTTTTGGTTTCCCAGGTTTAATTGTGAGGCTGCATGAATTAAAAAAACCTCCTGTGTCTGTCTACATGGGAGGGAAAAGGTTCTGAAGAGCTGCAGAGCAGTGATGAGGCAGGGATGCTCCTGCCTAGCTTTTTCCCAGCTCAGAGACTGTGGATGGGGATATGCCAGGCTCAGTGGGGTCATGCCAGCTCCTGGCAGTGTGTCCTCAGCCTGCCAGCTGCAGTGACCTGGGATGGGAACACTCTCTGAGCAGTGAATTCAAGCAGTGCTTGAATTTTTAAACCCCTTTGTGCAGCCCCACTGGAGGAGCCTCATAGCTTTGCTTTCCAGGAATGCCCTGGCAATGGGACTTGCCTGGCACAAATCCCTGCAGACCGCAGGGCAGGAGGCAAGTGCTCCATCACATGTGTGCCATGAGCATGCCAGGGCTGCCGTGCCTGCAGTGGCTTTTCCATCCTGCCAGGGAAAAGCAGGCCTACTGCTGCTGTGGTGCTGTGATGCTGCAGGAAAGGCTGTAAACCCTGCAGCATCCTCCCTGCTTCAGCCTGAGCTTGTGTCCCTCAGAGGGACAGGTGGGAGCAGGCCTGGAAAAGCATCTGGGAGGGCAAAGCTGTAGGGTGGAGACCATGTTACAATGACACTGGGGGCAGATCCTTTCCAGTGCTTGGCTGCAGGTCAGGGAAGTGGATTCACTGGGTAGAGATATTTCAAGAGCACTCTGGCATTGCTGCGTCCACAGAGGTGGAAATACTTCCTGCAAATGCTAAAAGCAAAATACAGAGGCTGGACTTGCTTTGGAAGGAATGTGGTAGGAAAAAAAAAATCTAATTAAATATCCAGGACTGTGATGGGAATCCTATAACCTTTAACTGGGCATGACATGAAGAGCCTTTTCCTGTTGGCTTGGTGCAGTGAGAGGCAAAGCTAGGAAGGGGTTATTATTTCCATCTGTGAGGCAGATTAATTCTGAGAACTTTTAACTTCCCTTGCAAATGGCCTAAATTAATGTTTTAGGATTTTAGTCCTTGCCTTCTCCCACCCCCCCAAAGGCCAGGCCCTGGAAGTACCATTATGCTTCTGTCAAAGGGGCTATTTCTGGAATTGATGATATGAATGAAGCCTGAAACTCCACTCTCATTAACGTCTGCAGCTTATCCCGGTATCACTCCTAAGCTGGTGGGACTTGGTGACACTGCAGGGGAAGGCTGTCATTTCAACCCAATTTTCATATCACATTTGCACAAAAATTTCCAGGCCTTGCCAGCGCTTTCCACACATTTGTCAAATCCCAGCCACTGTCCCAGTGAGTGAGGGCTTCTCCTGGCACAGAAGCGATGGCTGTGGGTGCTGATGGGGGACTTGGTCCTGGATGTGATCGCTGTGTTGAAATGACGACTCCTTGCCCTAAAAAACAGAGAGCGAAGAGAGCCCAGTGTCACCTGCCTGGATCCAGGGGGTTTTATGCATTGCTTAATTTTGAGTTTCATTGTGTGGTACAAACCTGCAGCCCCTCATGCTGCAGGGCTGCCCCCTTGCCCACGGAACCCTGCTCCCATCACACTGCTTGTGCTTGGGGTGGGGGGGCGGAGGGCTGTCCCACCCCCCTTCCCAGCAATGGCAGCACATGTCCGTGGAGCTGCTACTTCGCTGGAGAGTGGGAAGAGGGGTCAGGAAGGGAGAGAGAGGGATGCAGGGAAGGAGGAGAAGGGGAATGGTGGGAGCTACCTGGGAATAGCAAAGCATCAAGGGAAGAAATAAACATTAATCCCATAGAAGAGTGTGTGTCCCTGTAGAGCGTCACTAAATGCTCCCCTTCGTACTCAGCTCAGTCAGTGGCACTTCCCCAGGGAAAGGGAACCCAATCTCTGGGGCACAGAGGTGTCTGCTCTCTTCAGCCCCAAGCCAAAGAATCCACCAGGACCAGTGCAAGTGCTCCACCTCCTTGGAAAGAGTCCAGGATGCAGCTGGACAGAGCATCTCATCTGGTTTCTGCTGCCCTTGGGCAACAGATGCTGATTTAATTCACTCACTAGTGAATTTGATCCAAACTTTTGCAACCAAATCATAGCAAGCATAATGCAATATCTTTCTCTTTTAATTATATTAGGCTGGGTAGTGTTGGCTAATTGAATCTGGGACTCTTGCCTCTTAATTACAAAAGGTCAGGTGCTGTGAATCGTGGGCAGGTGGCACTGGGACCACCGGTGGTGGGAAGGGGCTGAGGGCTCTTGCTCTGTGAAAGATGTCCTTTGGTAACAAGTGAGTGACTTCTGGACATTTTCCTTCTTTTTTTCTTTTGTTCTCTCTATCTTAGGAATTTTAAGTCAGATTACAACAGAATTGTTACTGCGAATTTCTGTGTGGCAGAAACAGGTTTTTTTTTTAGTTGAAAAGAACCTGTGAGGATTTTGGCTGCCTGCCTTGAGCACATTGATGGTAAAAATGTGGATTTTTAAGAATACGCTGGGATGAGCAAGTGACCCCTAAAAGTGGTGACTTCTGACACCCATTGGGTGGGGTGGATGGGGTGATCACCTGCTATGTGGTCATGAACCTCATTATTAATCCTTTTTCTTTTAAATATCAGCTCTGCTTGGTGGGAGGAGAGGGCAGGACTCTGAAGGCCAGCTCTGTTCCCAGTAAATATTTACCTCATGCAGTGAGGGCTGTGGGCTCAGCATGACACTGGGTGGTGGCAACGCCACCTCTGCCCCTGCTTTGAAGTAGTCTCCTCCTCACCTGAACTGCTGGCCAGGGACCAACACTGTCTCTGATGCTCCCCCAAAGCTGCTTTGCCCCTTCCCTGCCTGCCCTGCAGCAGTGAGAGGCATTCAAAAAAGCACCTTCTGCTTTTGCTAATTGAAGAGTTTCCCTTTGTCAGCCTCTTGCTCAAAGGAGGGTCGGTACAAAGCCATAGCCAGCAGCACTTTGTGTGCCTCTGAAAATCCCATTAGCAGAAGAAAGAGCTTGAATTTTCATTCAGCTGGAAAAAAAAAAGAGGGGGGGAAAAAATATCACCCCCCCCAACCTTCTGATGTATCAGCTGCACATTAACATACTGCCCTCGGCACTGCTGGGGTGCCTGTCCTGGGAATATTTAATCAGGTGAAGTGTTACATTGGACTGAAATGTATGTGCTTCAGGGAGAAATGTGCTGATAAGTGGTCTGCAGTTAAATTTGGGGTAAAAAAAATCCTCTGCCCTCAGCAAATAAACACCCCTCCCCCTCCCTGGGTCCCCCTCCCTCTCCAGCTGTTTTCCTGCCTGCAGATGTTTGTTCCTGCAAGACAAGTTGGGATGTGGGGAGGGCAACCCTGAGATGGGAGGACAGGATAGGATGGGGGGACCTTCACCGTAGCCATGGTGGGCAGCATGGGGGAGGCCATGGCTGTGCCAAGATGGGAGGTTCTGGCCCGGGGTAGCATGTCTTTGGGCAAGTAGGGGCTGCTGGCTGTACCATGGGGACCCTCTTGGGGTACAGATGTGGTGCTGGTCCCCAAATCTCCCTGCTGGGCACAGCTGGTGCCCTATGTGGGGCAGGTTGTGGCAATTTGGGGGGCTGGACTCTCCTGGCTTCCCTCCACTTGCAATCAGCCACCGGTACCAGTGCCAGCACTCTAATGAGTATTGAGGGGCATCTGAGCCATGATGCAGATTGTGGCATGCCAGGGAAGGACAGGGTCTTTGGTGCCATCCTGTGCTCTTCCATTTCATCCTTCGCTCATCCCTCTATGCCAGATATGAAGCTGTGGTGGGCTTGGCTCTGCTCAGCTGCCCTGGGTGAGCATTAGGGCTGTGCTGAGTCTTGCACAGGGAGGAGGTGAGATCAGAGGGGCTCCAAGCTGATGTCCACCATGGTTGTGTGCCCGTCTCTGCTTGCCCAGGAGTTTGTGGTCCCCAGCCAGCATCAGCAGCTGCTTACTGGGCCAAAAGCCCCCCCCAGCTGGGATGGAGTGTGTGGAGGAGATCCACATCCAGTGAAGGCTCTTGTCCACTGCCATGGAAGAATTTGAATGGATCTTTGACTGTCTGGGGACTTGTCCATCTGTCTCCGCAGGTTCTGACCCAACCAACCCAGCTGTGCTGGGACATCCTCACTTCCCTGCTGCATATCTTCACAGCCTATACAGGTGACATTCCTTCTGTCACCCCTTTGGGTCTTTTTTAATTCTTTATGTTCCCAAGGGCTTTGCAGCTCCTTGCTGGCAGAGCCCTGGACGTGGCTGGTTCTGCTGGGGAATCTTCCCAGGCCCCCAAGCTGGGGATTCTCTTCAGTAGCTGCCCCTTCTTCTGGCTGCTCTCCATGCCTGCCTCCACAGGACTATATTTAGGCTAAATATCCCAGCCCATAGCCCCACCCTGACAGTTGGAATGTCTATCCCAATATCCTGTAAACATTTCTCCCGATTAAAAGATCCAGATTGTCGACAACCAAACTGTGACTCAACCCCACGTGGTTTTCCAGGAATTCGCCCAGGATGGGTGGCGGGAGCTGCCAGCCCCAGGCCTGTGTGCCCGGTGGAGAGGCACCTGCTGATTCATCCTCACCTTCCGCTTCCCCAGGCAGATAACGCTACAGCACGGGCTCCTCAACACCACCCGCTGCTGTGTTGCAGTGAAAACTCTTGTCTGTCAAGGGCCATGCTTATTTTCCTGGAGCAGAGAAGCTGCTGCTGGCACTCAGGCAGGAGCATGGCCCTGCTGTCTGTGGGTCCTGGCAGTCGAGAGGGTGTTTTTCATGCTAGGCTGGAAGATAACCCCAGCACCACACTGAACCAGTGCCTGGATTTCCCATCTCTCTGCTCCTGGAAATGCCCCCAGAAGTATGCAGGAATTGGGTACCAGGTTTGAACCATCCCTATGGGGATGAGCTGCCGCAGCACACTCTGTTCTGCCCCAAAAGTGCATCCAACATCTGTCCCAGCAGCTCAGCTCTTTAAAAATTGCTTTGAGAGGCAGGAGGCAGGTAGGGATTGGGCTCTGCTGGCCCTCACTTAAAGGCTTTTAGGCTGTTCATTAATGGTTTTGGCAGTCTTGATTTGGATTGGGAATGAAAGTTTAAGCAGTGGCTTTGAGGAAAGACCCCTGGGATAAGCTGAGACATGGTTAATAGAAATTGTAATGTTAAAGTGCTTTTCTGTAAAACGCTAGGAGAGGAAATTAATGGTGTGGGGTTTTTTAGTTTTTTTCTAAAAGTTGATATTGCTCATTTAATTAAATGTTTTAATCCATCACATCAGCACTCGGCACTCTTGCCATGCAACTTCCATTTTAGAGTGGTTTTCACATCAGCTGTAGCCACTGATGGCAGCATGGCGAGAACACCTGCAGGTATCTCAACATGTAAACTCGGAGAGTGCCTAACATAGGGAAGCTGGTCTGCTCCTGGCCTTAAAGACCAGGAAAAGCTTTTCAATTCAGATGTTGCTTCTTGTGGATGCACCTCTGGGTCTGTTGCCTCCTTGACAGGAGTGTGCAGATGGTTCGAGAGGGTCAGCATGCTGGTGATTCTGCTCAACTGTGTGACGCTGGGCATGTTCCACCCCTGCGAGGATATCGCCTGCGACTCGCCACGCTGCAGGATCCTCCAGGTACAGCCCCAGGGCTGCTGGAAGCTCAACAGCAGCCTCAGGTTGATGTAGAGAGGGAAGAACTGAGCTGGCTCCAGCCACGGTGGTGTGGTGTCCCAGAATGTCAGGTCCTGCCTGCACTGTCTGTCCTATGAGCATTTGGAAAATACTGGTTTTGGTGCTCGGATGAGAACATGCAGTGCTATCAGGCAAAGCCCCTGCCAGGCTGTGCCACTCCCAGCCTAGCTAAGCCTTTCTTGGAGTGCTTGGGGAAGGCCAACCATCTAGTGGTCAGTGAAAGCAGAGCCCAAAATATACTTGTCCATTATCCTGGCACTATGGGTGCTGTTGGACCATCCGGGCTGGGCCCTGGACCACAGGGCTGCTCTCAGCACAGCTTCTTCCCAGGGATTTAGCTTTTAGAGATGCAAGAGGAGACCTTGCTGGACTCGGGTTTCCAATTCCCTCCCTTGGTGCAAGTGTGCAGAAGCATCCCTCCTCCCTTCCTTTCTTTTGCAGAGCTTTGATGACTTCATCTTTGCCTTCTTTGCTGTGGAAATGATCGTCAAAATGATTGCACTGGGGATTTTTGGGAAGAAATGCTACCTGGGAGACACATGGAACCGCCTGGACTTCTTCATCGTCATTGCAGGGTAGGTCTGGGGAGGCAGGTCTCCTTCTTCCTGAGTCTCTCTGTTGTTATTTATGGCTCTGCTCAGCAAGCACTGGATTTGGGGGAGCAGCTGGTTTGTAGCAGTGAAGGCTGGGGGCTGGCTGGTGTTGATTGTTGGCGTTGTCCATCCCAGCTTCCCAGCAGGGATCACTCCTGAGCTGCAGCCGCTCCTCTGGTGCTCTCAGTAGCTTGAGGGAGAGCTGATGCTCAGTACATGGGCAGAAGGGGGCAGGGTGACAAAAGTTGGTTGTGGTGGATTTTGACCAGCCTGGGGCTGGATACTGTGCTTGGCTCTCCTCCCTCCAGCTCACCAAAGGTTTTCGTTTCCATGGTTGGAGTGGGCAGCTGGGAGTATGGAGGGCTGTGCCAGGAAGGATCATTCAATGAAACATGCACGATTTCCCTCATTATTATACTTTTTTTTTATTATACTTTTTTGAGGGAAAGAGATTGAGTTTGCCTTTCTGAGTGTTTTCCTTTCAGAGGCACCTGGTTTGAATTAAAGGCTCTTCCAGCATCTGAGAGTCTCCTGGCAGAGGCTGGAAATACACATGGAAAGTCCTTGGCCACTGGCCACTGAGCTGAGTTTCTTTGATACACAAATTTCTTGCTGGCCCTTGCCTCCCCTCCCTGCCCCAAGACCCCCAAGACTTTTGGGAAAACAGCTGAGTTTTACCTCTTTTGATAGAGCTAGGGATCAAATTTACTATATTTTCTTGGAAAGAAGCAGAGGCCCCTCCCAGCTTGTTTGCCTGGCATGGGTTTGGTGTCCCAAAGAAGGGGCAGAAGCCCCTTCTTGTTTGGTCCAAGAAGGGACAACACCTTAATGAGTTTTGCTTATGGTCCATTGATGGCCTCACAGGGACATGGCCCATGCCTCTGCTAGTCAGCTGGGAGAAGTAAAACAGAGGTTCCAGGTCTCTCAGTGCATCCTTGGCTTGAAAAATTCATTGTTTCAGAGGTGAAAAGTTTCAGTGAGCTTCAGACCCAAGAGCTGTATTTGTCCCCATAAACCTGTCTTCTGCAGGAAGCGGCAACCTCCTACTTTCCAGCCCCACCAGCTTCTGGCTCCTCAGTTTAGGAGAAGGCTCGGGGTTTCCTCACCCAAGAGCTGTATTTGTCCCCATAAACCTGTCTTCTGCAGGAAGCCACAACCTCCTACTTTCCAGCCCCACCAGCTTCTGGCTCCTCAGTTTAGGAGAAGGCTCGGGGTTTCCTCCTGAAATGTCTGAGCAATGTTAGGAACAGCAGTGATGGGATGCTGGACAAGAGGGAGCCACAGGTCCAATCAGGTCTGGTAGGGTTGTAGACACCAGCAGCACATCCAAGGGCTGGAGCTTGCCAAGCCACCTTTATTTCTTCTCGTTTATTATGTCTTGTAATGGAATTAATTGTGATGAAGAGCCCAACCCAAGCAAGGCCTGACATCCCATCCTGGGAAGCATGGTCACAGATGCTGGGCTGTTCCCAACTTCACTGTGCCAGCTTACCCTCCCAGCCTGGTCCTGCCTTTACCTGTTGATCTTCCCAAACCTTTGGAGCCAGACTTATCCCTGATGTCATTCTGTGGGGACCCACCATGATGGGACCTCACTCTAGAGGGACACCAGCCGGGACCATCCTTATTCCTATGCCAAAATATCACACTTCTCTTTGCTTAAGCAAAGAAATCTCTGCATAGCTGCTGCACCTGGCCAGGTGTTTGCACATGTGAGAGTTATCTCCTTCCTGGGCAGAGCTGCATCGTGGCACAAATCCCCCCTGCAGCAGCTGCTCCCCCATCCCCATCATGCAGAGACATTTTTTTGCTGCAGAGGATTTTGCAGCATGGTAGCCTGACCCTCTCGTGCCTTCTGCCAGATCAGCTTTGCTTCTCACTAAGTGATGGCTCTTTCCTCCATGTGCATGAACTGTTCCCATCTGGGCCCCGTCAAAACCAATTCAGCTGGCAAAGGACCTAACTGGATTTAAATACAAAGCAGAGCCTCTCCTCCTCCAGCACTGACTTTGTCTGCTCCCTTTTGTGCCCTTTTGCTCTCTTCCAATCCTAGCCCATCCATCCTGGCGTGCTGCATCCTACTTGAAGCATTGCTGCAGTCCTGGGGAGCCTGCTGAGGGCCAGGGAAAGCTAAAGGGGCTGCAGGAATGGGACACTACTGAAGCAGAGAAAAAAAAAAAAAAAGACTCAAGCCCTTAGTAGACCTAAGATATAGGTAAAAAACACTACAGTGTTTTTGCCTAAGTGCTGCAGGGTCAAATCCCAACTAGACAGAGGGAAATTCCTCAGGTAGCCCTTAGTGCAACTCTTCGGTTCCCAGATGGGGCAAACCACCCCAACGAGTGCCCAGCCCATGGTGCTTACAGCAGAGCACAGGAGCAAGGGATGAGCTGAGCTCTGCATGGAGGAGTTCTGCATCTGAGCAGGTGTCAGGAAAGAAGCCAGAGCCAAACTGGGGTCCTGGAGAGTGTGTGCCAGGGCAATCCTCAAAACCCAACTGTGTTTTCTTAGATACCAAATAAAGCAAGTCATGTTTTTAATGGAGGTCTCACATAAGGGCCTCAACCAGATTCCCCAGTGAAATTCCAGGGGAGGAGACTGAAGTTTTCCTGGGGTCCTGGTGACCACAATGAAACAATTCTGTTTCTGCATTCACATTTTTTCTCTGCCCTTTAAGACAGAGACATGGGAGGAGAGAAGCAGCAGCACAGTGTGAGAGCTCCCCAGCACCTAGCAGGACCCTGAGCTCCAGCTCTTCTGCTTTCCTTGCCACTTCCTTTCTCATGGGCTGCAGAAAGTGATGTCAGGGGAGAAGAGAAGCAGCAAACTATATCTGTAGGGCTTTGGGTGGGGAAAGCATGTAATACTGGGACTGTACACTCCCACGGGCACGGCATCCATAGAAATCCTTCCCAGCCACCACCAGTTTAGAACAGGCTTCAACCCACACTGCTCTCCCCTGCTGCCCCTCTCCCCCCAAAAGTCCCAACTTATAGCATTTCAGCTTCCCCATTCTCTGAGAACTTTCTAGATCTGAGAGGGGTTATCATTGTGGAAGAAGGCTTTTTGTGCATTTTTTCTCCAAATCTCCCTCCCTCTTGTAGTTCTGGGAGAGCCTCTTGGATGCTGTCCTTGCTCCTGCTGGCCACTTCTGTGGGATGCCATTAAGTGCTTCTCATCTCTGTTAAACTGTCCAGACCAATCTCATGAACTCATGGAGTGCAAATGACTTCTTTGTGACAATGTAATGCAATTAGTGCTAATTATAGAGTGTGTAATGTCTGCAACACATCTCTGTAATTACAGTAAAACTTGCCGGAGATGAGAATAGTGCTGTATTATCAAAACTCTGCTTAGGGAAACATGGCTTAGGCTGGAGGTTACAGAGTTGCGTGGGGAAAAAGGGGAGGGAAAAAAAGTGATGAATGGCATAATTATGTTGCATTATTTTTAGAGGAGGGCATTTGGGGAGTTTGCTTGTGAGAGAATACTTCTTTGAAGGTTAAAAGGCATTGCAAGCAGCTCTTGCCCTCTAAAGATTATTAGATATCATTCTGACCTCTCCCAGCATAAGACACAGATGTACTGGGGATGGATGCTTGTTTGCGTCCCAAAATATGCAGAAGTGGTTTTGGTTTAATGCTGACTGGGGCTTGGGCTGGGAAGCCAGAGCTGTGGGATGGAGATGTGCCCTGACTTGGTGTTTCCCTGGTCACTGCAGGACCCAGCATCTACTATCCTCCCAGCAGGGCACAGGAGCACCTTCTCTGCTCAGGCTGTGGGAAGAGGATAGCCACAGACTGAGGTCTCTCTTCTGCTCAGCTGGAGCCAGCCCTAGCCCCACACTTTGCTGCAGTCCCAGCAGCTTGCAGGAACACAGCTTGTTCTGGCTTTGTTCAGATAAGGACTTCCATGACCTCTGCATTCATGTAAATCGAAATGGACTTTAAGCCATCCTCATCAAAAAACCCCATGGTGTGATTTTGGAGTTATCCTGTGCAGGGCCAGGAGCTAGGCTTTGATCTTTGTGGTTCCCTTCCAGCTTAGGAGATTTTATGATTCTATTCTATGATTCTAACCCCAAAACAACAAAAACCCCTAATGGTTTATTGTTTTCCTGTGAGAGAGCTTTACACCAGGGGATAATTTGGAGCTGTCAGAGCTCATGGGATTCCTCTCTGCCTTCCTGTGCCCACATTCTGCTCCCCACCGAGCAGGGCTGTGCATCATCCCCTGTTTGAGCTGTGTGGGTCTGTGGTTACTCCAGGCTCAGTCAGTTGCTTGGCCAAGACTGAGGAGCCCTGTTTGTGCTTTGCTCATTGGAATGGTAACAAGCCTCTTCAAAGACTTTGTAGGAAAGTTAAACACTTCTGGAATATTTTGCTTACGATTGAAGAGGAGCTGGGGCTGGAAGTGGTTGGCAGGCTGCTTAATTCAGGAACAGACAACACTCCTTTCTCTCTTTGCTTCCTGAACATTTCTAATGTTTGTTATGATATTTTTTCTCTCTCTGTGGAAGGCTGTATTAAACAGGGAGCTCCACTGAAGCCTTCATAAACAACCTTAAGGATATCTTTCTCCCTCCTGGTTTTGAGCATTGAATTTCAGGGATGAAATAGGCTGCAGGAAGCCCTGTTGTGTTCACAGGTGACAGGAGAGAAAGGGATGACACAGCCCCCACTCCATCCCTGCTCCATTTAAATATGGATGGGGTCTGAAAAACTCTTTAGCTCAGAAATTGGAAGGAGGGCTATGGTGCCAGATGGGTTTCTGCAGGGAACTGTGATCCCATAGCTGCAGCAGCCAGAGCAAGATTCCTGCTGGGTGCTCTTGGTGAAGCTTCCAGCATGTTGCCTTCATCCCACAGCGCCAGATCGCTCCACAGGCAGGCAGGGCTCCTCTGAAGGGTGTTTTAGCTGAACAAGGCTGATCAAGGGGCTGTTTCAGCTCCCTGGTTCAGATATGGGGAAGAAAGAGCTGATGTGGGACTGCCTACAGGAGCCCCTGCTGCAGGCTCCCACTGCAAAGGCTGATTTTCCCCATATATTAGTCTTTCATCCCTTAAAAACAAAACTCACAGGGAGGTGGGATGAATGTTGCTTTTTCATTCCCTCTGCCTCTGTTGAGCTGTCTTGGCAGCACAAGAGGATGTGGCAGCAGTGCCCTCTGTGCTGCCTGGGCACCCCGAGCGAGCACCGGGGTGTAATTGCCCATGTAAGAGGCTGATTTGCACACACAATTACCCAATGTGCAGCCACTGCCACAGCCCCTCTGGGCCACAGGGAAAGCTGCACCAAACCTTCTTCCAGGAGCCTGGCCCTCTCCTGGGCTTTCCAGGATGGATATGAGTGTCCTGGAAACTGGGAGCCTCCTCCATGGCCTCACTGTGTCCTGAATAATCCCAAATTAGGTGCTTTGTGCTCTGAGCAGAAGTGAAGTGCCAGAACATCAAGCCAATACTTGTCATCATGAACCTCCAGGACTTCAATATCTGGGGCTGAGCTGTGCAATTTAATGTTTTAAGTTACTTTTGGTTGGATAAAGGGTAGCCAAGACCTGGGCACAGATGAAATCCATTGGCTGTGGATGCTCCGTGCTGCCTTCCCACAACCTTTGGAGCAAAGCATCCCGAACAAGCTGCATCCCTGACTCACAGAAACCTGCTGGGTAAAAGAAAGCACTCAGCAGTCTCCCTCGCAGCTGAGCTGACTCAAGTCCACCTGTGAAAAGCCTGGAGGTTTTTTTTAAGTTTTAGGACTTTTAAAAGGTAATTCTTTAGTTTCTTTCGGTTCTTCAGCTGAACTTGCTGCTGCTTCAAAAGCCTCATTAGTCAAGTGTCCTGGCTGGGACACATGGTGCAGCCAGATCCAGCAGGCTGCAGGGTTCATGCTCTCTGTGTGCTATTCTTTTTCTTCTGTTCAGCTTGATTGAAATGAGTATTTTTAAAATTAAGCAACACCCACGAATGCGGTGAGACTTGCAAGGCTCCAAACGTAGCCACTGAGTGAAAGCAGAGCACAGCTAAGCTGGCAAGAGCTGGGGGAATTTTCATTCCAGCTTTCTGAAGATACACCACCTAAATTATTTCTCCTTGTCTTTTCCAACACCGATGGCTTAATATCACCCGCTGATGGCTGTGCTTTGTAGATAAAGGGTGTCTATATGCCCAGTTTTGGAAGCTTTTTAACGCTGAATAAATCTCAGCCTATCTCTCCCCGGCAGTGCAGGGCTCTGAGTGTGTAGGGGGTGGGCAGCTCTCGGGGGTGGCCCTGCCTGCAGCCACTGCTGCTTTGCTACCAGTTCCTTGTGTGACCTTGGTCACATCCCCTGGTTGTGCAGCACCCCCAGCACCCAGCTGTGAAAGGGGAGAGTTCAGGCTTTCCTTGGAAAGTACCCTCAGCAGAAACTCTCTGTGTGACTCTGCTGGGTTTTCACAACATTCTACTTACTGAGCAGGATTAATCCTGGAGATGGGAGCAGAGTCAGAGCTGAGAGCAGGGTGCTTCAGAGATGCAATGCTGGCTAGGTGTGGGAAGGACTTTGCTGGAATTTCTGTGCTCTGTTAGGGACTCTGGATAAGCAGAGCCCCTTGAACCCTCTCTGTGATGCCCTGAGCATCACTTTTGAAAGCCCTTTGCCTCAGGGTTGCTGCCTGGCATTGCACTCAGGCAATCCTTCCTGGTGCATTGGGTTTTACAGGAGAGAAACCCCAGCATGATCCAACTCACTGTCTCCAGGTGGAATAGGAATGAATTTCTCCTTCCTGGTCCATCTTGAGCCATCCTTGTTGCCTGTCAGCTGAGCTCTGGGAGTTTTCCTGCTTGGAGAAGCATTTGCCAAAGGTTTGCATCAGCTCCCTCTCTGCCTCCCACTAGCAGCCCGTTGTATGTCTGGCTTTGCAGATGCTCCACTTTTATTCTTAGAAAGTCCTAAATATTTCCGCTTTCCTTCTGAATAACTCCAGCGATCGGGGGTTGCTAATCACCCTGACGAGCTGTGAATCCATCCTATTTAATGCTGAGTTTCTTTCTGAGCCTTTAATTTGGCTGGGCACCAGGTTGGTGGCAGCGGTGCTGACAGGCATCGTGCCTTTCCCTCTGAGCAGAGATGACATTTGAATTGAAGCTTCATCAGGAGCCTTTTACACTGCAGATTTCCAATGCATAAATGCTATATATGCTGGTAAATGTACCTGTCACCTCACCAGCTGGTGACATCCTGACATTTGCTCTCCCTGAGTATCTTCCCTTGCCAGGGATGTGGATTGATTCTTCCTGTGTTTCCGCTTGCCTTGGGAAGTGACCTTAGAGCTGGGGACTGGTGGTGTTCTCACTGGACTTGCTCTTTAGTGACTGAGCTTTACTGACATTCTTTTCTCTAATACTGAGTTTTCTCAAGGCACTTGAGAGAGGTTATCAGCAAGGTGTGGACCCTGTAGTCTGTGTCTGGGGCTGAGCTTGGCAGTGCTGTAACACCAGTTCTGGTAGCAGTGCCCAACAGCATAGGCAGGAGACCACCTTCTTGCTCTTGGTCTTGGTGTTCAAGTGTTTGCTTAAGCCTCTGGGTTGTTGTTTGGCTTGTTCCTTTAAATTTGGCATAATAATTTTTCTTTAATAAGTTAAATCAAAATGTATTTTACAGCACATCCTTTGCAGCTTACAAGCACTCACATCTCTGTAAGTGCGTCTGGAGCTGTCATTAATCAGAAAATGATTTGTCTTGGTGCATTTAACCATGTGCTGCTCTGAATTTTGCTGGCAGCCTCTGTTTTAATAATGGATGAAAGAAAAGCTGTATGTTTGATATGGGCTTTTTACCTGAATTTTGCCAACAACACAGAAATCTTTTTGAACAGCAAGTGAAACTTGACAGCAATGAAACCACTGCCCCTCTCCTCACCTTAGCCAAAGCTTGCCCAATGCAAGGAGTCCTGTGCACTGAGGAAGGGACTGGTTTTCTATTCCCAGGTCAGGTGGGATTTTGTGAATACATTGCATTCCTTTCTGGTTAGGGGCTGAGAACAAATTCATAGTATCCATATGTGCATGTCCAACCTCCTGGGACTGTCCCATTGCTGTGGGGGTCAGCTAAGCAGAGAGGAATATGTTGAGGTTATTTTAAACATAGATATGGCTTGATCATCATCATCATCATCATTCTCATTAGAGCCTATCAGGTAAAGCCTCACTGCATTAAACATGGAGTTGTTTATATGGGGGCTGGAAGGGGAGCCTTCTCAACCCTGGGACACCCCTCACCTGCTGGGGTCCAGGAGGGAGGAGAGGGGGTTTGGCTGATCGCAGCAAGAGCAGAAGCCTCCAGTGTGCTGCAGCCGTGGCAAGCCTAACACAGCATGGATGGATCCTGCAGGAGTTCCAGCAGGGAGGAAAGGGACAGCACTGATGCCTTGGTGCAAGGATCAAAACCTCTTCCAGAAACTTGATGCCTAGTCAGGTGAGATTAATTCAGACCAGGGGAAGTGTGGAGGAAGGTTGTGACTGAGAAACAGAGAGCCTGTCTGTGAGATGGGGCTGGAAGAACTTGATTTGTTTGACTTTGCAAAATCAAGGCTGAGAGAAGATGTGCTTTGTCCTCCGTAAATACATGGGTGAGTAAACACCAGGGACAAATAACAGCTGGAGAAGCTACTTTAAAGACAGTGCTGCTGTAGGAACAAATGGATATGAGCTTGTCCTGAATACATTCAAACTGGAAGTTAGGCTTCTAGCCGTTAGAGTTGGAGGGAGGGAACCACCCAGCTTGTTTGGAGATGGGACTTTTGGAAGAGATTAATATGCTGTGGTTGCCTGTGGTAGTGGGAGCCTGACTGTCCAGGGAGCCTCAGGGCTGTCTTTCTTACCTTTGCCTGGCTCTGCCTCTTCAAGAATATTATGGGCAGAGCTCTTGGATCTTCCCACAGCCAGAGAGCAAAATCCTGGAGGTGTTGTGACTGATGACTCTGTTGTGCTTGAGCAAAGGTGCCATGAGAAGAATGAGAGGTGCTGGGGCACCCCAGGAACTTGCAGCCATCCAGGTGCATCCTTAGACTAAGTCCTGTGAATGTTGCTCCTCTATCTCCTGAGCTGGGGAATAACCCTGCCAGACAGTGGGAGCACTGGGAGGTTCCTAGGTCCATGTTGGCCCCATTTTTTTGACTGCAAGTGTCACCAGTTTTGGTCCCACCTGCCAAGGGTGTCTGCTGAGCAGAGACAGCAGAGCTCAGTGTCCTGTGCTGATCATCTCCTGTGTCCCACAGAGGGTTCTGCACCAGAAGATGTTCTTCCTTTCTGGACTGTGGTGGTGCTCAGCACAACAAACTCAGATTCATTACAGTATCTGTAAAATTGATAAAAGCAGGGCTATGCCTGGAAATTTCCTTTCTGGAATGTGCAGGGACTTTCAGAAGCTTCTGCCTGGCCCTGTGCAAAAACAGTAACCAAAGTGGAAGATAGAGAGAGAGAGAGATAGAGAGGGAGAGATCTGTGGCTGTGTGAGCTGGTGTATCACATTCCCCCTCACTGACTTTATCCTGACATGCAAACAAGCCTTAATTAATTCCTCGGGCAAACTTTCCTGATGGGAGAGATGCACTAACAAGTCCCTCTGTGAGTGGTTGGCATTTAATGTTTGCTTTATAATGTTTGATAATCTAACATTTCTCCACTGGATCCATGACACTCCTCCGTGGTTTTGTGTCTTTCTCAGGATGCTGGAGTATTCCCTGGACCTGCAGAATGTCAGCTTCTCAGCCGTCCGCACTGTTCGAGTCCTGCGGCCACTCAGGGCCATTAACAGGGTCCCCAGTAAGTCAGATCCTTGTTCCTCACTGTTGGGGCCAGCTGTCTGGATCCATGCCCCAAAGATGAGAGGGCAAACCCAGATGCTTTGCATCACAGCTGAAACATTTGCCCAAGGCTTGCAGTGCTGGGTACTACCACCACTGTCTGGGTTCCTTTTGACACCTGTGGCATCAGAGATGAGTCAATGAGTTATCCAGGACTGTCTTCAAACACTTTCCTTTCTCATCTGGAGAGGGTCTGAGGAGTCTGCTAAAGAGCTGCAGGTGATAGGGATTGACTGAGCCAACAGCCTTTGCCAGGCAGTGCAGGCAGCGGGGTCTGAGCCATGCTGGTTCCACCCTCCCTGGGATACTCCATCCTTCCCTGGAGAAATTGGGGTGAGGAACTCTTGTTGTGCCTGAAGATAGTGCTCTGGGAGGTGCTGAAGACTCCAGAGCTGGTTCTTACAGCCCAAACCCCCAGCATCTCCAAAGCAGACCTGGGTGGGATGGGCAGTGACTCTTCAGTCCTGGTGTATCAGGTCATGGACAAGGGCCTCAGCCCTGCTTTAAGCAGCAGTGAGTGGCATTGCCTGCTGCTGCATGGCAGCCCTGCCCCACATGGCACTGGCCATCACAAACCCTCCCACTGCCCCATGCTGGGCAAATCCCAGTGCTCCATGAGGCACTGAGCACAGTCCCTCTCAGATGCTGTATGAATCAGGTATGGTAAGTATAAGTGCAACTGCACCAGAAGCATTCCTTGTCCATCCTGGTCCAACAATCCTGGTCATCAAATCCAGTACTGTTTTAGTCAAATTAAATCCAAGTCTGCACTCCCCTATCTGAACTGGCCCAATACATTGATGAGAACTAATCAGCTTCAGTTGTCTATGCTGATGCTGGAAGTGCCTGGGTTCTATTTATTTTCCTGCTCCTGACTCTTGAACTTAATCTGGCTGTGCTGCTGATGTTTCAATCATTACAGAAGCTTCAGAATCCTGTTTGAAGTGGTTGTTTGTTTTTTTTTTTTTTCTTATCCCCACCACTGAACTGGTGGGCAGCTGAATTTATCCACCACTGTCTAACTGGGGATGTAATTCACTTAATGTGTTTTGAAATCCTGGGTAATTTATCTTTTCTTGTCTGCAATGTAGTTACAGTGGGATAGAAATGCAAGGAATGAAAAATAAAAAATGAGCTTTGTTTGATGATCAATGCAATAACCACAAAGTAATTTTAGTTAATTAGGAGTTGATGCAAGGTGGTTGTTCCTGGTAAAAGAGTAGAAGAAAAACCCTGAGAGAGGAGGTGACAGCATCAGGATAAGAGAAAAAAGTCTTCCTGAAGTATCAAAGTAAAGGGTGCAACAGTAAAGCTTTCTTTAGATAAAAGTCAATATAAGCAAGTGAGAGAGTGCAGAACATGGGGAAAGAAAGAGAGTGAGAGATGAGCAGAATATTACACAGATGTCAGATGAAATAAATTTTTTGTCTGTAAATGTCAAGTTGAAGTCACCATCAATTTGTCCTTGTTACAGAACTGGCTGTTCCTGAACTTGTGAAAATTAACTGCCAGAGAGAGTCCTGTATTTTAAGGAAGAGAGGGCATTTAGGGTTGATGAGGGGAAATAGGGAGGGAAGGGAATTTTGAAATATACTGAGTGGAGAAAGAAATACAATTGAGCAAAAGAGAGCATCAGAATTTAATCTGAGGGAAGAAAGGAAACATAGTTGCTAGAAAACTTCAGAGAAGAGGACTTGAGGAGCAGGGAAGGTAGGTCTGGTGTCCAGGGGCAAGGCATGAATGAAAGAGCTTGTTCCAGAGGCTCTGGGGGGAAGCTAAAGGGGATGGGAAGCTGTGACTGTTCACAAGCCACATGTGGATGATGAGGATAGGAGGAAAATAATAGAAGGAAATACAGGTGTAAAAGTATCAGTGGGAAGGAAAAGGTCAGGAGGACATAGCTGCAGCAAGAAAATTCAACATAAACTTTTCTCCTTTGCCTCAGGTATGCGCATCCTGGTGACACTGCTTTTGGACACACTGCCCATGCTGGGGAACGTCCTCCTCCTCTGCTTCTTCGTCTTCTTCATCTTCGGCATTGTGGGAGTCCAGCTGTGGGCAGGTTTGCTCAGGAACCGCTGCTTCCTCCCTGAGAACTTCAGCATGTGAGTCTGTGGGCAGCACCAGTGTCTCCCCAGCTTGAGGGAGGCTCTCCCTCCAGGATCTCCTCTTTAAAAAGCCCTTCTCTTCTGTAAATGCTCCCTGCTCCTAAATGCCACCATCACTCCTGCTTGGGCACAAACAGCGGGTACAGAGTGAGCTGTGACAATTTGCCATTTGCATTTGCAGGCTGTCCTTAACTCTCAGCTGGCACTTGGGAACCCCTCTGATTTCTAAAGGCCTCCAAAAAAGCCCTCTGAGAATGGGAGTTCAGACTTTCTAAATTCAGCATATCATTAATGTGTGACCTTTTCTGTGTGGAGATGCCCAGGTCTGAATCCCCTCCAGCGACTGGTGGTCTTTATTGCCACAACTTTTGTAGTCCCACCTAAATCCCAGGAAAAGCTTATGGAACTACTATGCATTTTTAATGCTAGATAATTTTCAGCCTCAGAGCAAGAGATAGTCCCTATCCCAAAGTCTTAATTTTTACACATCCCTGAATTTTAAGGCTAAAATAATTGTTGTGATCAGTTTGCTGGCCTGATGTAATACTGTTTGGACAGTGGTTGAAATACCTGGTAGCTGACAGCCTCTTTCAGGGTTTCCATGCCTGTTCTACCTGCATACCTACCTGCTTTTTTCCACCACCTCCATCGCATCAAATGCTTGGAGAAAGGCAGGTGACTGCAAACCCTTGATGGCTCTGCCAAGTTTTGCCATGCTGGTCAACTTTCAGTGGATTGCTGACTCCCCAGGGATCTGGCTGGATTCCCACCTAGATGGAGGAATCTTACAAGCCCAAAGCCTCTTTTCTGTACACATCAGGACCATGTTGCTGCTGCTGCTGCTGTGGACAGGCTGGCACAAGCACCTTCCAACTTCTCCCACCCACCTCCTAATCAACTCCCACCCTTCTTGCAGGTCATGCCCTCAAAGGGTGTCTGGAAATGACATTACCAGGACATGTCCCTGTTAAGTAAATGTCAGCAGAGCAGGGGGACAGCCTCACCACTGAGTAAATAGAGCCACAGGTTTGGGTGCTGTTTAATTGAGCCAGAATTCCAGGGCTTTAGATAGGCTTTGAAGGGTATTACAGGCAATTCTGTAGGAATTAACCAGGCTGAACTAGGCTTAAAAATATCTTTGCAAGCTTTAGTGGGAGTCCTGGCAGCATTAAGGAGATAGTGTGTGCAGAGCAAGGAGCCAGGTTCTGACTGGCCATGGGTTGTTTCATCTCCCTGAAGAGCATTTTTGCTTGGTTTGCTGTGGTAAGGCCACCCTCAGAGGGAATTTAGACCTTACCTGTGGGCTGAACTGACATGGTGAAATGCAGATCAAGTCCCTGTCTCTGATTTTTAGGAATTTTGGGAGGTCCTTGTACATAGAGTCTCCCTAAATGATTCTCAGCATCTCCAGAAGGACAGGACATACAGAAGCTTAAACAGACTGATTTCCATCTTACTGCAGCAAAGATATTTCAGAGAAGCCCTGTCATGCTGAATCCTTCTCTTAGTCTCCCAAAGTCAAAGCCAGAGTGCTTCCAGAGGGAGTAACTTTTAATAATGACATCAAAGGGATTTCCAAGGGGCTGAGTGCCCTGCCTCAGTTTCTCAAAACCCAGTTAAGGACATCAGTTCACCCTGTGGAGCTGCAGTACGTCCAAGGGGACTCCTTTAAAAAATAGCTTTAAGATCCAGAAAAGCAGATGTCAGACTTCTATGCTGGTACAGCTGTCTCTTTGCCAGATTGCTTGCAATCAGTGTGCAAACCCCAGCCTTGTCTGGACTCTTTCAGCCCCTACACGGTTGATTTGGAACGGTACTACCAGACAGAGAACGAAGATGAAAATCCCTTCATCTGCTCCCAGCCCCGGGAGAATGGGATGCGCTACTGTCGGAGTATCCCAACACGGAGGGAAGAGGGTCTGGAGTGCACTCTGGACTACTATTCCTACAATGACACCACCAACACATCTTGTGTGAACTGGAACCAGTACTACACCAACTGCTCGGCTGGGGAGCACAACCCCTTCAAGGGAGCCATCAACTTTGATAACATTGGCTATGCCTGGATTGCGATATTTCAGGTGAGCCCTGTCTGCCAATTGTCACAAGGTGGGCAAACAGCAGGTCCTGCCCTCAAAATGTTCCCAGGGGCTTTGTAATTGTACTCCTGGGGGCTGTTTTGTACTAGTGTGCACCTACATAGTAGTGCACAGGTGCTCAAAGTGATAGGGATAAAATATGATGCCTATTTTGAGAATGTCTCCACCTCACATGCATGGACAAAACCTTGTGGGTGTGCAGTCTGATGATGTTGGTGTGGAGCAGAGCCTAGAGACTGCTCTTCTTTCTGCAAAATGCACTAGTGGCCCTTAAGTCCAGATGGAAAAGGTCTAGATTCAGCCTGGGCAGCTGGTAACATGGCTGTTGGCATTGGGAGGAGCAGGAGTTGGTTCCTCAGCATCTTGTACTGCACCAAGACCTGATATGAGGTGTCAGACATGACCCAGCCAGAAGAAACATTGCCTGTGCACTTTATTGTAACTGAGCCTTCAGGAGTTTGTTTTCCCTTCCTGTCTCCACCAGGTCATCACGTTGGAAGGCTGGGTGGACATCATGTACTTTGTCATGGATGCACACTCCTTCTACAACTTCATCTACTTCATCCTCCTGATCATTGTGAGTGGCCTTAGGGGAGCAGGGGGCGTCCTCCTGGCATTTGGAGAGAGCAGAGTGGAGTCACCCAGAGGAACAGGGCGGAGGGTACAGTGAATATAAAAGCTGAAGTAGCATCCAGCCTGCTGGGAGAAACGCAGCTTCCCTATGGAATTGTGCTGCAGCTGCATTTAGCTGCAAACATAAAGAAGGAAAGAGATGTGCTCAAGTGGTGGTAGATCCACTTCTGTTGTTGCTGCTGCTTCTTCTCTCCTTGTGCTTAGAGAGCTTTTCTCTCTTGCTTACCCCCTTGAATTTAAGTTTTAAAGTAGGCAAATTCCCCTGCCCAGTTTCTGAGTAGAAAAAAAATTTCACCTGCCCAGTTTTTGAGCTAGAAAGGGAAGAGGCTGCCCAAAAATTCCCCCATAATGCAGAACCCATCTGGCTGGGTCCTTGGTGCCGTGGGGATGTTACAGGAAAACAATCCCAAACTTCAGAGAGCACATTAAGAAAGAAGGGAAGAGATTACTGCCCACAGCCCACCCACACTTCACAGCATCATCTGAGACCACCCACAAAGGAGCCAACAAAGAGTTTCTGTGGGGTGGGCTCCCTGATGGGCTTCATCTATGCAAGCAGAATTGTCTACAGGGACTGGCTGAGCTCGTTGTCTAGACTCCCTTTATCGTCAAGGGAGAAAAATAGGTGCTTTAAGGGGGTGGTTCATCTCCTCTGAAGGTAGACATCCAAAATAAATTAGATGCATTGCAGACTTGATGTGCCTATTTCTCGTTTGACTCTAAAGGATCATTAGGTGCCTCGCTCAGATGTAGCTAAGTGAGATGAGTTCTTGTCTTGCTACACAATTGGTCTAAGTCCAGAAAAATAGCTGCATGTTGTCAGTTAGATCATTGTGGGGATTTCTGCTCCTCATCAAACCAGGTCTCAAACCCTGACGAGAAAGTAGACGGTTGTTTAGTTCATGATGCTGTTTTCTTTCTGTTAGCTTCCCCAAGAGAGAAACAAACCCTTGCTCTCAGGCTCCCCAAGATGACGAAGAGGAAGAGCAAGCAGTACTTTTCCAGATGCCGTGCGAGTAACATTAGCAGTTTGTGATAACCCGTTAGCACGTCAGTAATTCCCTGTGACCCAGGCTGGGCTCTGCAGAAGGCAGAACCTCATGAAACCCTGCTTGGAAAGAAAATCTCCAAGCTGTGGGTACAGGCTGCTGATGCCCTTGCATAACAGTCACCCGCAAATCCCATTAGCAGGGGAAAGGGATCTGCTCACAAGCTGCCCACACACTGGCAGAAAAACGCTCCTATGAGGAAGGCACAGTGCATTCATCGTAATGTCACTAATTGTGATAATTACAACTGCTGTCTTTGGAGAGAGAAAAACACCATCTTAAAAGAGCAAGAGATTTTTGTCAAAATAATCTTCTCTCGTCTTTGATCTCTGACGTCCTCCATGGAGGGCTGGCGTGGGAGTCCCTGGGGTGAGAGCTTGGGGGGTGAGTCAGCCCAGTCAGTGGTCCCTGCTGGGTGACACAGGGGGTGGGGTTGGCTGGGGTTTGCTGCTCTTTGTCCTCGGCAGATCTGTGTGGTGCCACGGCCACACTGCCTGATGTCCCCTGCCCCCTTAGGTGGGCTCCTTCTTCATGATCAACCTGTGCCTGGTGGTGATAGCGACACAGTTCTCTGAGACAAAGCAGCGTGAGAGCCAGCTGATGAAGGAGCAGCGCGTGCGCTACCTGTCCAACGCCAGCACCCTTGCCAGTTTCTCAGAGCCAGGAAGCTGCTATGATGAGCTCCTCAAGTACCTGGTTTACATTGCCCGGAAGGGCAGCAAGCAGCTGGTGAAGGCCTACAGGGCAGCAGGTGTGAGGATGGGCTTCCTCAGCAGCCCCACGAGCAAGGCGAGGGCCGAACGGCGCGCCAGGAAGCGCCGGAGCAGGAAGAGATCCTCCGTGCACCACCTCATCCACCACCACCATCACCACCACCACCACTACCACCTAGGCAATGGGAACCTGCGAGCGCCCCATGCCAGCCCGGAGATCAGCGATGTGGAGACCAGCTCACTCCACAACGGGACCAACCGGCTGATGCTCCCTCCCTCAGCACCCAATTCCCTGGGGGCCCCCAGTGCCTCTCCCAGCAACACTGAGTCCGTGCACAGCATCTACCATGCCGACTGTCACTTTGAGCCGGTGCGCTGCCGGTCATCCCTGACACAGCCAAGCCTCGGTTTGCCAAGCCCAGAAGGGATCCCCAAGAACATAGTGGGCAGCAAGGTGTACCCCACAGTGCACTCCAGCACCTCCCATGAGATGCTGAAAGAGAAGAACTTGGGGGAGGCGGCAGTGGGTGCTGGGAGCAGCACCTTGACGAACCTCAACATCCCTCCCGGGCCATACAGCACCATGCACAAGCTGCTGGAGACACAGAGCACAGGTGAGCTGGGATTGGATCTACATCTGGGGCTGCTTTCTAGAAATATGATTTTTGTCCTAATTTTTTTCTCTCTCTGGATTTTTGCAGGGTTCTTCTCAGTCCATGTTACAGAGAAAGGTGATGGCTTTCCAGGTGAGATGAATAGGAATCTTGTGACCTACCTAATGCCTCTTATAGCCAAATTTAGGAGGGAGGTTTCATCCTCCCAGACTTCATATCTACAATAATCCAAGGCATATGAGGGTTTTCAGTGAATCCATTTTCTTTGCAATCCCCATTTTATAGATTAGAAGAAGAGTACAAGAGAGCTGGAGAGGGACTTTGACAAGGACATGTAGTGTCAGGAAGGGGGGAATGGCTTTAAACTTTGCAGAGAGTGGGTTTAGATTAAATGTTAGGATAAAATGCCATTATTTCCCTCTACTCCTAAACCATTTACAGGGACCACTTCCAAATCCTGTACTCCCAAAATCAGCTAGAGCTTGCAGATGGACACCTTCCAGATCTGGGTCCTATCACACACCTGAGTACTGTGTAGCTCTGCTCCTGTGGGACACAAGGCTTATGGAGATTGAGTGTCTGCTTTGTGTGAATGCTCAAGGACAATCACAGATGCCAAGTATTAAAAAACTGTGATTTTCTCAGGAAGCCTGTCAGACACTGAACACATCTTTCTTGGATCAGGGATTTCATATCTTCACTTCAAGAAAGTGAAGATATTTTTCTTTTCCCCTCCACATCCTGAAGTTTGGGAGTTCAGGCCAGTCTAGTCCAAACACTCCCATCCTTCAAGAAGTGTTTCTAGCCAAGATTTCCCAGGCAGTCAGTGCCTTTTCCACCCCACTGCAATGGCATTAACCTTTCTAGCCAGGAGCTGTGCAGAGAAGAGACCAAATTCTGCCCCCAGCCCAGTGCTGCCCAGAGACTGAACACACAGAACTGGGCTCCGAGTTGGTTTAGCACAGGGTTTGCACTCTCACTGCTGGGTGCTGCCATACAGGAGTCAGGTGCATGCATTGTCTGTCTGCTTGCAGCCAGCTGGTGGGAATTTTGGGGAATATACCACTGGTATTTCACCCAGGATACACCTGGCAGCTGCCACCGAGGCCGACATGTGGAGAGGGAAGCCAGTGGTTTTGGAGCATCAGCAGAGGGAACAGGAAAGAAGGCTGCTAACAGTCCTCCTGATAATTATAGCCAGGCGCCTGCCAGGACCGGGGGAACTGATTGCTTCCTCCTTCCTGTAATGGCTAGAGATGTAATGAGGTGTGCTCAGGGTCCACGGCTGGGGTAGTATCTGTCTGGGGCAGCAAAGATAGCTTCATAAACAGAGAGAAGGCACTTGGGAAGCCCAGGTTTTAACCCAGCAGAAGCCCTTTTCCCATTAGGAAATGCCTGTCATGTCAGAGGCAAAGGCTTGGTGTTAACAGGGAGTGAGGGTTGCTTCCCGCAGCCCCCAGTCCCAGCTGTCCCAGCTGATGAGCTGCCCTTTCCCTGCTCTGTTGGCATTTCAGGTCCCTGCCAAAGCTCTTGCAAGATCTCCAGCCCCTGCACCAAGCTGGATGGCGGCTCCTGCACCCCCGAGAGCTGCCCTTACTGCCTCACGGCGCTGGCAGGCGAGGCCGAGCTGTCAGACAATGAGACAGCCGACTCAGACAGTGAGGGGGTCTACGAGTTCACGCAGGATGCTCACTACAGTGACCAGCGAGACCCACAAAGGGGCAGAGCCCGGGCCAGGAGAGCCCATCTGGTGCTGGCCTTCTGGCATGTGGTGTGTGAGACTTTCCAGAAGATTGTGGACAGCAAATATTTCGGCCGTGGGATCATGGTGGCCATTCTCATTAACACACTCAGCATGGGGATCGAATACCATGAGCAGGTGAGTGCTGTCCTGGCAGCTCCTGGTGCAGAGGGATTGCAGATGGAGTTATGAGTCTGAATTCATCTGCTGGTGGGATGGTTTGCGGTGAGAGGCATTAAAAAACTCTGGGAAGGGTCCCAGAATGGAATGAGGCAGGCTTTTTCCTCTGAGTGTGCTTCCAGGTTGCAGCAATCACCTTGACTGGTACCTGGCTATGTGAGCTCCTGCATCCTAGCCCTACCAGGGATGGTCAGCACCATGCTGAGACCACTGTCCCCTGGGCAGCACCAGGTGTTGCTGGGGTCTGTGGTGAGTGAACCAAGGAGATGAGGCAGTCCTTTGCCACCAGGTCACTGTGAGCCTGGCAGTGCTTAAGGTGCTGCCAGCACCTGTGGGCTCGGTGGGCTCTGTGAGCTGTGGGGTCAGTGCAGCTGCAGGCAGAGAACTACTGAATTTGCACTCCTTGGAGAGGAGGTAAAAAATGGCTTTGCCTCCTCAGTGAATGCTCCAGCAGCAGCATGATGAGTCCAAAATAGACTCATCACTGGCTATTCCTTTGCTCAATTATCTGAGTCCTTGCAGGCAGGAGAGTGCCTGTGCTCCAGCCTCTCACCGCTTGTCACCTAGCAGAGCTTTCCCTATATATAGTCATTAAGAAAAGGAGTTGCCATGTTCCTCTTGAAACATCTCCATGATGTTCCATGACAAGAACTCTGCTTTCAGATGGTTTGCATGCTGTGGCCTCACATGAGTTTTGTGGCTGCTGCTGGGGCCTGCCTGGCACGGTGCCCTTGATCCTACCTCAAGCACATGTCTTGGGGCTGCAGGTGCATGCTTCCTTTAGGGTGAAGAGTTTATTAGTGGGGATGTAGGGATGCTGAAAAACCTTGTTATAAAGCACTCCCATTCTTGAGAGCTCCCAGCATGTTATTTCTCCTGGGATGTCAGAGCTCTGTGCTCCCAGAAAGACACAGCCACTCCTGTGCCAGCACCAGTCTTGGCTGAGAAGCTCGTTGCGTCTCAAGTCATGACTCACCTTTTCTCCCTTCCTGCCATGTTTCCTGTTTGCTGGGTTGCACGCAGAGGTGTTTCTCCCCCAACTCCTGGAGGAAGCAGTGGTGGCTGTGGATCAACTCCCAATTCCCCTGTCATCCTGTGGCATTAATGCCTCAGTGACCAAGTGCCAGGGAGACGTGGCTGTGCTCAATGTGTCCCTTCCAGCCAGCGCCTTCCCCCTGATGCCCTGATGCAGTCTAGCTGGCTAGGTGTTGTTTTCAGTACACAATAAACAGTGGTGCACTCCAAAGTCCTGCTGGTTTCACCTTCATTTGCTGCCCTTGGTGGGAGCTCTGCAGGGAAGCTTGAGTGATTCTACCTTTATTTAATAATCTTGGGAAGATTATCCCAAAGAAGCTGGGAGGAGGTGGTTCACAAAAACCAATAAACACTTTTATTCCTACCTTGGCTGAAGGGTGAAAGCACATCCACAGTGTCTTTGCTCTAAATGCCCAAGGGGCTGATTGTCAAAGCTTGTTGCTCTTTACCAGGAGCATTTTTGGGAGATGTTGGTGTGGTCTCCCATCTGGGGGGACCACCCCACCGGGGATGGGTGGCTGAGTAAGCTCCCATCGTCAAACGCCCTAAGTGCAACACAACTCCTTAATTCTTTGCCTTGGGAAAAGTGGGGTAGGAGGTTTCTGGCTTCTGCCCTGGCCAGTGGTGAGTCCCAGAAAATACCTGGATGACAAGAGGCAGATTTTTGTTTGGTTTTTGGGTAACAAGGGTGAAGGGAGCTGATAAGCGTGGGGGTACTCCAGACACTGTGGGTGGTTGCTTTCTTTAATGGTCGTTTGAAGCTACTACCGTTCCAGATTCCTTTCTCCCAGGCATTTGGAGGGAATAGCAGAGCTTGTTTTTATTAGTTCATCTTCTCAAAGTGGCAGCAGAGAACAGAGAGGTGTTTCTTTGTAACCTCGTAAGGCTTAGAGTTGGCAATTTCATAATCTGACAGTTATGAGAGCAGGAATTAGAGGGGCAAAATGTTCGACCAGGCCTTCCTGCAGAGATTATAAACACTGAAACATGAGTTTTTTTTCTTTTGGAAGAGCCTTTCCTAAAAGTGTGAGTGATCAACCATGTCAAATTTATCTTTACTGACTGATGTTTGCAAAGATGTGAGGGCGCTTGAAGAGTACTTGACTCCATGACTTTCTATATTAAGCTCTCTGCTTATTTAGACAGTATTTACCTCTTGGGCTTTCCACATGCTGCCCTGGGCACAGTGGGCTATATTAGGGTAAATATTTTAAGGACCTATTTTAAGGTGTCACGTCAAAACCTTGTGTTGTTTACAGGCCCCTTGGCAGAGGGGCTGCTCCTCTCTGAGAGGAAGGACAGGCTGGAGGTTACTCAAAAAGGAAGAAGGAAGATGCCTACCCATCTGCCCCCAGCAATGCTGGGTGGGATTCAGCAGCTCTGGGACCACCAGACCATCCTGGACTTCAAGACAGGAGCTGATGAGCTGAGCTCCTCATAACAGCCAGGGAGAAAAGTTTGCTCCTCTGGAGGTTTGACATCTCACCTTGGGACAGGCAGCCTGGAGGGACCTGAAAAAATCTTTTAGTCCCTTGTTTAACAGACAAGGCAACCAGAGTAGGCCTGGTTGTGATATTTAAGATGATAGTGGTTCTCTGAATGCACATACAAATTAGCGGCAATTGGGAGTGTGTTGAAAACACTGGCTCCCACCTCTTGCTGTTTATTTGTATTCATCCATCAGTCAACCTGGTCAGATTGAGCACCCATGGCCAGGGCTGCTGGATGAACCTTCTCTTCCACCCAAAGCTCTTTTCCATAAGCCTCCTTCAACACACATTTTACCATCACATGGCTGGGGCTTCAAGAGCTGGGTTTCCTCTAGGCTCCTTCTGACATGAGCTGACTTTCTCACTCAACACCAGGTTGTTTCCACGTGGTTCCTGCACATGCCTGAGCTGTAGCTACACCTGACTGGTTGTAATTCTGTATTTCCTCCACACCCCACCCATCCAAAACCAACTCCTGCTGTTCTTCTGACTCTAGGTGCAGTCGGAGGGAGGCAGCGCAGCGTGAGGTGCTTGCAGCACTTGCCACATTGTGGCTGCTGGGCAGCAGTGTGAAATTTTCCATCAGGGAAATGACAACCAGATTGCCACAGATTATTAATGTGGCTGCTAAATAGCTTGTTTTTCTACAGAGATGAAGCAAAATGCAGGTAGAAACTATTAGCTTTGGGTAGAGGAATATAGATGTGATTTAAAGGTAGACTCAGGGGATTTTAAATACACTGTTGAACCAATTGACTGATTCGCCTTAAGGAAGCTGAGCCTCTGCAGCACTGTGGGTTCAAACAGCTGCGGCTTAGCAAAAGATTGTTCTGCCATAGAGCAGGAGTAAAATGTGCTGCTAAACCAGAGGGTTTCTGTGCTGCTTTCCCCCTCGCCCTGGCTGTAAGCCAGGCTCTGTTCCATAATGTGCTGCTTTTATTTTCCTTTTTTTCCTCCAACCCCTTTCTTGGAGTGAAAAGCAAAGGCTTTAGTATGAGGCGTGATGTTGGACTCCTCAGTAGGGGAAAGAATTCGGCAAGGGCTTCCTTGAGGAAGGGCTTTGGGGGTTTTGTTTTTGTTTTTAAAATCTGGTTCACATTGAGCTTCCTGGCTGTTCTGAGTTTCCTTGTCTGAACTTGCATTGTATGAACTATACCCTACATATTCTTTTGTTTAAATAGCACTTGAATTTCAGTCGCTGTCTCTGCGGTGTTTTGCCATTGTTAACATAACAAGAAAGAGACGGGAGAGTCCTTCACTGACCTCCCCAAAGCTGCAATGGGTTCAAATCCCTGCCTGGATCTTGTGTGGACTTGGATCTAGATTGATCCAAAACCCTGGTGTCTCTGAAAGGAAGGAAGAATTGGTTTAGACCTGTGGGGAGCCTTTTGTTGATTTTTAAGATCAAATTGGAGAGGTGACAAGGGTGAATGACTCTCTGGGACAGCGCCCAAGGAGAAAAGCTCATTATCCATGGGAGGCAGTTCTTCAAGGAAGTGGGATGAGGCGATGTCTGACATGTCCCCAGCATAAGTGCAGCCATTGGAGGACACCTCGCTACAGCAGCCTGTTGTAGGGAGCCACAAAGCCACAGTGCCCGAAGCCAAAGTGGGCAAATTCCTTGTGCAGGAAACAGGAGCAGCCTAAGCCGATGGCAGTATCTCAAGCTGAATTCCTGGTACATTCTGCTTCAGGGGAGAGAGCAGGGTACAGATGATGTAGAGTTGTCACTGTTAACATTACAATCTAATAGCTGCTGCAGCATGGAAATATCAACCATCTGTGCCAAGGAGTCAAAGGAAACCTTGCTGGCAAAATGCATTAAAGTATCTATTTATGTAAACAGTCAAGGCTTGAGAACAAGAGGGTTGTCTTAATCAGCATCAAAGAACATTAAATTTTTAGATATCCAGTATGATGGAGAGGGGAGTTGAACAGTTAGAAAACCTGCCAGCATGGAGCAACCATTAGGCTGCAGGTTCAAGTGTTAATAACAGTCACCCAAATGTACTTGTATTTATGTACTTCTGCTTCTGCCTGAATTCAATGTGCAGGGAAGAAGGTAACTGGAAATTATTAGCTGTCATAACACTCACTGATTGATTTCTCCATGTGGGAGGAAAATTGGATTGTTCCATGGAGAAACGGTGTAAGGGAACTGGGCAGTGGGGGTGTGACAGGTTGGTGCCCAGATCTCAGGGTGCTTGTGTGTCCAAAGTTCTGGGCAGACTGGAGAGTAGCAGGTCTGGATCCCTGTATGAGCACTGCCTCAAAAGAGAAGGGCGTATTTGGGATGAGAAGTACTTTGCTCCCAGGACTTGGTAGTCAAGAGCATCCCAATTCCCACCAGTTTCAAGCCCAGTTGAACATTTTGCTGTTGGTAGATGGCAGCTGCAGACTTGTCAGATGTGTGGAGGCTGCTCCTTTGACCATCCCTATATCCTAAAATGAGATCTTGCCCAGTGCTCGTTCACCTCCTGAGGAGGCTGTGGGAGATCCAGAGACTGGTTGCAGCTCACCCTTGTCTGGGACAGGGCAGAGCTGCAAGGGCAGCTGTGGACAGCACCATGTCCCTTCCAGCCTCTGTGGCTCCATGCCAGGTCAATCCAGGGCACACATATTTTGGCTTCTTTGATGTGCATGGATTTGTGTCAGGTCCCCCGGTCATGAAGGAAGGGAATCCTTTTGTTTTGTAAAATATTTCTGGTATCTCTTGCATCTCTTCTGAGTTGTTTCCTGTGAGTGCAGGGACTCAAAGACCTGTCCCATGTCCATGTCCCAGCTGGTGCTGCACCAGGAGCTCTCTGCATCACACACTGATGCAAACTGGTGCTGTACTCCTTAACCCTGTACCTTGGCTGTCTCACTCCAACTGAATGGTACAGACCAGCTTTGTGGTGAAATTTCTCATTTGATACTTCCTCATATGAGTCTGATTCATTAGGCTTTGTTTTAGAAGGGCACTTACACAGGTGTGTGCATCCCTGAATCAGTGAAACAGCCTTTCCTTGGAAGACCTCCATCTGCCCAGGGCTCTTCCCAGGAGCTCACAAGGCCTCGTGTTTATGCACTGCCTTCTCTTCCTATAGAGGTATCTCCACTTCCACTGAGGTGCACATCCCACATCTCTATTTAACTCCATTACACATCTCTCCAGCCCTGTGCCAGCTGCTCTTAGCCAAGCAATCAAAGCACTGGCAGCTCAGCGTCTGCTGGCTTTGCCCAACATAGGGCTTGGAGCTACCATCAACTTAATTCCTCGACGCTCCAGCTGCAAGGGGCACTCCCACGGCAGGCAAATGCAGTGCCCTATGGGTTTGCACACGCTGTATTGAATTAGCTCCTGCTTATGCAGAAATTACTCTTATTAATGGCTTGTTGTTGGAGACTAGAGGAGTCATCATCCAACGCTAATGGAAGTCATCAGAGCTGTTAATCGCTAGGATTACTGACTTCAAAACCAGTTTTCTATTTGTTAGTGGGGATAATTCTTTTAATGGACCTTGGGGGTTCTTCTGCTTCTCGGGGATTGGAAGGGTTTCTGAGGTCTTGTAGAAAGTCACATGTTTTAATTGACCTGCTTGTGAAGCTCTTCCAGGGATAAAAAATGCCATGGTCCTCTTAGTCATTAAAAAATGGACTGTGACTACAAAGCAGACTTTATCCTGGTTCTGGAGACTGAATTATTTGAAAATTAAATGGGATTTCATGCAACTGGAAAGGTTGTTTTTTTTTATCAGATAAATCAGTTCTCTGTATGCTTTAGGGATGAACCTATATAGATTCCTTGGCACCTGCTAAAGTTTTCTTCAGCTCTCTGGTTGGGGAACCATAAGTGTCAGTTCTTTCCTGTTAATTTAGTTCAGAGGCTGGAAATTCTTGGGCTACCTTAGATCCTATCATTACAGCTGTTGTTTCAGCTGCCATCCATACCCTCATATTATCTCTGCCTAGGCAGCATTGAGAAGAGACTCCAGCTTGGTGAAATGGAAGAATGATGTGCACTTTCAAATCTTGCTTCATCCCTGTATGGATGAAAAATTGCTGCTCTATGCAGATAGTCAGACGTTTCTTTTTATTCCTTCTTTGATTATTGTGGTTGTTCCCCTTGGGTGGGATCCAGGAAATTCAGCTAGAGCATCTGGAGCACCCTCAGCTTGCACCACAAGCGCTTTCATCTGTAAGCACTTCTGGTTGTTGGTGTTTTCCCAGGGATCAGTCCATATTTTTCCTTAGTTCTCCTGGTAGAGGTTTGTCCCAATGCTGTTGGCACCCGCGACTCTGCCCTGCTGACACTCATGTCCTCACAGAGCCCATTCCCACCCTGCTCAGCCCCCAGCAGGAATGGGGGCAGCAGTGAGTGTTTTTTCCCTCATCTCTGCTGGATTTCAGCTCTTTGTTATAATTGGTTTTTTGCTGATGTTAGGAAATGAGTGGCTTTTCCCCCATGGATGTCTGTCAGCATTAGAGGTAGTGTTACCAGCATCAGAAATCCAGGTTCAGCAGAACTGTGCAGGAGCTCTACAGTGACAGCATTTTTCTTTCCCTCTCTTTATTTCCTCCCTCCCCCTGGTCCCTTCTCAAGTAGTAATAGGGAGATAAGTTTCAAACTTGGTTTAGATTAACCAGGAATAGAGGGCTTTAAATCTTAAGTACTTACAGGGTGTGACCAAGTAGAAATGTAGCTTTTGTTCATTTTAAGCTCCTGCGAAACCTGGGCAGAGGGATGAGCTGGTTCATGTTTTTCTTGCATTTTCTGGGATAATGCTCATCCAGAAATCTCAAGCAGAGAGAGATAAGGAATCCAGGGAAGATTATATGCTGTCCCTCCTGAGAGTGATAACGAGAACCCAGCTACAGGACTTGGTGGGGGAGAGTGTCGTCTGCAGGCCCTGTTTATGCGTCTGGGCAGCCATGGTCCGTGGAAGGTCCCTTCAGGGTTGATGAAATTCTCCATCAAATTTGGAGTTCATTCCCTCATTTGCACCCTACTCTCGAGGTAGACAGGTGGGAGCTGGGGACTCAGCCCTGTATGGGCAATAGGGGCCAGGGAATTCAGGTTTTTTTGCCATGGTTCCTCAACAAAGATGCGTTGGAGAGGAAGGTCTTGCACCAGGAGGTTCCATATCCACAGGACTCAGCTCCTTCTCTCTGCAGATGTGGGCTGGGAAGGGACACTTGTTGATTGGAATGGGGGAGGCTGAGTGGAAGACAAGAAGATTAGCAGAAGGGATGGAAGGGGAATCCCTCTTGTGCAGACAGCTCTGATTTCTCTGAAATGAAAGCTGCTTTCCTCCCTTTCTTACAGCATTACTTGCTGTGGCATGAAATATTCAGCCTCCATTCAGCCTGTAAGCAAATCCTTCTTTCCCATGCAGTGAAGGGATGTGACTGGACTTGTGAACTTGTCTGAAAAGTCATTTCCTTATAATAAATGCCTATAAATCCTGAACATCCCAGCAGTCCTCCAGCCCACTGAGCAGTGAGCACACTGTCCTTTTCCATGTCTCCAGCCCCAGGAGGGGCAGAGCAAAACCTGCTGCAGTCCTCCTCCTTTCCGAATTGTTTTCTTTAACCAAGTTGGCAAAGGACAAGTAGAGAAAGCCTATCATACCCCGATTAAGCATGGCTCAGGTTTGCTCTGCTGGACACAGGACAGTAGTTAAAGCCTGATACCTTTTAAGGAACCCCAAAGACAATGAATGTCACTTCTGAAAATATGTGTGGATTGAGTTTCTATTTATAGTCACAAGCAGCTCCTGAGCCAACAGGAGCTGTATTTACTGAAGGGAACTGAAGTGGTATTTTGGATGGTTGTGGCTCAGTGGGTGCACTGATACAAGGGTTTAATGTGGATATGATAGGGGCAGTGCATGGAGAAGGCTTGTGGGTTGAATGAGGACACAGCCATGAGCTATCAGTCATGGGGAGCTGAGCGTGGGAGAGGGCAAAGACAGGGCACCTCACTTTGTTAATTAAGAACTGCTTCTGTTGGTGAGAATTTCTTGCATTTTGCCCCAGGACTTGTGGTCTGGCTTCTGTTCTGAGGTGGACTTGGTGTGTGTCTTCACCCACAGGGAGGGTGGAGAGGATCTTAACAGAGCGGTGTTAAGTTGAAAATCCTATCTTTGTGTGACCCATTTGATTTTCTTTCTTATGTATATATATTATAAATCTGCAAATGATGAGTCAGTAAAATGTTGTTGGTGTTTCCTGTGAAATAGCTGAGGTCGCTATTTTCTTTTTGTGTTATTTTTCCTAGTTGCCATGGTAATGATTTCAGAAAGGTCTTATTCTTGCAGCAGTTTGAATGGGTTAGAAGTTTTCACGGTCTTCTGGATACACTCGCAGAAGCAGAGCAATATCTCAAAGATATCCCTTGGGATCAGGAGGGATCTGCCTCCTGGCTGGTCATCCCATCCCTCGCTCTGCGCTGTGGTGAGACAGAATGGGTTTTTCTGTTTTAATGTTAGCAAGATAGAGAGGAAAGACCCTGGGGTGCTTCTGTTCTTTTGTGTTGGCATCCCAGGATCAGGGGCTGGACAAGATCAGGCTTGACTGCATCCTGGAGCTCATTGTCTGGACAAGGGGAGTGTGGGATGGATGGATATGTGCCAGCCATACCACGGCACTGTGTGCAGGTCTGATGATGATGATGATGATGAAGATGAAGACCCTGTGCCCTAAATGGGTCACAGCTGGAGGAAGGCAGGAGTTGGAAGCCTTGTAGGCTCTGGGCACTGTTTGCTGGGGCACTTGGTTGCACTTCATGCAGCAGCAGGGCTTGTTTTTCAGAAATTGGGGAACACAGGCCCTGGGGCTGGCATGGCCCCAGCTCCTGTCCTCACCTTCTTCCCTACTCAGTGCCCACAGCCTTGCTTGCTCAGCAGACACCTTGGAGCCCTGTGTGCAGGGAGAAGAGGCATGTGCCCATATAAAAATGGAGTATGTCACTTCTGCCATTGAGCTTCTACTCAACTTTAAAAATAGGGGGGAAAAAAGAGAAAGAAAGGCATTACAGGCTATTTCTGAGTGCCAAAAAGGGCAAGGTGCTGGTCCAGCTTTGAGATACCTCTTGAGGCACTCTGGGGACATCTTCCCTTGCTTCCTCCCATCCCCCCTGGCAGTGCCCTGCTTGCTGCCAGATAGCCCTGCCTGATTCCTCCAGACAGGGTGCAGAGAACATGCCCTCCTGGCTGCCACTCTTTCCCCCTGCCAGGCAGGATCAGCTCTGGGTGGGTGCCCAGGCTTACATCCTCCTGCTGCCCCAGTGATGCTCCGTGTTTTTTGAGCGGCACTGCCCTGTCTGCTCTGATTTCTTGTGCTGCCACAACTTGTCAGTGTGCTGTTTGGTACATCAACAAATCGACACTACACAAACAGAAGGCTAACAGGGAATGATTTATCCAGGACAACATATCTGTGTGTCCAGCAAAGCAAGATGTCCTGTAAACAAAATTCAGTATTTACTGAGGGCTCATCGGCAGAGCTGGTGTTTTGTCCCACAGTTGAATTACACTTGGATCTCACTCTTTCTGTGTGTTGCTTGTTTAATCATAGGATGCTTTCCTTTTAATTAGGCACTGCTGCTACTGATGAGAGAATTAGCAGACTCTTCTTTTAATGGAGAAGCTGAGGCTGTGGCAGCTGTGCTGTAATGGGGGTGGTGGGCAGAGGCTTCGTGCTGCATAGAAACCCCAGGCTCTGCACCTGTCAAAAAAATGTCATTTTTAGGGTGGTCCTGGAAGGTTTTTTTCCCCCCACAATATATCATTTAGTCAAAGGAAGGATGTTACTCCCCCCAGCTGCTGTGTTGTGGCCCTCAGAGAGAAAATCTGAGTGATTTTGCCAGCTTTTTTCCTCCCAGCCCAGTGAGGATCCATGGAGCTGGTTGTGTGCCAGGAGTCAGTGAGTCTCTCAGGTACATCATGTCTAGAGCTGGTCGATAGTGTTTTGATTAGACAGTTATCATCAGAAAATGGCAGTTTATCACATTTGAAGCTGTTTGTGGGAGAGGAGCAGTTTCAGTGGACTGGCCTCAAAAACCCCCCAACTTTATTGGAATGTGTTGTCTGAGGTGTTTGAAATGTCCAGTTGGGGGACTAGCTCCCTAATGGTTCCCATTGGTTTCCCAATGACAGTTGGGGAACAAAAAGTTCCATGTTCTTCTTCAAGCTGACTTTTATTTATGATTTTTTAATTTTGGTTGATTTACAGTACAGAGCAAAGGGATAAATGAATGGGGAGTGAAATAGAGGGACGAACCTCCAAGATTTTGTGCACTGTGTCCTAGTTTCCCAAGTTTGAAATTTTGAATTCTTATTTGGGATGGATTGATAATTTCAATTCCCATGGGAGAGAAAATCATGTTCCTGCTGTACTATAATGATGTCTCAGGAAAGAGGTCTCAGACTTATTTGTGATTTCTCTAGAGTAGAAGCGTCTTATAAAAAATCTTATTATCTTATACATCTGTGGCTGAATGAAAATCCCGTCACTGGCATTCTTAGAAGGGTCTGAATCCCTACAGCCTGGCTGAGATTCCCCGGGGCAGGATCATGATCACAGCCCCCCTCTCTTGGTACAAATAAATCCCAATGGTGTCATGGCAGGGGTCCCCCATGGACCAGCTGCAGCTCTGTGTCCCTTGAAAGGGATGATGAGCTGCTTCAGGGGACTCATGAGCTGCCCTGGGGACCCCTGAGTGGGATTGAGGGTCTTGAGGGGATGCCCTGCTTCACAGATGGCTGTGAAATCCCCCAAGTAATTTGCATCACCCCATCTCAACTTTTTAGGGATGTGTAGTTTCCCGAGGCAAAATAACTCAGCGGATTTCAGCAGGTCAGAGTGGGATGTGCTTCCAGTAGATGCTCAACTTACCCACCCCAGCAGAGCTCCAGGCTGCTCTGGATCTTCTCTTCTCTTTTCCTGGATGGATGACATGGAAGTTTTCCCTTTCTCTTTCAATCCAGTTTGACCAATTAGTTTTTTGGATATTAATTCTCACCTCTGGTTCAGGAGTGCCCTCTCTTCATTTTTATTATGTCTGCCCAGTGTCTCAGATATTGAAAACTGTTTCCTGCAAGAGAAGTGGAAAAAAGTGTGTGGAGGAGGAGTAGGAGGGCAGGCAGCTTTTTTGGGGTGAAGTAATGGAAGGCAGGTACATTTTTTGCTGCTATGCCAGCACAGGTTGACCCATAGCCCTCACAAACCAGTGCCAGAGCTATTTGGGTGTTGGATATCTCCTGAGTTGGATGGTCTGGGAGGGAAATTTCATGGGCCAGAAGGGTCACAGCCCCTCCAGTGTGTGCTAAGGATCCTGGGAGAGTTGCAATGTAAGTGCTGCTCCCCCTCTGCCTTCCCACATCACCCAGCTATGCCCTGCCAGCACCTCCATCTGGATTTGCACATTCCAACATCTCTGACCAAAAAGTGCCCATGAAGTCTAAAGTTTCATTAATCCATGCTATTAATATGTCATTGCTTTCCAGGGCTGTTGGATTTTCCATGTCAGCCCCCACGAGGAAGGGATGTTGTGACTGTGGGAGATGTTGGGTGAGGGGTTTAACTGGGTTGTGCCTGTGGCTCCAGTTGGATTTCACTGTACCACTGCAGAGGGGGAACAGAGGATGGGAATCAGTCTTCAGGGTCCAGGTTAGTGGTGCTGATGGATGAGAAGGAAAGCTTCCAGGAACACATCTCCTTTCCAGCTGTATCACTGCAGTATCACTAATAACAGCACAGTCTGCCTCAGCACTGAGGCACTCATGAATGAGTTGGCATTTTTTTGTGAGTAATGTAGAATTGTAGCTATTTCAAATTGTCCTGAGGTGCAGCTTGACATATAAGTTCTTGCCCTATTTATTACCCCGTGTCTGAGTGTTCCCATAGGTATTACGGCATTAAACCATGGCTGAATTTAATATTGGGAGCTGCTGCGTTTGTATTTTAGCTGTAGATCAGTGGCAGGTGATTTGGGCTGTGTGCATGATGTTTTTGGCAAACTCTAGCCAAGGGATCTGTTCTTCAGCAAGGATGTTTGAGGTGTAAGTTGTGTTCAACACCCTCTTTTTTTAACTTTTTTATTACATTTTCTTTTAAATGCTGCTGTTTCCTCCTTCGCTATCCTGTGTCATCACAAGCTCCTGCCAATATCCGTGCAGGGATATTATCTGTGAAAGTCCTCAGGGATTCACTACTATGTTGAGATAACATCACACCAATTTGGGTCCCCATCTACCCTCAAGCTGGGTTGGAGGAACTTGAGTTGCAAAGGCTGGACCTGGGTAGTTTAACCCTTGGAAACAAATATTTGAATGCTTCCATGGATTTATCTGTGGTTTTTGCCAGCATGTATTTATGAACCCCTTGGTCACTGTAGTTTTTTGAGGCTCTGAAGCGTGGTTGACCAAGTGTTGATCCTGCCCCTGAGGTCTCTACTCTTGTGGTTGCCATCAAGTCAGGATTGGGTCACCTCACCTACAGCCTGTGCTGTGATGTGGCAGCTCCTGGTCTGTCACAGGAAGTCTTTGGCCAGTCATGAATGTCTTTCATGTAAGTGGAAGGTGCTGCCAATGTGCATGTGTTGCACATTGTCTTCTGCTCGTAGTGTGTGGCTGCTGTAAGCATGCACATCTGGCCATAACCCACCATGGTTATCGTCCAGGCATCTAAAGCCACATGGGTGGTTATAAGTGAGACCAGCCAGTGCCAAACTACCCCAGGGGAACCTAGCAGCCACTGTGTGTGAGGTGTGAGGTGAGCTGTGCCAGGCCACGGCTGTGCACCACCTTAGTGCTCCTGATGTGACCCCACCACCATCTGCCAGCAGGATGTCAGCTTCTGATTTTAATGAAGCCTTTCAGCAGAAACAAGCAGCTGCAACTGTGTCTTGGGGTTAAATGGGAGGAAGTGATCTTGTATGGTGATTCTGTCTTTGCCACTGACTGATCCCACACAGACTACACCACTGGGTTTTGTCTTCTGCCATATGTTTTCCAATAATGCCTGTCCACCTGTTGGGGAAACTGAAGCACTAGGCATCTGCAGGCATTGTTGGGAACCCTCTGTGAAACATGCTAAAAAAACATAAAAGGTATTAATTTAGGTCTAAGACTACCCGGAGTCTGTTTGATAAGGTTTTGTGGTTTTTTCATATCTCTATTTTCAGATTGCCTGTCTGGAATGCCAGCATTGGGCCCTTCCTCAGTTGCAGATTTGGGGCCACCTGATAATGAGATTTCTTTTGAGTAATGAGATTTTTTTTTTTGAGCCATTCTGGTTATATCACCTCAGATCTCTGCTTTTGAAAAATCTTGGCTCAAATCTTTTGATGAGCTACTAAATAAAAAGACAAGCCCTAAAGGGATATTTATGTGAGAAAACGGCCTGACTTTCCCTTCTGCATAAGGAGAATCAGTGTGGGGGATGTCAAAGCATTAAGCCTCAGTACATACCACTTCTGTCTGAACCTCCTGAGGTGGTACTAAAGCTCTGATTAATGTGAAGTCCATGTCCAGATTTACCAGCTGAATTTACAATGGACTTCTAAACCTTAAACACTCTGAAAGTATTTTCCTTCCATCTCCTGGGCTTTGAGTGAGCTATTGCCGTTTTCTCACCACATCATTAGCATCAGTATTCTTGCACTTGTAGTACTGGGGCTTGTGTTTTCATGTGTGATTTTTGGATACGGAGCTGGCTGTTTGTTTTTTCAATTTCCTCATCTTCTTTCCCCAGCCGGAGGAACTTACCAATGCCCTTGAGATCAGCAACATCGTCTTCACAAGCCTCTTTGCCCTGGAGATGCTGTTGAAAGTCCTTGTTTATGGTCCTTTTGGCTACATTAAGAATCCATACAACATCTTTGATGGGATCATTGTGGTGATTAGGTACAAACCTTGAGCTTTCTTTATGTGTGCTTCTCCTCATTTGGGTGTTTAATTAAACAGAAAGTAATGGAGAGTTGGCATAAATACCTTCCTGTGACACTTTACACTTCTCTCTGTAATTAATGCACTTAGGCATGATTGCTAATACATATCTTGGGATTAGTTTATGGTCATTTTAGAAAGAGGCTCAAGCAGAAAGCTATCAGTCCCAATGTCCTGGGACAGTCTGGGATCCAAATGGCACAGCCAGTGCCCGATGAAGTATCTCTGCTTTTTGGTACATGCAAAGGCTATAATTGCCCCTGCAGCTGCAGTCACTGATTTCTAGGCGTATTTTTGACATTCAAGTAGGGCTCTGCTCTTTGCAAGCCTGGACAGAGTCCAGATAACTGCAAGCATTGGCATCACATCTCTGCCCACTTTCCGTCTCTCTTCTCTCTGAATTTCACCTTCCCTTCCCTGCCCCTCCACTGGGCCTTTACAATTCGGCTTTGTCTGTCAACTTGCATTGACATTTTTTGTCCTCCTCAGCGTGTGGGAGATCGTGGGCCAGCAGGGCGGGGGCCTCTCAGTCCTGCGCACCTTTCGTCTTATGCGGGTGTTGAAGCTGGTCCGCTTCATGCCAGCACTGCAACGCCAGCTCGTCGTCCTCATGAAGACCATGGACAATGTGGCCACCTTCTGCATGTTGCTGATGCTCTTCATCTTCATCTTTAGGTGAGTGTTTCCAATTCCCTGTCCTGAGCTTGCTCTGGGTTTTTAGATGGGATCCCGTGGTGGGATGAGGAGGTGACAGAGTCTGTGCCAGAATATGGCTGAGCTGAATGGTCCCAGGAGCAGCATTGCTGGCTGTGGTTTGCTGCCCTAAATTCTCTCAGTCAGCCAGATGAGATTTCTTTGCAAAATGGTGTACAAAGAAGATCTTTCAGGCTGGATGATTCCTTGACATCTCCACAAGACAGCAATCCCGTTACTTACCAACTATCAGAAAGCTTGTTGATAAAAATATTGCCAAGAAGAGGATGATCCTAAAGGAATGTCATGGTGGTGCTTGTGCTTTTTCATGGCCTTGTCTTCAGACAAGTAGAAATGTTAGAAACACGGTTGGGGTAGCTCTGTATTTTTAGATTTTGGTCTCGATTTTGAGAAGAGTTGTTCTCTTTCTACAGCCAGCTGTGGTGTTTGAGCAATGCAGGCACTGGGAAGGCTGAAGAGAGACAGTCTCTTCCAGGGTATAATGTCCCTTCTTCCAGTGAGACTCCAAAACTGCCATTTGCAGGCGTGGTACTCAGTAGAGCTGTAAATAATTTGATTATTCAAGTTACTAGCAGAGAGCAGGGAAAAACAGATTATTCTTTTAGTATCTATCCATAATGAAAGGTATTCTGTTCTTCTGTCAAAATTGAAAAAGCTGTTTCGAGTCCCCTGATATGTCTTATTCAGGTATTTCACAGAAACCCTTTTTGTCTTCCTAATTCAGTTGAAGCATATTTTGCTGAAAATGTGTCATTGCAAAACAGAAAGTCAAAACATTTTGTTTAGAAAATGTTGAAAGACAATGTTTTGACTTACAAAAAATGAAGTAGAAGAAAAACAAGGAGCAGGCATACTCTTTGGTTGAAACTCCGTGACAGATTTGACCTAAATTCACAACTGATTTGCGTGATCTCAAGGCATGTTTTTCAGCAAACAAAGGATCCATCTTTTTTAAAAAAGCATAAAAAGGAATTGCTCAGGTGAAATCAGGAGAGAGTCACCCTGCTGTATGATTACTGACTTGTGTGGTGGTCTTATTGTCGAGCCCCTGCTTCCTGTCATTTGCAGCATCCTGGGCATGCACCTCTTCGGCTGTAAGTTCGCTTCAGAGAGGGATGGTGACACTCTGCCTGACAGGAAGAACTTTGACTCCTTGCTCTGGGCCATCGTCACTGTTTTCCAGGTACAAAATGGAAAACACAACAACTGATGGGTGTTTTGAGACTGCAGAGATTGGGGTTGTTTTCCAGTGCATCCGAGAGAGCTTAGTGAAGCTCCATGCCATGGAAAGAAGATGACCCAAAACCACAAGTGCAGGTTTATGGGAGCTTTCAGACTGTTTTCCAGACTAAATCAGAACCCTGGTGAGGAGGGGCTGCCAAGTCAGGAGGCTCTTGTGTTTGCAGGGTATGGACCGGGTGGGTGAAAGTAAATATAGAGGGAAGAGATGGAAAGGAGGAGATCAAGACCATTTGTAGTGGTATTTTGACAAATACTGGAATCTTATTTAAAGCTGATATGTGCAGGTTTTTGTTCTAGCAGCTCTGGGCCCTTTAACCCTAGGATCTGTGGAGGACTTTAAGTCATTCTGGCTGACCAAAGGAAAGGTCTGACCAGTGTGATGTTACCCTCCCTTATGGTTGTCCCTGGATATGGGGGACAGGGCAATTTGCACAAGGTCCTTGCTGGTGGTTGGGAATCTCTGGTTCTCTCTCTTCTCTGGCTCAGAAGGGATTTATCCTCTTGTGGTTACAGCTACAGTGGAAACCCTAAAAGCAGGATGCTTGTCTGGCCTATCCAGAGTGTGGATACCCAGTATGCTATCCTCCAGTATCTCCATAGTCCTGATACTCTTCCTCTGCAGATTTTGACGCAGGAAGACTGGAACAAAGTCCTTTACAATGGCATGGCCTCCACCTCATCCTGGGCTGCTCTCTACTTCATCGCTCTCATGACATTTGGGAATTATGTTCTCTTTAATCTGCTGGTGGCCATCCTGGTAGAGGGTTTCCAGACAGAGGTAATGTCCTCATGCTTGTGCCTTTGCTTTCTTTTCAAGTTTTAGGACCTCCAGATCCTGGAATCTGATTTCTGAGGTGGACAGCAATACCTTGACAGAAGTGGTATGGGAAAAAAGTGGGGCAAAATATTAGGTCTTCTTATTTTTTTACTTTTTTTGTTTCCGTAGCCATGGTGCAATTAAATACAGCAAACCCTCTAAATGAAGGGCTTAAATGAAAAGCATTGTTAGCATTAATGCAGAAGTGGGAATTGAGGTGTGAGTCAGGCACTGCGGATGGGATCACTGCTATGACAGTCTCTTTGAAACAGTTTTCGCTGTGTTTGTCATCCAGATTAAAGGCCCCTCCTGAAAACTTACACAGGCTGGTACGAGATTAGTGACACAATTATCTTTTTTCATGGTATGCATTCATGGAGTTCTTCCAATTTCCAGCCCTGCAATGCTCTGCGTATTTTAAAGTACATGATTTCTGGTCTCTGCCATCTGCTTTGTCGCAATGGGAGCTTCCACAAGACATCCTGCATTGCTGGAGGCTTTGAGGGGGCATGTAGGCTCGAGCTCAACCTTTTTTTCCATCCTACTGCCAATCCAACTGTCCAGCTTGGTGTGGGTGTGCAGGGGTACACCTAGTATCCCTCAGAGTGGGGGACCTGTGATGCTCACCTGCTCCTTGCAGAAGTTTTCCAGCTGTTCAAGAACACCCATAAGGGGAGGGGACCCCTATACCCTGACTGGGGCATTGGTTGGAGGGGTAAATACAACCTAAAACTCCTCACTGGGGTCTGCTTATATGGGCTGTGCTTCTACACACTATCTCTGATTTTTTAAAGCATTCTGGGGTGAATAAATATTTGAGTTTTGTTGCATGTGTATTATGATATCCTGCAACCCTATGAACAGAACAGTTTTTATTATCATTATTATTTTTGAAGTTTGGAGTTAAATTAATGGAGTCATACCAGGACATAGCAAGAATAATTTTTTTCTTTTGTATCGTGTCTTTCTCTCCATGATGGTACTTTGTTTTTTAATTGTTATTGTTGTAGCTGTTTCTGTCTGTAAATGTCCCCCACCATTCAGTCAAAGGGACAATCGCTGCTGGGTTCTCTCAAAGAGCAAAATGTTCCTTTGCTCAGTCTCTCAAAAATGTTCCCTTGCCCAAGTGAGAAGAGGTACAAAGCTCCTTGTCTGTTCCTGGTGACAGCTTCGAAACCCAAACTTTGTTCAGTCTGGCAAATTGATCTTTGAAGGTCACCAGCACAGGAGATCACCTGAATCTCTGCATCTACTATGCAGAGAAAGGGATACAGCCTTTAAATGCAACAGCCCATTTGCCAGCCCCTGGCCCTTAAGGGAGGCTGACTCCTCTGCTCCTTGGCTCAATCTGGTTTACCATGCAGGAGCATGCTCCTGCTCCACCACTGCAGCATGATTCTTTCTGGGCAGCAAATTATCCCTTGCCTTGTGGCCAGCTGTGCCATGGTGCAAAGTCATGTTCTAGCTTAATGCGTTGTGGTTTTATTCCAGTAATGATGTCCTTGAGGGTATGGCTACCCTGGAGGCACTTCCCTGGAGTCAGGGAAGTGCCTGCAGCACTCCTCAAATTTGCTCTTGGCTGTTTTCTGCAGCAGGGCTGCCCCATCAACTGCCCCCATGTCTCCACTGCCAGAGCAGCACTGGGCTTGTCCAAGCCAGCTCCAGGATATCTGTGTAAGCTGAAATGTGTTGTGTAAATGAGGGAGGAACCTTGGATTTGGGACAGCACCAGGACAGCCTGAAGCCAGTGATGCCCATGCCAGTACTGAGGCAAGCATAGGGACCAGGAACCAGTGCAGCCCCCAAATACCAAACCCGGATTGTCAGTTCTGCTCTGCCCTGATAATTTTAACAAACTCACACCATATATCTATAATTTGTCACTCTGATTATATTGCTATTTTATATCTCCGGCTTTAATGATAGCTTTTTAATAATAATCTTCCTTCCACATCCTTGTTATTCTGAGTTCTCTACATTCATCCAGTAAGGTGCAATGGCGCCAAGAGAGCCCTTGGCTCAACCCAGGTTTCCTGCAGCAGACTGGGAGCGAATGTCTCTGGAGGTCAGGCCCCAGTCTGGCCTTGCTGGTTTATGTTTATTCAGCTTTGCTGGTGTGTAGCTTTGTGAACAGATCACATTCTGGTTTTTGCAAGCCAGCACAGAGGATCCTCTCCTAAGCAGAATTAATAGAGATCATCTCTCGCTGTAAACAAACCCCAGCGTCTACTGCCCGTGTCTGCACTTGACTCTTCTGAGTTGAGTTTGTTGGTTTTTTTTTCCACATTCTCCTTCAGATTTCTGGGCTGAAACACAAGCCTGGGGCTGCTGCCTTTATCTCCCTGGTCCTTGAGTACCTTTCCTCAATCCACAAGCACGTCGTTAATTTTAGTGCATGGCTTTGCAGCCCCAGTTGCCAGGCAGCAGATGACTATAAGCAGCTGAAAAACTAAAAGGGCCTCTTCCAAACTTTAAATACAGAGCAATATATGTTGCAGGATTGAGGTGGAAGGGGTTTTCCCCCCATTTTTTCCTTTAATTTGGAATTGATTCCTTTAATTTGGAATGTTTCATTTAACCAGCTTCTCTCATGACTGTGCAAAAGGCACAGGCAGGACTTTTTGCCATGTGGTTATTTTTGACTGCACATTCCCTGATTGAATTGGACCCTGGTGTTGATGCGGGGAAGGTGAGCAGTGGACTCCGTTTGATTGAGCTGCTAACTGGAAATTACTGCGTGACCACTCTGGTGCCTGCCTTGGAGACTTCTCTCTGAAGCAAGGAATGACTCCTCTTAGTCAGGCATAAAGCTCCTCTCCTGAGGGAATTCTTAATAGTGTTATCTCCAAGGTGTATTCTTCCATTGGTAATCCTCCCAGTTTGTGTCCTGTTGTGCCCATCCGTCCTCACCTGTGGGTTTGATCCTTTCTGTCCTTTGTGGCCTGCTCTCTCCCTGGCACCCCAGGTCCCCCAGCCTCTCCATCCTGCAGGATGCTACTTGCTCTCTAGAGGTAGCATCCTTGGGGAAATACAGATGTTCAACTTCTTCTGAGCTTTCACCAAAGGGAACAGTCCCTCCTCCTGCAGGGGAGATTTTGGATGGTGTTTTTCTTGCACCCCATGCCTATTGCATTCCTATCAGTTTCAGTGGGATTTTCCTTGTGAAAGGAAAATTTCCATCTTTTCCCTTTCAATGGCTTTTCCATGTCTCTCTCTGTTACAAGCAAAGACTTTAAGTTAAGTGTCCATCACATTGCAGGCAAGTCCTTAAACTCTTCATTCCAGCCTAGGAGTTTTGTAACAATTTAGCAATCAGAAAAAAGATCCATTGCTGTGTAGGCAAGAAATTCAGCTGGTGGGATAAATTGTGCCCTACTGCTTCAGCATGGAACCTCTTGTTGCCCTATGGGACAGGACCAGGCACTGCCACACTGCTGAAAAATGCTGAGGAATACTGAGAGAGCCACCCCTGAGCAAGGGGAAACACAACAAGGTGAAAAATGATGTCAGTTTTCCAAATGGGCAGGGAAAGGTGGCTTCTGGTGCTGTGAAATGTTGGGGTCATGGGTGTTGCAAAATTTCCCAGGATGGGGCTGTGCCCCCCTGGCTGCAGACCTCTGATTTAAACTGCTGGTTCAAATGGGTGTTTCCACTAACAGGACTGAGCATGGATCTGAACTCACAGCAGACTGTGTCTCTCCTGAAACTAGGTATTTCACCTGCAAGAGCACTGATATTATGTTAATCAAACATTCATTAAAAGCCTCCATTGCTGCTTAATGAAGGCGTAATAAATAAAGATGCTATTATACAGCTGCAAAAAAATCATGTTTTCAATAATTAGCTGGTGTTTCATTAGCACAATTATCACTTAGGAGCTGAAGCAAGCTCTGTTCTAAACACTTAATTTAAAGGGTGTAAGGCTAGTCCCTTCAAAGGGCTTCTTTCTACCTTAGATCCCACTCTCTCCCTGTGCTGAGTGGAATGGATCCAGTGCCTGGCTCTCCATTGTAGCCACACACTGCCCTCCTCCCCCTTCCCCTCTGCTTCCCTGCCTCTTCTCCTGTGTTTTTTGATTCCCCACTCAGTCCTGCTGTTGAAACTGAAAATTGAACCCCACCTTCCCCTTCCTCCCTCTTCCTTCCCCCCATTTCTCCTTCAGGAGATCTCCAAGCGAGAAGAAGCGAGTGGGCAGTTAAGCTGTATTCAGCTGCCTGTCGACTCGTCGGGGGTACGTACAGCACATCCCACCGCCACTGTGCTTGTCTCTCTTGTGGTGCCTGGTCACACACTGTGGTGCTGTTCTCATAGTAGCTGTCATTCTTTTGGGGTCTATTTGAGTGTTTTGGAAGTGGTTTTTTTTGGGTTTTTTGTTCCTTTTTGTCACCCTCATTGTTGAGTCAGCCCTGATTTTAAGTCCCTTCCTTCTCTGAGGGACCCAGGTAAATTAAGGTGGGTGCTTTGAAGTGGCTGATGTGGCTCCAGCCAAGAGGTCCCGTTGACCCCTTTCTGGATGCCTGCCCTGGGGAAGGCTCCCCAAGAGACTGTCACAGCCTCTTCATGGCACAGTCACATCCCAGGGACCTCCCTGAGGATGTGGATGGTGTTGCTGATTGCAGGGCATGCGTGCCGAGGCTCCCTCATGCAGGTGGGGGAGGATGCCTAGGAGTGAAGGGACCTGGAATCAAACCTGTTTTGATAGGTGTGTGTGTTGATGTGTGTGTGGGAGTCCTGTGCTCTGCAGGACAGGGTAAGACAGCAGCAGTTGCACTGTGGGAATGCTGAGATTGCCAGCACAGTGCTACATTACAGGATGTGAAATGATCCTGTTCAGGTCCGAGGAAGCTGTGGATCTCTGAAGCACAGCACACCACAAACCTCACCCTTCTGCCAAACTCATCTCTCTTTTTACCACTCACTTCCCTTTCTTTTGTCTTTTCCAAGAAGCCTGGCTTTTTCCTCAGCCCAAAAGCCCTTTCCCCTTGTATCCCAGTGTGTCAGTCCCTTTTGGTACAAGCTGGTTTAGCTGTCATACTGCCTGGCCCAGCTTGACATTATCTCATTTCCCAAAAGGATTTTAACTCCCTGTTCTCTCATAACCCCTTTTCTATCCAGAAAGGCAAACTGGGAGTGCAAGAACAGGTAACGGGCAGCAGCACCAGCTGTGAGATGTTTGCCTGCACCGTCCCGAGTCTGGCACGTGATGTTTGGGAGGGGATGCTCACTGCCCTCCAGACATGGGGTTTGGTGCTGGGGAAGGGGGTGGGAAATCGCCACATAGCTCTGCTTTTCCGTCTTGGCACACATCTCATTGTGCCCCCTTAAAACTTTCCTTAGGGCTGTTGAAGAGCACTCCAGGAATACAAATAATGTGAAATTCTTCCCAGTATTTATTTATTTTTAATAACCCATCAGGGAGAATGAGTAATTCCTGGCAGGCCTGCTGACAGGCTGAGCTGGGAGCCTCTGTGGGGAGCATACCTGGAGCCAGCTGGAGCCCCTGCTCACACAGAGACTGGATCTGGCTCCAGCAAAGCTCAAGCCAGGCTGACTTTACTGCTCCCCCTTGCAAGGTGTATTCCTGACCTTCTCAGACTGCATCCTGCAGGAGGAGCTTCCCTGAAAAGCACAAAAGTCCTGAATCCTTAGGGTATTTTTGAGCCAACACTTCATGTCACACTCTCTTTTGCCTTAAAAATATCTTTGAGTGTCCAGCCTGCCTGGAAAAAATATCTTTAATAGTTTAGTGGCCCCACACTAAATATGGGAGGAGTATTGGGGCTCATCCCTCTGGGGTGCTACTTAATAATGAGGTATGGGGCACTGACATGTGTTGGATTCATCTCTTCCTTCTGTCCCAGGCTGGGGTCCTTCTGAGATTTTGCAATCAATGGGTACCCTAGCACCAAACCTCAGCAGTGCTGGCCAGGGCTCCTGTGGACGCAGCTTAGCCTTGGTGGGGTTTTCTGGGGCTCCTGGGCTCTCCCTGCTGAAGTGAGGATCTGCTTGGCTTTTCCCATCCCAGCATCTCCCCCCACCTTCCCACCTCTTCTCCATTGTGTCAGGGCTTGGTGCCCTTTGCCAGAGCAGTGGTTTCAGCCATGAATCCTCCTCTTTTTGGATGGCTATCAGTCCTTCTGGCAAGCACCTCTGCCCCTCTTAGGTGTATGCTAACTATACCACACCCTAAGTGCCTTTTTGCAGTGCCAATGGACAGAATCAGGGTCTGTGCCACAAGACGGAGCAAGAACCCAGGCACCACTCAGAGAACAATGATCAACATCATCTTCCTCTACCTGAGGATGGGTACCTGTCAGAGGAGACAGGCCTCGCTCAACCACCAATGTTTGAAATGATACAGCAGAACTTAAACTTCCCAAATGATCCAGCATAAATCCCCAAAACTCCTGCTCCTCTTGTGTGTGGCAGCTGGGAGGGAAAGGGTCCCTCATGGCAGTCGATGTTGGGTTCTGCCACCTGGATCCTCTCTATGCTGATGGGGCGTCCATGGACACGTCATGTTTTTCATGTTGGGAGTTTGGGGTCTGTTGTGCCCTTTCTGAACCCTGGATTGCTCCAGCAAAGCATCACTGGAAAGAGCCACACCCAGAGACTTTTAGGTGTATAAATTCAGAGAGATTAGTAGGATCATCTTCTGTCCGCAAATTGTTCATCAATATTGGTCCTTCCCTGACATCTGCCACATACACAATTCCAGCATCAAAAATTAAGCAATAGTTTGGTTTTTCTCCTGATCCCTTTCTGGGACCGTGTTCAGAGCCAGAGGCAATCCATCTTCCTGATAGGAGGTTAATTAGTCTGTGGTATAAACCTGTGCATGCATCATTTTGTGGAAGGTGATGTTGCATCGTGGTACCAAGTTCAGTGGATCTGTAAGGTGTGGTGTTGGACACGGGAATCCATATTTGCAGAGGGCTGTCTGTGCACTGTGGCCCCTCAGCTTCCTTGCTGAAGCCTTCTGTTTTGCTCCAGGGTGATGCTTCCAAGTCTGATTCCGAGGGGGATCTCTTCCCCCACAGCCTGGAAGAGGAGGGAGAACCTAAGAAAAACTTGTCAAATCCAGCCTGTGAGTAATAACCCTGGAAGGACAGGGCCTTCCACAGAAATCTTGCTTTGCCATGAAAACAGTGTGTCCAAAAGGAAACCCCCTCCTGGAGGGAATGCTGTAGTCCCAGTTGTGTCATGCTTGACTTTGCAGCAGGCTTGGGGTGGGATTGTGGGATGCAGGCAGGGAGAGACATGATTGCATTTGAACTGTTAATTTCCCCATTAAGCCCGAGGACTGGGCTTGAGGGGTGTCTCTGCTGGAGGAGTTTGGAGAAAGAGGATGGAGGGGGTGGGCAGGAGGTTCCCAGGGCTGGAGTTGGTGGGTGTTAATTGGCGGTTGAGGGGGCAGCAGGTGACATTTTGGGTGTGCTGTCCTCTACCATTGTTACCTGATCCCATTGACACCTGATCCCATTCCTGTTTGACATCCCCCTGCTGGGCTGAACGACCCAATTCTCCAGAAGGGCTTTTTGGCCCATATCTCCCTGATGCTCAGAGCAGAGCCTTCCCTGCGCATCAGCTTTGCCTGCCCACGAGCAGGCTGTAGGTGTTCCCCCTTGAGGTGTGACGCCTAAAAACCCGCTTGTGTCTTCCAGTGATGGCCCTGAGCGACCACCCGGAGCTGAAGAAGAGCCTGACCCCGCCGCTCATCATCCATACGGCCGCCACGCCCATGCCCATGCCCAAGAGCGCTGCGTTCGGGGACGCGGCGCAGGGCTACGAGTCCCGCCGGGCCAGCGGCGTCTCCATGGACCCCGCTGCCGCCCATGAGCTCAAGTCCCCGGTACCCGCATCACCTCCCCCTGCGGATGTTCAGCGCGTCCGTGGGGCTATCCGTCCATCCAGCCGCCCCCGCCGGCCTGGGGCGGGTGGCACAGATCTGATGCGCTCCCTGTCGCTGTCCTTCCCACAGCCCAGCACCCGCAGCTCCCCGCACAGCCCCTGGCGTGCCAGCAGCTCCTGGAACAGCCGCCGCTCCAGCTGGAACAGCATCGGCCGGGCCCCCAGCCTCAAGCGCCGGGGTCAGAGCGGCGAGCGGAGGTCCCTCCTGTCCGGGGAGGGGAAGGAGAGCTCGGAGGAAGGGGACAGCTCGGATGAGGAGCACTCTAGCCGGGCCGGCAGCTTCAATGGCTCTTTGCCTCACCGCATGGAGTCGCTGGAAACGAAAGGGTCCTTTGACCTCCAGGATACTCTGCAGGTGCCTTCCCTGTATCGGACCAGCAGTATGCACAGCACCAGAACGTCTGTCTCTGAGCACCAGGACTGCAATGGGAGGACCTCTCCAGGTCTGCTGCTGCACCAGCTCCACCTTGATGAGCCCCACCAGGATGGTGATGACGGCGATGATGAAGGTAGCATGGTAAGGAAGTGCCACATGCTCATTTTGGGCTTTATGACTTGTCAAAACAAAGCTTGTCACTGTCTCAGGGGTGCACAAGTGAGTGCAAAAGATATTAGGTCTCACCATCACCACGAGACCAGACAAGAGTCACCCAGAAGGTCTCTAGGCAGTGGATGCTCTCAGAAATGGGATTGGTATCTAAGTATTACATGCAGTATCAGATGGCTTATGATGGAGACATAAGGGCAAAACTGTCCAGATTCCACTAAATCATGCACAGTGAAGGCTGTTTGAAATATATGCCTTTATGGGTTAGTTTTTGTTTGGTTTTGTTGGTTTTTTTTTTAAAGCAAAACAGGTAAGTCTCCCTGCTTTCCAACTGTTATTCAGTTTTCTGCCCCCACACCAGCAGCAGAAAACTTCTATAGGCAAAGAAAGAGCATGGCTTGGTCCCCCACTCCCATGGCAGAATTAGTGCCATGGAGATGGTGGTAATTTCAGAGGCTCTGCATTAATTTCCATCTGAAGAGGCATTTCACTGACAAGTGTCTCTTTCACAGGCCTGAAAATTGTCATTTAGGAAATATAAGCTGAAAAGACTGCAAATGCAGGGAAGGGATCAGGGTTCCTAGTCCTTTTTTCAGATGGATGTTTGTATCTTAAATGGAAAAAAGGGGAATCTGGCTGCTTTTCCAAAGTTGTTTTCCTGACTGGCAGAATGGGGCTTGAGTTGGGCACAAGGGTGTCACAGTTCTGGCTATCATATGTGCATTGGGGCCAGTTTTGGAGTGTTCCCTGCTTGTCCCACGTTATCTCTTTGTTTGATTATACCTTGTTCCCAGATTTAAAAGTGTGATGGTCTGATGTGTCATCCCCAGGGGTGCCTGTTTCTTTTGGGGGAGTAGATGGGGTTTGGGTAGAGACGTGATGGTAGCAGGGGCTGTTCTGGGAACAGGAAAGCTGCAGATTTGGACATGATTTTACTCTTTTTCTCTGACTTTATTGAATGAAATTGGAATTGGGATCATGTGAAGGGGTGTGAAAGGTGGCATTGACTCCAGAGTCCTCTGTTCCTTACAGGAGGAGAAGGAGAGTTAGTGCTGGCAGAATGGAGTCACTCAGCCGTGAACTGCCTTTGCAAAAAGCCATTATCCCATTACATCTCCAGCGTGGATCCTCAGCCTTGATTTTTACTCATTGTCTTAACCTGCTTTTTACTTCCATAAAATAAATTGAATTTTTAAGAAAAGGAGCAGTAATTATTTTTGGAAAATGCCCCACTATTAGGAGTGTTGAAGAGACCATGCTCCTTATTGCTTGCTAGGGATTTTTTTTTCTCATGCTCCAACATCTGCTACTTTTCTAGCTCACCTGGTCCAATTATCCCACCAGTCCCTTCCTTTCCCCCCACCCAGGATCAAAAGGCAGCAATCCCCCTTGTGCTGGGCATGGTGTGATGAGATGTGTCCCTCCTCTCCCAGCCAGTGCTGACAATGAACCGTTGAATAAGATTTTTAATTTTTATCATCTGTTTTTAGCATAAACCAAAGATCATCCTCTGTGTAATGAGGTCTGGCCATGGAGGGTATAATCACCTTAATATCCTCCCATGTAATGGTCAGAAGCAAATGCCAAGGGGAAGAATTGTCAGAATAAGGGAAATAAATTGTGTCCTAGCCCATGGGATAGCCACAACTGGGATACCTGCAGCTAGCTGGTGCCTTTCCCATGCTCTGAAATATGTCTTCCCTGCAAATCAGTAAACCAGATGGATGAGAAGATATTGCTTAGATTAGAAAAACAAGTCCCCAGGTTGCAGGGCTTCCCTCCTGACATTTGGGGAGAAACTCTGCTCGTAAATTAGCCTTAACAAAGTTGGGGGATGGGGGAATTGCATTTAAATTGAAAAAATGAAATACAAAACTACCCATGAACAAAAGAGGAGAAGAACTTGACTATTACTCAGATCAAAGTAATCCTAAATATGCCCTTCTACATCAAAGCTTTGCATCCCTCCTTACTGCCTGGATTTGATTGTCTCTGTGCAGAAATTAAAGGAAGAGCAAAGGCTTCATCTGGATTTCCCAGGCTACCCTTATATTAGTGAAGCTCTGCTGCCTTCGATGAATTTCTTTATTTCTTCGATGATTTTCTTTATTCTGAATTTCCGTCCCTCTGAGGGGATAAAATCAGGCCCCTGACAGCTTCTCTCCTCAGAACTAGGAAACCAAGCGGCTGTTCTTTATTGCATCACTGCAGACAAGAAGTCTCTCGCAGAGAGAGTGATCCACAGTTTTCTTGGGTTCACATGGCTGTGACCAGGATCAGGGGTCTGCTGCCAAGTCATTGTTGTTTCCACCTGCTGGATTTTAGATGCTTTTGGGTGCTTTCTACCAAAATTGCTCAGTGCTCACAGCTGAAAGTAAGGAAAATATTGAATATACAACCAATGTGTCCCTTCCTTTCCAAAACCTCACTGCATTTTACTATTGCAGCTCCCTTTCCTTTGCCTATTCCACTTTTTACTTTGTGGTATATGGTCCAGCCACTCCCAAGCCCTCTCAGCCTGTCCCTGTTGCATATTAAAATTAAATAATCGGGTCTTAAGCATCTCTGTGCAGCTTCCAGCTTGCCTGGAGGTCCTCTGCTGCTCACAGAGCATTTTTCAGCAGTTCCCCCATCCTTATAATAAATCTTTTATAAATCTAAACCTCGCCCTTTCTCTGAGGAGTGCATCAGTCATCTTTTATTGCCAACTGCTTTCATCCTACCGTCAGAAGTGCATTAATATCTGAAATTCCTAAAAATAATCAAAATGTTAAAAGCAGCTATTTATCAACAGTTCTCATTGCTGTGGGATTGAAAGCCTTCATTCCCACTGCTGCCTGTTAGCACCCAGCATCTTCCAACATCTTGGCTCCTGCTGCCTCTCGTGAGGGATTTGGGTGGGCTTACCCAGGGAGATTTTGTCCAAGTCACTGGCAACTGAATTAAAGATTAGTTTTCTTCTCCCCCCACATCTTTGTTCATCCTGTCCAGGTGTGGTTTATGAACAAATAGATGTGATTTAAGCCACATAATTGATATCTTACTTTGAACATAATGCAGGCTTGAACAGCAATCAGCCCCATTGTCAACACTTGGAGCCTGCCTCGACCTTGCTGGGAAAGCCTTGGACGGGCTGAGGCTGGAAACACTCTGGGTTTATTTCACAAATACCTTACTTTTGGCTCAAGTTAACTGACCTGTGCTGTTCCACTGGTGGAAATATGGAGTAATTCCTCTGAGTTTAGGTTTCTGGGGATGTTCTTCACCCTGCTTAGAGCAGCTGGGCTGCAGCCCCAGTTGAGTCCTGGTGCTCACCCTTACTGTAACCCTCTGAATAGAGAGACACAATGGGAGATCACTTTTTGCCTTTGTTATCTGATTTAGCCCATTAACTGCAAGCTGCAACAATTAGCCAACCCCCAAAATATCTTTGGCATTAAAATTGGACAAAAAGAATATAAAGAATCATTCTGTGCTGCTGACGCATTACCATTCACTACAAATCCTCTTGATAAATACCAGAGCTGCTTTGAATAATAGATTGGAAACCTTCTGGAATACTTCTGGAAACCTTCCAGCTCACAAAATGAACTGGACTGAGTCGTAGCTATTACTCCATGTCCAGAGGCTAGGGTAGCAATCACTGCTCTCACCACAGCTTTGAGCAGACACCTGATTTTTATCCATTTATTTACCTTTGTTAAATCTATGGATAATTAGACTAACCAGGCTGCTTAAAGGGATAACACAACCCCAAGGATGCATGCTCTATTAAATACAGTTTAGAGACAAGGGAGCAGTTCTGGCTCTTTGCCTGAAGCTGGAATAGGGATGTGAGAACATCCAAGACAACCAAAACCCCGTTGGTGTGTAGTGCATGGTCTGTGTGTGTAGAAGTTGAGGGAAGAATGGATGGCTGAAGGAGCAGGGTAGAAAGCTCTAACTTTTTGTTATTAAAACTTTTCTTCTTATTTGCCAAGGTGATTTTCATTTTCTGAAGGGTTCAGTTTGTCACTAAGGGCTTTCATTAAAACAGGTACTACACCAATTATTCTCCGTCACTAATGAGACCCCAGTCTGGGTGTCTGTAGGAAGAGAAAGCACTTCCTCCACTCCGCTCAATTACTCTAACAAATCCCATTTTTACAGTCAAGAGTACTTCAAGTGCCAACAGTTTGTCTCAAAATGAATCTGCCCTCCCTGTTTCCTAGATGAAATAAGTAAAAGTACCTTAGTCCTGGAGTGCGTGTGCTCCTGGGGTGAGGTGATTCCGGTGCTGTCCTTCATGCCCCTCTGTGGCCTCACGGCCCTGAAATCTCTAGAAGAAGCTTCAAAGAGCTCATGCAGTTATATTTCTAGGTCTACCCATCCAAGCCCAGGTGGTAGCAGAGAAATAAGTCTTATGAAAGAGCAAAACTTGTTTTTTATTTATCTGCAAAGAACTCTGGTGACAGTGCACACACTGGGCTGTGCATTTATCTTCTGGTGCTTTGATGTAGAAGCACTGGGGAAGCCCTGGTGTGGTGAGCAAGATGTTGGCCTGGCTTTTAATGGTTGTCCATGCACAGGGTGCTAACACTGCTTTGCCAGTGGGATTAAAGATCTTGATTTTCCTTTGGAGGTCTATGGATAAGAAGGTGATAAAGTTAAATCAGTTGTTGCAGCCAGGATGAAGCTTCCCCTTGACATCCAATTTTTGATGTCTTTGGTTGACTTGTTGGCTCAGGCTTTTGTAGTCTACCCTCCTGATCTGAAATGACCTTCCAGACAGCCTATAACATTAGGATGCATGGCTGAGGATGTGCTGTGGTTTCAAGTAGAAATTAATTTGCATGAATTGGATGGTCCATGTTCATGCAGGTCAGGCTGTCCATGGTGTTCCCTTCTGGCTTTATAATCTCCCATCTAATCTGTTCATGCTGAATGAGAGGCAGATGATCACCATTGTATTCCTGGACCAAAACTTGGGTGTCAAGTGATTTCTTCAGCTTTACAGTGGTGTATGGACACAGGGCTTTGCCCAGCAAGCAGCAGGAATCTCCCCCTGCTCTATAACATCTGACATAAGCATTCTATATTATTTTTTAAAATACCAAAGAAAAATATCCCACAAAAATTCCCCAAAATACCTTAGAAGATTCAGGCAAGCACCTCATGAGTATTTGGAGGCACTGAGTGAGTTATCATTCCTTTGGGCAAGGGTTTTATTTATCATGTTTCTTCTCTTGGATAACTGTCAGACACAGTTACAGTGTAGAGAAAGAAGCAAGACCGAGCACTGTAAGCTCACAGGGTTGGCACAGCCCTCATCTGGCTGCCAGAGCTCTTTCCCCTGCCCAGCAGGGTCTTGTCTGGGGACATTATTTTATTTCAGCTTTACTGAGCACTTGAAGATAAGTTTTTAGTGAAAAGCTGCCCCAAGTCCTACACGTGGAAGTTTTGGGGCGTTGTTGTTTTAACAGTTCTGTATTTTCCCGCTCTATACATTTTCCCTCCAGAGCAAAAGGGACCGCGTGAAGGCCTGGGTACGGGCACGGCTCCCCACCTGCTGCAAAGAGAGGGACTCCTGGTCCATCTACATCTTCGCCCCTCACTCCAGGTAAGGTAGGGCGCTCGGGCAGTGCTGGTGTGGTAGGATGGATGGTAACAATGCATGCCCTCATTACAGTGGCTCATCTGCCTGTTTATCCCAGATGGGTCTCTGTATGTCAGTCCCCAAAACTCCTAGCCCTTCCTCTGCCCCAGCATGACATCAGGGTTGAATAGCAAACAGTTGCTGGCTGCAGAGGGCACAAAAGTGTCCAGTCAAGACCCATAGACCAGGGCATGCCTGCAGCTTCATCAGGTTCCTCATTTCCTTTGGCAATGATGCCAGTGCTCTGCAAGTTTTTCACTTGGTGGAGTGTGATGAGCTTGGAGCAAGGGGGAGAGGTGCAGCATTAAGCAAAAAAATCTGAATGTGCCCCACCACACCCTTACAGCACAGCAAAGAACTCCCTGATCTTCTCAGCCTGCCTCTCAGCTGAACTTCTCTGTCCTCCCCCTTCCCTTTCTCTCAGAGAACACCCTCTCCTTGCTTGAAGGCCCCCAGATCTGCCCTTCCTAAAGCCTGGCCATGGGGAGCCAGCTGACCTCTGTGCTGTTCAACGCATTCCTCCAGACATGCACCCATGCACCCGAGGGCTTCCTGTGCTGGAGCTGAGGGCCCTGGACAGTGTTCAGGTTCATTCATACAAAGATTAGAGAGATTTTCAGAAACAGACTTTGGGAAATGTAATACGGTATTATAAATCCTGGGTCAGTGTACAGCCATCTGTCACAATAAATAGCTTCTGCCCCTTGGTTTCGTGTGTGCTCAACCCTTATGGGCTCATTGGGAGTATTTCTTCCTTTATTTAAGCTAAACCTGAGCACCAGGAAGCAGGTAGAGGGGAAGATCCAAACCTGGCTGTGTGTCTGAGTCATGGAAGCAGCTGCCCTGTTCCAAGTAACCAAAGCCCTCTGTGAGCATTCCCAGGGCTTGAAATTTGTGGCTCATTTCTGTAGATCAGATCCCTCTCTGTTCATAACCCAATCTGCCCTCAATGTGTGGCTCTGCCAGGGAGGGGATTGGGAGATTGGAGCTCATCTGTTTGCAAGCAGAGTGCTCAATTCCCCTGCCATGCGTTGAGCTGCTGTGTGTCTCCTCAGCCAGTTGAGCATTAATAGCTAGTCTGTGTCTACTCTTTTTTTTTCCTCTCTCAACAGATTCCGTCTGATGTGCAATAAAATCATCACTCACAAGATGTTCGATCACGTCGTCTTGGTGATCATTTTCCTGAACTGCATTACCATTGCCATGGAACGACCCAAAATTGAGCCTCACAGCGCTGTGAGTTTCTAAGGTTTTCCTGTGCTCCTCATGGAGCAAACACGTGTGGCTTGGACCCCACTGCTGTGCACTTGGTCTTTTGTTCTTTCTCTTTTTAAAATGGGAAGGTGCCAACACCCCCTGAGTATCCTTTGAATGAGGTGCAGCAACTCTCCTGGCCCCTATCCAGTCTCCTTTTAAAGCACAAGTGCACAGATCATGGCCCGCAATATATCCAATATCTCATTTCTGGAAGCACGATCAAGGTTTTAACACATGACATAGCATGACATCTGTCTCAGTTTCCTTCCCTGAGAAACCTTCAAACACTTTTCCTCTCTCAACACAATGTTCACTTCTTCCATCTGTTCCCCACAGGCACGTATGTGTGGTGCAAATGGACTGGGGGAAACTGTTCATTTCATACTCTTCTCTCCCCTTTGTGTATCAGCTTTGTTGTGACACCAGAAAAACTGAATTGATGCAGGCACTGCAATGCCAGTTCTTGGAACCTCTTTGTTCTAATATACTATATAAGGATTCCTCAAACTAGACCCTCACAGCACCAGCATCCAGCAATCAGAGGGGCAGAATCATCCTATTGCTCTTTTATTTTACCATAGATTGGGGTTGAGATGCACTGGGCTCTTGCTGATTTATCACTCAAGACTGCTCATATCACAATCGTATAGAATCCTGTTTTGTTTATGTAGGCGTGTCAGGCTGTTCATTTTTGTGGATTTTCAATGTAAGGCCTTAAAACTGGAGTCTAGGCTGCTCTCTGCCTATTTCAAGCATTCCGTAGTAGTCCTTCTTACTGTAACAGTTTGCCCAGCAATCCTTTCCCTAAATCCATTTTTTTTCCAGTTCCCTTGCAGTCGTGCACCAATTTGCAGCTGCAAGAAGAGAGCAGGGCTCCCTGCCAGCTGATGTAGCAGGAGATCACCCTGCTTGTCCCCAAATGGGGCACCCTGAGAACCTCCCTTAAAATACTAAATACTTCCTTTGAGCCCCTTGCTATGTCCTCTGAGAGTTACCTCTCCCCAAGACTGGCTCCAAAAGGAGCTGCAGGTACACAGAGAAGGGAAATGGGGTGACATGTGTGAGTTGGAGGAGTCCACAGCAAAGAGCTGTAGCACACAAACCCAATATTTCATATAGGAGAGGAGGAGCTGTGGTGTCCCCTGGCACTGGGAGAGTGCTAAGAGGAATGGAGACAGGGCCTGGTGTGGGGTTCATCACCATTAGGTTATAACAAGGGAGATGGACCATGGCCTGGGTGCTGCAGAGGAGAAGGGGAATGCTGAGCAGTGGGTCAGGGGATTGAGGAGAAGTGCATGGGCCCTGCCTGTGCAGATGGAGCTCTCATCTGGAAACAAAGAGAGTTAGTTTAGGTTGAATTGTTTAAAATAATTGTTCTTTGCTTCCCTGAGCTGTGGATTTTCTAACTGCTTCGAGTGAGTTCTCTGTCCCTGTCCCAGTTTCAGCTGGCTTATCAGAACAGGAGCTGCTGTTGCAAGACAGCATGTGGTCCCCCACTGCAGAGTGCACGACATGGACCGGGGAGATTATCCTTCAAAATAGCCACATGCTTGCCAGGGAGGAATGCAGTATCCTCAGTCTCACCTCCATGATATTGCTGTTTTATCTCCAGCTGCACAAGCAGGTCTCTATCCTCTCCCTTCTGCCTAGTGTCTGCCCCTTACAGCAGCCTTTTGTGTGGCAGTCAGCTAACAATGGAGATGTTTTGTATCACAGCTCATGCAGTCACAGTACAGGTCTAGGACCTAATTAATTATGCACCATGTATAGAAACAAGCTACTCTGTGGTTCCTGAGTCACTTCCAGTAAATCATGATCTGGCAAGCAAGAGAGTTGCCAAGGTGTTTTGTCTTGTTTAAATTGCATCTCATTTTGAGTGAGAGATCTGCATTTCTTATGGGACTGCTCTGTAGGGAGAGGTAGAAATAAATCCAAAACTGTTAAAAGCAGGACTGGGGCCAATTGTATGTGCTCATACATATCTGTACATGCATCATCATTCCTCCAGCATCTACCTTCTGCTGTCCATTTCTCAGTGCAGGGAAATAGAAGCTGTCTAGGGGTTAGGGTAAAGTGCAATTTATTTAATAATCATCATTAAAAAGAAAGGTTTCTGGTAACTATGGATAGGGAACCAGTCCATGGGCTCATCTGTAATCACTAATCTATAATCACTCTTGCTGAGTGGTGGCGCTGAGGAGGGCACAGTCTAGTGGATAGTGCAGGGACTGGGAAATGAGGCTGTTTGGCTTCCTGCCAGGTCTAGACCATGGTTTTGGGCAACAGAATTTACCTTTTGGGGGCAAGTCTCAGCTGGCATAAAGCCCCAGAGCTTTGCTGGCTTTGCAGGAGCTGTAATAACTCATTCCAGCTGCACTTCAGTATCCCACGAGTCCTGCTGCCTCACAGCTCTGTCACTCTAATATTGACTTAATTTCTAGGAGAATTGGGAGCTCAGTGATATTTACACAATGCAGTGATTTCTGCAGGTGAGAGGCAGGTAGAGATTTGTCAAGCACATTTCAAGGAGGGAATATCTCCCTGTTTCTGCTACGAGGGGGAGGATGAATTGGGGGAAATTAGGGAGGATTTGGAGGCAAATGGGAAGGCTTGGGGGAAGGTGCTGGCCGTTGTCTCTGTCCATGGTGCTGACACAGAGCCGGGTACTGGTGGGCCTGAACCATGCAGTGTTATTGTCTAAATATTTGGAATTTCTTCTCTTTGCAAGCAAACGGTTCAAGGCTTGTTTCAGCACAGAATTGGAAGAACAGTTTTCAACCACCCAAATATGCACGGGGGGATGCACAGCTGCAGAGAGCAGGCTATAAAACACTGTCTCTCATTTTCTTTTTCATAGGAACGGATTTTCCTAACACTCTCCAACTACATCTTTACAGTCATCTTCCTGACTGAGATGACAGTTAAGGTAAATGCAGGTGGAGGATAAGTGTGCCTGTATTATATTAGTTGTTTTTAATTATCGTGGACTCACAAAACCCTTAGGTCCACCAGCTGCAAGTGTGGTGTATATTTTCCTGTTCTGAATCATACTCAGAATGTCCACCATATGCCTTATTCCAAGCACGTTTTACATCAGAACAATTGCACTGAAGTTGCTCTTGATTTACACCATTATAGGAGCAATGGGATCCTTGAATTCAGCAATCCTGTCCTATTCAGCAAAGCTCTTGAGCACATGCTTAACTTCAACCATGCATGTAAGTCCCATTGTCTTCAACAACCAGTTGTCCTCAACAACCTAAGCTGCTGTGTGCTTTCCTGAGGACAGAGAGACTTAAGCACGTTGAAACACTTTGCTGGATTTGAGGCAGAAGGCTCAGAAACCCATGGCTGTAAATCTCTCTTGAGAAATTCATAATCATCTCACTGAACAATTGCTCTTTCTTTGGAAAGTTTTTCTAGTTTCTTTATTTGCAAAGCTTGTACATGATTGCTTGGGTCAGCCACTCTGCAGCTTCTCTCCTGCAGTCTATAGGAATAAAATATGATAGAATTTTTTTATGCCAGAGCTAAAAATGTTAGGAACAGTTTTGTGTTCCTGCAGGTAGGTTTATCTGCATTAAAAGTATATCAGCTGTAAGGGACAACCTGAGATATTTCTGCGGCAGTATTTTCATAATTCTTTCAATAGAATACTTTGCTGGTTTGTCTAATTAGGCTTCTGTACTGGGAAGCAAATAGACTCACAGACTGGTGTCTGTAAATAATGCGTTCTCAGCAGGTTGCTAACTGCAACAAACACATTGGATGCTACAGTCATAATTTGTTGCAACTTGGTGTCTGGGCAGGTGGTGGCACTAGGCTTGTGTTTTGGGGAGAAAGCCTACTTGAAGAGCAGCTGGAATGTGCTGGATGGGGTGCTGGTGCTCATCTCCGTCATCGACATCCTGGTCTCGATGGTGTCAGACAGTGGCACGAAAATCCTGGGGATGCTGCGGGTTCTGAGGCTACTGAGGACACTGCGGCCCTTGAGGTAAGTAGAGGCAGGGGAAGATCTAAGGATGTCTGTGCCAAAGGTAGGGCTGAGCATTCATGCATGGGAAGGGGCAGATGAGACAAATGCACAGTGTCCATAACCAGTGTCATCCCAGCCTCCTGCAGCTCTGCAGACAATGGCAGTCCGCCGGTCCTGCTGAACTGCGAGAGCTCTGGGCCCTTGCTGTGTTTTGGGACCAGCCCCAAATGCAATAGGAAACTGATCAATGCCTCTTTTGCTCATTAAAACACACATCCCCTGCTATTTGTGTTCTCATTTGCTCTGTGTAAAGTGCAGCTTAATAGCTTCTTCTCCCCCTTTCCTTCAGGCAGTCAATGGCTTTCATAACAAAGAAGGAAATTAGTAGCAGGTGGTAGATCATTTTTAAGGAAGCAGAGACTCAACTGTTGCTTAACCTAGAATGCAAAGAAGCTTTTTTCCCCAGCTCCCCATTAATTTTAGAGAGACATTTACTTTGAAAATGACCCAGACAAGATGAAAACAATTGTTCTAGTAACTCGGCTCCCAACTCTGCCAGCAGGAAGTATCCGATGCTCCAGGGACAGGCTCTACTCTGATAAGAACCTGCCCAAGGACCAACCTCTTATAAATGGGCATCTGTTTGTGACCTGTACCCCAAGGCATGAAGGTTTCTCTTCATGCTAAATGCAGTTCCTCTTTAATACCATTGTTGCTGCTCCTGTTATGCAGCAGCTAATAAACCTTCCTGCTCAAAGCATCTTTGTGTGCCTGTCATATCTTACTGCTGCTTCCTCCATAAAAAGGTTCACTTTGAATCAGGATTTTTCTCTTTCAGAACAGAAAAATAGGACCCTGCTTCTGATAGAAGATGTTGTTTTACTACCCCTGTGTGAATAATAAGTCTAAATAACAATGGCCATGCCTATACATATCTTTCAAATATTCTCAGCAGCTATAAAGGACATTCTGTTCAATTGGTCTGTGTATGTGTGTTGTACCTGATGAGTTTTAGGACGTGAACTGCTTTTAATCATTTTTATCTGGACAGCTGGCACCATTGGGGTAGTTCAGCTCCCTCTCCATGTGAGTAGGCTGTATTCCTATGTGACTCCAATTCAGGCTCTTCTCTCTTTATGTGTCCCCTGGTATCTCATGACAGCTGCAGTTTCTGGGGTAGTTTCTGCCCAGCTGCTGGTTGGGTTGATTTGCTCTGTTCCTCTGTTTCTGCTGATTTTTGACCCATATTAAGAAAACCTATAAAATAATCTAGATGGCTCAGGGTAAAAGAAGGATTGATTTCTCTTCTCTGAACTGTAGAATGCAACTTTCCCTTCTGATGTTCCATAGTTAAATCAGATTTAAAGAGAGACATTTGTGTTGTGCTGATCTCTGCTGGAGTCACCTGTCTGACCTGGTCAAAGCACTGTATTCTTCTTTATAGATCTGTAGGGCTGTCTGGCCAGGACTTGGGTCTTTTTTTACTGGAGCCTTCCTCTGTAGTCACCTATGTGCATGAATAATCTGCAGTTATGGGGAATAATCCACTCAGTAACTGCAGACTGAGGGAAGACTTGCCATCAGAAGCATGGGTGGAATTAGGGTCTTCCATTGCTATTGCATCCTATTGGTATTTGATTTGTTTTCTCAAGAGATTAAGTGCATGTTTTCAGCCAACATGCTGCTTTCTACTACAAAGGAAACATAAAAAAAGACAGCAACAAGCCCATTCCCTAAATATGTTCAGGATCAGTTCTGTTGTCCCATTATTAGATTTGTAGGAAAAGAAAAAGCAGCCATCAAACCGGGGGCTTTTCAGTAAGTCATAAATCTCTGCCTGTGGAAGCCCATCTGCCTCTGTGCCACACATCTGGGCTGCCTGAGCAGCCTCTGCCCACAGCTGCCCATGCTGCCTTTGTTGCAGGCTCAGCGTATGGCTCAGGGATCACATCCTCACTGCACAGCCTGGGATCTGTAGCTGCATCAACATGGGGTGACAGCTGGGACAGATGACCTGAGGTCTTTGCACACTGTGGCATCAGTTACCATGTCTGGGTGAAGTGTCTCATGGAGGCTGTGCCAGTTTTTCTTCCGGAAGGCATAAGGCAGACACCAAAGCAACTTTCCACTCACACCACAGAGGAGCAAACCTGGCTCCTTCTGTCCTCCCTTTCTGGGGACACTCCAGGACAGGACTGCAGGAGGACACCCTTCGTGAGAAGCCAAGCCACAGCTCTGTGTGTCACACTCAGCTCGAGGGCAGGGACAACTCTCGTGCTCTGTGTTGGCTTTCCCATTGGATGGCCTGGAAGGGGGATCCTTTCAAAAGATCTTCCTCATTCTGTCTTTTATTTTCTTCTGTGGAAACCACCCCATTGATTTATGAAGTAAACAAAGCCCTGCACAGTTCTGCCCTCTGCTCAGACATTTAAAAACCTGTATGCTAATTGAGGGGTTTTGATTGCATGATTGATTATCAGCCTCCATATTGAATCCATGAAGATTCAAGCCCAACTTTATGACCAGAATTCCAAAAATAAATTCACAGAGGAATGACATTTAAAGATGATTCCATGACTCTCTGATGTTTCAGCCAGTAAAGGGATTGCTTATACAATAACATTCCTTCCTAATGCGTTCAATCTGCTATTGTTGGGATCAAGTGTTATAGCTTAAGATACGAGAGAAATCAAAATTGAAAATGTTTTCAGATTTAATGTGGGTAGACTTGTCTACAGAGCCCAGGATTTGACTTCCAAAGCACACAGATAAATTACGCACTTTTATACTACCATGGTCTAGTAGTCATTTCATTACTCTCTTCTATCTATCATATTATCACCTTTGCTAATTTTACTTTAATCTGTGGAAGAAGGTCTTCATTAATGTTGATCTGTTGCCTCATCTAAGTGCTGCTACTTCTTCTGAGAGTTCTCATCAGGAAGGTTGAATGTTGGTAAGGATCTGGCTAGGATGAGGCTGGCAGTGGGTTTGGAGCATCTCACACCAGGGGTTCAACAGCACTGGGAATCCTCAGACCAGAAGAACCAGGGGGAATTAGAGGGATTAACATTCCTTCACACCAAAATAAAGATGAAAGAATGTCTCATTTCAATTTCCCTGTTTGTCATATGCCTAATGCAGACTGGAATTGTGCTGAATGGAACCTTGTCAGGTCTCCTTTTCTTGAACAACTGCAGGGCTCCAAATCAGCTGCATCCTTCAGCCATAAATTGCAGAGGTGTTGGTCAGATAATAAGATTTTACAAGCCTGATAGCAGCAGGACCTTGGCAATACTGATGAGGTGTGGGAATGCTGTATGTTGACATATTGTAGGTGGTACTAATAATCTGGAAAAGCTGAGAATTTCATTGACACCCCTTAGAGAATTGTCAGACTCTTAGGAGCATATCAGGAATCTTCACACAGACTTGCCTCAAAGTTGGATCAGGCCCTTAGTCTGAGGCAGCTCCAAGGTCTGAAGGTTTCCATTAGCAAGAACTATTATTTTTCAAAATCTTTTCAAAGTCTCTCCTCCCTGTAGTGCTGAAAACAGCACTGGCATGGAGCTAAACTGGTGGCAGCTTTTACTCTCATGCATTCTAATTTGAGGAGTTCCTGGTTGATCAAAACACTTAAAGCAGCTAAATGCTGCTGGTTTTCAGCCCTCTATTCCTCTACATGCACATGACTTTGCAAATTCAGACAAGTAACCTCCTATTTTCCCTCTCAGCTGGATACAAAATAGTGCCTCACAGGGGAAATCACTTTATTATTTCTAGAACAGCATTTCTTAATAACCGTTGGAGAAAATTATCAACTTTAAACTCTGGAGACTAAATGCCTTTCTTGTATCCCAAAATTTAAGGATGCTTCAGTAGTTCAGACCACAGATCTTCAGTTTAGAAGACTTAACTTTGGTTTCATCCTGCATGACAGTGGACAGAAGTCCATGATCCCTAAAGTCAGGATGCCTAAAGGCACCAAAGGACCTGATTTACACCGAAATAATTGGAATTGAGTTGCTTTCCTACCTCTGAGAATGTGGCTTCCCTTCTCCTGTGCCTCAGTTTCCCACCTGTAGTTTGGCAGGCATTGTATTTCACCCAGAACTGTGCAAGGAATGTGAGTGTGAAGGTCTTTAGTCCATCTGAGGAGCTGAAAGAGATGTTCAGCCTCAGCATGTCCAGCCCAAGGCTTGCTTTGTGCACTCAGACATGGCCTGTTAGGCTTCATTACCTCACTCATTGAGTTGGGCACACTGAGCTGCTCTTCAGCCTCTGTTTGCTGGGCTGGGCTCAGCTCTCAGCCCCATGGCAGCAACAGCAAGGTCTCCAGGCTGGGGTAATCCCTGTGGGCAGCTTTGGCAGCCTACATTGACCAGTCCCCACACTGCTCATGGGGTATGCAGTCTTCTGCTCCTTCAGCCATCTCACCCTCCAGCTCCTTCCCTAAAATACCCTGATCTGAGTGTCAGGAAAACTGAGGCATCTGAAGTAGGGAGCCACAGCACCCACCTGGCAGAGATACTCAGTGTGAGGAATAGCAGCATCTGCTCTTTGTGTTTCACTGGTAAGAGAGCAGATAAAAATACCACCATCTGCTTCTTTTTGAAAGTGATAACTGATGAGTTACCCTTGACATTTTGAGTAAATATTTAACCAGAAAAAAAAAAAAAAAAGGAAATAAGCTTTAGCTTTTCAGGATATTATTTAAACCCAACAGTTTTGGTAAGAGCTGGTGGCTGTGCATTGAGCACTGCAGATCACTCAGCTTGCAGGCCCTAGGGCAGGAGAGGAATGGTGCAGGTTGGCTGTGGTCCCAGATGAGGCCACACATGATCAGTGTGAATGTGTCAGTGGGGATCTCTGCTGTGAGCACCATGCCTGGAAGAGGGAGTGGAGGAGAACTTGGACCCTGTCCAGGCAGCAAAACTCCAACAGTGCTTCAGGTGGTGGAGCCAGATTTGGGGAGAAATAGGAGAGGTGGTGAGAGGACTCCCATGGCAAAAGAGAGACCCAGGCAGAAACTAGAACATGGGGAAGTTTGGGACACATTTGAGAGCCAAGTGTTCAAAGGAGTCACCAGTAGCACCCAGAAACACACAGTCACTTCCCTCCTCTGACTTTCACAGCATTTAACTGCTTCTGAGTCATGAAAGCAGTTTCTATGGCATCAGTACAAACTGATTTACAGAGCTAGTGAAATGTTTAATTCCACTTGGCATCAAGAGGAGGGAGGCATGTTACCTCTTCAAATACTTTTCTTGGTCCCCACCTTCAGGTTGGTGAGGCTGCATATCTTGTTCATCTTTCCCAGCATGCTGAGATGGCTTCTCTAAATCACACAAGACTTGTCATTTCTTTGCAACATTAACCTTGAGAGTATATACAGTTTCTACTGTTTTTTCACTTTTTTTTTCTTCAGTCATGAAGTCCACATTATGCTTCTTCAACTTTGGGATATGATCTAACCTTCTGTTATGAAATTCTGTGTGATACCAGACAGAGAGGAGCAACAGAAATTAGATTAGATGCTTCCAGTCCTGCCAGTGAAGTTTCACCTGGAGGACAGCACTGTTTTAGAGCTGAGGCTGTACAATGCTGGGGGAGGGTGGGGGGGCGGCGTGGGGTATAAAGCAGAAATTGTGGTCTGAGGAGTAGCTCAGGTCCCTGTACACAGCAGCACTATAAGGACACAACAGATTATCTTTTAAGATGAGAGTGCTGAAAACACTGACACAAGTTGCCCAGAGAGGTGATTGATGCCCCATCCCTGGAAATATCAGAGGCTCTGGGCAACCCGATGTAGTAGTAGGAGGTGTCCCTGCTCATTGCAGGGGGTTGGATTAGATGACCTTTAAAGGTCCCTTCCAACCCAAACTGTAATTGCTACAGATGTGCAGGCAGATGTGTAAGAGTGGCAGCTCCATTTCATGGACTGAGACAGGGAAATCAGGTGTCTTGCCTAAATCTGTATAGGAAAGGACAGTGGAAGGCCCTCTCTTTGTAGTCCTAGACAGCCTACAGGCATGAACTGTGGATGGCCCAAGCAAAACAGCTGAATTTTCTGTCATGGCTCTTCGTATGTTTTCTCCTCCTCCTCTTTATTTATGCAAAGCTGACCCTTTGCTCCAAGACCTCCGTAACTTTACAGTTCAATCTTCCAGAAGTGCTTTTTCCATCATGATTTTTGAGTTACTTGTCATTGTAAAAAATTTTCTAATGCTATGTTCTTCATATCTTCTATCTTGATAGGAAGCAAAACTGGGCAGGAACAGGACTAACAGCTTTTCTAATTACTTGCCCCTACAGAGTCATTAGTCGAGCCCAAGGACTGAAGCTGGTCGTGGAGACTCTCATGTCATCGTTGAAACCCATTGGGAACATTGTGGTCATCTGCTGCGCCTTTTTCATAATCTTCGGGATCTTGGGAGTTCAGGTGAGTCTTCTGTAAGCCTCAGCACTTATCCTGAAAGCATAACAAGCCTCAAATTTCCCCAAGTCAGGGTATCTGTACGCATGGCACAGTGTAGGGCTTCTGAACTTGAACTGATGTCAGGATGGATGAGGTCTCTGTGCTCACTACAGGGAGCTGGACTAGGTGACCTATAAAGGTCCCTTTCAATCCAACCCATTCCATGATTCTATGATCTCTCCTCCACCTTTTTTCTAGTTACAAACTGATAGGGAAATAGAAACTCGAAGCTGAAATCACTGGCTTGTAAACTCCAGAGAGACCTTGAACTGGAGATACATTCAGATTCTGACAGTTTGTGTAACTGAAAGCTTGCAGAAACAAAGATTTCTGAGTCTGTTTCCTGCTGAATCTGCTGGCAATATTCTCAGTCCAAGGAGTTCAAGAACCCAGGGGGACAGTGGCAGTTTCCAATGCAATTGGTTTCTCATTACCTGGGAAGAAGAGATTGCTTCATATAAATATTCTGACATAACGCTTACTTCTTTCTGAAGTTTATCTGATCTGTCACAGCTGTCTTTTGGAAAGAAACTCTATTTGGCTTTGTTTTGGAAAGGTATCTTATATAATACTTTACTCTAACATACTGCTTAAATAATAAATACAGCATTGAAAGTAAACAGGGAAGAAAATCATGCCATCCATAACCACCTCAGCAGCTAGATTGGTTTAGCATTACAGCATAACAACATCCATCCATTATATTGAACAGATTCATAAAACTAAGCATATCCCATAAAACAATCTAACACTTATGAGAAAATTTATGCCAGAAAACAAAACTTGCAGTATGCTCTTTGAATTTCATCCCTGCTAATTGTGATGCTTTCCCTGGTGACTTGCAGCTTTATGTTAAATTGTCATGACTATTGATGTGATTCAGAGGTAGATACAAGCAAGACTGATCCTGTATTCAGGATGCAAAATTCTCAGTGAATATTTATGTCTAATTAGATGTAAGATGAGGCCAGAGCTATTTTCTATAAAAAGATGATCTCTCAAACTTACAGTTAGTTTTTCCATTTAAATATAAGCTGGGGATCAAACTAGATGTTTTTAATCTATTAAAATCCAGGCATCAAAGTTTCTAACAGTGTGTCCTCTAAGCAAAACTGTTTTGATTGTGTGAATGGTCATTAAAAAGATAGAAGAAATAGGTGGATAAAGCAAGTCCAGTAAGAAACACTGGGTATTTTCCTTTCAGAAGTGCCCAGCTGTGAAGTACTGACAAGGATCAATGTTTTTACTAATTGAGCTTTGTATTTCCAAACTCTGTCAGGAGCACTGTTACTGCTCCCACCTGAGTGGTATTACAGTCCAGCTCCTGGAGAAGTTATGTTTACAGACAATATACTAGAACCAGTTATTTACCTTCCTGCTTAATTAAAATTTTTCTCTGTGAGGAGTATATCGCCCCAGTCTGCCTTACCACTGATACTGTTTCTCCATGGAAAGATCAGGGAATACTTACATCCAAAAGTTCTATGATTGCGTTGAGCAGTGATTAATTTTGCATGCCTAGAGACCATCTTCCTGCTGTTGACTTCTGAAGGAAACCCATGGAGTAGTGTGTGAATTTATCTTGTTCACTATTATCTCTACTGTTATTTGTCTAGAACAACGGATCAAACCCCATCAGTGTCTCTTCTCAGTATACCCAGGTGGTGTTTTAAGGAGCCTGGAGAGCAGGTTGCCATTTCCCCCCACTTTCCAACAGTAACGTCAATAACTTCTGTCAGCAAATAAAAGTAGATTTGTTGGCTGTCTCCTGGGATTTGATACCATCCATCCTGCTAGCATCAATCACCCTGTCTGAAGCAGTAACCAACCCCTGCCACTTTCTGTTCCAGGGGTGGGAAGCACCAGGTCTAGAATTAAGCACATGGAGGCTCCTGTTCCTCATGCAGGTATAAATAAGGATCTGACTCTCCAGGAATTGCATCCCTCTAGGCATAAACCAAAGGAAATAAGCTCAGGATCAGGTACCCAGCACCATCTGGGCTTGGCTCCTTAAGCTGCGCACAGTGAATAATTTCAGTGACGCTGCAGACTGCAGAGCTTTATGAGAGCTGGGGCACAGCACTCAGAATCAGAGAGCAGAGCAGGATTGACAGCAGTCTTGATTCAACACAAACATCACCCCCAGGGGCTCATCTCCCCTTGGAAGTGTCCCCTTGTGACCTCCATGAGCAGAGATTAGTCCATCACTGGGTCTCTTTGCTGCCACCTTTTCTCTGCTGACAAAGGGCCCCTGTTGGACTTAATTTGTTGTTAACTGGACTGAGAGTCACCAGAGTTGTTCCACATGTGATAAGAAGCCATTAGCTGGTCTGGGCTATTGGTTGGAGCTACACTTGAGCTAAAAAGTGTAGGAGCAAAGGCCTTTAGGTGAGTCTCAGATCATTGAACCAGACAGCTTAATGCATGAGGTGGGTGTCCTAAACGATGTGAAATCATGCATTTTCTCATTAGGTGTGTCTTATACGGGCTGCGCAGTCTTAATAACCTGTATGAATCAGGTCAGTTCCCTCGACAGCTCTGGTTGGCGTGCGCTGTGCGAGAACCCTGGATAAATGCCCATCACCTGCATAGAAATCCTGTGGACTGAACCCTGACACCTCCTCTCTTTGCTTGTTTTGCAGCTTTTCAAAGGCAAGTTTTTTGTGTGCCAGGGGGAGGACACCAGAAACATCACAAATAAATCGGATTGTACAGAAGCAAGCTACAAATGGGTCCGGCACAAGTATAATTTTGATAATCTTGGCCAGGTATTAATAGAACGGTAATCTGCTTCTTTGCTCCTTTACCTCCTTGACTTAAAACCTGTGGCTTATTATCCCGTGGGATTTTCTTACAGGGCACTGCCAGCCACAGTAAATATTCAGTTCACATACACAGCATTCTGTCTCTGTAAATCCCAAAGGCAGTGTTTCCAAGCAGGCATACACTTCTTTTCAGAACAGAACAAGCACATGTGGCTTCATGAATCACTTAATTGCTTCACTGCTACATAACAAACCAAATATATCTTGCAGAAAGGCTTGTCTAATAGAGCTGGACATTTTCAGCCATCTCTGCAACACAGCCTTTTTTTAGCAGTGTGGTACGAACTAATTAGTTGGGAGCAGTAGAGACCCAGAGGGTGGAAATGAAGCCACTTTTGTCTTCAGCACTGTGGTTTCCGAATTACTGTTCATTGCTGAACCAGGCATTGGCATTGATAGGTTTTGCTGCCAAGAGAAATCTTGGTCATCAAAGTGTCCCATTATCAGGCAGGAAAGGGCAAGGTGGAGTAAGATGTTACAAGTAAAAGAGGTTTAGTGCAACTGTGTCTAACTGTTTTTCCATGCATTTCTAGGCCCTGATGTCTCTCTTTGTCCTGGCCTCCAAGGACGGGTGGGTGGATATCATGTACGATGGCTTGGATGCTGTGGGAGTCGACCAGCAGGTACAGGCTGCAGCAGAGCTGTAGCAAATGACTTGTCAAAAGTCACATATTTTAGCTCTTGCTTTGTGAAGTACTGTCGGCTTCCACAGTCAAATGGGCTTATGAAATTAGGATCCAGTTGGTATTTAATCCAAGTTGTGAGATGTGATGAGTTAGTAAAAAGTCTGGATTTGTACTCAACACTTTCCCTACAGATTTTGCATCATGGTGTTACTCATGTTAGGAGAAGTGCACCTATCAAAGGACGGTTTGACTTTTTAAGCAGTTTGGTCATTTCAGGAGAAAAGAAGTGCTTTGTGTATGTAGAGGTTCGCAATGAGGGACTTACAGTAGCTGCAAAGGATGCTGCTGTCCTTTTTGCAGAAGAGAGGTGGTGCTTCTGTCCTCAACACACATTTTAGGAGCATTCAGTTAAAATGTCTCAGCAAGCTCTAATTTTCAGGAAGAGCAGAGCAGCCTGCCTGAAAGGGCTATGAGTTCTGTGGATGGCACAGCTGTATCAATTTGTTCCCATTCTTCTTTTTGAGATTCAGTTGAAATTTGCCTTCCTCCACTTTGCAGCCAGTCATGAACTACAATCCATGGATGCTCCTCTACTTCATTTCCTTCTTGCTGATTGTGGCCTTCTTCGTCCTCAACATGTTTGTGGGGGTGGTGGTAGAGAATTTCCACAAGTGTCGGCAGCACCAGGAGGAGGAAGAAGCAAAGAGGCGAGAGGAAAAAAGGCTCCGCCGGCTGGAGAAAAAGAGAAGGAGTAAGGAGAAACAGATGGCTGGTCGGTAGTCTTTCCACATCTTTCTGAGTCCTGCTTGACCTTCCATATAATCCCCTCCTCTCTCCCCTCCCTGCCTCGCATCTGGTGATAATTCTTCTCCCAAAAGCATGTCCAGCTATAAAATTTGCATGAAGGAAATAGTGTCATTTTAGGCTGAACAAGGAGCCAAGGAAGCCTTTTTAATGACTGCATGATTTGCAATGACCTTCTATTGGGGGTTATTTAAATTAAAAAATAATAATAATCAGGCTTTGAGCTTCTTGGATAGCAGAGCTCAGTGCTACACAAATAGTGACAACTGCAAAGATCAGTAGTGCTGGATGGCATCATTAATCTCAGTCATGAGCACTGTTGCTGATAACTGGATTCACTATTTGGTTTATTACAGTCTCCTATTGCCACAGTGATGTTACCTGTCCCATTTATCAAGCGGGTTTATTTATTGGCACAGTAGCACCACTGCTATTCAAGAATGTAATAAAATAATAGAGCCATCTCATTCTAGTAATGCTTTAAAACTCCATAGAGAAACATCAATGCATTTGCTTGAGAAATACAGATTAGAAGAAAAAAAACCAACCAGACAAGGAGAGTAACTAACTGATGCAAATTGAACCCAACTCCAAACCAGATGTGCAAGTGTGCAGCCCTGCCTAGAGGAGGCTCTATACGTGAAACGAGGAAAGACCCCACTCTGCCAAAAGTCTTCAAACTGACATTTGTCTCTTAGTCTCTTTTCATTTTAATGTAGGTGAATAATTCAGAAATAAGTTAGCCAGAGGCCACAGATTGGAGGTGCTCTTCTTGCATGCTCTCTCTTCTGACTGACCTTTCTCCATTGCCCTTCCTGTCCACGGCCTTGCACATTCTCTCCCTGGTCAGTCTGCCTCCTGCTCTCTCCCTGTCCCCTTTCACTTCTCTATCTTTGACAGACTTCAGGACTGTTTAAGAGGCTATCTGATTAGGTGCTTGTTCCCAAACCTGGTGATATTGTCTGTTGTTTTTTTTTTTTAATAGCCTAAGAGGTGTTTAATAGTTGTTGCAGGCTTAATCACAGAACCACGTTACCACGGTGCTGCCTCAGCCCCTCTCAGTTCAATATTTCCCCAACCATTTCCTTTGGTCACATCTTTCAGTCCCATGAGCTTCACATGTTACAAAACGTCTTACAAAACAGGATATGTCACACCAGCCCCTGGCCATCAAACTTAGGTTTATGCCAAGAGCCTGTTTCCCTCACTGGCCAGTGTAAAGTAGGAGGCTTCCCTCAAGAGCACTGGAGGACACATTAGACTGTTCTCAGTTAAGTGGGATACAGATGGAAAGAGGTTTTTTTGTTGCATGTTTTTTTGGGTTTTCTTTTTCTCCCTCAAGAAGATGCCTAGGAAGCTCTTTTGCTTAGCTCAAGTTCCCAAGCCCAGTTTAAGGCTGAGTTAGAAAAGGATTTTAAAGGTTGGACAGAACAATTGCTATTTAAAGTTTCTGTTTTGGAATGCTGATATTTCTGTAGAAAAAAATAGATGTTTAAGTATTATTAATTACTTTATTTGTAATGCTAGAGGAACTAGATGAAGAAAAGATGTAAGTCTGGGCAATTTCCCACAGGGAAGGAATCACAAACCATCCTTGGAGATACAGTTATTCATTCAGTGCTATGAAATACCTCATTAAAGAGGCAATAAACAGATACTTTACTGAGGATCAAATATTGCTGAGTATTCAATTGCCATAAAAACCTTTCAAGAGTAAAGTATGAATTCCTCCAAATCGCTTCAGAACAGTTTTCCCAATCCATGCTCAGCAAAACATTAGTTTTAATTGATTGTGTCCAGCTTTCCCCTCAGAGGCAACAGATGTCATTGCTTAACTTTGTTCTGCACAGTGGGAACTTGCAGACGAAACCGTGACTAGGGCTGGAATTGTGCCAGCAACTGCATGGGGATTCCTTTCAGCTGGGCTTCCTGAGTGACCCCAGATACCCAAACCAGCCTAGGGTTGTCAAATACAGACAGACATTGAGATCTGACTGGTCACAAAAATAACGGTCATTTTTGGTTGTAGAGTCTTCCAATGCATTTATCCAATCAGGCGTCTGAAAACTGGGGAAGCGTGTGAGATCTGAGATGCGGGCAGGTGCAGAAGTGGTCACTGTGAGGTATTGCTGTCCCAGCAGGAAGTGTCCCAGATGGTCCTTCAGCAGTGTCTTCAGCATCGACTGAGGGGGTTCTTGGGGATGTCTTGGGCTTCCACAAGAGGGAGAAGCACAAGAGCTCTTCCTTTTTCACATATACCTGAGCCCACCCTCCACGAGGCACAAGGATCCCACAAGGAAACACTCCTGGCAGAGGCAACAGAGAGCCATAGGAACCTCCACAGGGGCTGGGGAGTCTTGCTGTGTGTCCTGCTGGGTGATTAATGCCGTTTCATTCTTTTAGATCTAATGCTGGATGATGTATTAATGGAGAGCTCAGCCAGTGCAGTGCAAGGTACTGGGAAGCTGGCACGTCTCGTCCCTCTGAATGGCAGTGCTGTGTCACTAACGGTTGGCCACCGCGGCTGAGGCATCCCACTAAACCATGTGTGTGGTGCAAAGCTCGTTTGCTTCCTTCATGGCACACGCATCTCATCCTGAGTTGCAGGTCTGCAGACCTGCCTCAGCTGACACTTGCAAACCCTTAATTTACTCCTTGATCATCTTACGTTATTCAGTATTTTTTTCCCTCTGGTTTTCATTAAGACACTGTCAGACTTTTCATGGCTTTTTTTTATTTTTATTTTTTGGTTCTTTTAGCTTTTTTTTTTTCTGAAGAGAATAATGACTGGACTGTGAAAATGGGTCCTCTACTGTTGACTTTAGCTTTCCAACAACCAGCTTAGGAGTCTGAATGATTTTCAGGTGTGTGTCTTTGGAAAGCTTAGGGAGGATATTTCATTATTTCTTCAGCCCTTGCTTATTGCTCTACAAACAGTGTACTCCAGGGAGTGTTTTTTTTCAGCAGGGTAAAATTCAGTATAGGGCAGAGCTTTAGTGCTTCAACAGGGAACTCAACCCCACACCAACCCCCGCTGTGGACACAGGATTTAGTCATTGTGCTGCCCAGTGTGTAAATTCTGTGCATTGATTAAGAGTTGCTCAATCCATTAAGCATTTTGTAAATTAAAAGAAATAAAGATACAACCTCAAAGCCTTTTCAGGTGCTTTTCAGGTCCATCCGGAGATGGACCGGCTGGGCTCAACACTAATGGGGTCTGAGCTGTCCCTTTTGACCCACAGCTTGCTCACACTTCCCTTTCCCAGCCCCCTTCTCAGGATCATGCTCAGGGCTGCAAATCCATCCCTTGCTCTTTTTACTTTTAGGAGAAGCTTTGATCTGGAAAGCATTTTGTTTAATTCATAACTTAAGAATATTAGCCTGAATATTTAAAGAGGCACCAACATAAAAACAAATATAGCTGTAATTTTCGACAAAAATAATACACTACAAAAATTGTGCCATTAAAACTCTCACCTGTGCACAGGCTGCCACTGCTGGCAGCCTGTGAGAGATGGGTGCAGGGCTCCATCCATCTCTCTTAGATTGCAGGGAGCTTTGATTAAATAAAAATTGGCTTTCACTGCCGAGATAACTCAAGGAGACAGAGATTCTACCTTGTATTTCTAAGGCCTTGTTGGAAGTTTTCACAACATGCTTTAATAAATCCTGAATCTCCTTCCCATGCCATTCCTGATATTTATATTTCTTTGCTGTCTTTCTTGCTGCTCTTGCTGGGCCTCTTGGCCTCTCCTGTGAAATGGGGGCAGCATGAGGGAGGGGCTCTCACTGGGTTTGGTGATCTGGTTATTTTTTCTTCTTTTTGCTTGATTGTGACTCCTCTTCTGGTCCTACAGAGTTGCATCAAGGCTGTCTTATTTTATGTTATTTTTAAAACACTGAACTCATTCCAAACCCCTCCATTATTCCTTGCAGGCTCAGAAAGTCTCTTAGCATTTGCCCTTAAGATGTGTACAATTGTCAGATCTGTGCTGTGTGTTTCCTTTTGCTGTCTTTTCTCTGGATCCGGTGGTAGTGAATGTGCCATGCTGCTCTGCAGGCACCAACATGAGGAAATAGAAGGGTTTTATTTCTGAACCTGACTGGTGGGAATTTAGGGAATGAGTTCCCGGGTGTAGTAGATGAACTTCCTGTGGTTCAGTGAGGAATCTGGAGTTGTGACCCAAAGCTTGCCCACATCTTGACACTTTCAGAGGGCGTCTTTTCTCTTTCTGTGAAGACAAGATGATATTGTGTGTGTGCGTGTGTGCTGCTGCCTGGTGCTTAGTGAAATATTTTATAATTTTATTTTTTCCTTTATTTTTTTCTCCAAGTCTACATTCTATCACAACTGGAATCTTCGCAGTGGAAATAATTTATCATTTTTCATTTCACTTTTTTTTTTTTTTTAAATAAATCCATTCAGTACAATAAAAGCCAAGTAAAACTCTGTGTTTAAATAAAACAAGTTCCTTCAGTGCAAACTACTTTTTAACCTAATAATATTCTTGATACATTTTGTAAATCCAGCTGCGTCATGGGCTCAATTGCTCACTGGTTTGCCACTGTCCTCCAGATACTCAAACCTGCAAAGCAGTTAATTCCCTTATTATAGGAGAAGGAAGAAGCCGAAGGAGACAGTAATGGAATTGTCCCACTCTTGTGAATTCCAATTTCCTGTGCCCACGCACCTCCAGCTCAAAGTCACCTCAGGGAAAGTGGCAATTTCTCTCTTGACAGGGCTATATTAGGAGGCAGATGCTCCTTGGAGATATTTTGGAGCTGCATGCTCAGCTTGATTCCCCCCCAGAAATGCAGTTAATGGGAAGAAAGTGGCCCCAGTCCCACTCCCTGCTGTGCTGGCAGAGACCAGCCAAGCCCTGGGAGATTCTGGGAGTGGCACTGCCCAGCAAAAACAGGGGTGCCCCAGTGCTGCTCTGCTGGGCACTGGTGATGTTTCACAGGTGACATCCCACCGCCATCAGAAAAATGGAGTACAGGGTTTGGTGCCCCAAACCCAGTCTGGGATCACTGAACCCCAAGGGCACCTGGCCATGGAAAAGTTAGACAGGGATTAGGAATGGGAAATATTTATCCTGCAACAGCAATGGTCATTTCCTTTCTAGCCAAGCAGGAGGGAACAGTGGTGAATTCCCAGACCATGTCAAGGGGATCAATAATAATCCTAGAGCTTGATGCCAAGAGTTGAGTACTGAAGCTTGGGATACAACCTAAGTTGAGAGCCCATAGAAGTGATGAGCTAAAGCAAGTGCACCCCACTCCAGGCACTGCTTCCCATGCCAGCACAGTCAGGACCACCATCACCCCCAGGAGGAAGGGGCAGCTGGGACTTGCTCAGACCACCTCCCAGCTGGCTGCAACATCCCCTTCCTACCTGGGTTAGGAGGAGATCTCTCAGGATCCACGGTCTAAGCCAAGTTTATCCTGTGGAATGATCTCCAGATTTGACCCACTTCTCCCTCTGCCTTGGCCCCCAGCCCTGGTGAAGCAGCTTGATTTACACCTTGTTTACCAGCCTGATGTCTCGTAGTGGGCTTTTGCTGTATTTCCACATCTTTTCTCATTCTGCCAATTCCTCTTTGTTAGTTTGCTCTCTGCCTTTCTTTAACGCCATATGTGCCTGGAAGCCACATTAACCTTTCCAGTAATAACCAAGACTAACCCAGAGCTCTTGTTGTTCTTGACACAGTGTATTGTAACGGTACAGTAATGTGGTCTTGTGTTAGTTGTGAAGTTCACCACCTGAAGTTTAACAGATGTCTGTATTTCCCAAGATGTTGGTATTGTTAAGCTCTTTATTGCAATAATTACAAATGGCACTGTGTCATAGGAGGCAGGGGCTTTGCAGAGGGGGAATTATACCATATCTATCCCAAATTCTCTGCAGAACTCTGCAGGGTCAAGTTAAAGAAATGGTATTTTCACAATGGTAAAAACTGGTTCATCTGTTCAGAAAGTTCCCTGCTTACCTAGACACAGTGGGAATTTATCCCTAGCCCTCAGGCAGCATGTTAGCCTGTGTGTGGGAGCATCCGTATGGCACCAAGATGCATGGCTGACATGGGGACACTGGGGTAGCGAGTGGTGACATAATTTGTAAGCATGGGTTGCCAAATCTCCTCTTAACAAAGTTAATGGAGAAGGATGGAACATTTATCACTGGGAATTTTCCAAGGCTGCCAGGGCATCTGTGAGACCAGCATCTAGAGAGGGTTGGCTGTGGAGACCTGGGTGCTGGGCAAGGTGAACAGGAGATATGGTGGGAGAGGAGGTGCAAAGGGGAAAAGCCTTTGCAGATATCTGAACAATTAGCAACCCTGCTTATAAGGTCATGCACTGGCTAATCCAGGTGCAGGAGCCCCGCACAGGGAACATTTACAACCTCTCTCTAAATCCTCTCTCTGTTCTAACAGCATTGGTGCTATTCTGTAGGATTTGGAATTATCTGTCAGTCAAAGCTGAGAAAAAAAAATTAAATTCCAGTGTCATTATTCATAAGCAAATCCATTGCAGGAAAAGGTAGAAACGTTGACATTTTTCTTTTTGAATGTGAATTATACATAAATGTAGAAGAAGTAAGTGATCCAATTACGATGGTGTTTCTTTCTGAGATGATAAGTTGGTTCATAAAAATAGGTCCTATTCCTAACCTAATTGTATTCAAACATTTTAGTTAATTTGCTAGTCATAATTTAGCATAATGTGATCGAGATATCTTGACTTTATGGAGATTTATGCAGATTCTGAGATATCCTCCAAAGTCTTATGAGTGAGTCAGGAGCTACTAGTCTGCTTTTTTTTCATAAGCACTCAATAGATTCAGCATGAAAATTAATTTCATAGACCTTTTCATCAATACTGTGCTTTAGCACTCAGGTGCAGATCACCTAAAGCCCACTGCAGATCAGAAAGTGAATATTAATACTGTCTTTCATTTGATGACACTAAAACAGAATTTTGGGCCTTCCAAACCCCTACAGAATAAAACTGCTGAGTGTTTTTTCCCCTTTGGTCCCTGGGCTGGTAGGGAAAGGTCTGTCTCTACAGAAAAAAACAAAACTGATTTTTCAGGATCCTGCTATGAGGCAGGGAGCACATGAAACCTTTAAATCTATGGACTTGATTGCATTGTCATTGGCTATTGACCAAGTGAGCTCTATTTCCAGGCAAAATACAATCTTCTAAAATTAGTATTCCCCTAGGGCAACCCAAACCTGTGCTTCCTGGCATCATTTTTGCCAAAGTTTTTTCTTGGACTATCGAACTGTACATTTGCTCTGGAGCACTAAATATCAACTGTGCAATTCTTACAGCTCAATAATTTTCATAACCAGTTGATCATCTAATTATGAGGGTAATATTCTACTCTGACATTTTCAAGACAGCCCTTTCCACATCAATCTGCATTATAATGCCTCCTTGAAAATTGTACTGAATTATATACTCAGCCTTGGCATTTCCTCATTAGATATTAGGTGAGTAAATGAGTTTATCTCTAGGAACATTTGGGGTCTAAAGTCCATGTGTCATCCCTGAGGCAGCCAAACATGGGATACAGTTGGACAGTGCAATCTGCGTTTTGATAATCTTGTCAAAATGGAGGACCGTTATTTTCTGATCACTAAGGCTCATTGATCAGTTTTCCTTGGTATTTTTATGGACCATTTTTCTGACAGCCAAGGTGTTGAATTCTGTTGTCTCTACAGTTTATAGCAAAGAACATCATATGCTTGCACTCTTTCTCTTTCAAAGACCACCACATACTCAATGGCCTGTGGTTTTAGGCAATTGTTAGTAAAATCTGTCCCTAGCAAATGACCATTAATTGGGCTTTCTAATGCTTTGGGGACTTTTAAGATCAACAGAAACAAAAATCGTTATTTTAATTTAAATTTAACTTAAATTTCCCTACAGAGAAAAATTCTTTTTAGCAGCACACTAGTCTCAGCTCACCTCATTCCTGATCCCTGATACAAGGCTGAGTATAGAGCATGTCCCACTGAAAATATTTAATGGATGTAAGATGACGAGAGCCCTGCTGCATATTAAAAATGGTAACATGCCAGCAAGGAAAAAAGGAAATAAAAAAGACAGTATTTTGCTGTGATTGGTCTAGAATTTATCATCTCTGTAGTTGGAGAGTGAGGGTGCATTGACTTGAGAAAGATGCAGAGAAATCCCTTGATTTGCCTCTCACTCTCCTTCCCGCTGCAGAAGCTCAGTGTAAGCCCTACTACTCGGATTACTCCCATTTCCGCCTCCTGATTCACCAGATGTGCACCAGCCACTACTTGGATCTGTTCATCACCGGCGTCATCGGCCTCAATGTCATCACCATGGCCATGGAGCACTACCAGCAGCCAAAGGTACTGGGATAGCCCGGGAGGGACAGACGGGGGGGATGTGCAGAGCTGTGCTGGGATGTGCTGTTGGGCAGGGTTAACGCCAGGTTTGCTGTCAGATGTCCACCTTTGCCAGTGGAGTGTAGCCATCCTACAACTGGCCCCCAGCTCAATCCAGGGCTTTTGGTACAAGGATCCCATTGCACCTCTCCCTTCTAGTTAAGTGCAAACTGACCACTTTGAAAATGGAACTGGGAGTGGGTTTGCTTGCTTTGCTAGATTTGATCATCATTGATATCTTCCATTTTACTCAGGTTTTACACCCACCCTCTCCCCCTGCCACCCCCCACCAAAAAAAAAAAAAAAAAAAAAAGAAAAGAAAAGAGAAAAAGGAAAAAGGAAAAAGGAAAAAGAATAGAAGAATTTGGGAAATGGGTTTTTTTTTGCAAAGTTTCTTCTAAATCCCCAGTGTCACATAGAACCTATTTTTCACAGGAATTGGATTCCATGCTGGTCTTTAAAATGCATTTTAATATGTTAGTGTGCTTAATTCCTGGGTCTTTGTCATACTGTGAAAATAAAAACAGCCTGTCTGGAGATGTCAAGTCTTTTCTGCATAAGAATGAAAGGGAAATAGCTGCCTTTGCCACATAACTTGTACTTAATTTTATTAGTGACATTCAGAATGAATAAATATAACACACAATAGGAGGAAACATTCTTTAAAATTAGACAGGATGTGAATACTTAATATAAAAAAAAAAACCCAGACAACTAAAACGTGTAAATGACAGGGGCAGGGGGAAATATTCTCTACTCTATCATAAGCCAAAAGTTAACGGGAGCTAGCCCAATTTATTTTTTCTGTCCAGGTGACCTTTAAATACTCTGGAAGGCTCATTGCATAGTTCAGTTATTAGATGATGAAGCAGGTTGTTGGCGAAGGAGTCTGGGCTGGAGTCATTCTAGAGCACGTGTCTTACCGCAGTCGCTTTGCAGCTGCATTTTCCTTTGTATTATAGAAATGTTGGGCAGGCTTTTGTTTTTCTTTTTCTTCGGAAAAATAACATTTTGTCTCTAAGCCTCTGGTATGCAGTGTCTGGGTAGTAAGTCCAAGCTTGGGTTGTGCTGGGATGACAGCATGGTCAGAATCATACACATGCTTGAGTCCTGCTGAATTGGGGCATGGAAATCCCTCTAGTCTGGATGATGGATGGCTGGGATCCTGAAGATATTTGAAGCCAAATGTACCAAAGAGATTTATATCCAAACTAGTGATTTCTTGGTGCTGAAAGGGGTTTGTTTTTGGATATAGCAGGATGCCCTGGGGATGACACCCCAGATGGAGATGCTGCAGCTCCTGGAGAGGGGGGAATGCTGCAGTGTGCAGAGAGGTGGCTTGAGTAAAGAGCTGCTGAGCAAAATCTGCTTCTGCCAGCTAAATGTGCTCATTTGCTGCAGAGCCCAAGTGCCCTGCAGTATGGCAGGGAGGCTTGCTCAGAGCCACAGCTTCCTTTGGCAGCTGGGCTTGTGCTGCTTGGTCACATGAGGTGATTTTTGTCCATGGATGCTTGAAGCTAAACTGTAGCACAAAGGCAGAGTACATGACTTAAACTCCTTCTGCTATGATTTCTCCCACTCAGGGATCGGTAAATGTTGGGTTTGGTCTGTGAGCACATCTCCCCTGTTCCCTAACACTGCCATGGACATTGTTATTACCATCCTGTTTGCCAGCAGGGAGAAATTCAATGCACATTACTTAAGAGGCTGTGAAGGATGCTGCTACCACAGTGTTCTGTCATGAGTGAGGCTTTTGGGGATGAAATCACTTCTGATGTAGCTTGATGCCTGACTGTACAAGAGTTGTCCCAGCCAGGATGCACTTGGATTAAACACCAGACTGACTTCTTGCAGAGGGAAGGGGGGCAGAGGAAAATGCAAGGCACTTGCTTGCCCTGGCATGTCATCCCTCTGTTGCGCTCCTTGCCAAAAGCTCAAGGTGAGAAGTAATAGCAGGCTGTCACCAAGGAGCCATTTGGCCAGCACTTGCACAAATGGACAAGTGGGATGAAATTCAGCTCTCTGACAAAAGCACAAGAGATCTTGTGCTGCTGAGACCAGCAAATGCAGCAGCTCTTTCTGCGCACCCCAGCAATCCCAGCTGAGGCTGTGCTGCTGCTAGGGGAGTGAGTTGTGCCTTGGGCCTATGTCAGCCCCTCCTGAGATTCTATCACCAGGCAGCAAGTGTACTCCATGAATACCTGGGGCTTTTCCCTGGGACATTTTTCATCAGAGAGAGCCCATGTTTGAAGACGTTTAACTGTAATGGGTAACTGATGACATGAGAGTCAGGTTTGGAGGCAGCAAAGCACCTCTGCAGAACTAACATCTAACCCCAGTCCTGTGTCCACATCCCAGGTTCTTGACGAAGCCCTGAAGATTTGCAATTATATCTTCACCGTTATCTTTGTCATGGAATCTGTTTTCAAGCTTATTGCCTTTGGATTTCGCCGGTTCTTCCAAGACAGGTAACAAAAGATCATTGTAATCACAAGGTGAGCAGCAGGCTCTGTGGAGAGCTGCCCACATTCCATGTCCTGAATTCCCATGCTCTGGCCCATACTGTGAGTCTGATATGTATGAAGGCTTTTTGGAGTGACTGGTTGAAGGCTGGGTAGGAGGAGACATGGGATGTAAGCTAGAGGATGGATTGTGCAGGCCAAGGAGTGGGATTGCACCATTTTGGCCCTTGGGAGCAGATGAAGGAGGGACAGATCTCCACCAAGCAGCCAGTTCTCTTCTCATGCCAGTTGCGTATCCATATAATCAAGTGACCCTGCTGAAGTGACAAAATTTATGTAAGAGGAAGAATCTATCCCTGAGTGAACACGAAAGATAGGACCTCTTTTTAGTGCAGATGAGGAGCAATGGATGACATTGTGTCTTTATCTAGATTTTCACTCTCTTACTTCACAAACACAAATCTTATGTCCTTGGTGGATCTTTCTCCCATTTTTGTCTTCTTCAATGTTAATACCAAAACCAGGGCATAAAGCAGGCCTTCACATGAGCCCTTCAGCAACCAGTGGATGGTTCCATCCCTATCCCCACATTTTGTGTGTCCATGCTGGAATTAACAGTTTCTCCAGCCTGGCACAAATCCTTGGGGCCTTTCTTTCACCAACACACCTTTTTTTCCAAGGACTGGACATGGGATCCTGGTCTCTCTGGGGCGGATCTCACTTCGAGGTCCACAAGTGTCATGTCTAGAAGTGGCTAGACAGACAACACAGTGCCTCTCCTGAGGTTTGGAGTCTCTGGGTAAAAAACTTCCCAGCTTTTGTTCCTCTTTCCCCTCAGTCAAGGATATCTTTGGAATTGGCTGGTTTTCTAATGAGATGTATTAGTTATAATGATTTCATAACATCACTGCTTTTGTATAATACCCTCAGAAAAATACTGCAGATTCATTTGAGTTCTCAAACCATTGAAATGACTGGAATTCGTGTGAAACAGGCTGCCTCCCATTGCCAGCTTCTTAGTAGATGTTAAACTTCACTTTTTGTTGTCTCCAGATGGAACCAATTAGATCTGGCAATTGTGCTGCTTTCTATCATGGGCATCACTTTGGAAGAGATCGAGGTGAATGCTTCACTACCAATTAACCCCACGATTATCCGGATCATGAGGGTTCTCAGAATCGCCCGAGGTGAGAGGGATAAAGCAGAATTTACTTGTGTTTGAGGTATGTGGTTGGCACCAGGAGAGAGTTAAGCATTGAGAAACAGTCCTGGGGTACATCCCCATCATGATGTGCATATTTCTGGCATCACAGGCTGTAAACAAATGAAAAAACAATGGGAAAAAATACTTGCAAGGAGCCAAAAAGCTGAGCCAACTGACCATGTGCTTCTGCCTTAAGAGATCTTGAAGGCTGAGAGCTTAGAAATTAAGGAGAAGTAGCTGTGGCAGTAACTCCCAGAGATGTACCTGGGAAAATTGCTCCAGTCAAATCAAAGTCATCTCTAACAGGGATTAGAGAATACAAGCTTGAGTACATTGGCTTTAAAAGATGAGCATCTAATAATTTTAAATTCCCATGAGGCTTTACATCACACCACTTGGTGACATAGCATGCCTTGTCACACTGTATCCATCTGTCCCTTCAGACATGTTCCCAAGTCAGGGAGCCAACTTCTTCAGGGATTGAAGAAGTTGATTTTTCAAAACAGGGAGGTGTCAGGGCCAAATGTTGAAGATGTAAAATGTGAGTGCTCAGGCCCTTAATGAAGTACTTCCAGGCCCTCCTGAAGGGTATTGTGGTCTGAGGAAGAATTGTTTTTATTATAGCCCTCATCTAAGCAGAGAAGGAGCTGGAGGAGAAATTAAATGTTGCTGTCTCAAGAAGGGGGAAAAGTGGGTTTTCTGTGCATTGGATCCCTTTCAGAATTAAAAATACATACAGCTTCCAATTGGAAAAGCAGCCTTCTGGAAGAGATGTGTAAATCATTCCTCAGTGAATCACGTACGAAAGTGGGTAGCCTATGGAAGTGGGAAAGTAGCCCCAGGGCTGGGAAAGGAACTGCTCATGATTACCAGAGGAAGGAGATGAGTCTTAACACAGATAAAGTGGGGAAGGAAGAGCCAGGCAGAGTGATAACACTTTCTCCAAGTCTCAGAGTAGGTGATGCTGCTATTCATGGGATTTTGATAGTATCCAGGCAACAATGAATGATGTAAAAAGGCCAAGGAATGTAGCAGCTAATGGAGAACACTTGACAAGATTCCATGTTTCTCTTCCTGTAATCTGTGGCTCCTGGGAGAGGGACTGAGTTTATGCCTCTGTGCTAATGCTGCCGTTACCATACTGCAAATGTGTTTTCCACAGTGCTGAAGTTGCTGAAGATGGCTGTGGGGATGAGGGCCCTTCTGGACACCGTGATGCAAGCGCTACCCCAGGTAACCCACTGCCATATCAAACCAGAGCTCCTCTGGCCCACAGCTCATTTCCTATTGCAGAGGAATGCTAATAATTTTATCTTTACTGTCATTAGAGAATCACATTTCCCTCCCGAAGCACTGAGATACAGTCCCCACATTGAGGTCATTTTTGCCCTGAAGCAATTTAAGTTTTGGAATAAAGAATACAGCAAGAAACAGGTCTGGAACAAAAAAAAAAAAAAAAAAAAAAAAAAAAAATCAATGAATGTTCTTTTTTTGTGTGTTTTTTCCCCCCATTTCTTTTTCTCTTTTCAGGTGGGAAATCTGGGCCTTCTCTTCATGTTGTTGTTTTTCATATTTGCAGCTCTTGGAGTGGAGCTGTTTGGAGACCTTGGTGAGTCTTCCTGTGCCAGTGGGAGGGGTGGGAATGGTGTTGGAGTGGGGGGTCTCACAGCTGTGCTTGGTCTTACAGAGTGTGATGACACACACCCCTGCGAGGGGCTGGGACGGCATGCCACATTCAGGAACTTTGGGATGGCCTTCCTGACCCTATTCCGAGTATCCACAGGAGACAACTGGAATGGGATAATGAAGGTAAGTGTTAAGTTTTTGTCAGCAAGTGTATTGCTGTTCTAGATGTGAAATTTTCCAAATCTTCTCAGTTTTCTTCATGAAAGGACAACCCATTGCAGACTGTGGTTCATGCTGCAATCTCTTCACATCCCTCCATCTCTTAGTGTCATTGTTTAGTTGATAAGTTGGTGTTAGGTGATAGGTTGGACTTGAGGATCTCCAAGGTCTTATCCAGCCTGGCTGATTCTGTGATCATTCCCCCACTGTTTCCAGGACACACTGCGTGACTGTGACCAGGAGTCCACCTGTTACAACACTGTCATTTCCCCCATCTACTTCGTCTCCTTTGTGCTGACAGCCCAGTTTGTCCTGGTGAATGTGGTGATTGCGGTGCTTATGAAGCACTTGGAGGAGAGCAACAAGGAGGCAAAGGAGGAGGCAGAGCTTGAAGCAGAACTGGAGATGGAGATGAAGACCATCAGCATTGGCCAGCACAGCCCGTCGAACATCTTTGCATGGACAGGCACCACCAGTGGAGAGAGACCAGAGAACCCCAGCGGATTTACCGATCCCATGCAAATCAAGGTGGATTCTCAGCTCTCACTAGCTTATCATATGGTGAGAATCTCTGTTGGAGGGTGAGGAGGGCTTGACCTGCATTTTTGTTGGGGAAGACTTGCATGAGTTGGTAGTGAAAGAGGCATGTACCAGATGTTCTGGGCTTGTATTCCCTGCTGTCTGCTGCTGACTCTTTTGTGGTTTGGGAACCAATGCTGCAGGGAAGAGACAACAGGCAGTCTCCAGTCCACCTTGATGCATCTGTTTGGAGGAAGAGAGTTTTGCAATTTACTCTGGAGGTCAGCTCAAGCTACAGAGTTCAGAGCTAGCTCCAAATTTACTCTAATTCAGAGTTTTGACTGGTCCTTTGTGATAGCAAAATCATGAGCATAATGTGTTTGCTTTTCTAATACAGACCATGAGCCCCAACATAAAAGAGGAATAAAACTTGCTAATCTTTGCTTCAGTATTAAATTTGTTTTATGTAACCTCCATTTAATATCCATCCCCACAGTCAGGCTTGTAAGAAAAGATTCTCTTAACAATAGAATAATCCAGAGGAGACTCAAACCTGAGCTCACCAGAGCTGATGGCAGAACTCCCACTAGCAGCAGCATGGGTGTAATGTGGGAGCTGCTATGAGCTGCACCACGTCTCCCTAAAGCACAGTTTTTGGATGAAGACTCAGTTTGAGGAATGAGAGGTGAGATCAAGCCCCAGACAAGTTATTTGGGAGGTCATTGAGCTGAAATTACTCAGGAAATACAGTCCAGCCTTTTTTTAGTCTTAGCTGATTGCAGATAGGGTTAAACTCTCTGCAGACCTCATTAACTTTTATTACATCAAGATTTCACAACAGCATGTCTTGGCCACAGCCTGGGGTAGACTAATGCATATTCTAATGCATGAAAAACTAATTTATGATTTTTAGTCCAAGGGTGAAAGAGAGTAAATCCCCACTTAATCTTTGTTTCAGTTCCTAAGCTACTGGAAATTTCTGGTGCCATTAGAATCTCTGATGTCTGAGATAGAGTCCAAAGCTGCTCTTTGGCTCAGGAAAAAGGACTTCAGGGCCCTATGGGGAAATCCAGATTTACTACGTCCTCTAAGAAGAAACAACGCATCCCAACTGGTGCTGTGTGTGTTGAGCAGAGTACTGGCAAACTGTCCTCAGCCCTGTTGTCCCGCACCAGCACTGAAACTGGCAAAAAAGAGAAATTGCAAAATTGTGAGACAAATCAGTCAGAATGATACCCTCACCCTGCAGTCTGTTAAACCTTCCCTCTCTGAAGGCGGCCCGGGAAGGGGTTTATTCCAGTAATAACCTTCAGAGTGTGTTTCTTGCTCTTTCCCTCAAACAGAAGCCTCAAAAACCTCCAGGAGATCTTATTCTGACTATTTATTTTCCCAACCAAAATCTTCAGGACAAATCTGATGCTTGAGCTTGATAGCAGAGGAATACAATTCCCAGGACACAACCCTGCAATGACAGCATGCTCTTTTGCTTGCCTCATTCCTGGGATTTTTGCGCTGTGTGCTGTTTGACTGTAGCGCTGGTCCTCATCTCATTGTATGCGTTGGGCATTCCCTACATGGAAGGTGCACCCTGAAATCACTCCCCTGCTGCCTGCAAAAGCCAGACCCTGCTCTGTACAACCCCCATGCTGTGGCCGGCTGGTTTAACATTGGCCAGAGTACTGGGGGCGCCTCAGCCCATGTCTGGCATGTGAATTAGTGACCTGACATATGTCCATCCTGCTCAGTTGCAGCTTCCATGGACAGGACATTCAGCTTCTCTTCAGTCAGGTTATTTTAATTTCTGTCCCTTCTGGATATGGTGTCAAGTATTAGGTCCTGCAGCTCAAAAGCATGGACCATGTGTGTAGAAGTCTACTGTAGAAGTAGTGTCCTGGTGAAGTTGACAGCACCAATGGAAAAATGCTGCTCAGCCCCCAGAAATGACTGGCCATGTTTGATGAGAGGGAGATTGTCCCCAAGAAGGGCCCCGGGTGGGAGCAGCCATGGTCTTGGGGCGGTTGCCGTTGCCCCATCTCTTGTAATGTCTGGGAAAGCTGTCTCTGCTCACCGTGATATTACTGCACTGTTCTCTCTCCTTTTCTCCTGTCCCATTGTTCCTGTTACTGCTGTTCTCATTGAATGTTTCCACCTTTTTTCCCCCCCCTTCTATTTTTTTCCCCTCATTTTGTTCGTTGGGTTTGATATGCTGTCCTTTTTTTCTCTCTGTCTCTATCCCTCGCCTTTTTCCTCCTCTCTTTTTGGCTTGCTCTCTCTCTCTCTCTCTGCATGCTATACACCACCCTTCCTAGGAAAGGCACTTGTTTGATACCATATCACTGCTGATCCAGGAATCTCTGGAAGGAGAGCTGAAGCTGATGGACAACCTGTCAGGCTCTGTGTGCCATCATTATGCCCTCCCAGCTCCCGAATATTACAACTCTGAGAACCAGGTTAATATTCCTAATTTCCTGCAAAGTCTCCATCCAAACTCAATTTGACTGAGACCTTTAATAGCAAGTTAAAGTTCTTTATGTAATGCAGTCACAGGGATTGGGAAGCATAAGTCACTTTGGCTTTTTCTGTGGGATTAGATGATGTTGTATATCAAGGCAAGAGGAAGAGAACATGCTCGGACTTTCCCTTTCCCCTTTCAACACAGTAAGAATTTTTTCATTGGGATTTACAGTTCATGGGTGTTAGAGGGGAAATGTGCAAAATTCCATCTCCATCCTTCAGTGTGGTTCTTATATTTGGCTTCCTGCTCCTAAGCAGGGCTCCACAGCAATGTCAGGGAATGTCTGCAGAGCCTGCAGTGTGAGGTTTTCTCAGAGCAGAGCCTGAGTTGCTGGGGTTCATCCAATGATCTCTGTGTTCTGTGCCTACTTGTACTGCATGAAAATCCAGTTTTGAAAGGTTTTCCTAAACAGCCTTCTTGCAAATGGGTCACTGTAAACTAGATCCTCATCTCTGATCTAGTGAATTTGGGAGGGGAGGCAGCCCTTAATGATGCACAGAAGTAACTGTGTGCTTCAGTGCTTTCTCAAGCAGACAGTGCTTGTTTAAAATTAGTCCACTTATTTCCTAGAATAAAATACCTACTTTTTGAAGTGCATTGTTCTTTAGAGCAAATATTTTCCCTAAAAGACAGCAGTGACCATGATAACAATTCAAGCATACCTATTTTTTGCTGCAGTTGGAATTGAGCAAATTCCATATTTCTTGATCTATTCCCCCCTCTCCCCCCACCCCCCAACCCCGTCTAAAAATAGCAGAAGTCTTCGTGTTAAATCAGTGTGCTTGTTTATGAGCTCACTGACACTCTAAATTACCCAACTTTTGATGGTTCATTAGAGGAAAGGAACAAGCTTAGGTAAAATGAAATCCTACTGCAGATCTTTATATAGCAGGATAACATGTCTCCCTCTGATTGCTCCATATTGCATCCCAGGGTCTATTAAGCTATAGGAAGTGGTTGTCTCTAATAATTGCCAGAGGAATAGAGATCGTAGCTTTGGCAAGGAAGACAGAGGGTCGGTAGGAAACTCAGTGAGAGCTGGTTGAAAATTTTTTGTCACAACATTTTTCATCAGAAAGTGCTGCTGCAACAAAAAAATGGCTTTGTTCTGACATTTTTGTAATGAAAAAATATAGCATTCCAGTTTGCAATGGCTTTTTCTTTTAAAATTTAAGCATTCCCCCCCCGTCTATAATTAGAACTGGTCTAAATCAGCTAGATGATTCCAACAAAATGTTTTGACAGCTTCAAACTCAATTTTGGATTTGGGAAGGCTGAAGTGGGGTGATGTTTTGTTTACATTTTGGCTTTTCTGTTCACACCATTTGTCATGTTCTCAGGCAACTCAGGAATTCAGAGCAGTGCTGGGACTTGATGAAAGCAACCTGATTAATAGCAGCTCCTAGCAGGGCAGTTCCAGCAAGCAGGAGCTGCTGGAGTCCACCATGCTGCTGCACAGCTTTTTTCTGGCTCTGGTTGGTGGGTCCCTTTTAGGGATTCCTGTCCTTAGGCCGGCAGCCTTCACAGTGATGCCTTTTAGGGGAGCCTCATATTAAATCAGGGGCTCCAAATCATCTCTCTTATCCATTGCCAGCAGATAAGTGTGCTAGAAGAGATATCAGAGCTGAGGTTAGATGAGAGGAGCCCGTCCCTCTTACTTATCTCAGCTGAATTTTGAGACTCTCCAGGCTCACTCATCGCTGGGTTTGTTCCATCCTGCGGCTGCCATTTCTAAGAGTGAGAAAACCCAGTCCTTTGACAACTTCAATGCAAGAGATCTGGGCCTCTCTGTTTTCTCTTGGAAGATTTATTGCTGCTGAAAGACTTTTCAAGCACAGAAGATGGCAAAAAAATGCACAGTGAGAAATGAAAAGGAAGCACCTGGTACTTACCTAGAGCAGGCAGCCCCTGCGAGCATGAGCTGGGTTTGGAGGTTACCTGGTGAAATGCCATTCCTGGTGTCATAAGCACTGTATCCAGGGAGGGGATCTGGGGAGAACTGAGCCTGCTGCAGGGCAGACACCCCCTCTTACAGTGCCTGGCAGCAGAACTGCTGCTCTGGGGGAGATGCCACTTGTCCTCTTTTCCCCCTCTTTTTCCTCCAAAATCTGAAGTGACATTTTCACATTTCTTATAAAAAGACCTCTGTTTCTAGGGAGAGAGCTTCCTCAATGATTTGATAAGGCCATTCATAGATTGTTTGAATGTCTTCAGTGGGAATCCATGTGCGCAAGATGCATGAAAACAGGAGCGTGGCTGTGTAGAGCCGATTCCCAAGTCAGGATTTCTCAGCGCCAGAGGAGACAGCTGGGACCAGGTCTGAGGGACATTTGGGGGCTGAAAAAAGCATTTGGCTCTTTTAGTAGGTCAGTTATTGGTGCCACTGGTGTCACTGGCTTATAGCCAACCAAAATGAGCTGAAAGCACCAGAAAGGTGTTTGCTGACCAAAATAAAGTTTTAAGTTTCTCCCTGTGCCCTTTTATCTGTGAGGAAGTGAATTATGGTCCCACCTGCCTCTTGGTGGGGGAAGGGGGAGTGGTGGGGGAAAGTGGTCCCTGCAGCCTCCCTGGGGCACAGGGAAAGGCACACTCCATACCCCACCCAAAAATATGGTGTTGTTGTTGGGGAGTCTTTGGAGACTCAACAAGTTTATCTTAGAAACCAGGATGGTTACTGGGGGGAATAACTTCAGAGAAATCAGATCTTGAAACCTCTTGTGTTTGATCACAGCCAAGAGGATTAATCTCTCTATTATGAAAGCAGTGTTACTTTTGCTTATTGATGTAGACAAAAGAACGGCAAAATACAGTGCTAGCATTAGTGTATGGTTTTAAACCCTCTCCCAGATCCTTGGTAAGCACTAAAGTATGAATGTCCCACTCCTTTTTTAATTTCTTCATTATATTTAATTTCTTTAATGTTCTGTCCCTGGTAACAATGTGTATGATGTAGCTCTCCAACTGCAGGGATATTGCTTTAGTGTCTAGAAGTATTTAGATTATGATACTTTTTTTTTCTTTTTTTAATTTTCTTTTCCGAAAGATTTGTGTCCTGGTTTCTTATGTTTAATCATTTCTCCCTTTAGATCCCTCTAGCTGAGATGGAGGCTCTATCTCTGACGTCAGATATTCTCTCTGAAAAGTCCTGGTCCTTAGCTCTGACGGATGACTCTTTTCCTGATGACATTAACACACACTTACTTAATGCTCTGGAAAGCAATGTACATACACTGGTCACTGTGTAGTCTGATGTTTACAGGGTTCGAAATACTGCTCCCATCTCTCTGCAGCTGCCTAATGGCATTTCCAGTTCTAGCCCCTTCCCAAATAGCACCAACCTCTTCCCTGAACAGGATGCTGTCCTTAATGCCATTAGGTCCTGGGTTTTGTCACTCTTGTCCACAATCTTGGCTCCTTGCAAGGAATGAGTGGTTGTTTCATTTTTTCTTTTTGGTGTCTTATGTATAAACAATGTGTTTTCTACAAGTAAAATAAGTAGTAAAAATAAAGAGGCTTTGGAAAGCAGCAAGGTTGAAATTTCCTCCCCATCTGAAACAAATCAGTGATGAGCTAATGACCCATGTCCTCTACTGAAGGGTCAGCCCTAACACTTTGATTTGGAGTGGATTTTTGTCATTATGAACACAGGCACCACAAGGCTTTTTGCATGATTGGTGCCAGACCGTTTCTTTTACAAATATCAAATGGGGATCTCTCCAAGATGATACTTGTTTCACAAAATCTTTCTAGCAGCCACTATGCTGAAAAAATTTTAAAAATTGACTATTCAGTGTTTTTTTGACTGACATAACCAGTATTTTGAACCCTGCCTTCACTATCTCCTCTTTGAAACATTAGACATTTTTAGCTGTGTAACAGTCAAGTGCTTTTTTTCTGCTGTACAACAGACATAACTCCTTTCTCAAAATTTTAGATCATTCTTGTTTTCTTTGTTGTTGTTCATGTACCTACCTTTGGATGTTTGTGTTGTTCATAAATTTTCTGCCATATTAGTTGAATGTCATCCTAATTAGCACTTATTTGAGAAAAATTTCTTAAACCGTGACAATATTTCCCATCATGCTTCATGGCATCCTGTGCAAAAGATTTTGTGGACTCCATTTTACTTCTTGTATGAGGCTTTTTGTTTCAAAATTAGTATGGAGAGTTGGACAGAAGAGAAACCCTCCTAGTTTTGAATCAGATTAGACAATCTTGTTTGACAGCACTGCAAAGTCTCAAAGGTACAGCCAGGAAAGATGTTTTTTCTCCCCTCTCCAAAAAAAAGGCGAAACTGTGTTGAACAAAGGGGTTTGTGAATTTTTATCCATACCAAAAAGTTTTTGGTCACAACAGTTGCCCAAACCCCTGAAAAACTGCAAGCTTTCATTGAAATATCTTCTAAATGCAATATTTTTACACTTCATTTAGATGTGGCTTTAGTTGAAAAATATTTGGATTGGGGTTTTTTTGTTTGGTTAGTTGGTTGCTTTGGTTTTTGGTTTTGTAATGTTTTTGGGTTTGTTTTTTGGTCTGTTTTTTTGGTTTGGTTTTTTTTTGGTTCAAGGAAAACTTGGATTTTGTTTTCAGTCAAGCCAAAACAACATGTTTTTCAGAAGTACCACTGTACCAAAAAGTCATGTGCTCCCACTGCACTGTAGCCTGACCTGGGAAGATCATTTTGCAGCCATTTTCAATGGTTTTCATGAATTTCACTCATGAAATTTGCCCCAAGATTATCCAAAAGTGGAAATAACCCATATTGGATCCAGATGAACCTAACGGTTCACTGAAGGTTGGATTTGGATGGGATCTCAAATCCAAGTTCTCATGTTCAGATTCAGGTGAGTCTGAGTTTGAGATCTCAGGTTTCAGGTCACCTTTTCTGCTGTAAGCTCAGTAGTATGACAGCGAAACAGCATGAAGTGGGTAGAAGGGGAAGGCAGGGAGGGACAGAGAGGTTCCCAAATCCAAACTCTCAGCTTTACCAGCACAGGTTTTGCTCTCCTTTCCCAAGCTGTATCAGGAGATTGCAGTCTCCCTGATCTAGTCTGTGTCCAAGCTCTATCCAAATCAGCAGTTTCCCAAGGACTGAAACAAATGCTGTGTGGCAGTGCAGACCTGTTTTGTTCATTAAATTTGAAACAGTGATCTCCTTTATTCTTTTTGCAAATTCCTTTTAATCTCATCCTGTTTCTTATGCAAATAAATGCCATAATGAAATTTTGTTTTTATGACTGAAGGATAAAATTGGGATCAAAAAAATCTGTGTTGATTCCAGAAAATCTATAATGCACTGAGTGAAGGGAAAATTTTTCAGAAAATAAGATCTAAAGTTTTCCAAAAATGATCAGCCAAATATCGTACTAGACTACAGTGGCACAAACTTACTCCTGTGTTTTTCACTTGAGACATTTTAACAATTAAATAATTGTTTCATTAGAAATACACTGGGAAGATGACTTTGCTTCCATTTTTGCTAATACTCTCCATGACAATAACACCCAAGAACATTTCTGGGATGGAGATATTTTCTTATTAAATCAGAGCTGAATCCACTTAATATTGCCTCTGGGGCTGCCCCTTCCAAGAGTCTCTTTGGCTGTAAAAAGTCCACAGTCAACATATATACAATAACCCTTGCTTGCATTAGATCCCTTCTAATTAGAGAATGGCTTTCACCCTGAAGCAGTAGGTTTAGATATCCTTTTCAATAAAATAGGTTTAGTTATTCATTATGTGAGAAGAAAATCCAATAAAATTGTGCTGTGAGCCAGAACAGAAAATATTTTTTATAAACTAGTTTTTGCATTTGGGTTGGGGTTCTTTTGTTTGTTTTTCTTTCTTTTAATGTTAAAAGAGGAAACTACTCACCTTTGCAAAAGCCTGTCTTGCTGATGAGGGCACCTAGAGAGGGTTAAAGTTCTGCCAAGCATGTGACCTTTGCTGACCTTGAGGCATGATGCCTTCTTTGCATATCTCTGAAATAGTCATGGTTTATTCCTACGTTGTGGCTTCCTGTTTCTGTGATCCATTGTGTGAGAGTTTATTGACAACCCCGACAAAGGGGGATGGCTCCCTCATAGATCCATTCGTGCACCCTGTGCATGCCCATCGTGCCATCCTGGTTGCAATGGCTGTCACTCGCGTTTCTGGGTGCTTCTCCTCTTTCCCACCCTTCCACACCTGCCTTCCTCACATTTTTCTTCCCCTCAGGCTGATCTCCACTCCAAGGACGACACACTGACCCTGTCCCCCAGCAAGGACCTGCTGAGTGTGAGGAAGCCCTCGGTGGGACGCACCCACTCCTTGCCAAATGACAGCTACATGTTCCAGCCGCCCTACTCCAGCCCCTGCCCTGCCTCCCTGGGCAACAGGAAACCAGCACATCACAAGTCCCAGTCAGGTACACCTCTCTCAGCTGGGACAAGAGTAGGATTTTCCAATGGGGCAAGAGTTGTGGTTTCCCACGCTCTTCAGCAGGAAGGAGAAAATTGCCACTGGTTTCCAGTCGTGTGTTTAGACCTGTGGAATGGCTGTCAAAAGACTCTCCACAACTTGCAAAGACCCTCCACAATTTACAATGCCCTGTTTAAGATAACTCCTTTCCTCAGAATTTTTTGACAATGTGACATTGGCCTGGCTCAACACTGATTGTATCCTGCCTGGTTCCCTAAGGTTACAGTCCCTACAGCCTGGGCTCCATCTGTTCCACCAGGCCCCAGAGGAGAAATCCCAGTAGAGAAATATTTCCTCCTGTCTGTTTTTTTGCAACAGTACCTGTTCAGATGCTCTGTCTGGGAACATCTGTGAAAGATGGGAAGAAGGTGTCTCTAAATGCCTATAAAATAGACATAAATATGCTGAATTGAGAGACATGTTGGTGTGAGATGAATGGGAAAATGATAGAATATGGAATTGTTCTTCCCAGTGTGCATGGTTGGGATATACATCTTGGAGCTAAATTCAGAGATATTCTTAGGTACAGGGAGGGCTCTCCCTGCCTGCACCTCTGTCCCCGTGCTTGCAGTTGCCTCCCAGAACTTGTCTCTGTACCCACAGTTCTTCTGCCTGCCAGGGGTTACCTGGGGCTGGGAAGTGAATGGAGCCACCTTTAATTTGTCTGTACATGCCATCATTTTAGAAATTTGTCACCAATAAGACAGTGAAGTTTTTACAAGCATTGCCGTTTGAAAGCCTCTAAGCAAAACATAATTTCAGCAATGTTCAGAATGGTAGGAGATTTGAATAGATTAGAAATAAGATGTTGAAATTTGCATAGTAAAAAGAATTTGGATGAATAGCTACTGTTGAACAGAAGCAAAAAAAAATATGTGGGCACAAGGAAGGAAGATGAATCTGGTGTTCTGAGAAATCTCTGCCACAATACACAATTCTCAAGGTCAAGAGTGGTGTTTTGAAGAACCTGTTTGCACATAATGCTAATGGTGCAGCTAAAATCCCATAGAAAGCAATAGCAAATCTCCCATTACCTTCAGTTGAGCTAGAATTTATGGGTCTCTGTAGCAGTCAAGAAATTCCTGGCCATATGAAAGTATCATGTTTGCTGCAGAGGGAATTTCCAGTGCTTCATTGTTGACCTTTAATTGGGATGTATTTGCACTGTCTTGAACAAAAATTACATCAGCAAGGGACTGGGTAATTTATGAGTCCCTTCTTTTTCAAAATTTCACTTCCCAGTTTCAGTTCGGAGAACCTGAATAGCCCTATCTGACAGCCCTGGCTTTTTGGGGACAGGCATTGCACCCTTGTAAATCCACAGGAACAACTGTTCCAATGAGGTGTACCAGAAATACTTTGGAGAGGTAAAGCTGATGCCTTATAACCTGTTGCGCTGCCACCTTTGGTCCAGCAGCAAGGCCAGATGAGCCCAGGCACGTTCCATCTGGTAATATTGGGATCCTATTCCAATAATAACCACAATAGACAATTAAACCTTTTGTGTTTTTCTCCTGCTGGTGAAATTCCAATCATCTTCAGCAGGCCCTACTGCTGGGAGGTGTGTAAGGTCCCCACATTCTGACATATCACTGTCCTCTTCCACCTACAATGTCACTGCTTTTCAGGGTGGGGGAAGTCACCACCACCTGTTTACAGTTTGTAATATTATAGAGTGCAGTGAAGACAGCAAAAGGTGCCAGGCACCTCTAATAAATCACCACAACCAAGCCACAATATTTCAAGCTGGGAAGGTTTTGTTGTCAGAAACACTGGCACTTGCAGGAGGCATTTGTTTGAATACTCCTTGGTAATGGGGCTGTTGCTCTGGGAAAGATTCCAGGACAAATGAAATTCTCTGGGATGCAGTCCAGATTAAATGAATTGTTTTGAAAAACATTTAGCCTGTGTGTGAGGGGAGCACACAGAGTTTCAAACCTTTTAGAAGTAGTAGCCAGTAACCATGAAGGGTCAGGAAGAGGTTGGAGAGTATGTGTTTCCTTCTCCTGGGAGGCTTTGCAAAACCAGCCTTGAGAGCTGCCAGGTGCTGTTTCCTTTCACTTCATTTCCAGTGTGTGCATGCTGGTTTGGAGATCCCGGCAGTTGGTCTCCATGCGGGTTCAGGCATGGGGACACCTCCAGCCTTTCAAAGTCAGATGTTTGCAGTGCTCAGAAGTGAGGCTGCCTACGTAGTTATTGGCCCAAAAGCAGAGATGCAGGAATTGCCACTTCAGATGAACTTGTAGTTCCTTGTCTTCTGTTCTCAACAGGAGCTAGTCCCAGTTGTATCAGGGGAAAATGCCAGGAAAAATGAAATAATAGACAATGCTGGAGTAATTTATTAGTAGATGGGAGTTTTTTTCCCAGTTCTGGAGAGCCAATTGCTGAATTCAGTGGTTTTGCTGTGCCTGTCTGATCCAAGGTGCAGCAGAGCAGTTTTCCCTGGGAGGTCACTGAGGTTGGGACACAACCCTTGGATGAACACATCCCATTTCTGCCTCTTCTCCCCCTTGCAAGGTTCAAAGGCATCGGTGCAGTCACAGCCGGCAGACACCAGCTCCCTCCTGCAAATTCCAAAGGACCATTTCCACCATGTAAGAGCTCACGACCACTTGGTGGGGGAGAGCAAGCCCCGGGTCTCCCAGCAGGCACACTCCCCTTCTGCTGAAAGGCTGCTCCGCAGACAGGTAAGCAGACTTATGATCATAAACCTGCTGGGCTTTTATATTGATGCATTTCCTGGCTAACCATCCTTTAAATTCAAGGAGGGATTCACAGAGAAACCTCCAGAGAACTGTAATTCTCCTACAGAAATAACAAAATGGTTGGTGGTTTTTGATCTGAAAGCCATCCAGGAGTCTCCAAAGAACGCGCATTATGAGTATCATGTCCTTTGGCAACATGCCTAAATGTTCTCCACATTGTTAGCGTTTATTTTTTTTAATCCTCTTCATAAATGCAGCCAAATGCTCCTCAGGGGCTTGTTGGGGTTGAGAAACTCATTCTTAACTGCTGTGATTTTTTTGGTGCTTGAAAGGACACAAGGATTGCAGGCTCCATCCCAGGCCAGCCCTCCTCTGACTCCTCTTGTTTTCCAAAAGAGAAGTGTTTCATGGAAATTGGTTATCTCATATGCATCCATCATGAGACGCATACTAGTTTTACAGTGAGAATTGAAAATTAAAATATTTTTTCATCAACTGTGAGCTTTTAAAAAGTTTGACTTTATGCACAGCAGAACATGTTTTATTTTGTAGCCAGTTTTATCTCTGGTTTTTGCCTGGCATTGATTTAAATCCTGATTCAATCAAAGATCTAAGGGATCTAATCAAAGATTCCAGTCTGGTTGATTGGAAGCATAAGTTTAGACTTATCTTTTTTTAGGAAAATACTTAAACTTGTGCTTCACTCTCACATTTTAAGCATATTTCAATGATTGTGCAGCTGGACCAGGACCAGAAGCACATCTGATTCAAAAATTCTGCTTTTTTCAGTATTTCCATGCCTTATTTTACATACACAAAGGGGATCAGTTCTATTTTTTCAAAAGCAATTTCTTTCCTGTATAAAAATATTCCCATTTCTTTCATCTTTTAATCAACATTGACAAATTAGACAGTTGATTCATTAAGCTCTAGAAATGGATGTGAAGTACCAAGGTTAACAATTACATTAGTCTGTAATACTAAATTGACATAAGGAATTCCTTGCATGTATTCATTTGCATGGGGTTGGCCAGCTATCCCAATCACCACTAATGGGGAAACTAATTGATGTCATGATTCCAGTTCATAACCACTCTCTCTTGCTTTCTAATGAATAACAGACCCATCCTTTCAAAGCGATCTAGCCAGAATGAATTACCATGTTAGCCATCTTCTCCAGTCTAATTTTGTTCACCTCTTTGATGGCTTCCTTTTGTAGACCTTTTCATAAGTTTAAGTCAATTTATTGTCCTCCTTTTCTCCCTCTCCCTGCTCCTTCAGTGACATGAACATGCTCATGGAGTGACAGGTCAGAGAGCAAAGAGTTTTGTGACAGTGAGCTGATACAGTCCATTGGCAAACCCATAAGGGGTTGCCTTGGGCAGGCTCCTGAGCAGCAAGGAGCTCCCAATCTGGCTAATGAGAGCAGTGAGGTTTTGCTGGTGATATTGGTGTTACTGTTAATTGCAATCTAGATGGCCAGACACTGGGAAACTTGGTCCTTTAAAAGGCAAAATTCCCTTTACAGCCGCAGCACTTCTGCTTGCTCAAGTGCTCTCTACTTGACTCCTTTTTATTGCTACCACTAGTATCTCACTAGCACATCAAATAGCCCAAACTGGCAAAGCAGTTTGGTTTTCAGTACCCAATTATCCTTATCTTTACATATACTGCATGCAATTCTGATTTGGCTTTCTTTTCCTTTTCCTTTTCCTTTTCCTTTTCCTTTTCCTTTTCCTTTTCCTTTTCCTTTTCCTTTTCCTTTTCCTTTTCCTTTTCCTTTTCTTCTTTCCACTCATGCCCTCTCCTCTCCTGAATCCATAATAGATAAACCTTGTCCATCACATACCTGGTCCTTGCACTTTCCCTGAACATTAAAACCTGTGTGTTTAACCTCCCTTTCCCTCCAGAGTGCTGGAGAGCAAGCACAGCCCCCACAGTAACGTCCAGTTTAGACTCCGGGATGTTTGACAATTAGCGATGCACTTACAGAGGAAGATGAGTGGATCGGATGCTTTGGGAAAACATTCGCGCTGAGGATTGTGCTCCTCGGCCGTGCATGGCACAAAGGCTTTTCTCCAGAGGAATTCTACCTGAAATAAAACCTATATTGATTTTGTAGTTCCAGGACTCTGTATCAAAGGTGTAGCCCACACCAAGCTGTGGCTGCTACAGGTGTACACCCCTCTGAGATGGCAGAGGGTCCTTTTATTTTTCAAACAAACCACTAAAACCAGTAAAACATTTGTACTGTTACTACTAACAACAACCACAGATGCCTGTATCATAGAGAAAGAAAGAGCTGGTGGTGACTAATACTGTCGTGGTGTGCAACACAGGTTGGTGTGCAAGCAAAAGTAATGACAACAATTACTTTTTGCTTCAGTATTCAACTTCTGTGTGGTCTGTGTCTCTTTTCAGGATATGAACATGATTTCTTCTCCCAAATACTCATTAAAACTACTGGTGCTGAGGAGACCAGAATAACTTCACTCCTGATTGATTAGTTGCCAGCATTATGCTGTGAAATTTTAACTAGAAAGGATTCACCAGCACTGGATGAAATTGTTTGCCATATTAAATATTCTCTGAGTTGTCCCCATTGACAAAGGGAGCGCAATGTGCAGATGCTGCAATAGACTATGGTGTTTCTGTGCACACATGGATGCACTGCAGCTGATGAGGGCTTTGCTGGATAGAGATCATTTGGCTCAAATGATCCTTGTGGGACAATATTTATATAAAGTGTATGATCATTTGTCACAGAAGTATTCCTTAGCATGAGGAATTTCATCATTTCATCTCCTTACAGTTTTCTAAAGGACTGGGACCAAGTGTACGCATTTCTTCAAATTTCCCTGTGAAGATTTTTATCTTTAAGATCATTTAAAAGTCTTCTCAAACAGATACTCTGCCTTTAAGGGCCAGTTAATGTGGTTGATTTATAAAGTCTTTTGACAAGGCCTTTTGACAAGGCCTTTTGACAAGTGAAAAGGCAAAGCCTTCAAAACATGCCCAAGGTTCCTCCTGCCAGCAGGCATTGATGCTGTGAAAGGCTCCAGACAGCCAAGGCAAAATGTGCCTTAGGAAGCCTGAACTTAAGCATCAGAATGAATTGAAATAATTACGGATTATTATTAGTCCAGCTTTGGATTCCAGTGCTTCCAGCTTCTGCCATAAGATGGTGCAGAGTTGTGGCTCCAGCCTAGGGACCAAAGCCAGGGACAGGCTATTGCCTTGATGCTGGCACATAGCAGAGTTGCTCTGGTGTTGCTGGCTTTGGGGATCCTATTCCAGGCCTCAGCATCACCTAAGCTAGAGAAGGGAATACACAGGCTCACTTGCACATCTTTCTCTCCTGCTCACACCTCTGCTGCTGAAATTATTGAGGGCTTTGCTGTAGACCTTCATCCTTTGCATAACAAGAACGTGAGTAAGTTTGGGTGGGGGCATTCTGGTTTTGCAGCCCTCCATCCTTAGAGGAGAAAGCTAAAGGTCAGCCATTTAGGAAAAGTGAAGGGCTGTCACACAGGGACAAACCCACAGATCCCTGACAATGAGAACTGGTAGAACCCACAACACAGGTTGTTATAGGAGTCAATGGGTCTGTGCTGAGGGATCTCAGCAGAGCTGAGTGCCCTTTAAATGCTGTGCCTTGTCTGTACTAACCTTTGTTTGGTCTGTCTCTCTCACCTGGCAACTCCTCTCCTCCCCAACCCCTCTGCGCTCTGATACAGATGGCTATAAGGAATGACTCTCTGGATAGCAAGGAGAATCTCCACACCGAGGTGAGTGAACTCTCTGACCCAAATGTTCCCACTGTGCCCAAGGAGGAGTCACCAGTGGCTCTGATGCCCTCAGAAGTGAATGAGTTGGCTGCCTGGAGTCGGGCGAGCGTCCATACACAGCAGCATTCCCACAATCAGTATAATATTTCAAAGCAGGCACCAGCATCCTGTGCTTGTGCAGACTCGTATCAGGAGACCCCTGAAGATTCAATGGACCAAGAAGCATCTGAAATAAACAGCTCCTCGGAGCCTTTCACTTCAGAAACTTGCACAGCCTTGAGTGCCTGTTCGGAGGGTCAGCCTCTCACACCTAAGAGGAACGTGGGCAATACTGGCAACGTGATACTGAAGGACCTGAAGAAATATCACAGTGTAGACACCCAGGGTCTGCTAAAAAAACCACCCTCTTGGTTAGATGATCAAAGGAGACATTCAATAGAGATTTGTTCCATAGAAAACAGCCCTCAGCACCATTCCACGTCCAGCTCTTCTGGCTTTATAAGTCAGGTGGTCAGTGAAATGGAATGCTTGCAAGGTACACGGCAGAAGAAGAAACTGAGCCCTCCTTGTATATCTATAGATCCACCTGATGGGCAGAGTTTGGTACCTAGGGGACCCCACAGCATCTCACCTGCCAGTGGAGACGTTTGCTTGAGGAGGCGTGCTCCATCCTGTGAGTCCAAGGATTCAGTGGATATAGGGGATTCACTGCTTCCAGACAGTATGTCAACATCTCCTACCCCAAAGAAAGACTTGTTGACACTTCCTAGCTTTTCCTTTGATCAAACAGAAATGGACCCCTGAGTTACTTTTCTGTTGGTGCCAAATGTCTTCTTCCTTTCATGTAATAGAAAAAAAATCATAAAAACTCTGTACTCCAAAATGGCACTGGGTAAAAAATTTCCAAAGAAAGATTAAAGAACCAGCTGGTTAAAAGAGTGGTTAACCTATATCACGCTTACTTAAGCATATGTTCTGCTTAGGTAAAAGCAATACAATGTGCAGAATCTATATGTATATTATATTTTATTAAATTAATTGAATCTAGTATCATGGGATGTAGTACATTTTGTCACTAAAGACTCATTTAATTTTCTTCTATTTTATGTATCTCGGAATATTTCTGAGATAAAGTTGGTTTTTACGAATATTTTAACCTAAAAAGTATATATTTATTCCCTTCTCGTTTTGTTTTGTTTTGTTTGGGTTTCATTTTGTTTTGCAAAGCACAAAATGTAGCTAATTAGTGCGTTACAGAGGAAATGTATCCCACTGTCAGCAGTAAATAAGGATTATTTAATGTAATATATTTTTCCCCTTGAACTTCTATGATATTCTGGGAAAACAATTGTTTGTGTAGTACAGAAAAGCAGTTGCAATTTTTTAACAAAATATTCCAATCTTGCATAAAATTGACATTCAGAGTATGAAAGCAAGTGCTCAGACCCAGGAAGGTCCAAGATGCTGATGTCTGAAGATGGTGAAGGCAGAGCCATTTAACAGTACAAGATATTGAATTATGAAAGGATCATAGTGGATGTTATAGATCATCCACTGGCAACTCACAAAATCATGTCAATGCTTAATTTTCATGCATTCCTAGGAAACAGACAACAGACGCCTGTGGTCACTTCCAAGATGTTTTTGCAGTGTTTCCAGGATGGACTTTTTATTTTGCTGGGTTTTAGACCTCCCTCATCCCTCTGTTTTCAGTGGAGCTCCTTCTCTCTGCACTCTGTGGAAAAGAGAGTGAGATCAAGTTTAAGACTTGCAGGGGGTGAAATCAGGGCAGACATGGCACAACAATAGGCTTAAGCACATGCCCAAAGTTAAGCTCTTGCCTAGAATGCCTGGAGGTTGATCACATTAAAGTAATTCCTGAAAATTAAAATCATATGCTCATGTTCTATTGAATCAAGGCACTTCTGCAAGTTATTTTACAGAAAGTCTGCAGGTACCGAAATGACTACTGGTTTTCAGTAAAATAGCCAGGTATTTTGCTATCACTGCTAGAGTTAATTTACATGACCCCAACTGCAATTTTATTTCCAATCTATCAATAGCCTTAAGCAGCAACATGGTGATACAAAGTGGATAAACCCAGAATTCATGTCCTTACTTTACAACATCAATCATCTCAAAAATTACCTGTTTACTCCTGTGCTAATGTCCTCTGCCAAAAGCAATCTGTAAAACTGGACAGCACAGCCTGAAAACCACTCGAGGTTGGCCCCATTCGACACCTCATGACTGATGGAAGCCAGACATTAACTCCACTCCACTTCCATGAAATCACATTAAGATGTAAGCTAAATTAGACTGCAGGCATGCTTTGAAGTGTGCCAATAGTCAGAGGCTTGAAACCAAGTCCACAGATCATGCCAGCACAGGCAGGAGGAGGATTTGTGCTAATTCTGTCAGTCGGGAGTTTGTAAATTTTGACAACTACCAATCTTTGCAAATCACTACAACATGCTGATGTACAGCCTTTTATCCATTCAGAAATTAGGCTGTTTCCACCGCGTGTATGTACATTAGCTTGGAGTGTACACACAAGGAGAAGATGCTGTTCAAACCCAACAGCCTATGTGAGGCCCTAGGCCCCTTTATTTTCACTTGAGGATGTTTACTCCATAAACAATCCCTACTGATTTACATGTCCACGAGAAATGTAAGGGCTTTCAGCAGGAAGTCAGGCAATCAGTGTATTTGAAGTAGGAGGATTAACATTCTGTACTATTTAGTGCAGTTAGATTAATTCTTGGCTGGGACATTTTTCCCCTCTTCACCACAGGCCCATACGGAGCCCGCTCTCTTTGATATGCCAGCCCAAATCCAGAGTTAAGCCTGTCTAAAGCAATGATTTCAAACAAACCTTTCATCACTTCTTCCCCCAGATCATATTTAAAGAAATAATAAAATTACAGTGCATTAAGCCTGAGAAATATTCTTAATCCCTTTTTGGTTTTACACCCAATAATGAGCCCTAGCTTTTCCTTTTACATGTGCTAAATAGCTTGGGAAACTAGCTAGGCCACTAAAATTGCCATCCCTGGTACCTCAATGATTAGGATTGTGTTCACATAGCTGGAATGATACTACTTTTCCGATCCTTTCTTACAAAAAACCCACTGAACATTTTAGCTTGAAATCATGGCACAAAGCAGTGATGTGATGTCAGTCCAAATGTTCAACTCCAAACGTAACAGAAAGCCTAAAGGCTCTTCTATTTTAATCCTTGGATTTTTGCCTACTGACAAGGTTTGTGGAAGTAAAAAAAAAGTTTACATCATACATTAATATTCAGTAAAGACTAGCAAATAAAAGATACTCTATGATGATGCTTTCAGGAAAAGAATTACATGTAAAATAGATTGTTTTCTAAACCAGATAAGTTTTTTCTAGATGCCCTTTTGAAACACAAATACAAATGTACTGCAGCACATGCAATAATACTCAAATAATTTTAAATACCTTCGGGAGGGTTTTATAGAATTTGACTTTTTTAAACAAAATGTACAAAATCCACAGGAATTCTGTAGAATGGTTATGTTGATAGAATTTTTTATATTTTTGTAGAAATCTATAGAGAAATTGTTAAAAGTCTGCGCTGCATCTTGGCAACAGAAGCAGCTCTTATCTTCGAGTTTCTTTTCATAAACCTGGAGCAAGGCCTGCTCTGTTACAACATGTGGAGCATAGTTTCATAGCCTGCATCCAGGTTGTGTTCGGGAGTCAGCAGCTAAGCTGAAGTTCCACAATATTGCAGTGCTATTTACTGTCCAAGAACTGTACCCACATAAAACACACCCCCATCTCCCCCCAAAGCTCAGCCCCTGTCCATGGTAAAGTAGTTGCATGGCTCTCCAGCTCATTCAAGCACACCAGCACTTTACTACTGTAGATTTACTGTATGCAGATGGGAGGAGGATATTTTGTTATTGCCAATCTGACACAATGGGGGAAAAGAGACTGCAGACATGTCTGAAAAAACATAAATTCTGTTCTTGCAGCCCCTAGCACATAGAAGTGATTTTTCAAAACTTGGTTAGAGGTTTGTACTGTAGATATTTTGGAGGAGGACAAAGAACACTGTTTTTGACTTCTGTGGATTTCACTCAGCACTAGGTGTATTCAAGGAGAAAATAAAAAACAAGAAAAAAAAACCAAACACCAAAAGCATTACCACTGTAAATTAGGCTATGCCCAGTCTCCCCTTTTCTGCCCCTTTGGCTATAATAACCCATGTACACTATTACACAAGGTGAGTAGAGTAGGTGCAGTACCATAGCAATGTCCATAACAACCTAGTATATATGACAGAACTTTGTATTTAATAGTTAATATATTGTTATACTGTATCAGGTATATCGGCCAAAACAAAGTCTTTTGGTCGGGGCAACAAAAGGTGGTACTCATGGAGAAAATTGGATTTGGATTTGAGAATTGGAAAAAGGATAGGATTTTTTTTTTTAAGAAAAAAAAAGAAGAAAAAACAAGTGTAAATCTTTACAACTGACAAAAACAAATGTGTCCTATTAAAAGCTTTTGAAAATAAAAACAACGGTGCATTTCCCTTTTTTTGTTGTTGTTGCTGATGATAATCTGTATCACTCCAGGCAGTCAAGTCTTTGGTCATGTTTGAATTGTGAACAGTTGGAGAAGGTATCAGATAGCAGCGGCAGCCAGGAGGCTGGAAGGAAGACTGGGAAATGATGGCCCTTTGTGGAGCAGTTTAATGTGTCTGCAAGCAAATCTGGCCCTGGACACTGCCCAGGGTGTGCAGAGTGACCAGCAAGATGATCGGCTGTGCCCCTGTGGATCCCTCTGCCCTGGCAGGAACAGCCCTGTGCAAGGCTTGAGGATGTGACGACTGCAGCAGAGAGAGCTGCAGTCAATGGGGAGAAAGGACTGAGGAGAAGGGACAGATCCGGTTTGTCTGTGAAGAGGAAGATGCTGGATTTTTCCACTCATTCACATCTTTGGGATTTCCAGCCTGAAATCCAGCAGCATTTACTGCTGTCATTTAACTCTTTGCAAAGGAGGAGTTGGTGGGCATGGCGCTGCCTGGAGGCTGAAGGGCAGCAGGGGCTCAGAGCTCAGGTACTGCTTAGGTATCACCAGAACATTTCATAGAATGGTTTGAGTTGGGAGGGACCTTAAAGCTCATCCAGTCCCACCCTGGATGAGGGTGGGACTGGATGAGCAATGGGCAATGACGTCTTCCACTATCCCAGGCTGCTCCAAGCCCTGTCCAACCTGGCCTTGGACACTTGAAGGGATGGGGCAGCCACAGCTTCTCTGGGTAACCTGTGCCAGGTCCTCCCCCCCCTCACAGGGAAGAATTTCTCCCTACTGTCTAACCTAAACCTGCCTGCCTTCTGTTTGAAGCCATTCCCCCTTTTGTCCTGTTGTTACAGGACTTTGTTAAAAGGCTCTTCAGAGGTTTTTAGTGAATGACCTGTGTAGCTGCTGACATGAAATCTCCTCTCCCCTGGGAAGCAGCCACTAGAGGGAGGAACCAGACACTGGGCACTCTGCAGCCCTGCTCCTCACTGCATGGAATGATCTGATTTCTCTGCAGCAGGAGAGACCCTAAATTGACACCCAGACCAGTTTTGCTGTCTAGAGGATGTTTTGATAAAGTAATCTCTCAGTAGAAAACAGCAGGAAGGATACTAGTGCTTAAACAGAGGGAAAATGTGGATCTGTTCAAAATCCAATGCAAATCCACACCACGTGAGCTCTGTGATATGTCTGTGTTGTCCGGGCTGCGGGGCCAAACGCACCAGGCTGGAACCAGTGAAATGCCTTCCCAGCCCTCCGGTCCTGGAGGATTCACAGGGCATTAAGGTAAGAGCTGAGCCAAGGAAGCAGAGCCTCCTACAGGCTCAAGCGCTTCACACCCCTCTGCTCTCAGGTGAGTTCAGTTCCTTATGGGCAACAACAAATCACTCCCTTTCCAACATCGGGGTCCAGAGGAGCTTGTGAGAGGGCTTGTTTCTCTTCTCTGTTTCATGAGTGTTCCTGTATGAAGCTCTCCTGCTGAGTTTTGCTGTAGTTTTTCAAAGGCTCCAACCCAGGCTGGCTGCTTATGGGTGTGCTCTCAATTTCCTGAGCTTGGGCATGGCACTTTGTTATTCCATTTCTTGAGTAATTGGGATGACACATGGAACCAGGTTGCTTTCTGTGTAATGGTAACCATGCCTAGGGAAGCAGCACTAGCACTTTGAACTTAATTTATTTCCTGGTTCAGACAGGTGACCATGTCCTGCTTCAGCAGAGCAGTGTCCCACTGTGTGCACACCACCTCCCTCAGCCAGAGCTCTGCTAAGCCCTTCAAGATGAGAAATAGGAAAGGCTTGTTTGTACCTTCTGTATTTCAGGCATTCCAGAGATACAAACTGAGACACAGAAACATGTCTAAAATGTGACCTGCACTAGAATGCCCCCAAATAAAGTCGGAAAAAACAATTTAAAGAGATGGCTCCCCTTATCACCACCAGCACCGTGTAAGGGACCCGCTGTGACCAGCTGACAGAAGTGAGGATCCTGCAGATCAAAGGGTTAAGGCCAGGGAAGTTTTAGGGGGACCAAGCCCCACTGCCCGGAAGTGGGCGAGCGTCCGATGCCGGCGATGTCCCACAGACACGGCGGCAGCGCCGGGCGCGCTCCAAGTGCGGCGTTTTGCTCCCACCTAGTGGGCGTGGGGCGAGGGGTCGGGCGAGCTGCCCCCCTTACCGGGGCTGGGCCGTCTAGTTACCAGGGAGAGGGCTCAGCAGGACCTTCTGCCCTTCTGCCGCCCGTCAGGTGCTGTGTTCCCGGCTCGATGCTGCAGAAACAGCGCCGGATGAGTATTTTTTATCAAAAATATATCGGTGTTTGGCATCACAGAACCATTCAGGCTGGAAAAGCCCTCTAACATCACTGACTTAACCTGACACTGTCAATGCCACCACTAAACCATTTCCCCAGGTGCCACATCTGCTTGTCTTTCGGATGTCTCCAGGGATGGTGACTCCACCACTTCTCCTGTTCCAGTGCCTTAGCACCCTTTCAGTGACGATATCTTACCTAAGATCTAATCTAAACCTCCCTGGCACAAATTGAGGCCATTTCCTTGTTATTTTGCTTGTTACCAGGAGAAGGGACTGACCCCCAGCAGGCTGCACCCTCCTGTCAGGGAGTTGTGGAGAGTGTGGCCTCACCAGCACTCAGTACAGGTGTTTGGTCACTGCTGTGATTCTGCTGGCCACTCTATTGCTCATACAATAGATAGGCTCAGATTTTACCTTCTTGACCAAATGGTTTCTAATTCTGAGGACATTTTCAATCACTGAATTTATAAAAATACCAATTATGGGAGGAGGAGAGGAAGGATTTCTCTCACTGTGGCAAAGCCCTGTGTGCTTGGCACTGTGCAAGCTGCTTAAAGCCACCATGCCCCTCACATCCATCAGCACTGCCGCTCCCTGGCTGCTTCTGCAAAATCCAGAGAGACAACGATCCATCCTGGGGCTCTCTGGCATCTCAGAGGCTGTGGCAGCACCCAAGAGGTATGCTTGTCCCTTCACATCCTTTTAAACATGTGAACAACACAGTGCAGGGTCCCCTGTGGGGCTGTGCACTCACAGCAGCTCCGATCCATCCACAGCCTGTGAGCTCTAGAGGGCTGTTTAACCTCTGCTTGGCCCAGTGTGGGAGGAGGGGGAGGATCAATCCAGCCCTGTGCCATCACACAGGGTTTGGAGTTTGGCCGGGCACAGACCGAGTGCCTGTCACTAAATGGCAATGCCACGAAGTGGGAAGTGCCGCCGGCAGATTTGTGAGCACAAGTTCAGGCTGCACATGAGGTCTCCGAAACCTGCAGTTCCTGTTTGCTTTGGTGTGGTCATCAGCGAAAGCCTCGCTGGCATTTTTACGACTGAGGGTGATTGGGTCTTAAGTTGGTTTTCACATGTTGTATTCAATGCTTTAGTTACATTTAAAACACACTATTATAATCCTGCAGCATCCTCTGGTGTTTTCCATTACTGCTTGAGTCCCTGGATGCCATAATTGGCAAGTTTTTAGAGGTCATGAATAGATTATCTTTCCATATCTATTAAATACTTTAAATAATGCAGCCAGAGACCCTGACGGCTCCAGCTGGGAACTGGAAAGGATGGTTAAACCACTTAATTGCTTACTGTGCTAACAGTTATTTTGTGGAAACAGAAAGCAGAATACAACTGTTTTGGGGAAAACCAGGAAGAAGTGAGCATAGGAGTCATGCTACAAAGAATGTACACTGAAGTGGACAGCATGTGCCATGCTGGTATCTACAAAGGCAGCACAGAACTGCACTGCCACATGCCACCAGTTCAGTATGGCTAAGGGCTGGTGACAACTGCATGTTTGTTCAAACAAAGCAGGACCAGGTGTTTGTATTTATGCAACCACTGTGTGCCCATTTTTTGGTGAAATCCTGAACAGCTTCAGCCCATTAAAAGTAGGTGGAGTTTGTGGGGTGGCCAAGTTGGCAGGGGAGAGGATAAGCTGTGACAATTGTCACAGGCTAAAGTAGGATAGTTTGGGCCTTAGCTCCAGAAGGCCCAAGTGCTGTTTGCCTGTGGATGTTTGTCCATCACTCTGAGCTCCACCTGCAGCCAAGCCACTCACAAGCCAGAGCTTCTGCCAACCTCCATAGGCACCTGAAAGCATGTCTGTGGGATTATCTAGCAGGTGAGAGAGATGCCCAGTGCATTTAGAGTTCAGCTACTCACAGCTGGAGCAGCTCCAGGATCACTTAGGGGTGATCTCGGCAGTACTCAGCATGTCTAAATTCTCCTGGTCATTGCTCTCAGTATGAAGTGCAGGAGCACTCATGGAATGGGGCAGGTTGGTATTACACACAGTGTCCTGGAGGAGTCATACAAACACCATTTTCTCCTTTCACAAAGACTTGATCAATTATGTGGACCCACCTCACCCTGCAGTATGAATGGCCTTACAGTGCAGCTACAGGCCAAATGGAGTGTGGACCCAAGTACCCTGTGCTGGCTTCCCAGGGAACTGCCACCTCTGTACCTCCAGCCAGGGAATCTTACCTTCCACTCCTACAAAGCCACGTAGCTGATATGTGCCCAAAAGCAGTGGAGTGAGTAAGAACTGGGGCTGCAAATTCCCAGCCCACTCCCTCATCTGTTTTATCATGGGACTTCTAAACTGCTCATTGCATGTTCCAGAAATGAGGAAATTTAATCCTTTCATGCAAGAAGGGAGATGCACATATTTGCAACAGCATTGAGAAGAAGAAAGCCCAAATCTGCTGCTACTCATTCAATGTTAACTTCAAGCAGAGTTTGTTACAAGTTCCTATCTTATGTGTGTTAAAACATAAGGTGTCTCCCCCTTTTTTACAAATTAAATGTATAGGGCCTTGCTGTAAATTCACCCTCTTTGGCAGGCATTTTTTCATTACCATCTGTAAAATGTGACACCTCTGTGGGTCTTGAAAAGGAAGCTGAGCCTCTGCTGTTCCGAGCAGAGAAAGAAGGTGATATTTATAGTCAACTAACCCTAAAACTGTGACTTTCAGAGCTGCACATGCTCAAGATATCCCCAGCCCTCAGCTCTGAATGTACTTCTTTATACAGATCTCTTCAGGAGTTGACCACACTTCATCCTGCTGTTAATGCTTTGAGAATTGGCACGAGGTGTGATATGGAAAGCAGCCTGCCTCATACCTGGCACCGTGCTTACACAAACAGCTTCTCCCTCACGTTACCTCCTGTCCTGCCCCAGTCAATCTCTCCAGCTGATATCTAGGTGCTCCTGCATGGCCTGGGTGTGCCTGGAGGCACTTCCTGATTGCTCTGGCTTGACCCAGGTGTTAGCAGGTGAAAAGTTCCTTACTGTTACTGTGCAGCTGACATGAAAAAGAAGATTCAAATGCATTATTGCTGAATGGATCCAGATCAGATCTTGCCACTCCCTGGAATAGAGAATAAATGTCCGGTGAAAGGAGGTGAGTTCATGACTCCCTGACATTTGCACCAAAGGTGCCATTTCATTTTCCTGCAGAGCCAGCCTACATTTGAGGGAACATCACAGGAGTAATGACATGTTCTAGGTACCTCCATCTCCATTCCCACTATTAAAAGGAAGCAGGACCAAAGTGAGCTGCCCATGATAGTGCTCCAGGCTCTGCTTTGCACCAGTGTCAGCAGAATCCTTTACCATGGCCCTTCCCAGGAGCTTTTAAGCTTCCCCCTCCATCTTGTCTGTCTGAGAAGTTAATACTTCCTTAATTCCTGCCTTTGATTTTTCCCTCTCTGCTCGTTTGCCTTGCCAGACAGCGCATGGAAGTCAGTGCAAAGCCAGTGCAAGTCACAGTGTCTACTGTGAGGCCCAGGCTGCACGATGGCTCCCCTCAAGCTCAGGAGGAATGCAGGGGGAGCCCGCACCCCAGCTGGCACCTACTCATCACTACCATCCCTCTTTAATGGCATTAACTGCTACTGAAAGCAGAAGCTGCCCACCATTAATTAGGAACATGAAACAAGTGGCAGAATTATTTAGGGCTCCTTATTTAGAGTCTTATGAGACCAAGGGAAATATCCTAATTCAGGACCCTCCTCTATGGATACAGTAGAAAAAATATGAGGTTCAACAGGACCACCAAAGTCAATGATTTAATCAGGAATTAATTCACATGTCAATTGGACTGTGCTGCTCATTGATAGAGTAAACCTCTCCCTTCCTGTACACACAGCCTACAGTAGCTGTTTGTGAGGTGCCTCTGTACCTGTGACATCTCATAATATCAGAGGTGGTCTTAATTTTGAGCACATTCTCAAACTGCACCCAATCCTGCTCCTTGGTGCAAGAAACCCAGTGGAGCACATCCATGTGTCAGGAGACATGAAATTCTCAGCACTTCTCTCAGAACAGCTTCTCTCAGAGATTGTTGCAGAAGAGATTTAAAGAGCCATAAAGGAGTAACTCCCAGCTATTTCTGAGTTTTCTGACAACATTTATTGCAGTGCAATTCCACTGAACAAAAGTTTTGCAGTAAGACTTGCAAGGCCAACCCACTGTGTCCTCAGAAGATCTCATTCACCTAGCTGGCGAGGGCTTCTCTAGTGTTTCCTTCAGAGGGTTGCAATGTGACTGTGTTGATTAGACTGGCTCAGTCTGACATTTCAGATCTTGTAGGCAATCACCTGAGAACCTTATCTTGGCAAGAGCTTATCTTCCCACACTAATGAGAACAGCACACCTTTATCCAGGTTATAGTAAATGTCTAAAGGAAATTTTTAGTAGTGGTCATGGCTTTCTCTGATAGTACTTTGGGTGGGAAACAGTCCCAGTATCTCCGTAAAAGATTAGCAGAATATTTTTTCTTTAGGGATGACATATTTTTGGGACACAGCAGCACTGCCCTTCTCTGAGGTACTGGAACAGGTTGCCCAGAGAAGCAGAAGATGGATGCCCCATCCCTGGAAGCGTTCAAGACCAGGGGCCCTGAGCAGTCTGATTAAGTGGGTGGCATCCCTGCCCATGGCAGGATGTTGGAACTAGATGAGCTTTAAACTCCCTTCCAACTCAAATCATTCTGTGATTCTCTGGTTCTCTGATTTATCATTCTATTCTACTCCTTTTTGTTCTGGTGAACATTTTTGACCACATCCTTCTACCTGAGAGTTCCGCATGTTACAGAAAGGAAAGAAACTCAGATTCTTTAAATATTGACGTAGATTTGTGGCAGCAGGGTTACTTTGTGGGAGATGATGTTAATTGAACCAGATGCTGCAGCAAGTGGGCAAACAAACAGCAAGTGTTGGAAGGTCAATAATACTGTAGAAGTCCTAATAAAGAGGAAAGCAAACAGTGCTTCTTCATCACGGGGAGGTGAAATCCAGATTGTGTCCAAGGTGCTACACTACAAAACCTATTAGTTACATATAATCATGAAAATATATTGACTAAAGGCTTTTGAAAATGGATCCATGCCACGGGTTTAATCACATGTCTACAGCAGAAGCAATCAGCATCAAGAAAGAGGCTGTAGATGGATGGAGAAGTGATGGATGATGTGATGCTCACTTAAGTCCTGCTGGAGAAATCACACTCCACAGCACTCCAAAGAGGAGATGAGAAGCCTCTTCATGATGTTAACATTAGCCTGAGTGGTCTGGATGGATGGACATAGTCAGCCCAAAGCCAGCAAGTGGCCCAGCTTTGCACTCCTCAGCACACACTTCGCTTGAATCGTAGAATGATGTGGGTTGGAAAGGGCCTTAAAATCATGTTGTTCCAACCCTCTGCCACGAGCAGAGATCCCACTCACTAGATCAAGTTGCTCAGGGCCCCGTTCAATCTAGCCTCGAACACTTCCAAGCATGGGAGTTTCCACAGCTTTGCACGTGAGTACCACCAAAGCCCCCCTCCATGATCAGGGATGTAGCTGTCCCAGTAAGTCACACTGAGGTGGGGGCGCTGGGATGTCACCCATGGTGTGAGGTGCCCGGGCTCAGGAGCAGAGCAACTGCAGCCCGTCATCGGAGCCAGCCCCTCTACCGCCCAGAGCAGACCTTGGCCCGTCTGCGGGGCTCCTCCCGCTGCCTGCGGGGAGGGTGGGATGGGGCGCGCCGGCCCCACCGCCCCCGCCCCCGGCCCGCCCAACAGGGAAGGAACCGGCTCCTGCCTCCGCCCGGTGCCTGGTGTGCGCTGGTAGCAGCTCTGCGCCCCTGCCGCGGCCATGGAGGCTTTCTGCGGGTCCCGCTTCTGGGTAAGCTTCTCCCTCCCCTTCCCGCCTCGCGGAGGGGCCGGGACAGCGCCGCGCCTGCTGCGCCCGGGGCTTCCCGTGTGTCCCCCGGGCCGGGCTGGAGCGGGCGCGGGCAGCCCGGTCCTGCAGCTGCTGAGGGGCTGGGCGGCACCGTCCCTCGGTCGTGGGGCCGTCCGAGAGCCGGCGGTGCGGTGCCTCCGCTCGGGCAGGAGCAGCAGAAGGGCCACTCCGTTCTGTTCGTCCTAGAGCATCTTCACATCAGAGTCAAGACCTCATCACAAAGCATCCCACCGGGGATGCAGCTGTTCCAGTATAGTCCGCCTCTGGACCTCACACTGATGAACCCGGGGCTTTTCCTTTCTGTTTTAGCGCGTATTCTGCTCTTCGGAGTCACTTCCATGACTGGCAAACTGCTCCCCGTTCAGTGCTTTGTTACTGTTAGAAGAGGGATGGGTTTGTGGCTGCCGACGGTGGTCACCAGCCCCGGAGGATTATGGTGACTTCTGTCAGTACTCGGAGCCTTTAGCCCTTTGGAAAGGCTGATTGCAGCGGGTACTGGGTTTGTAAGCAAAAAAGTTTGGAAAATGCTGCCGTGATCTGCTCTGATGTTGAGAGTGTATAAGTCCTGTTACTAGGTACCCCGAGGTACAGCATGGTGTTTGCCTCTCTCCTGTAGGAGAGGCAGATATTCAGACCATGAGAAGCCATGGGGATTTGAGCACGTATGCTGAATCTGGAACTGCCCCCCAATGAATGAGTTTTTGTGTGTCCCTTTTTCTTGCACTACTTTAGCTCAAGGGAGATTTTTTTTCTAATGAGGAACTGGAATGAAAAGGAATGTCTGAAGTTGCATCACTGCTGGAAAGCTACTACAGGACAGCAAAAGCAGTTGGCTCTGAGAACTTTATGCTGAGTTCTATCCTCAGATAACTAATTACCTTTCAATATCTGTCCTAATATTACTGTTTAAAAGAGGAGTTTGGCTCCTAAGCCCCTTGGTTACATTTCTTTCTTTGTATTTAATTTCCAAGTGCTCTGCACACTCTCTGCCATAACTGCTGGCAGATAAGCTTGCTCAAACAAGTATTTTTGTGTATTATTTCTACCATCAACACTTCTAGAACAGGAACAAGCACAAACAGATTGACCCTGCTCACTGATCTATTGGCTGCCTCCAGAAGCAGGTCTTAGCTTCTCAAGGAAGGCTGGTAGAGCAACAGCTCTTGTAGCAGTTTATTGATATGTTAATGTAAATAGCCAGAGAGATTTCCTAGTATGAAGTAAGTGTATCATTCTGTACTTTATGCTATAGTGTTACACTCCAGCACCGGCATGGTGCCCTCTGTGCTGCTCTCTAGGGTCTGTGCTCTCTGTGGACCTGTTTTCCTTTTTCTTCCACAGGTGCTTGGGGTAAGAACAACTTTCCATCTGTTTAATTGCTTTAAACAACTCAACAACTCTGAGAAATTTAACACTGTGATTCCATGACCATCAGGTTGAACTCAATGGTTACCCTATTTATGGCAGTACTTTCTGTTAGCAGGAGTGTACAAAGTGCACTGATTTTATAGGATATTTTACGTGATGACCAGGTAGATGACAGTCACCTTGAAATTATTTGCTGTGCAAATATGTTGTTCTATAAGAAAATGAGGGAAAGGCTTCTATCTAAAATCTGCCCACAAAAGCTGTTGTTTCTGTGCACTGAACTAGTGAATGGTGTCTAGCTTTGCAGTTCAAAACAAGAACTTGATCAAATGTGAACCAGTATTAATGGTCACTTTTCATTAGCTCATGAACTTAGACTCTCTATTTTTTATCAAAGAAAATCAAGATGTTTTTGGAAGCTGAATGCCGTATTCGTGTCAGTTTTAAAACTGTTTAGAGTGAAGGAAAACATGCTGCTCCAGTTTAAGCAGTTATTTGTTTTGGAGTTTAAATCAACTACAATATTTTTCTGTTAAAAGGGGATGAGAATAAAACCAAAATAGTTCAGAATTAGCTCATGAAAATGTTTATCTTTAAATATATCAACTTAAACAGATTATTGATTTATGTTGGATTTTTTTGGCTTGCTGGAAGTTTTAAGGTTTCAACTCCTCACCCTGATTCAGGATGGGGAATTTTGCTGGAAATCTTGCTGATTGCATTTTTTGTGGTTTTTTTGTTTGTTTGTTTGTATGTTTGGGGTTTTTTTGCAGAGGCAAAATAATTTCCTGTTCAACCCATTTCAGAAATAAGAAATGAAAGGGAACACTGTAGATCACATTAGAAATCTCTAAGAGCATTTTGGCTTCCAGCTACTGCTTTACCTGTTGAACATGGAATCAGCAAATTGCTAATACAAATATAGGTTATTTATATATAAAAGAGGAACAACTGGAATATTATGTTTTTATAATGCATTATGAACACACTCTTCATCTGAACACTTGGAATCATAATGTCTACTTCAGCTGTTAATATCTCCTAGGAGTGTTCCCATGCTAAATGCCTTTGGGGAGGAGATGAATGTGATAGCACCCACACAAGGAGGGCCTTAGGTGTGTTCTTCACCAGTGACCATAATTACCTCCTACTATTTGTGTCACATATTTGCTGTGTGATAGTAAGAGTGCTAAATAGGTGTGCCAATTAATGTGACCCACAATGCCCTTTTTGAGAAGCAGATACTGGTGAATTAGCACTTTTTTGTTGCTCATGTCCTCCACTGTAGTAAAACGAGAGTGGCTTCTTTGAGTGGAGAGCAAAGTGATCTCCTGGGGAGTGTTTGCTACTAGTGTTTCAGCCTAGTGATTAAAGAACACTTGGAAAAACTTGGAAAAAAGGGAATTCTGTTCCAGTGGAGAGAAATACTGTCTTTCTGCAGCTCAGCCTCTCTGGGTACAAAATGGCACCAGTGGCTGCTGTGAGATTAAAACATTGAGTGCTTGGCACTGGTGTTGATGAATGTTGGGATGAGGGGCAAATAAATGCCTTGGTCTGCAGACAGGCAAAGTCTTTAACCAGCAGCTTGTATTTTGGGTGGTGTGGTCTTTTTAACAGCATAAATGGGAAACGAAAGAACATGTGATAGAACATTTCAAAGGGAAGACCACAATTCCTCAGTTCCTTTTGGTACTGCTCAGCTGACAGCTCAGTTTCCTTGTTCTCCCTGTGTCTTGGTATCCTGACAGATGTCTTGTTTTTCCCCAGCCCATGTGGAGTGCTGGCTCCTTCTTCATCCAGAGGCTCTTGAGTAATCCAGCAGGAAATTGCAGCAACTCTCAAGAGTAAACAATACCTCAGTCTTGGCTTTGTGATAGTCCCATTCAAAGCGCCCCTTTAACCTGTAGGTTTGTGGGTATTCCTTCACCTTGAGTCATTCTGTCAAATTTTGGTAGATTTGGGCTAAAAGTCATGCTGCTCTCTCAACCAGCAGAGCAGGAAAATGCATTTCCAAAGTGCCACAAGTTTCAATTCTGCATAACTTCCTCTGTTGCTGCATCATGTTTAATTTATTTGCAGTTGAAGATGACTCGGGGTAGCTGTAGTAAGGCAGAAATATTTCTTTCAAGGAACATGATAAATAATGTATACTTGTAGCATATGTACTATTTAAACCCCCCCACAACTTATGTGGTTTGGCCCTAAATTAATAATAAAACATTTAATTTTAACAATTCCATTATATTTTGAGCTAAATCAGTTCCAGCACAGGATGAGCGAAGCAGAAGGTGATAGGAGATCACTGCCAAGAAAGGATCATATCGCAGCTGGGCGATATGATCCAGACTGGCTATTGTTTATATTTTAGCTTCCCATTTCTGCCACCCTGTGCTAAACACAGAATGTTCCTTGTTTATAGATATTTAAACATGATATAGATCTCTATATAATCTTCATTTACTGCATCCAACTTCAGCTGAATCCCACTCCTATAAATCTCTTCGCAAATAACTGCATGAGGTACCTGTGTTCTTTCTCATGTTAGGTGGGAGATCAAACTAGTTGACTTTAATAGTTCCTTCAGACATCAAATCTGTGAAGTTTATGCTCTCTCAAAAGGCTAGCTAGGTTGGCAACATCCTGAACTTAAAATCAGTTAAGTATTCAAGCTCCAATTCTCCAAGATTTTCAGATTTTTGACACGAGTTGAATGGAAGCTGCGGCTAATTGATTTGGGCCAGAGAATCTCAATGTCAGGAGCAGGATAAATATAAATATTTAGCATTGGACTTGGAGTATTAACCAGTACCTGATACCATTCATCTGTGTGTAAATGACAAGACTGTATAGTCAAATAGCCTGGATTTGACACTCTTTGGGAAAGACAAAGTATGGATCTGAGAGCTGTGAGCAAAACTTGATGCCACTGAAAGCTGCCAGTATCAAAGGAGTCCTTTGGTGACATTGTCAATTAATAAAACTCATCAGCTTTCAACACAACTGTTCCTCCCTGGGCCATTTTAGCTTATGTGAAAGAGGTGGTGCTGTGATGTTTGGGACTTTGGAAAGCTATACAGTTTGCCTCCTGAAAAGAAATTATACTGGAACTAAATAGGAGTTGCCTGAGGAGCCCCTTAAAATGTAGCTAAAATTTAATTGCTGTACTTGGGAATATAAAGCATTTTGAGATGGACCTCACCTACCTGGTAGGCAAATTGCTGTGTCATGGCAGAGATAATCCTTTCTTTTCAATGTGTGCAAATTTGTAATGTATTAAAATAAGGAGACTATTACTGTGTAAATTTATTTTTTTTAATTTAAAAAAAATCTTTTGAAAAACATATTAAATGAGGTCTTTGATTTTTCCCAGTAATCTAATGCTTGATTTGTCTCTTGATCCCCTGTTGATTGTGACGGGCCATTATCCACTTGCAAATTCCTTGGCTGGGCTTGTGGAGAACAGGGTGGCCATGAGACAGAGCTCTTCCTGGGAGTGTGCCCAGGCTTTTGAGCAAGCAACAGCCCTGATTCCATGCTGGGCCTATGTGAGCTGGCATCTTGTCCCTGTGCTAATCTTTTGGTAGCAGGAGAGGTGAAGTCAATGCAATAAAATTGAGGTAATTTACAGTAATGTCACATGCCAGTGTCATAAAGCCCTGAATTAGAACAGAATGAAGGAGATGGAGAAGAGAAACTGTTTCATAGGAGTTGTTTCAAAAGTCAAAAGTCAATTTCAGAAAGAATAATTTTTTTTTTCTCTCTGAAACTGAGAATGCATTTGACATTTTTACAATTAAAAGAAAAATTCTCTCCTCTTCCCTCCAGTTAAATGATTTCTATTCTAGAATATCTTTCAACTGCTTTCAGAGCAGCACTGATGGCACTTTTTCTGTGACAATCCTTTTTATTAGTAGTATACATCAGCCCAACTGGATGGGCTAGCTTAAAATGGCATTACAGTGGGGCTGTGTGTCATTCATAGCTGTTTGTGCTTTTCCTATCTCTTCAATTGAGCTACATTTATGATGATCCTTAAATTAACTGAATTCCTCTAACTGAAAGGAGATGGCTTAAATCAAGGATATTCCCTCTCAGTCATTATCACACTGGTCTGCAACAGGACACCCCACTTCTTTACTGGTGCTTGCACAAGGCCATAGGAAAAAAACATCAGTGATGCCAGTAACAGGAAGTTTTCTCTCCAACAGTATATAGCTGTGGTCAGTTTTAAAAGACAGTTGGAAACTTCCTTGCGTAGGAACAATCCTGTTTCATTTTCTTCTCAATCCTGCTTTTGATTCTAGAGCATTTTTACCTGTATGATTGTACTGTTCCCTGCCCTCCACAAGTAAAAAATGTCCCTCTGTCCAAGCAAGAGGTCTGAGTGTTACTGAAACAGCTGAAATAGATGGACTTTACTTTTACTTTAGGTGTATGTTGTCTTAGATCCATATATATATAGTGTGATTTCCTTCACTATCTCCCTGAGGCTACATGTGCTTTTCTGAAAAAAAAAAAAAAAAAACAAAAAACATTACTTGGCTCCCATGGCTGTGGGGAATATGAACCTGCCTTTTTTCATCCTGTCTTATTTTTGTACCTGACAGCAAAGAAGCTCTGAACTTCTAATCCTAAAACTCAAAAACTGAAATGAGAGTAAAAAAGGAAATGACTGTCTAGTACTGCTGTCTAATCCTCAAGTACATGGTGTGGTTAGTAGCATTTGTATTATAAACTTCAACTTGAGCAAAAACCTGTGACAAGTTGCTCCACAATCATAAACTAACTCCTATAGGCTCTGGCCTTCTGCCAGGCCTATTTGATCCCTTAAAATAAGCCACTAAAGATCCTTTTATTGCTAGAAAAGAAAGTTCAGCTTCCTGCCCGGTGTTCTTCGCTTATGTAGAGAACTGGTGCAGTGTGCTTTGTAAAACAGAAGGATACCATTTTTGCTTGTTAACTGTGTGGTTTATGCAGAACTGTAAGTGCTTATGTCCCTCAACCCCGCCTTCTTTCTGAGCAGTGTTGCTGCAGTGAAGAATGTTGTTACCTCTTGCCCTTACCAGGTGGGGGAAAGGTTGTTCTGTAATAATGAGAAAAAATTGAGTTGTGCAGCAGCCACTCAGGATTAATGAAGCATCCAACTCCTTGTGTAAGGGTGACGCTGTTCCTTTGGAAATGTAAATGGGTGATGGTACTCCGAAAAGGTCGTTTGAAACTGGTACTCTTCTGGAGGCCTGCTAGCATTTATGCTCTAAAATGACTATTAGAGTAGGTCCCAAAGAGTTTATTAACAAGGACCTAGCAGAGGCGATGGACAACAGGTAGAAATGGGAGGTGAGACATGGAGAGGCTGAGATGAAGCTTCTACTGTACTTAAGACTGAGCCCTGGTAGTTCTTAGTGTTGCAGTTCAGATCCACTCTCATTCCTGGGAGGAGGCAATGTGGTAGAGCCAAGAGAAAGACATCCTTTTTATTTCTTTCCTTTCCTTTTGATTTTTTTTCCTTTTATTTATTTTTTTTTTCCCCAGGCTGTGCAAGTGAAAGTCCATGGCAGGGTATTGACCAGACCTAAGGGCAGGAAGAGTCTGCTTTGCATTTTAATTCCCACTAACAATTTGTTCTACATTAGAAACCATTCCCATGTTGATGTACTACAGGGAGGCATTGTTACTTTCAGTTATTCACTTCCCTGTCTTCCACACTGGATGTGTACCTTCCTGGCCAGCTTTCCAGTTTCATTGTTAATCTTCCATAAAATGCAAACTAGTGACGACTGACACGGAATCACTCATAGGGTTTTTGTTAGCCTTGGGTAAGGTGTGAATGACTTCAGCCCGATGGCCTTCACCTTCCAGCAGATATAGGTTGGGTTTGTGTTTCTTGTGCTTTTCACTGTTCTTTTGGTGCTGTAGAAATTTAGAGAGAAGCATGTATTAATGTATCCATTTAAAGGAGAGAACTGCTTGGCACTGCAGAGATGCTGTAAGTCTTCCCTAGGGTTTGGATGCTCCCTATTACTGTTTGAGGAACATTACTGCAGCATCAGTGATGCTTCAAGATTTTAGCTTTTATATTTTTTAGATCCTGTACTGCATTAGTATATAACTCTGAACTCCGTATAGGGTGTGAATAAGCTCTCTTCACATTTTGATCAGACAAAACAATCCTTCCAGGCCTGAGATCCAAGGACAACCTCTGGCTCAGACCCTAAAAAGTATAAACAAAAGTGAAGGGGGGGGAAAAAGGGACGGGGAGGCAGAGCAAACTGGGGGAATATGCCTTCATTACCTGAAGCTGTTATTGGAAGATTAACTCCTGATACACAGATAAACCAAACTTTTAATTGTCTGAAGGACTCATGACCCTCGTCCATCTTGAGTGTGGCCTCTGCAAGGCTCCTGCACTGTCCAAGGTGTAGCTATTGAAGGCCTTTAATGAATACCTACTTTATTCTCTTAAATCTATCTAGCCTGTCTTCTAGGTAGCTACTCCATTGTATCATCAACAATTATTTTTACTGCTGGGTAAAGCCAGTGTGAGGCAGCTTTATTTTAAGCATTTGTAATGGAGTAGGAGTTGATTTAGACTTAAACTCAAGACTAGAACTCCAGCTGGTCTTTTTCAGCAGGCTTCTTTAACATCATCTGGGGATTTTGGGAAAGGGACAGATAGGAATTTCCTTGTCTCTGTTTTGTAGCTGAGTTCTAGGCTTTCTGTTTGTTCTTTAAATGCTGTAATGGATGATGTGCAGGAAGCCCAAGATATGTGGCACTGAACTTTTATTTCTTTTAAAGGCATTATCAGTTTCAACGATGGCTTTTTCAATAGCAATGTTCTTTTCCAGAGGGAAGAACGTAATAGAAAGTATGAAGTATTAGAGCAGATTTAGTGCTGCTCAGAGCGTCCCCTGTTGAATACCTTCCTGTGATTAAAGATCATGTATTTAAAACTAGTAATTTAAATCCAAGTCCTACTGCTCACATTGCCCTTAATACAAGAATTGTGTTTATCCAAAGACAGACTGGAGTGAAGGATGTGAGTGAAAGCTGTGGCAAGGGCCCCTGTCAATGATATCCTTAACTGATCAGGAGAAAGCCCCACTAATTTGTAAGTTTTAAACTCCAAGAGACCCCTTTTCTTCTGTGAAGCTAAAGAACAAGCATCTCTGATCTTTTCCCATGGGTCTTCCCATTGTCTTTTAGTATAGAGGATTAAATAAATCGTGTGCCCAGGGAGTTCGGTATAGTGGTCTGGTGATTTCTGCAGTACTGTATCTCACCAGCAGAGCCTCCAGCATCCAAGCATCCTGCATCCAAGGAAATGCTGCTGCATTTGGCAGTCAGGAGAAGCCACAGAGCACGGTGAATCTGTGACCTAGTAATAGGTCACAGGTTGTTGTCCTCAGCACTTGCTTGTGGGTCAGGGGGATGACAGCAGTGCTGACTGGGATGGATATGCTGGCTCTTGTGGCTTTCCTGGAATAAGTTTTGCGGAGAAAATTGTGTTTCCCAACGTTTGCTGTTGAGTACTTCCCCTTGTGAGGGGGAAGTGCCTGTTGCTGGGTCACCACAGCCCTAGTTCACAGAGCTGCCTGCAGAGTGTTTTCAGAGGGCTGTCACTGAAGGGCAGAACTGTGATGTCCAGGGAAAGGTGAGCAGCTCTCAGGAGAGCTCAGAGCCATGAGCCAAGGAACAGGGGAGCTCCCCAACGTCAGTGTGTTAGACCTTTTTCAGCAACAAATCCAAGGAAAACTCTCACACCCAGACAGTCCAAGGTGGGTATTTTCACCCTCAACCAGAACAGGACACAAGGAACATTACAACTTGTTCTGTTTCCCAGGACAGAGTTCAGAAAGACAAAGCCAGATTAAAGCAGGAGCCTTAAGGACAGGAGGCCAAGAACTGGTGTTCTCCCTTCAGCCGTTGCTTCTTGTGTTTGTTCTCCAGGGTGGAGTTCAGTAACTTTACTGCTGCACTGAATATGTAGCAAAGTTGGCTTGCTCAGGAGAGATTGTATTGAGCCTTTGTGTCATATTCTGACTCAAAAGGAGTTGTTTAGGGTTGGAGTGGATGTTGAAATACACACTGTCAGTGTGGTGATTTATAAAGCTGTTAAGTGGAACTTCCAGCTCCATGAAGACAGATCCTGCTTGATAAAAAACACAACTTGAAGGCTCCTTGATTTAAAAGTAATAATAATTCATCGTAGAGTCCCTTTTACATGAAACATACATGGTTTAATCCCAGTCAGCAGCTGCTCACTAACCCCTTCCACTTCCCTGCTGGGATGGGAGAAGACTTAGGAAAAAAGTAAATCCCATGGGTTGAGAAAAGAACAGTTTAATAATTCAAATAAAATATAATAATAATAACAAAACTGTAATGCAAAGAGAGACAACCAAAAAAGAGAGAAACCGAACGATGTGTCAGCTACCAGGGAGACAATAAATAGAGGTATATTGAAAAAACTAAACCCTTAAGAACTCTATCCCAGGACACATAGCAACATTAGTCCACTCCAGTCTGGTCTCAGGGAGAGCAAGTTACTTGTATAGAATTCAACTACTTAAGTGCTTTAGGCACTATGTCTTCTAATAGGGACCCCTCTCCAATTCAGGATGGGAACAGTCTGCTCTCAGAGCAGAAGCAGATCCTTACAGAAACAGATCTTTTCCAGAAAAGATTATTTTTCTGATCCAGGATAGAATTGGAGCTGGAAAAACATCACCAAGAAGCCAGTAGCCAGTCCTGTTATCTTGGCCACAGGTCTCTCCTTCAGCCCGCATCCCTGTTCCCATGTGCTGTGAAGTAGTAGCTTCTTAGGTTCTTGTTGGCCATCACATGGATACTGCTTACTATAGTTTCACATAATTTTGGAAAGGTTCCACTTTTTTTCTCCGGGATAGTTAGATTTTGAGATTCAGTATAATTTTTTTTTTTTTTTTTTTTTTTTGACAGAATTTTTGTTTTCTGGCCAGCCGCATTTTTACATTCAGAAGTGCAAACCCTTTGCCTTGTTTAAATAAGAGTAAATGAAAACCTTCCAATGGCTTGGCAGCCTTGCAGTCTGTGTCTTGGTTACAATAGGCAGCTTGTGTTCAGTTCAGAAGTTAATGGACATCTGGGGCAGTTTCTAAGTTGCTGTCAGACAGAAAGCTATTTGTGACACTTTGGTCCTATAGGAAAGGTTTAAATTAAAAAGCAGGGGGAGGGTTCTGTGAATATCTTTTCCCTTAAACAGAGTCTTTTTTTTATTTTGAGCTTCAGTTCTTGCTATTCTTTGTCTGCTTTCCTCTTCTAGGACTTTTTGCAATAAGCAAAAGGAACATAGTTGCAAGCATGCTCAAGACATTGTTAAACATGTAATTTAAAGAGAAAATTAGTATTTTGTTGAATAAATGAGACTACATAAGCTCCTACTTGGGAACTAAAGAGCTCCAAGCTTCTACAGGGCATCTCCTGCCCCAGGCAGAGTAGTTGCTAGAGGAGCTTTTTGCATTAGAGATGCTGAAATGTTTTGATGATGAGCCAAAAGATGGGTGCTCTTTAAATGTTTTCATCCGTTCTGGTGCCAGAGACCTGTTTGCTGGAGGTAAACACAAAAATAGTTTGAATGTGGGGCTGGAGTTTTGTTTTGTTTTGATCTTGTGTTTGAATTGCTGTGTAATTGGCCCTGTGTTGTTGATTTGTGGCTGAAGGTTGCCTGAGGTCTGGACAACCCGTTGAGGAAATTTGGGCTGTTTTTATTCTGCTGACCCATGCTGGATGTCTGACTGCCTCCAAAAAAAGCCATTTCTTGGCTGAAGAAGCACCAGCTGTGCAAAAGGTGCAGTTCAGATGTGGAGCTGGTGGATTTGTGCCAGCCTTCACCACTGCCAAAGCTAAAGCACTGAATGACAAATGTGTCACAGTTCAGCCAAACTGTCTTGCCCCCAGCCAAGGCTTTGTAGTCTCATTACACTTAACAAGCTCGTTCATGTTGTGGACAGGTTCAGAGATGCACATGCCTTCTGACAAATCATCAATGAAATGGAAAGATTCTCTGCAGATTGTGGCTCTTCAGTTCTCCTAAAATCAACCTCTGCATTCAGGATTCAATCTCTTTTGTGGTGGTAAACAAAAGCAGGACTGGAAATACTTTGAGAAATTGATTTTCAGAGCAGTCTGTCACAAGGGATGAGAATTGGCTCCGTGTAACTGAAACACTTGAGAGAGCTCACACCCAAGAATGGTTAAGTAAATTGTTGTAGTGCAGAGATAAGGTATATTTGAACCACGGAAATCTTAGTTTTATCATCATCTTGTTAATGACAGTACAACAAAGTCATTTTACATTCCCTGCAAGTAGGTATTTATCTACCACGTGTAAGATGTCACATCAGGTGTCAAAATCCAAGTTGTGAATTTCCAGGAGGTTTGATTAAAACCAAATTCCCCTTCACCATACTGAAAGTTCTGTTTTAGTCTGAACTTGTGTAACAGTGTTTGCATGCAGTGCATTCAAATCTTTAGGTTCGAGTGCTTATGTGGCTTGTGGTGTCCAGGATCACAGTTGCAAAGCATTACTTGAAATGTTTCCAAGAAAACCTGATTCCTACCTGCATGTTCAGTACATTCCTTTTGCCTTTGTTTAGAATAGGGAAGTAATTAAAGTTGGAAGCATATGAGTAAGAAGGACAAAGTGTTAGTCATAAATGGAGGGGATTTTCCCAGGACAGCATAGGATTGGTCTAAATCTGATCATTTTGTCCAGTCCTTGACAAGTCATTCTTGCTGTTCTCAGATGGAGAATTTTTCCTCAAGAGCTTTATTTAGCAGAGGCACTCCAGGCTGGGAATGCTTGAGGAACATGGTGTTGTCGGCACCTGTAACTAAGCCTCAGCAAAGACAGAAGCAAAAGGGGATTGTCTACTATAAAATGTATGTCCAGCTCTGAAATACAGTAGGGCAGAAATCTTTCTCTTTTGCCCTCTTTATAGCTGTAAATACTTAGTCCTTTCACTGGAGCAGATTAACCAAAAGTGCTTGGGGTAAGTATCTTGGGAAAGCTCTTATTCAGGCCATGTGCTAGCTCCATCAGGATCTGAATACAACTTCATTCAAGCAGATATTCCAATTGGCAGCACTTCTGCCTCTCTGTTAAGAAATGTGTCTCATCCTTCTTCCAGGATTCCAACCTTACAATACACACAGATAACCCAGACCTAACACCATGTTTCCAGAACACCATCCTGGCTTGGATCCCCAGCATTTACCTGTGGAGTGCTTTACCTTTTTACCTTCTCTACCTGAAGCACAACAAACGAGGGTACATCGTGCTGTCCATGCTGAGCAGGTTCAAGACGGTGAGAGCTCTTTGCTGTGCCCCACATGCCAGGTAGACTTCATTTTTATTAGTTCAGCATCCAAGGAAGTGCTGCAGTAGGGTTTAAACTAATTTCCCTCTGATTTATCATATGGAAGAGCTTGCTCATAGGAACTAACAGTTTGCATACAGATCTCTGAGGAAGGAAATCCATCCTAGGAGTCTACCTTTCTCAGCAGAGGGAATAACTGATTGCTCTACCTTGAGCAGTCCCCCTTTGTGAGCCAAAACTGCGCTGCTTCACCCTTAAGTAATTTTTAAACCACTGAAAGCTGCAGAGAAAAGATGTTAAGGTAGGTCTAGTGGGAATTGTATCTCTTTATGCAATTACTTTCACAAGGAAGGCTTTTTCAAGCCACTCTCCCCACGAAATAGCAACGTGATTTTGTCTGCACCTTGTGCTTAAAGGTTTTCTGGTGTCGGCAGCCCCTCAGTCTGTGAGTTGTTGGATCTAATAAAAGCAAGAAAGTTGCTTTCCATAGGCCATTAAATAACTTGGGTTATTTCTGGAGAAAAACACCAGGCTTCTGCTTCAGGGCATGTCTGCCTTTATCTGGATGCTGCCTGTGTTTCCAGTCAAAACTAAATAGGGGGAGAAATCCAGGCAAATACAATAATCTTTCTGCTGGTTGTGATTGGAAATCCCTCAGAAAACAGTTGAGACGAGATCCTTGGATTGAGTGCAGTGGGACAGTTCATCAAATTGTAGCTGATCAGTGCTATGATTGTGTTTACACAGGTTTGTTTTGCTGGGAATCTGTGAATCAGAATGGGGGGGGGGGGGTTTAGCTCTCTGCTCCTGTAGAGGAGTTTGCCAAATGTCATTTCTGTTTGCCTCCTCTCAGCTCTTTGGTGTCCTGCTGTGGTGTGTGAGCTGGGCAGATCTCTTCTACTCCTTCCATGAGCTCCTGCAAAACAGAACTCCTCCACCAGTCTATTTTGTAACTCCACTAGTCATTGGCATCACTGTGGTTTGTAGCTGTTTTTGTTCACTATGACCAGTATGAATAACGTTTTCTTAGACAGATGAAGGATGAAGAGCCCCTTTGCCTTCATTGCCTTATCTGGACCTCTTTTAACTGCATTATTAGTATTTGTATCACTGAATCAAATTTTGCTACTGAAAAGGCTGGAGTCACAAATCTCTCTCTCTCTCAAGTAGATTCAGCTTCATAAATTAAATATTTGTAATATTTGTAAATTAAAATATTTGTAATATTTGTAATGGAGAGATTGTTCTGCCTTCCAGCCTGCTTTCACCTGTTTATCCGGGCTGACAATCCAGGACTGGAGAGAATTTGAGTAGGACTTTGTCTAAATAGAGAGATACAATGGTTTGTGCATTGTTTAGTATAGTGTTGGACTTTGTAAGGCTGTGTCTGTTATCTGGTGGTTGTTCCTCCATTAAGCAAAACAAGTTGGCTTTGGCTAGGATGACAAACAGGCTTGTGGCTGTTGTATGAAAAATAAAGCAGTAAGATTTGCCCTTTAAGTTTAATTCCCTTGGTTAATTTTTTTAAAAACCATAATTTTCTAGACAAGTCAGGATGGTCTGTCTGGATTGGAAAAATGGCAGCTCCTACATTTGTTTAAAATGTTTGTAGCTAATATTTAATTGTTCCCAGCCCTATGTGCAAAGGTTTAAAAATGGAATTCTGAAGTTGAGGCTCTGAAAACACCAAAACAAATTATTTCAGTGTTATTTGCTCCTCTCCTTACATGATGGAGGTTTTGCCATTGACTTCTGTGAAGTCATTATGCAGCTCATTTCAGAGAGGTCCTGCTGTTCTGCTGTCCTCCTAGTCAATGGTGGCTCTAAGAACTGCCAACTGAGAGTGCAAAGAAGGGTGGCACTGGGATGGGGTTGTGTTCATGTGTTCCTGTATTTACTTTTACAGCTTTTAGCCACACTGCTTATCCAGTACGAAAGGCTGAGAGGAATTCAGTCCTCTGGAGTGCTCATTATCTTCTGGTTTTTGTCTGTGCTTTGTGCCGTGGGGCCCTTACGGTCTAAGATCATGACTACAACAGCACAGGTAACAAGCTGTCCTTGTTAGCACTTGGAGAATAGGAAATGTAGCATCCACATCTATGTGAAAAGCATGAATCACCTGAGTTTGGAGTCAGATCTGAGCCCAGGTTTTGCCAAAGAGAGAGGAGTTTGGTTCTGTTGTTTTGACTCAGACTTGTGTAACTAGAAGGGAACTGGATGTCTCAGGCAACGCAGATTTTGCTTAGCCCAGGGCTATACTGGTAACCTGATAGACATAAGAGAGCAATACCAACACTGTGTATATGTGAACAGACTCCTGTCTTTTTTTTTTTGTCTGTTTCCCTTTTGCAGCCTTTTGCTTAAATGGAGATGGGTAGTAATCAGAGAGGACACATTTTAGTATGTTAAGTTCCTGTTTTACTTAGGCAGCTTGGCCACATTAGACAGCTCCATGGGCTTCCTTGTGTCAGTGCCTGATGTGCTGAGGACAGCATTTTGACTCCACTGGGGCTGGAAACAGAGAGAAAGTTGGAGGGAAAGAAATCTGGGCTGTTAAGATTCCTGTTTGAAAACATAGCAGGTTCTCCCAAAGTAAGAAACTTGTTAAGTTTTTCACAGAAACATACTTCACTAAGCAGGGCAAGGCAGGTTGCTCCAGTGATTAAATCATGAAAGCCTGGGAGAGAAAAAGAGTGCTTGGAAAACATTAAGATGATCACTTCTCCTCAGTGAAATCAGTGTTGAATCTGTTTGGTAATTTCTTGGTTTTATTCTTGCTTCTTTGTAATATTAGCAGCATTATCCTGTTAGCAAGGATTTTCTTGTAGCAGGCTGTTGTAAATATTCCATCAGAGATTGAATAAAACCTTAACTGAGAGCCTGGGTAGAACTTTGTCAGATAATAGCCCAATCCGGTGAGACCATTTCAAACACCGCTTAGAGGCAGCTTTATTAAGTGAAAATATTGGACTATCAATGTTGAATCCATAATCATCTTGAAATTTTGGGTACAGAGCCTTAGAACAAGTCTAGGTAACATTTCTCCTACTCTGACTGCCCAGAACCAAATATTCCTTCTTTTCCACTTAGGTTTAAACATTTTAAGTGAACAATGGGACTGTTCAGAACGGCATTAGGGCATGAAAGAGCTGTATAAAGGACATACCCTCACAGCAGGAAGTTTTAGGTAAACTGCAGACTCATGATTAAGAAAGGAAATCTCTCTAGAGCAGATGGAACTCTTATTATGCAATGCAGTGGTTTTTCTGCAGCTTCTTCTGAAAGTATTTGGCACTCACTGCTTTGTCAGTGACAAGATATTAAAGTAAAAGGATGTTCTCTGATCTGGGTTGACAATTCCTATGCTTAAGACATGATCATGCGAGAACCCCCAGAGGTAATTTAAAAGGATATTATGTAGACCTGATTCCAGAGGGTGTCTGCATGCAGTGAAGATGTATAAGCACTTTGAACTTGACATGATTTAATGAAAGCTTGGAGATAAGCATGTTCTTAGGCACTTGTCAGAGTACAAGCATACTTTTGTGAGATAATTCCTGCTGGGAGCTGCTTTGCAGTACTCAACTGTAAAGGAAGAAAGGAATTGCCAAAAGAAGCAGTGAAAAAGTGGGGAGAGAGAGAGTATGGGAAACTTGGAAGTGCAATAAAACAATCATTTACAGTGTTTCTTTTTCCTCTAGGGCCATGTAAATGAAAGGTTCAGGTTTACCACATTTTACATCTACTTTGCTTTGATAATCATTGAGTTGATACTTTCATGTTTTAAAGAGAAGCCTCCATTTTTTTCTCCTGTTAATATAGATGCTGTAAGTATTTTTTCACTTTGTTTTATTTGGATTTTAAAGACTATATGGTGTTTTGAGAATTCCACTGAGAGTACTTGTCATTGAAAGCAGCTTTGGATTGTTATAGAGATGGCAGTATTTAGTGACCCTCTTAAAAAACACTGGGTATGAAGAGTAGTATTGGGGTTTGGAGTCTTTTTCCATTATCTGTGTCATCAGAAATGGCTTGAAGCTGTGTAGTGAAAGCAGCTCTCCTGCTTGCTACTTCACAGCAGTAAATTATATTTATGAGCACTGAAGTGTAATAATAATTATTTCAAGAGGGTTTTTTGAGGATATGGTGCACTACTTGCTTAACATTCATCTCAAATTAGCAAAAGTCTATGAGGTTTGTCTTAATAAATGAGTTCTATATGTGTTGAGAACAGATATGGAAAAACATTAATAACAAAAGATATTAGTAGTGTCACAGGTTAAATTTCTTCTCCAATTCAAAAATAGTCCCTATAATTGGATTTATGTTTGAACCAAGCTGAGAGAGAAGTTGAGCTCATGTCCTAAAATGAACATCTCTGAATCTGTAGAATGACATTTCACTTTATAGGTATGATTTAAAGGCAGTGTATGAAGCAATTTTTGGGTATAAAAGGAGTTCAGTGTGGGAAATGGGAAATAAAAGAAATCAATTTGATGTCTCATTAGGGCATAGGTACGTACATGTAATATACCACATAATATGCCAAAAATTATCAAAATAGACTGTTGTCATGTTAAAGTAATAGTAAATGTCTTGCTTTATTTATTTTCATTTTTCTCCCCATAAATTCATTATAGAATCCATGTCCAGAGTTAAATTCAGGCTTCCTGTCACGATTGACATTTTGGTGGTTTACCAGGTGAGTTTTTTCTTCAAGCTGTTGGACAGCTGACAAACCCAAAACCTGCCTGTGATCTGTGTTGCAGTGAGCAGTACAGAGATTTTCCTTCTCTGAGTAGTTGATGTTGGATGCTCTTTTATCCACAGTAGTGTCAGCACTTTGAGCATTTGCCTTTTTAGAAACACAGAGCCCAAACTTTTTCTCTGAAAGGTATGGCAGCAAGAGTATCATGACAAATAGGATGTGCAGCCTGACTGTGCTCAACACATGCAGGAATATAACCTAAACCAAGATGTAGCTCTCTGCTCCACAAGATAAATTGTGGCAGCCTTTCACCCAGCTGAGGGTGCTTTTTTTTTTCTGTTGAGGTTCATGGGTGAATGCTTTTTTGTAAGGACATTTCTGTGCAAAAGGGAAGGTAAACTAGGTTACGTATATAAATTATTGCTGCCAACCGAGGTCGCAGTATCAAAGATGCAAATTTGAGATTGGGCCTGCTACTCCATGATAAAGAAGTGGAACAGCTGTCAAAGGTCATGTTAAGACCATATTTTTCCACAGCGGTTGAGATCTTCATTCTTCCACCCATGTAATTTTATTGTCCTGGTAACAGCCCTGTAAAGTTCTCTTTAGTGAGAGGATGAGAACTTTCTAAACTTCCAGAATGTTCAGCTTCCCCAGTGAGATTCTTGGCAAATAGGATGTTTGTATCCGTTGACAAAATTCCCTTTACAGTTGAGGAACTGCAGTTTTCAGAAAAATCTGATTTTCCTTTTACTCCAGTGAGCTCCACTTTTGCATTTTGTTCACCTCTGACAGTTATTCCAGATCAACTTTATTATTTTCACTTCTAAAGCTTCACTGTTTCCATTTAACAGCACAATTTCATCCAAATGCTTCTGTTAGTTGGTTTTTTTCTGCAGTAGTGTTTTTTTTCTGAAGTAGTGTTTTCAATAAAATACATGTAATTAGAAATACATTGTGTCCTTTCCTTAAGTGCAAACATCAATAAAAGGAACAAAGGGTGATAATTATTCTCCAATCTCCCTTTCTGTGGAGTGTCTTCTTGCTTTTGTTACCTTAATAACAAAAGTCCTAGAGTTACTGGCAATGCTTTAAAACTGAAAATTCTGTTTTCCAAACTTAATTGCACTGTTTTTCTCCATATGTGCAGCATGGCAATTCATGGGTACAAAAGGCCTCTGGAAGAGAAAGATTTGTGGTCACTGAACGATGATGACACTTCAAAAACTATCGTGCAACAACTGAGTAAAGAGTGGGACAGAGAAAAAGCAGAGTGCAAACTGTAAGTAGATGAACAAGTCTGCAAAGTTGAGAGATTGGTCTGAGTCCTTTCAACACTCATAAGTTGCTCATCCATGAAAATGAGCCAACTAAAAATGCACCCACCACTTCAGCCTTTCCATTCTTCAGTCATTAATAGTTTAACTTTCTTTTTTTAATATGTCCAGGCAGAGGCAAACAGGAGCCCTGTGGGGCTTGTGTGTCACCAACACACTTTTTAGGTGCTTAAAAACTCCATGGGCAGGTGATGCAACTTCCCATGTGGAGAAGGGCTGAAGATGTGTGAGAAGAAGCTGTTGAGTTGGTTGAGTTGTAGAAAATGAACAATTTTTCACCACTGAGCTGGTAGTTGTCTAACTGCATAATTGCATCCCTCCCAGGTGTGTTGGAGCACAACTTCTGGGCACATAAACCAAGCAGAATTTCTCATCATCTTCATCATGATTTTTTTTGGCCTGGCAGTATTTTTAGCCTTAAGGCTCTCAGCAGTGAGCAAGTCTTCACTTCCCAGCAGTAAAGATAAGAAACTCAGAACATGTGAAAGGCAGGAGGGGAAGAGACATCCCACTTTATTGCTGAGACCCTACTGCTGTTGCCTAGAAAACTAGCAGCAAAATTGTCCTAGTATCTGATGGAAATGGGATAAGGGTCATAACTTGCATACAGTTATACACCTGCTTGAGAGGATTTCCTTCTTATTGCATGTTATGTCCTAATCCAATCTTTAAAAATTATCTATTGTGCAACTCTATTTTCTTCTCTCACTGTTTGGTGTCCAAAATGTTTCCAAGCAAATAGATGTGATAATAGTGTGTTTCAAATGAAAAATGTCAATAAGGAGGGGGCCTGTGCTTCCATTTCCTTTCATTGTGGAGATTTCTTCTCCATGTGGAAGCTTTCTTCTGTTCTCTTTTGTGCATGTCCTTGCCAAATTGTAAAGACGCTATTATTTGATAATATTAGGAGAGAATTGTCATTTTCTTGGCAAGGCTAAATATGATGTGGAGAGTTCCATTTTGCAGCTAAAATTTGAAATATTTCCAGCAGTTCACCAGCAGCTGTCCACTAATGCTCTGTGAAGATGTGTTATAGTTCTACTTAAGGGTTTATTTTCAGGGGGTTTTTTTCATTGTCTTAGTGTCTCTATTTTTATGGTGTCGAATAATGTGCATGGTCTGGGTTCTGGTCTTTTTGCACAGACATAAATCTCACTCCCTCAGGCTGTTTTATGGTAAGAGCACAGCCATCGTGCAGGAGTGCATGGGGTCCAGGAAAACTTTTACTAGGAAAGCAGAAACCATGCCTGGAGTTTTCTCATGGGATTCATTGCATTTTGGAAACTATTCATATAAACTAGGGCCAATTGGCAGTGAATTTAGCAATAAATTATGAGTCGTATTTAGTTCAGGTAAAATTTTGTGGCAACTGTTTTAATGATTCTAAGATAGGGAAAAGAGCAAAAACAAAGCAAATTACTGCACTCCAAATTGCTGTGCTACATGGAACTCCGAAAGCTCTACTTATTCTTCAGTTATAAGTAGATATTTTCTATTACTTCCTGTCATATAACATTAGTGGTAGTTGCTTGAGAGACATTGTAAATACTTTTTTTTCCTTTCAACTCTCATTAAATCTGCTCTGAGCAAGCTTTTATGACATTTAAATGCTGTGTCAATTTATACACACGTTGAAAGTGTGATGAAAAGTGTTTGTGGTGTACATAGTAGTAATTTATTTTTAAAAACTTAATCAGTTGCACCTCTGACATAGCTAACGCTTTAAACTTTTGTGGTAATGATTATCACATATCTGTTGTTCCCAAACTTTTTTTGTATCGCTGCTGTCTTGTGAGTTACTGTTAAATAATTGCTAAGAATTAATTTGTTTCTTGTGAGTTACAGGAGAAACCAGCATGGATTTAAAATGTTACTATAGATAGTAAAGCACACAAAGAGTATTTTTCCTTTCTTTTGCTCTCTTTGCTTATATGGCTGAAGTTTCTACTCCCTCACTTTACTGATAAGTGCAGTTTCTTCTGAGAAAGTTAGAACTATGCTGGATGGAGAAGAGAGAGCTGGAATGCATTTTCTCTCATTTTTAGTTAGCTTCTGATTTTAGAGACTGTCCTTATGAAGACATATTGAAGATGCAGAGCCATATCAGCACCAAAACATATGTGTATTTTCCCATGAGATAAATCAGTACCTATTATCTGCCCTGCTATAAATAATGGCAACCAGACACATGCTCTTTGCTTTGATTAAAAGCTGGGTGTGAGCAGTCCCACACACTGCCGAAAACCTGACCTCACCTAACTACAGGTAGTAAACACTAAAAGTGCATTTTCTCCCTTTGGGACTCTTAGCTGCAAGAGAACCATTGCTTTGCTATAGCTCAGTGTAATAAACATTTTTAATAGCAAAAATTAAGGGGCAAGTAGTCTTGTTTCTTCAAATCTTTCAATGAGTTTAACAGTCTGGTTGCCAGAAAAACAAGGCTTTTCTCATAAACTCTCCAGGTTTGATCTGGAAGACAAAGACAACACTGTTCGTTCTTGTCTGGGGGGAAAAAAATAAATTGACTGGTTTAGGTTCTCCCCCTGCCCTCTAGCTTTATTGCAAAAATGTTGGGATTTGCAAATGGCTTTTTCTGAAAGGATGTGGACAAGTTTATACATGTGGACTGTTAGCCTCAATGATCACAGTGAATGCTCACAGGCTGTTGGAATTATTTGACTCTGCAGCTAGCCAGCTCCAAAACATCTGCACAGTCTTTATAAAAAATTCATAAATTCAACCTGACTTGGTAGTACTTACAAGTTATTTTTCAAATGCCTTGTGGTAAATATTCACTGTTTCTAGGGTGTCTTTTCCATCTGTTTTTTCTTGTAGAGCTTATGTGCCCCAGATTAATTTCATTCTCCCTGTTCCACCTGGACTTAACTTTCCTGTCTGACATTCAGGAAATTTTTCATTAGTCCCATAGCCCCCAGGAAACAATATCAATTTGATATTTTCTGGTAGAAGAGTTGCCAGGCTGATGTTTGAGAGCAATTCATGGAGGAAATAATTTCCCAGAGCCTACCCTTTGTTGATGGGCAACAGAAGTCAGGCACCTAAACCCCAAAGGGGCTTCTACAAAACCTGCCTGGAGCCCTCAAGAGAAGTTTAGGCATATTGGGCCCATTTTTCATCAGTCAGTCTAAAAGAGTACTCGTGAAAGAATCACTTTTGTTAGCTTATTTGGCAGTGGGAGAGCGGCAAAAAGTACAAAAGGAATCCTAGAATCCTGGAATCATTAAGGTTGGAAAAAACCCCTACAATTATTGACTCCAATGGTTAACAAAATGGTTGCAGATAAACAGGGTTTAAATGCCTCAATTGTCAACTGAATAAAATTTGGGTACCAAAACCCAAGGTTTCTCTCCTGGAATAATCTGAACAGCTGTGGTCCAGATCTTGGGGATGGCCCAGTTTTGAAGGTGCTGTGGTTCCTACTCAATTTCAAGTTTCCAGAAATGCAAAACTTTGTATTTTGAGAGTACTGTGCCTGTTGCAATGGCTGTCACCCCAGGGGGATTAATTCTGCTTCTCTGGAAGCAGCTGTGTGATCAATAAGGGTACAGGTTTAGCACAACTACTGATTGAACAAGAACACAGGCTCAGAAGGAGTAGGTGAGGGTGCCTTGTGTGGGATGTCCATAGCACTTCTTTGAGGATTCCTATACAAGAAATTGGAGATCCAAAGTCAATTCTGTCCTCTAAGGAAGTCCAGCTTTCCTCTCCTCCTCCTTTGGGTCTCGTTCTCATGTCATGGTGATTGATTTTGTGGCCTATGGATTGCACCCCCCCTAAGTACTGCAGAAAAAAAAGAAAATAAGACTCAATTGCACAAGAGTGGCTGATCCTGAGCATACCTTGATGGTGCTGGAAGTCTTGCTGTTGGTCAGTAGCAGAGGAGGGTGCAGAATTTGGGGTGTTCCCCCAGTGCTGTTCACACAGGACAGTGCCATTCTCATTGTCAGTTGTCTCGTGTAATTTGTTTTGTTTCCCTAGGAAAGAGGATGTGTCGTACATGAGGAAATCAACCCATGTACAGAATCATGCTGGTGGCAGCCCAGAGGAAGCAGAAGTCCTGATCAGAAACAAAAAGCACAATAGGAAACCTTCCTTTCTCAAGGCTTTGTTGAGGACCTTTGGGCCATACTTCTTAATTGGCTCCTTCTTCAAGTTGATACAAGACCTACTCTCTTTTGTCAACCCTCAGCTATTAAGGTAGGTTTACTCTGTGAGTAGTTTCTATGTGTGATCCCTGTGGTTGCTTGGCTTTGGCACAGGGCAATTGTTTTTGAAATAAAGAGTTAGTTTCCCTCACAGTGCCACATGTGTATGCTCCCTCACCTTCCCCCTGCAATGCTGTGAGACATGAGTTCTTTGTTGTGGACTCAGCTGTAAATTGGACAAGCTTCACTGAAATGCTCCAGTTATAAATCTCCCATCGCTGTGGGCAGCTTTGACTTAGAAATTACATGTCGCTGTGTGATCCAGTCCAAAGCAATTTCTCCCCATTTCTAAAGGATTAGCTGTGAAATCAAAGTGAAGCATTGCTGGCTGGATCCAGTGGTCTCTGAATATCTGATATCCTCATATGTGGATGGTGGTTGCAGCTGTGGTGTGACTTGATGTGCAGATGTTGTCTGATGCTCCAGTATGTAGTGCTCTGGCCAGACTGCTATCATCTGGGAAAGGTTTTGGGTCGTTTAGATGAGTTCATATGCTCTTAGTTGTGTTCAGCAATGAGAATGTGAGAGGCACAGTTGCAGTGAATTTCCATGTGAAAGAAAATTATAGTTCTATTAAAAAAAAAAAAAACAGAGGAAGTGGTTATGAAAAAAGTGGTCTGTTCTCAAATTCTCTTTGTATGAGGAACACCTCTACCTTCCATCTCCAGGGGGGCCAGTTGCTCAGCCTGATCCATAAAGGAATTTGCACAGTCCCTGCATTTTTTTCTTTATTAGTATTTTTCTTAAAGTGAGGAATTCAGCAGAAAATCATTAGCTAGGAAGAAAGCAATAGTGGAATTACCAGCATTTCTACCTAACAATTATTAATAGAAAAGCACAAAGTCCTATTAATGCCTGAAGGAGGAATGGAACTTGGGTGGAGGTCACAGGTGGATGTAGGGAAAGGGAGAAGAGAAGGCTCTGCTCCTATTTGAGTATCTCTTAAAAATAACCCGCATTCTGAGATCATGTTGTTCTGTGGGTGGTTTATGATATACCCAAAAATTTGCTAAAAAGAGGGTCTGACCAAGTATGGTGACATTTAATAGCAGACAGTCTGTCTTCTCCCAGAGCCCCTGCTGAAGAGGAGGCTGCTGGCTGCCTCCTGAGAACACATTAAGTGTAACATATTCTGGGAATTTCTCAAATTTGCATGAATTCCTGAATACGTTTCAGTGATATCTCAAGGCATATTATGGTGAATTCCTTCTCAAGTCTAAATTCCTGCAGTCTGGGAAAATGCCCTTCTGATAGTAGGGGAAGATGAAAAAGCAATGGCTCTCTGGCAGACTGCATGTAAGATAGTTTCATGTTTCTAAAAAGATTGGTGGATCCCTGGGACTACTGAGAAGAGGTTTTCCCTGAAGCTGTTCCCTTTTGCAGAATGAATGAATGGAGCAGTGCAGAAATAAGATTTCTCTGGACTGAAAAAAGAAAGATGTAGCAACCTCATGCTTCTACTACAAAGCTTTGGTTGCCTGATTTGTAGTTTCCAGGTGTGACTGTGGTCACAAGGGTTTTCAGGATGAAGAAGAGATGAGAATGTTGACTCTATGATCAGAAGGTTTGATTTATTATTTTATGATATATGTTACATTAAGACTATACTAAAAAGCAATAGAAAGGAAAAGGTTTCTTCAGAAGCTAGCTAAGCTAAAAATAGACAAGAATGAATAACAAAGATCTGTGTCTCAGACAGAGCAAGAGCTAGCTCTGCCATGAGTAGTCAAGAAATTTAAACACTTACAGGAGACCAATCATGAGTCTACCTGTTGCATTCCACAGCAGCAGATAACTATTGTTTACTTTTGGTTGCTGAAACTGCAGCTTCTCACAAGGAAAAATCCTAAGAAAGGATTTTTCATGAAAGATGTCTGTGACATCCAGGTCCATTTTTCTCCTGCTGATTGTTTGAACCATGGAGCAAAATCTCTTTTTCTCTTATATTTTGACAGTTCGGTATTCTGATCAGCAGACTGAAAACACAAACATGATTTTTGAGAGCACTGGACATTGCCATGTGTCACTCTGCTTGTTTGCTGTGTGCCAGTGTGCAGCTCTAGCAATGAGAGCAGCTGAGAGGAGTAAGAAAGGACTTACCAATAAAAGCTGCTATAGCCATCTTAATGGTACCATTTTACAAAAAACAGTAGGAGTGAAGGACTCTTTATGCATCCATCCAGGAGGATGTCTTTTAATTTGGCACTTTTTTTTTTTGTGGGAAAACACCCCAGGCAGAAGTACTCAGGCTGCTTGAAGATGATTTGGGTAAGAAGCTGGTTTTGCCTGCCCTGCTGCACTGCCTTATTCTGTCCTATCATTCACCTCTTGCCCTGGGGGCCTCCCTAACAGAGCTCAGACAGTGCACTGTGTGTTTAAACCCTGAATCTCAGGGGAAACCAAGAGTTTCTCTTCATATTTCATTTTCAGGCTCATTTACAAATGGACTTTGTCACTGGCAGAGCTGCAGGTTTTGCTGTTGGATCTTTGCAATGTTGTTTGACTGAAATCATAACTCAACCTATGTCCTGGAGAGCTGTTTGCTTTTTGTTGTTAGGGAGAGGATGTGGCAGGATGCTGTAGTTGGGAGAAGCTGTGTTATGTCCCATTAAATTTGATGTATGGTTTTTAAATTTTTGTTTCTTTTTCCTTTTCCTTCCTTACTCTGCTGACAAACAGTGTATTAATCGGCTTCATTAAGAACAAAGATGCCCCAGCCTGGTGGGGATTTTTGATTGCAGCTCTGATGTTTATCTGCGCTGTGCTGCAGACACTCGTCCTTCACCAGCACTTCCAGTACTGCATTGTTACTGGGATGAGGCTAAGGACTGGGATCACTGGGGTGATATACCGAAAGGTAAGGCTGGAAGCATTTTGTGGGCTAGAATACCAGCCAGGCAAGTGTGCTCAGTTCTCACATATTTAGGGAAGGTTAGGCATGTTGGAGAGGAGTAGCCTCCTGGAATATAAAAGATTGGGGGTTTGGTGAGTTTTTAGGAGTACCTCTTTAATGCTTTACAGAATTTTCCAGTGAGCAGTAGTGTAATATGGGTGTTCTGCTAGGTTACTAGACATACCAATACTAGTCCACTTTAAATGCAGGAAGAAGAGAGACTTAGATTAGATGTAAGGAAGAAATTCTTCCATGTGAGGGTGGGGAGGATCTGGCACAGGGTGCCCAGAGGAGCTATGGCTACTCCATTCCTGTAAGTGTCTAAGGCCAGGTTGGATGGGGCTTGGAGCGACCTGGGATAGGGGAAGTTGTCCCTGCCCATTGAAGAGGGGTTGGAACTTTAAATTTCCTTTCCACCCAAACCATTCCACAGTTTGGAAGAGGGATCTAGGAGAAGAACATGTTTATGCTATGAGTCGATCAGACCCAATGAGATTTTCTTCAGATTGCTATGCGCTGCTTAAGCTGGAGATGCTCATAAGCAAAACCATTTCATGAGCTCTTGTTCCTTGGAGATCAGGAATGGATATAGGTGAATTATTTTATTCTTTTTGGAGAAGCACATTATTCTTGGACAGTGTCATTTTGCTAATAATTGAGGATTTGTTCTCCATGTGTATCAAGATTGTGAATGCATTGACACTCTCTCCCTTGTCAGTCCTTAGTGATCACAAACTCAGCAAAGCGCTCATCTACTGTTGGAGAAATTGTCAACCTAATGTCAGTGGATGCCCAACGTTTCATGGACCTGATGACTTTCCTGAACATGTTGTGGTCTGCACCACTCCAGATATTTCTAGCTTTGTATTTCCTCTGGCAGGTACAGACATTGTCACAATTCATCTAAATAATGTGCAGGCTTTTTCTTTTTCTTTTTTCTTTTTTTTTTTTTTTTTTTTTTTTTTGTCACTTTGACATGCCACTGTGTTTTTTACCAACTTAAAGTGTTCGGTCCTGTAGTAAAAGGGTGCTGTACAGCCTCACTTAATGTCTTAATTATTTTGTTCCACTGATAGGCCAGATGGGCATTTGAAACAGAATGTTTCCTTTGTCTTTCTCCCGTCCTTGCTCGAGTTTGATGGGCTCAGTCTTGGACTCTTGTTCCCAGTAGTTGATACAAATGAGAGCTTGAAGGTAGTGGTTTAGAGACCAAACCAAACAAAAACCTGGATGTAGGAAATATCATGTATAGAGATTATATCCTGCTACATAAAGAAGTTTTGTGCAAGTCAATGTGAGACAAATCTCACCTGGAAAAACCATAATTTTTCATTTGCTACATTGTGACATTGTTTCAGGTTTATTCCAGGTTTAGTTTGAACACTGGCTTTCAGACTTGGTTTTCCGCAATTAATGTCTTTTACTGCATAAAACAGTAGCACCAACTTAACTATATTGATTACAACTCAAAAGTCATTAAATTGCAGCAGCTCTGAATTACTTCTCTGCTGGAAGCTGAGCTCTGGTTACCAGCAGTTTGTATGCTTGTAGTCACACTGAGGTACTGGGTTAATTCCATAATTACAGTTCCCTTGGTCAGAGAAAAATCCAGAGAAAAGTTCCTATCACCGATACAACAACAACAATAATAATAGTTATTATTGTTATTTTCATTGTTATTATTATCATTTTTATTCAAAGTGGTCCCTTGTTTTTCTGTCTCCTCTTCACAGTTGCTCTGTGGAATCACAACACTTCACTGGGATAAGTTCAACTTGTCAACATTGATTTCTGTTTCTATCACTTATTGTTGTTTTAGTGCTGACTGTAGTGCTGACACTTGGGTACAACAACTTACTCTTTCTTTTTAAATCAAGACTTTAGGGCCTTCTGTGCTGGCTGGAGTTGCTGTGATGGTCTTACTTATCCCATTTAACTCTGCAATAGCAATAAAAACCAGAGCATTCCAGGTAACGTAGCAGCAGAGGAGGTAATGTTACATGAGTTGGCAGCTGTGCTATGAGAAATGAAGACATCTGGGGTTGTTAATAAGATGCCATTTGCAACAATTTACTTATGAGTAAGAATGTACTGATATATTAATAACTGTATCATGTTAGATAATTTTTCCATAGTGAATTGAATGCAATTTAAGGGAAAAAAGCCTTCTGTCATTGAGCCAGTGGCTTCTTCATACCTCTGGAGCAAGCAGCTTTTGGGATTAGCAAGAGGTTTCTTTGTCTCCATATCCCTTCATCTGGTATCTTCCTCTAGGACTATCTAGAGTAAGGCATATGAATGCTGTTCTTTAAGCTGCAAATGAATGTTTTCAGAGGTGGCAGCTAAAACCTGACAGTTTGAGTTTTATGCTAAAAACCAGTGTTGATGTTCACTGCTGCTTAGCTGGGCCAAATTTCATTTACTATCTTAAGGGAAAATGATCCTTTATTCCTTTCTTTGTAGTCTAGTTCTCTCTAGTCATGGAAAGCTAAAAAAATACCAATATAACAGTGCCCTCTGGCTTTGTGCTAGAAAAAAATCTAATAATTGGCTTCTGCTATGCAGCCTATCAGACTGTTTGGAAGATTAAAAAAGAAATTAAAAGTCAATCTGTTGGTGTAAAAAAAGGTAAGAGTTGGATATAAATTAGGACTTTTAAGCACAGCCTTAGTAACAGTGATATTATTATATGCCTTAAAAAGACATACAGGCATCTCTTGGATGATGACATGTTAGTAATAACAGTCCTTTTCTCCCTTGCCCATTATAAGATGCATAACTTGCTGTGCATATGTGTGTGAATTTTGTCTATAAATTTGAGCAGGGATGTTTTTATTTTAATAACTGAATGAAAGACTGTATTTTAGTACATAGGAAAAAAAACCCTAGAAGTAGCCACAATTTTCAAGGGATAAGAAATAAAATGTGCAAACAAGGAAGAAAAAAATCTGAAGAAGTCAAAGGAAATGATAGGATAGTATTTTTGTGAAGTGGCTGAATCTTTCTTTAGGATGGTTTAAAAATGTAGCTCTTAAGAGTTAAAATGAGCGGAAGGCTTTTATACTCTGCTTTCCAGTCACTTCCTTTGATTTCTCATGTCTCTGGAGGTAGACTAACTTGCACAATAAGTTCATAACGGTGTGGCTTTCTGTAATTACCTTTTGCATCCTCTTCAGAAATAGCCTGAGGGCCGTGACAGCTGTGAGACATATGTTGAAAACTCTCCTGTAGTCCTGACTGTGACTCTGTCTCCTGTGTTTACCAATAACCCAGGTGGAACAAATGCGATACAAAGACTCCCGCATTAAATTAATGAACGAGATCCTGGGTGGCATCAAGGTGCTGAAGCTCTATGCTTGGGAACCATCCTTTTCAGAAAAGGTCCTGGAGATACGGAAGAATGAGCTGAAAGTTTTGAAAAAATCTGCCTATCTCAACTCTTTGTCCACCTTTGCCTGGATCAGCGCACCCTTCCTGGTAAATTAAATTTTCATGGCTCCCTAAGCTGTACAAGTATACCCTTGAAGGATAAGCCTGAGGCTTTCTGCTTGCTAATGTACATAGAAATAAAATGTAAAGTTTTTGAAGAAATTATTCACATGCTTTGATACAGAGTTCCCTGTTCTCGAAAGCCCTTTTGTTAATCAGTATTAAAGTATTTTGTGATAAAGCCTGCCAGTGAAAGCTGGGAATAGCTGTCACAGGAGAATTTCCAACCACTTCAAAGTATTTCCCATAACAAATTAAAACTAGAATTTGAAACCTCAGAGAAATCCATGAATAGCAAAATAGCAAAAGAAACTTTAATTGAGTCAGTCAGGACAACATCTGTCTTTAGCTCTCATTTCTACCTTCATGTTGCAGTGCTCTGCTTGTTTTAGTGAGAGAGGGAGTTGTTAAATTATTCTACAGCTCAAAAAAGATTTAATGTGAAAACTGAAGCCCAAATGATAATGTTACCGACTCTGAAATGCATTTTCCTCAATTTTGTCTTTTCCTCTATTTTCTACTTCAGTGGACTGTGATCCCTTTTGCAGAAAGGGTTTTAGTGAATAAAACCATTCAGATAAGTCCGTAGTCAAAACTATTCCCAGCCAATTTTTCTCGAGATCTAAGGCCCAGCCCTGCAGGAATGATCTGATCAGCCTGGAGATCTGATCAAGCCCCTTTCATAGTTCCTTAAAGTCATTGCACTTCCTTCAGTGCACATTCCTCTTCCTGCTCATTGTGAGTTTGCTGCACAGGATGATCCTTCCACAGTGGATGGCCCCTGTTATACAGCAAGCCAGCAAAGAACTTGGATTTCACTTCCTTTTCTACTGATTAGTGAATCTCGTTTGCTTAGCCTGCAGTTGACAATGGGAAAATTTGCTTGGGTGGAGCTGGAAGAAACCACAACCCGATAGAAGCTTTTCCTTTTTATTTACCCGAGTCCTGTAGTTCACCTCTTGAAACTCTTAGTTCAACTGAATGTAGCCACTAGAAACCTGTCAGGTCTTTTATTTTGTGTACCCTTTTTCTGTACCTACTTGTCCATAGAACTTGAGATTTTTAAAGCATGTTGAAAAGGTCAGAAACAAGAAATTTTCCCAGTTTTGTGGTTGGTACTTTTATTTCCAAGATGCCTGGTATATTCTGACATTTTAAAAGTACTCAATCCTGATAGGCATCTTGCAGTAAACTCCCTTTCTGGCTTTCAGGTAGCACTAACAACATTTGCTGTGTATGTCTCTGTGGATGAGAAGAACATCCTGGATGCAGAAAAGGCTTTTGTCTCTCTGTCCTTGTTCAATATCTTGAAGTTTCCCCTCAATATGCTTCCACAAGTCATTAGCAACATTGCACAGGTAAGGAGGGCCTGGAGCACAGGTTGTTCTGAAAAATTTGAACTGAAAGAACATATCCTTGATTTCTGGAATGCAGAGATCCCTTGCATCTGCCTATTTTAGCGCTTTTCCTTTTAATATCCTTTCCTGCTCTTCTGCATTGGAAAGCCTGACATCATCTAAGTGAGCCTGTGTGAATTTTGCTTTGCTCAGATAAACTCAGCTTGGTGTGAGAAATTTCACAGTTAAAAGCTTGAATCTCAGCATAAGACTCATTGCAGGGGAAGAATGACTCACTGTTCAGGAAGCCCATGGGGGGAAGCTCAAGGCACTGTGCATGCTTTCTTTTTCAGTAGTAAGAGCGTTAAGTCCTCATTAAAAGAATGACGAAATAATGCCACATTCTTTTCCTAGACAAGTGTTTCCCTAAAGAGAATTCAGCAGTTCCTGAGCCATGATGAACTTAATCCAAATTGTGTGGAAAAAAAAGTGATTGCACCAGGTAAAGATGTTGATATTTTTCTTAGCTATGCAAATGCAGCAGACTTATCTCTCTTGGACTGGTTGAGCTAGGAAAAAAAGCCAAAAAGAAAATAACAATGTTAATCTTAAGTTTTAAAAAAGGGAAGAAGCTGGTGCTCTGAAAGTGTTTGGTGTTCAGGCTGTGTGGAAATCAGAAAAGTTTCTGGCCACAGTTCTGAGCTGGTTGGGCCTGAGTTTGCATCTGCAATGTACCAGATGCTAACAGCGCTGAATATGGAATGCATCTGCTGACTATGGGCAGCAAGACTTGTTCAAACCTTTCACACTGCACAAATGCTCAAGAGCTTTGTGAACAGTTTTGATTACTTCTGTTCAAAACAGAAGTAGCCCTAAACAGTTGAGCAAGCCAGGTGTGGCAAGCAAAAAACTGCAGAGTGTCAAAGTTAATCTGATAAATCAAAGTAAACATCATGCAGTGATCTCCTACTGATTTGAAAAGAGTTTCTGAAGTAAAGTTGGGGTGATGCTGAACAGCACATGTTGGGAGCAGCCCCACCAGGGCAGGGTGAAGCAGGGCATCTTTTCAGCTCCCTAGATCTGGCAGGTCACAGTCTATAGCTGAAGCGACAGTCAGTTATTTTCACTCTGAAGAAGCCTGTGCTTCCCATGCCAGCAGAAAAGGGAAGTGCAGTGTGTGTAAATAAAGATCCCTCTGTCAGCCTGTTCTCAGTTGTGCTGTTATGAGTAACACATTTCCTGCCTCTCTTGTTGTTGTGTTTTTGCCACACAGGCAATGCCATCAGTGTAAGAAATGCGACATTCAGCTGGGGAAAGGAGCTTAAGCCAACACTGAAAGAGTAAGATTTCTTTGTGCAGTTGCAATACAATATTTACCTGGTCTCTGGCTCTTGGGAGGTCTGTTTGAAAGGTGTCTGGTAAAAACTATGCATCACATGTCAGCATTTCTTCACCTTTAAAACATGGAGCTCGTGCCTCGTGGTCTTTAAGCTTTATAGAACAGGGCTTTAAGGCTTTAACTTCACAGGAACCAGCATAAAATAGTTACCTATTGAAAGACAGGCTCCATAAATTTCTTAAATAGGCATTTTTTAACTGAAGCATTGTATAAATTAGATTGATCTGATGGATTTTGAGGGCAGTTAGGATGTTCTGTGTTGGGACCAAGGTGTCCCAGCAGTGGTCTGTTACTTGAAGAGGCTTGTGGCAGATTCATCTCTGTGGCAGTGGAAAAGCCATCTTTAGACCATGGGGGTGAATGTTTTGCACATTTGCCTCCTTAAATGAACAGAAAGAAAATTTGCCTGGAAGCATATATACCTTCTGTTATGCATAAGGATATATATGTAAATAGAAGTTTGGCTGGATTTCACTAGTGAAAAGCGCTTTGGCCGCAAAGAGACTGTGTCTCTTTGTCAGTCATTTTTGTATCAGTTCACCTTCAGGGCCTAAAGTAGTACCTTTAAGAACACAGTAGGGAAAACAGTAAAGGATTTTAATTGGGGAAGTCCTGTTTTTCTTGTGTCATTGTGAATCCTATTTACCAGCACAGGAAATACAGTTCTGAAGTGGTTTGAACATTTTTAGATGGGACATATTCACTCACTACTTTTATACATTTGCTTTTGGTTTTAAAATCAAACCCCAAAATACTTCTGGAAGATTGTCTGTTTTCAAAATGCTTATTAACTTAATTTGACTTGCTGATGGATTGATACAACACAGCAAAGAGTCTTAGAAGGCTTGTTAACAATCCTACTGCTTTAGCAACCAGCAAGATATATTATGCTGGGTTTTCATTTGCTCCTCAAGTTATGGTTACAGTTGATTGCATGCAAGAAAGAGAGGAGAAAACCAGTGACCAAACTTTGCTTATTATATCCAGTCAGGCTGTGACTGTGTATTTCAGCCCTGGTTTAAACACCGCTGATGTCTTTAGTAAACTAATGTTCAATTAATTTCGAGCTTATTTCCTCCACAGTATAAATATGTTGATCCCCAGTGGTTCTTTGGTTGCCATTGTTGGCCATGTTGGCTGTGGGAAGTCTTCTCTGGTGTCTGCTCTCCTGGGTGAAATGGAAAAGCTGGAAGGAGAAGTGGCTGTGAAGGTTGGTGGTTTTTTATGAAACCATTTAATGATGGTAGGGAAATGTGCTGCTTATGCCTGCCCTTGCCTAGAATGCACCTCAGGCTCCAGAGGGAATTCTAGTTGCTCCTCTGGCAGCTTGTCTGCATGTTTGAGTTTTGCCCAGTTTTATATGAAGTTAGTTTCCTGATTTGATCAATGATACATGAGCAGTTAGCGCACATATCCATATAATGTGAATGTATAGGAACCATATACATGCTGAAGATCTTACTCAGAGTATGAATTCATGCTTGTTATGAGTCAGAGATTTTCTCTCTCCTTTTTCTAGGGTTCTGTTGCTTATGTGCCTCAACAAGCCTGGATCCAGAATGCCACGCTGAAAGATAACATTTTGTTTGGCCAAGCTCCTAATGAGGAAAAATACCAAGATGCCCTGGAGGCCTGTGCTTTAAAAACTGATCTAGAAGTGCTGCCAGGAGGAGATCAAACTGAGATAGGAGAGAAGGTAATTTTTTTTAGGTAGATTTTTATTTTCAAGTCAGACCTGCCTGGTGATTCCTGTTCTAGCTAAGGAGAGAACACTGTAAAGTCAGCACTTTGTTTGATTTGATCTTCACAATGGCATCCCTGCTACAATCAACACCAAAACATGCAGGGCAGTTGTCCGGAAAGCACTTGACTTGAATGTTTTCTTAATTTCAGGCTTGTGTGTGTGTTGTGGTGCAGAATTACACGTCCAGCCCTGGAAGACCAGAGTGCCCTCTATTTGTCATGAATTGTAAAGGTGCATCTGTCCAGAATCACTGAAGGCCTTCCTTTTCCTGTAGGGATTGAAAGGGAGGGAACAGATGGTTTTACTTCAAGGGAAAAAAAAATATGATCATCCCTTAACACATTTTAATGAGAAACGCTTACATCTGTGTTTAACAACAAATATATTATTTTTTCATAGGCTACTGAGTCTGAGCTAGATTACATGATATGGTGTGTAGATGGGGATTTGTGTATAAAAGGAAATATGTGGAAGATGTTCCAGGTGCCACAGCCCTGCTTTGAAGTTTGCATTTTACATCCTGGTTGACAGTTTTGCTTTTTATAGTTTTGTGTTTTAACAGCTCCCTTTAGGAGCTTATTAAAAAGAGACTTACTGCATCTCCAGTTTGCTGGGTGAGTGGAAAGTTTGGCAATTAGCAGGCAGATCTAGAGGCATTCTGTGCCTGTCTCTGGGTGGGTTGTTTTCTTCAGTGTTTCATGTTTCAATTTCGCACCCAAGTGCTGGGCTGGGTGAGAACCATGAGAAGTCAGAGCTTTTGAGTGACAGATTTGTTCTCTCCTGTCTCCCTCCAGGGCATCAACCTGTCAGGGGGGCAGCGGCAGCGTGTGAGCCTGGCCCGTGCCGTGTACAGCAGCTCAGATATTTTCCTGCTGGACGATCCCCTGTCTGCCGTGGACTCTCATGTGGCCAAGCACATCTTCGACAAAGTCATTGGCCCGGATGGGGTCCTGAAGGGAAAAGTAAACTGGGCTTTAGATCCTCTTAAAAACACACACAAACTCAGGAACACGGAAGCTGTTTCACCACCCAGGCCTTAGTGACAGCTCCTTCCTGAAATTCTGTGTGTAGCTGGCAACACGTGTACCTTTCCTCACAGCCCGGGCTGTGGCAAAATGCTGCTCGCACATGTCCAGGAACACTGTGGTCTGGTCAGAATGTGTACATGCAGAAACCTGCCCTGTCTTTTAAAATCCTTTCTCTATGAGATCTCCAAAAAACAAGGCATGTGCTGGAACGTGCACAGGCTGGTAGTGTTAATTCTTGTTTCTTGGGGGCAGCGCAGTCAGGAAGCGGCACCAAATATGGATGTTACAGAGGATTTTGGCAACAACAACCCAAACTGCAGTGGTTTTGCTGCACCTTCCACTCCTGCTGCCATCTTCTCAGATCATCTTGAAGCTCAAAAGGGAAGGGCTGCAAAGAAAATCATCATAAGGGAAGGAGGGAATGATAATTCAGTGTGTTTACTTTCCTCTCTCAGCAGTAGGAGCAAAGCGACTTCATGTACATCATGTCAAGCTAATTTGCCTAATGTGGACAGTGTTCTTTCACTGTGCATTTCACTTTGACACGATAATTCATTCCCTGTCCCAAAAAGGTATTTGGCTTGCTGAGTACTGTCAGTCCCCACAGTGCAAATGAAGGATATGTGGTTTTTTTTTTTTCCTTTTCCCTATCCAGACCCGAATCCTGGTAACCCACGGCATTAGCTTCCTACCTCGGGTAGACTATATATATGTCCTGGTAGATGGCAAAATCTCTGAAATGGGATCTTACCAAGAGCTTCTGAAACAAAACAAGGCCTTTGCAGAATTCCTCCGGAATTATGCACTGGATGAAGACATTGAAGAGGATGAACCAACAAGTACAGTATTATTTTTTCTTAAAACATGTCTTCTTCTGTCAACAAGATTACAGATATTTTCTCTGTTAAGTGTCCCCTGGTTCTTCATGGCATTTGCCTTTCTGCACTACCATGAAAATTATTGTCTGTGGCCAGGTCTGTACAACTGAGAAATCTTTTTCACTAATTTCTTTCAAAATTTTGTGTGGTTTGTCCTAGAAGAAAGCAAACTTGTCTTAGAAATTATTTTAAACTTGGGAATTTATTTTACAATTAGAAAGGTCAAGCTCAGCAAAAGACACAATAGCCAAGAATAAACTGGGCTTGGTATGAAAGGGGCTACCCAGAGTCTGGTGTGTTTTTTCTTTATATGTGATTGTGGTATTTTTCATGTAGCAAAGTCCAAATGAAATTTTAATCTTGGGTTGCTTTTCAGCTTGGTTTGATTCTGACAAAATGATGCAAGATAAAAGCATTCTGGTGGATGTTTCCCCTGTGTGATAGTGTTCCCATGCCTCTGCACTGCTGCTCTCCAGCCTGGCAGAGGAGTATGCGTGGCACCTTCCAGCCACAGCAGAGGCTTGCAGGACTCCTGATGTGACTCCCCCAGCCCAGGCTCATGTCTAGAATGTGCCAAATTAGTGAATTTAGCTACAACCAACTCTTAACACAGGGAATAGCCTGGCATTCTGATTGGTTAAAGGGATGTGATATAAGTGCATTTGGCAGCCAACCTACATCACAAGATCTTTGCAATTTCATTAGAAGTGATGCACAGAAGGGATATACACAAAGCTAGAGGGGAGCTTATGCATTATGATTTTCCTGGGAGGTGGGGGTGTGGGTTTGTTTTCATGGCCTTCCTTTTTATAGCCACCTTTCTCTGTGCTTTCCTATGACAGAAAATTGAGGTGTGATCTTGTCTTGCAGTGCTGGAGGAGGAAGAAGTGCTGCTGGCTGAAGACACCCTGAGCATCCACACAGACCTGGCTGATAACGAGCCCGTGACAAACGAGGTCCGCAAACAGTTTCTTAGGTAAACATGAGGTCCTTGCTATTCTAGTCTGTGTCTGGGGTAAAAAACATCTTTCAGATGTCAGTCACATTCTGCTTCTCCATCTGGGCTTCAGTTTCCTCAATTTCCTCTCATAAATAAATTGCTTTAGTATCCTTTTAAAAATAAATGTGAACACTCAAGATCAAACATCTATTCCTTCTGTATTCTTTTCAGTCTGGACTGAACTAATTTCTAAAAGCAGCTCTCTGGTTCTCAGATAACACCACTGTGTGTATATACCCACACAATGGTGAACTGCTGCCAGATGTGTGAAAAATAAACTCCTTGCATTGCACCTTTCCATTGGGAGCCTTGGAAATCTTTTGAAGGTTTTTATAATCATACCCATCAGTGCTGTCCAGCTACTGCTGATAGGAAAACAGAGAAGCTCAGGGTTTAGATTGAAATGTCTGCCTTGTCATGAAGCTTCTAAAGGCCTTTCCTAAAGAGCTCAGGCTCTGCCACAGCCTTTCTTAGATCCTGTATTTCTGGCATCCCTGAACATGCAGAGAGGTGGAAGAAGCATCCACAGCTATAAGTGAGGCTGGCATGGGAACTTAGTGGAAGAGCTGGGAATAAATCCAATTCACTACATCCCAACCTTGGCTTAGCACTGCCACAATATGCCCTTTTTCTCCTAATGACTCTTTTGTTTTAACTAGGCAACTTAGTGTAGTGTCTTCTGAGGGAGGAGAATGTCCCAACAAAATGTCAACGAAACGAAGAGTCTGTGAGAAGAAGTCAGCAGAGCCTCCTCTTCCAAGAAAAAGTCCTAATGAGAAACTTATTCAGGCCGAAACCACTGAAACAGGCACGGTATGGTTTGATTCCCCCCTCCCCTTTTCTGCCTTTTTTTTTCTGTTTGAAAAAAAATCCCCTTTATTTTAACATTAGATCCAGTTCTGTTAAATATGTGTATAAATCACAGCTGCAGGCTTTAGGCCTTAATCTGGTGACCACTGATCATTCAGATTAGGGATTTTGGCAGAGATTTTGGCACCTAGGTAGCCCTATATATTTAGGAGAGCAAAAAAAAAGGAAAAAATAATCTCTTCCAGTTCCCTCCACAGTCACCCAATACTGCAGAGCCCTGCATTCCATCAGCCCTGCCTTTGTCTCGCAGAGCTTTCAGCACTGGTTTTTAAACTGTTTGCCTGCTGCTGAGTCCAGCTGCAGCACTGGGTTACACGAACCAGCTGCATCTGGGTGCCAGTGAGGCTGTTCTGCATAAATACCTGCCAACCTAAGTACAGAGCACTTTGTGCTTGTAGGTACAAAGGGGCTGTATTCCTCCTGAGTAGGGCCAGGGAGAGAAATAGGAACAAGAAAAAAGAAAAGATGGGAACACAAAAGTTAAAGAAAGGAACAGCAGATGGAAGAGGAGCAGGGAGGTTTGATAAAGAAAAAGCCCCTTCCCTCCACTTCAGAAGGCTCAGTGTGTCCTGTTTAGTCTGATGTACATGATCCATGGCACAGACCTGCTTTTTCTGTGGATTATTTTAGCCTTCAAAGTCACTAATCAACAGCACTTGTTCTTTTAATTATTCCTCCTTATCCTTTTTACTAAGCACTGAGTTTTGTCCCAAGTCTCTTTTTGCTTCTCTGCCTTTTTGCACTACCTTAGAGACAGCACCTTTACTTCTTGCTGTTTATGTTCTTGTTGGATTGCATTAGCATTTGGTACCTCATTTAAGTTGCTGTGAAGACACAGAGTGGAGGCATGTTCAACACTTTTGCTTAAATAGGCCATTTAAAGTTGTCTTGAGTACGATACTCCTGCCAAGTTGCTTCTACTTCCTGAAAATCTTGGCTCCTATTCTTATTACCCATCTTTTGCTGCTATTTCATCTGGCTTCTTTCTTTTTTTTTTTTTTCTTCCCCCTCTGGCATAGTCTTAAAAATTAAAAACTCCACGAAAGTAATGAAATACCAATCCTCAACATGGAGGAGAAGAGTATTTCACAGAGGTTTCTGACTTGTTTTGAAAGCCATCATCCTGACATGGAGCTCAGGCAGATGAACCTTTCTCTGTGGTGTTTAGGAGTTCAGGCAGTTTTGAGTTAGGCTGGTGTCAGAGTGTGTTAAAGTTTTGTCAGCAGTTCCTCTCACAAAGAATGTTTCTATCTCGTAATTCTCTTTAAACTCCTTGTGTGGGTTGTGCAAATCAGCTTTAGTGTGTGATTTTGCAGGTAAAGCTAGCAGTGTTCTGGCAGTACACGAAGGCTATCGGCCCTGTCATTTCTTTGGTGATCTGTTTCCTGTATTGCTGTCAAAATGCTGCTGCCATCGGGGCCAATGTGTGGCTCAGTGACTGGACCAATGAACCGGTAGTAAATGGGACTCAACACAACACAGCCATGAGAATTGGGGTCTACGCTGCCCTGGGCCTCTTGCAAGGTGAGGGCAGGTAAAATCATCATACCCCAATGTTTTGGAATGAGGTATTAGGTCAGAAAGCCGTGGCACCAGTTGCTAGTGGTCCAAAAGGATGATAAGTTTAGATTACATATTAGGAAGAAATTATTTATTGTGCTGGAGGTGAGGCCCTGGCACAGGATGCCCGGAGAAGCTGTGGCTGCCCCATCCCAAGGCCAGGTTGGATGGATCTCTGAGCAGGCTGGGATAGTGGTGGTGGGGTTGGAACTGGGTGATCTTATAGGCCTCTTCCAACCCAAACCATTCTGTGATTCTATGATTCTATGAAAATTTCCCCACAGCTCCTATCCTAAACAAGAGAGCTCATGTAACCTAACACAGTCTGAGGTCAGCCCAACGCTTTTAATTTTGTTGTGAAGCCCTTGAGGGGGCTGGACAGGTGATGTGGAAGCTTGAGAGAGGCAAGTTGGAAAGAAAACATGAACATTTCAGTGCAGAAGGGGATGAAGGGTTGGGGTGAAGTTGTAACATTAGGACATCATGGAGGATTGTGGAAAACAGCAGGGAGATGGTTATGTATCTGTTTTCCATAGTGAGGATGGTGAATCCTGTGGATGTTCCTGTGCCTTAGGCAGCAGTGGATGCAATGCCGATGTGCACAGGAAGAGAGGGTGGGCAGGAAATAAAGTGAAGTAAAACAAGCTTGGACTACAACAGGAACTGCCAAAGGTCAGGGAAGCTGTGAATCATGGACATCATGGGATAACACATCTGCTCCTCACCTGCCAGGGCTCATAGTGCTGATCTGCTCCTTCACCCTGGCCATGGGGGGCATCAATGCTGCCCGGACCCTCCATGCTGCACTGCTGGAGAACAAATTCCACACACCACAGTCATTCTATGACACTACCCCGACTGGGCGCATCATCAACCGTTTCTCCAAGGACATCTACGTCATTGATGAGGTCATCCCACCCACCATCCTCATGTTCCTGGGGACATTCTTCACCTCCTTGTCCACCATGATCGTTATCATAGCGAGCACTCCACTCTTTGCTGTGGTTATAGTCCCACTGGCAATTCTCTACTTCTTTGTTCAGGTAACTGGAAAAATGTGTGACAACTATTGCAATTATTCCATTCCTTTTCTTTTTAGGGAAAACAACATTGATTTGTGGGTAAAATGGAAATACCTGAAGTAGCTATGTGTTTATATAAACAAAACATTATTTACTTTTTTCAGAAAAAGAAATGTCCTGCAAGATGTGGCCATAAAACAGATAGACATAAACTTTTTTAGCTTTTAAGTAATAAAAAGTAAGCTTATTGCTAAAGCCAGCACTGCAGTGCATGCCAATATATTAAATGTGGATATATTTGACATACTGATACATTTTCAAAGTAGTTAGGAATTAAAATGTTGAAAATAGAAAGCATCAATTTTATTGATTTCTGAGCCATAATCAAGCTTATTTTACAGACTGTAAATAGAGACCTGATAATGGAGGTGCAAATGCACAATTTGTTTTCTTGGAAAATGAGGCTCCTACAAATGGATTCATTCTGCTTGATTATATTAACTAAATTTAAAGGGACATAAATAAATTCAACTTTCAGTCTATAGAAATTGCAGTTACCCAATACTCTTGTGGAATGATGTAAAGGTAACTTTCTTGGTACTCTTCTTAATTTTGGACAATATTTTAGAGGGTTGAAGTGCATTAGTAGCAATCTCCTTTAAATCCTTAACCTAAGAAATTCTTCACTGTTAATTTAAAAAGTGAAAATATTTAATGAACCTTTCAATTTCCTGTGAAAAATGGCAGCGATTCTATGTCGCAACCTCCCGCCAGCTGAAGCGCCTGGAGTCTGTGAGCAGATCCCCAATCTACTCCCACTTCTCAGAGACTGTGTCAGGGGCCAGTGTCATCAGAGCCTACAGGAGAGTGAAGGCCTTTGTGGACATCAGTGATCTGAAGGTAGATGAAAATCAGAAGAGTTATTATCCTGGCATAGTGTCAAACAGGTAAAACATAATTTCTTGTTTTCACTTAGATAACCCTGTTTGCAAAATTGGTCCCAGGCTCCCACTTTTCCCACACTGCTTTACCCCTGCATTCTTCCCAGGTGGCTGGGCATCCGAGTTGAGTTTGTGGGGAACTGCATTGTCCTTTTTGCTGCCCTTTTTGCTGTGATTGGTAGGAACAGCCTGAATGCTGGCCTGGTGGGACTGTCAGTGTCCTATGCGTTACAGGTACATGTTACAGCTTTATTGAGGGGGTGTACATTTTTGTAGATGATATGGATATATTTCCAATAATCTAAGTGCTTGCTAAAGCTGGAGTTAATAGGGAAATAATTAAAATGAGTAGTGGGATGTTTGGAAAACAGAGATTCACACTGGATGCTGAAATCATCAGCAAGCTCACATGAAGGAGGATCTCAGGGCACTTTGGGAGCATCAAGGCTGTGCTGCACCCCAGTACCTTCAGGGGTGGCGCATGGGAGTGCCAGAACATGAGTAAGGGCCAGAACATCAAGAACAGACCATTTGAGCAGTGTGGCTTAATGTGTTGTGCATCAATCCTGCTGTGCAGCACATTGGTGTGTCCAGGTAATTACAGGCAGATCAGTAGGACTTATAATTAGACAAAGCAAACTGTAGTGACCCAGGCTGTGGAGAATGTAGCAGATTTAATGGCCTCACTCTTGCCAGAAGCATTTTAGGTACCCTGAGTATGCAAAGTTGCTGTTAGCAGTTTTCCAGTGAAACACGTGATTTGGGGAATGACTTCCTTCCAGCTTTTTTTGAGAGGGGCAAGTGTTAAATCAGCAAGAAGCATCATCATAATCTTCTTCATGTAAGCTCTTGATAATCTGTATATTTCTTGTCCCAGTAACTGTATTAATTTTAATGCAAAGGTAATGATCTCATTTGTAGCATTAATGTGAATCCATGTCTTAAAAGCAGGGTCTGCTGTTGTTGGAGGTTTTTGGGGTTAGGTTTTTCTGTGGCTTTTTTGGGGGGTTTTTGGTGTTTTGTTTGTTGCTGGGGTTTTGTATGTTTTGAGGGGGTTGTTTTGGGGGGAGTTGTTTTGGTTTTGTTGGGGGGTTGTTTGAAGCTTTGTTTTGTTTCGTTTGTTTTGGTTTTATGGTTTTTTATTATATGCATTGTTCCTCTGTGGGTGATATTTAGTTCCTTGACTTCCCCAAGGTGACCTTGTCTCTGAATTGGATGGTCCGAATGACTTCTGAACTTGAAACCAATATTGTGGCTGTGGAAAGAATAAAAGAATATTCAGAAACTGAAACAGAGGTCAGCTACCACAAGTCCAGCATGCTCAGCAACAAGATGAAAATTTTAATGCACGCATGTACATGGTCCTTCTTGAGGCTCTTGAGATGGTTCCTGCTCTGAGAGTTATCATTTAACCTGAACAAATGTCGTGCTCTGAACTGTAATTTATTCTATCACAGCTCCAAATTATTATTGCTGTCATGCAGCCTGTGCTTAGCATCTCATTTTCTGCTGCTGTGAGTGGCTATGGCACAGGAGATGAGCTTCACATCAGAATATTGGTCCCTTTGTGTTTGAAGTATTTGATGCACAGTCTCACCTGTGTGGCTGGTGCAATGGTCCTGCTCATGAGCAGAGCTGCAGTACAATTATCAGGTCTTACACATGTTTTCAATAGTACTTCTATTTAATCAACTTAATCAGTCCTCACCTCCCATGAGAAAACTTCTCTAGGTTCACTGTACTGCTAATCATCCAATTGCCTACCTTTGCTGCCAAAGACTTCTGAAGCTGGCAGATGGAGCTGTGCCAGGAAAGCTACTCTCTGGACACACTGGTTTGTTAGTCCTATGTGCACACTAAGAATTAAGAAATGGAGGAGACCTGCACTAAACAGTTCTGGAGATCAAATATTTAACCTGGAACAAAAAAGATAGCTAGACAAGATGTGTGATAGGTGTTATAAACCATAGCTTGAGCTGGCAGAAAACTGACAGTGTTCTGTTAAAGCTGATGGGAAAATATTTATATCCATTGAGGATTCATCCCTCTGTGCTCAGAGTTTTTTCCTGTTAACTTCACTACAAAGACAAATGGGTGGATACTTAGGACCCCATGTTTTTTCCCCATTATTATAAATTTATTCAATCATGGAGATTTCATTTATCAGATAAAATGCTTTTATCTGAGCTTGAATTATTTTTTCTCAAGCCTATGTGAGGCATTTCTGACTTCTGTTTTCCTCAGGCTCCCTGGATCATTGAGGGCAAGAGTCCCCCAGAAAACTGGCCATCCAAGGGAGACCTGGAGTTTGTGAATTATTCAGTGAGGTACAGGAAGGGCCTAGATCTGGTGCTGAAGGATCTAAACCTCCAAGTGCATGGTGGAGAAAAGGTGAGTTACCAGCTGAATGTCTGCTTGAACTTTGCTCTGGGCATCCGGTGACAGCTGTGGAGTAGAGGAGAGGGTCTAGAGGAACACTGATGCCAGTGCAGGAGCCAGCAGTGATGCCTGTGCTGTCCATGTGCCAGCATCCTCCTGGCTGGAAAGCAGTAGAGTGAATTGCATGGCACTTTCTGGACTTTCCAGTTTATTTGGCAACAGGCTCCCATACGCCATGTAGGAGGCACCAACGCAAGTGACAAAAATTCAGTGACAAGAATGCTTTTCTGAAGCGTGCAGATGGGAAAAGGAATTCCAGCTTTTTCTTGTCTTTGACTTCCCCTGTGAAATTTTTGGCATGAAAGGAAATGACATTCTTTGCTTCCTTAATCAGGAAATTGCCTTTATTCTGGGAGATTCATTTCTTCATGCTTTGATAGAAAGTTCTGAGGTTTGCCTGCTGGAGACAGAATAATTAGCATGGGAAAGTCCTTTCCTGAACAGGCTGTTGCTAAAAAATAGAATTGCCCTTATTCTAAGCAGACAGGATGACAGCATCCTTCTGGCATGGAAATACATGTGCTTACCATGAAGTAGGAATTGCCTTAGAGAGCTTTATTTCTTGTCCTTGAGTGCCTGGACCTACCATGGGTGTCCCAAATCACCCAAAGTTATGTAGGATGGCTGTAGGCCTGTGTTATTCATTATATTCATGACATGTGATATTTATATGGAATATCATTCCAATTACAGGAATGGCAATAAGTACATCAGAGTGTACCCAGGGTTTGTAGAGAAGGATCGGACATTCTTTCTTAGATTCAGATCTTCAGTCAAACCTCTCAGAAGAACCCTGGGGGGTTGTTTGGGAGTTTTTTGTTGGGTGTTGTTTTCATCTTAACTATGTGCTTTGTTGTTAAACCTGCAATTTGTTGTAGATTGGAATTGTTGGCAGAACTGGTGCAGGGAAATCCTCCATGACGCTCTGCCTCTTTAGGATCCTGGAAGCTGTAAAAGGGGAAATTAAAATTGATGGCGTAAAAATTTCAGAAATTGGTCTCCATGACCTTCGATCAAGGCTAACAATTATTCCTCAGGTACTGTTTCTGTGTGTCACAATAAAGGACTGTTTTCTAGCAGCTTGAAAAACCCTAAATAATGGTTTATCCAAAGAGGAAAATGTTTTGTTGCACTCATAAAATTGTTTCAGAAAAACAAACTATTTATACTTTAACTGGTCCCATCCTGCCACCTTATAAGCTGGGTGATGAAAAAGGATTTAGAATAAACCATCTTTAGAGCTGCAAGTTGAGTTTGAATTGTATGATGTAAAGTATTTTCAGAGAGGATGGGATTGGGAGGTAGCCTACCTGGGATGCAATGGACACCTCAAAGCAGCAGCCTAGTACAGTACAGCTGTTTTAAGTACAGTATCTGTACTTAAAACAGCTAAAGCACTTGTCTAATGAAAATTGGTTTTATATCCAGGATCCTGTCCTCTTTTCTGGAACACTGAGGATGAACCTGGATCCATTTAATAAGTATTCAGATGAAGAAATATGGAAAGCACTTGAACTGTCTCATTTGAAGAGGTTTGTCAGCAGTCAGCCATCCATGCTTGACTATGAGTGCTCAGAGGGTGGAGAGAATCTTAGGTAAGGAATGCCTTGACTAGGACATACACTGAGCTGTCATTCAGCTGTGACAGTGGGTGACACCTGAGCACAGGCTAACATTGGTGTGTCATATCTGAAATGATTCGGGCACCTGTTTCTGTTCCAAGAAAGCCACCAATGTTCAAACGTTTGCCTCCTCTTCTGTTCCAAGAAAGCCACCAATGTTCAAACGTTTGCCTCCTCTTCTGCATCTGCCAGAAATGATCTGATTCTTCTCCCAAACCCAAATCCCATCTTGTCAGAAAGAAGTTTTAGGATTGCAGGATATTTAGGACAGGCAGCCCCTTAAACACATTTTGGTAGGCAGGGAAATGCCATGATAACATTACTGCTGTGCTGAGTAAGAGTTCTCAGCCTGACTTTAGCAATGTTTATTTTCCATTACTATTTGAAAGGCCCACGAAGACATGACTGGGGATGATAAAATGCCATTTTCTGATATGCTTCATTGGCTTCTGAGGCTGTGGTGTCACAGATTGCCTGTGATGAATGTTTGGCTCCTTCCTCATGGTGCACACACTCAGACTGAGTCTATGTTTGTGGCAAGGGAGGAAGTCTGGGTTGCTGAGATACATGTATATATTTTATTTTTTATTGTAGTAAGGACTTGCAGCCTCAAAGCATTTTCTTTTCCTTTTTATTTTCTTTTTCCTAAGTTTGCATATGCTCAGTGTTATCAGAACTATGAGTGTTTCTTAAAGCTTAGGCAGAAATATTGTCATTAGCTGCCCTGGCTTTTGTCACAGCGATAAAAGGCACATTTGGTGGCTCTGCCAGCACAGGGCCAGGCAGTAAGTGATCCTATCACTGTTAGTGTAGGTATGCTGCAGCCTGCATGTGTGAGCTATGGGGCTGACAGAACAGACAGCTTGCAAAATATTTCAGGGGGTTTTGGGTAACACTATGAGTGACCTGCTGAGCACAAGTGGCTGTAAGCAGTGGGGAGCTGGGGTCACTGAAAGGCTGTCTGTACTTGCAGTGTTGGCCAGAGGCAGCTCGTGTGCCTGGCCAGAGCTCTCCTGCGCAAAACCAGGATCCTGATCCTGGATGAAGCCACGGCTGCCATCGACCTGGAGACAGACAACCTCATCCAGATGACCATTCGGACACAGTTTGTGGACTGCACAGTGCTGACCATTGCACACAGACTGAACACAATCATGGATTACACCAGGTAAGATCTCTAAGTAGCGCGTGGTGGGCTCGTGGGTTTGCTGGGGATGTGAAGCAGCACTTCAAGGGGTCTGGTTTGTCTCTAGAGATGAACACTGGTTCTCTTGTCAGGCAGTGTGTAAGCAATGATGTGCTGTATCATCCCAGAATTTCCAGCCCTGACTTTGCCTCTGTTGGCATAGGAAACAGGTTCTATATTCAGAAACCAGAGCTGTGTAAGGGACACTACCCAGGGACACTCCTGAGACTGTCTGGAAGATTATGGAACCTTGTTAAACCAGCAGTTGCTGTAACTTCTTCACTAACAGCATGCCATTTTAATTACTTGAAAATATATTAGTATTCTTCATGAGCTTTAATCTCCTTGGCTTTCTGGAACTATAGTTTCAGTTCCAGATGCTTTTTTTCCCTCTTCTTGCCCCTGGGAGACAGTGACTGTCCTGTAACTTTTTTTGTCAAGCAGCAGCTCAGGGAGAATGTTTATCATCTATTGTGTTTTAACATGGGAAAATAATTGAGGAAAACAAAAGCAAGGCAAAGATTAGAGAAATTTGCTTTTGACACAAACAGGTACCACATTCCTTGTGAGGAATTTTCTGATACATCTTTCCCCCCACACCATCTTTTGTTTTGTACAGGGTTCTTGTTCTAGACAACGGGACCATAGCTGAATTTGACAAACCTGCAAACCTTATAGCAGCAAAGGGTATCTTCTACAGTATGGCCAAAGATGCTGGACTGGCATGAAGAGAAGACCCCTTGGGTTTTGGTTTGGTGTTTTTTTAATATTACTGACTTGCCACAAAAGTGACTTGTGAATGTACTGTAATTTACAAAACAGTTTTTGTAGTAGACTCAACTTGTGATATGTGAACAAATAATTTTACAATTATAAGGACCAGGAAGTGAATTTTACATTTTAAAATATTTTCTATATACATAAAGTATTTTATTACATGCTTTTTTCCCCAAAGAATGACAAATATTCTGCCAAGAAAATGCATGTACCACAGCACAATTATGTACTGCATTCAGGTTTGTAATTAGTAAATTATATTAATGGTACAAATTACACCTGAGTTGTGTGTTTTCTGCATAAGGATTCATAGGATTTGAAGTGAAAAGACAGGCCTAGTTAAGCTGACTCAGCGGAGTAACAATGAAATGCTGTGTAATCTCTGAGAAGTTCCAACTTCTTCCTTTCAATATTTCCCCCAGGACAAGGGAGTCCTTGGGACCTTTAGGATCTGTGTCCAGGGCAACTTTGGCATTATAAAATTCCTCTTCAGCCTAAGGAGCAACATGTATTTAAAGCTAAACCTGCAAAGAGCTTCATATAAAACATTAACTACACAGATTTTTTCCAATTCAGTAGACACAAGCTCACAGGGACACGATTGGACCAGAGGTATGAGAAGTTTGCTGTATGTCTTTGGGTAAGAAGTCACTAAGAGTAAGTCTTCACTTAAGCTGAACGTGCATGCTGAGACAGGTGTGTATTTAGTTTATCTTGTTCAACACTTAATCATCTGAAATAATGGGTGATTTGTTCTGCAGAAATAATTACCTATTTTATTATTGATAACCAGGCCTCTTCAGATAAAAGGAGGCCTGTGTTCAAACAGCATTTGCTGCTAGAATCTGCTAGAACCTCTTTTGCTTTAGTTGTTTGTGTCTTACAGTAAACACTCCAGAAAACCACCCAGCAAGAAAAAGTTCCTATGTTTTACCAGAAGGAAAGTGCAGAAAAATTTTGAGAAGACAAAAATAATAATTTGTTAATTCTTACAAATTATACTTCTTAAATAGAAACCCAAATCTGCCGCCAAGCATTTATTAGACATTAACATTTCATATTTCAGAGCACAAAGTAATGAATTATTTATCACACACAGAATGTAATGGTTATACACTGATGAGATTGGGGAGTGTTAATAGTATCTTCCTGGTATAAACTGCACAAGGTATAAAAATATTCCTGGGAATGCATATATAGGGAACAGCACAAGTGCAAGTTTGCTGTCGAAGAGATGAGCTTTTCTTTAAGGGGGGTCTTACTGGTTAACCCTGAATCCTCCTGGATTCAGCCAATGCCTGAACCATCCTGTGCTGGGGAGAAGGCAGCAGCCAGAGTGACATGAGGAATGACAATTTTATTATTCTATTACAGAGAACTTAATATTCCACCAACAATCTGGTATAAAAACAGATATTGTCAATGACTGGGACTATGTTTGACCTCTGGCACTTTGCAGAAGAGGCTTTTTCAGTCTGATAAAACCTTCTGTATTCACCTGGGGAGACTGAGCTTCAGTGTGGTGACTGGGCACAAAGAGAATTCAGGTGTTAGCAGGGATCTGTGCTGGCAGCTGAGCCCCGGCCTGGTGCCTGACGGCAGGTTGGGAGCTCCCTCTGGTGTGCTCAGTCCCTGTGCTCCAAGCGCTCCCGCCGGCTGAGAGCAGCGAGCCTTGGGGGGCGCTCTGGGGACAGTTCCCACTGGACTGGCGGTGACACAGGCAGCTGCTGACTCTTACCTGCCGCAGCCCCCAGGACAGGTGGAGGCTGGGCTTGGTCCCCAGCCCAGGACTGCCCCAGCAGCTGCGTGGACACTGCACAGCCTTCTCAGACTCTGAACTCCGAGAGAAGACAAAAGATAAATTCCTTTGGCAGCTGTAGTTTCCAAAGAAATTGGGGGGAAGGTGAAGAAACAGGAAAACTCAGACCAGTTTGGTACATTCTATTTGCCTATCTCATACTTTAGTTTATTCATCTAATCCATAGCACTTGCTTTTCATGTGGCCTAGCAGAGTAGAACTCTTCCTCAATACCAAGTGACTAAATACTAAAATCCTAAAAAAATCAGATAAAATTCAGCTCTTAAATACTTTTCAATTTCTTTATTCAAGAATTTCACAGCAAAGTAGTCAAAGTCTGAATTTTAAGTAACTGTGATTCTTTTCAGTAAACTGCATGGCTAAACACAAGTCACAGTGAAAAAAGAAAATACATTGCATAGGAACATCAAGTTTGGCTATCAGCCCAGAAAACCCTGGGTACTTCACTAGTTTGTTTTTACACAGGTAACTTTATAGGTTCAAGATGCAATTTTTCTCAGGAATGTAGAGGTCAAAGGAAAATAAAATTACATTGTATGTGCTTTTAAAAGGGGAAATAAAATCAGCATTGAAGAAATGTCAATACAGTAACAAAAATAGTATATTTAATTGCACATGTCATTACACGTCAATTGCTCATGTATATATTAACAGACAACAGGGAATACGTTCCCTAAAAGGTATTTTGGTTGAGAGCATATTTATTATTTGGACAATTACTGTCACTTTTATTTTCAACCTGAGGAATAGGGAAAAGTGTAAACAAGGATTAAGAAATCACTATAAGTCACTTGCTAGAATTTAAACTTGACATAGTTTTGTGCTTCCACAGATGTAAACCCTTCTGGTTTTTTTCCCTCTAAGTAAAATAGGACTTAATAAACATGATCTAAAAAGAGAATATTGATGGTAATGGACTCAGTAGAAATATTAAATCAGCTTCATGGCAGGTTCTTTAGCTTGAGTACCTCTGCTATTTTATAGCAAACAAATTATTAGAACAGCTTAAGGTAAGCCTTTCCCTGAGAGCTGCTAACTCTGCAGTATTTAATTATCTTTTGGTAAGGAAGTGTTACATTAACAGATAGTTCTACCAATACTTCCTGTGCATTGAGCTACTTTTATACCAGACTCACTGTTCTTAGATTAACTAGGAGCTTTAAATGTACATAACCACTTCAGTTTATTTCACAGTTAACAAAATAGATTTTTTTCACATCATTAGCCCTTATAGGTACTGTTTTTCAAACATAATTGTAAAACAAAAGATAAAAATACTTTGTTTTATTCCTTAATTAGTACGTAAGTTCTGATGCCTTCTTGTTATACCCACTCTGTTCAGAAAGTGTTGGGACTCTGAAAAGTGAGTTTTTGTCACTTACTGTTAGAACAAGCTCCAGTTCTTGGAAATCCTGTAGCCTTGCAACGTCCTTGTCCTTTAAACAAATACAATAAGGAGTTAGGTGATAGTGTCTTTTAATTTTGCAGAGGTAAGTTAAAATATTAAGCTCACACTAACACAAGGTATGTATTTATTTGTAACTATGACAGTTCTTTACAGTGAACTGGAAAGCAAATATCCTGTTGCATCTTGTATTTACTCTGGGATCATATTCAACTATTCCCTTAAGTCTATTTTTAGAAGGAATGCAACACTGACAGTGAGTGCAAGTGATGAGTAGGATAACACTTGCAAGATCTACTGCATGGCACCCAAATCCTTTTTTTTTTCCTCCTTGCTAATTCTTAGCATGAATTAGCAAGCTGATGAATTGATGCTTGCATCTACCCAAGGAGGTCCTGCATGTGGGCCTTCATGGCCTGCATGGCTTTCTTCAGGGCTACCCAGCAAGGCCAGCTCTGAGCCCCTGCAGCAGTTCTCTGCTGCCAACAGCAGTACACAGAGTCAGGTTTGTGTCGCTGCAGGAACAGTAGGGGTCCTGAAGTGCTACCAGAGAGCCTGAAGTGATTGGAGATGAAAATAAAAAGTTCTTTCAACAATAACTAAAGTTGGAAAGTGACAGAATTGCTTATGTATTTTTTTTTTCTCCACTTTTTGACTAACACAGAGTAAGACATCCTAAAGTCAGTGAAGATGCAGCAGAGTGAAGTATGTTAATCTATTCCTAATCAGATTTGCCCCATGAGTGATGCCAACAATACTCTATAAGGATTTGAGAGTGAAAGAAAGGTCCGTGGTGAGTTGGTAAAACAGGTCAACAGGTCCTTTCTCTGTTGGCTACAGGATAAATGTTACTAAAGGAAGGACAGTTATGTTCAGAGTAACCCTGAAAAACACCTATGTGCAAGGACTGCAGCCAGGCCTTGCTGAACTCACAGAGCTTGGTTGAGATCTGCAGGCCTTTAAAATGCTGTTGGCAGCTCACAGTGGTGTTGTGTTATACTGAATTTTACAACAGAGGCATAGAATCGGGTATTAACTGGGTCCAGCACCAAATGGTTATGAAAGGAGGTGATCAAGAAATTTGAGAACCGTTTTACTGAAGAAATCCCAAACAAGTGCTGAGTGTTGCAAGTTGAGCAGAGATTTTTCATTTTTGATTGGGTTTTTTTTCCAACATGGGCCTATGCAGGTGACCAACAAATTATTCCTTTATACCAGTAACCTAAAAATCTCTTTTCTAAGTTGCTGCACTTCAAAAGGTAGAGCTCTTACCTTTCTTAACATTGTATTTGGTAATTTTCTGATCTTCTGGACATGCTCAGGGTTCACACCCAGCTCATGGCAACTCACTCGGAGCAGCTCCTTGTATGTCAGTTCTTGTCTGTCCAGTTCAATTTCAATGAAGTCATTTTCTCTAAGATTAGGGGTTTGTATTCTCACTTTAAGCACCAGTTCTATTAGAAATAAAAAGTCACATTAATAGGTAGAGGTATAAAGAAATTGGAAACAATGTCTCTATAACAACCTCCAGGTATTTCTATGTTCATTAATGTAATTTGTGTCACTGGTAAGAATACATGAATACTCAGAAACCAAACCCTGGAATTGTATGACCACAGTTTTAATTAGATTGATTTTCATCAAACTATATGAAAAAATCATAGCAAATCTAATGCAATACATGTGTGCATGTCTGAACCATTGCATGAATACTCTTTAATTGATTTAAGCTGATTTAACAGCAGCTTGTACTGGTTATCAATTTCCTGAGCAATCCAAGATTGCTTTTATTGGTATTTCTTGCTCTCAGTTTACTTTGCTTTGCTACCCCAGGGTATCAGAATGCCTTTTACTTGAAGAACAAAATTATTAACGGTAACTGGAATTCCAGGTTTCCCTCTCTGGGTAGGCAAGTTTCCCTGCAGAACAGGCAGATCCTAGAACAGGTCAGTGCAAACTGAGCCATGTGAAGCTCTCTTGAGTTCACTAGCTTCTTGCTCATGATCTGTATTTGCAGCTTGGACTATGCTATTTAGAGAATTAGGTTACCCTGGTGTCTGTGTGCTTTTGTAGCAATTGAGACAGCAAATTTTACATGAATACTTTAATAACAGTTCTAGCAGAAACAGCATATCTCCCTACTTCGTTCCCTTCAAATGTTTCCTAAATGCCTAAGCACGGCAATCTGAAAGTCTCTGGAAACACATGATTAGTCTGCACTGCCCATGTGTCAGAAGATCAACACAAAGCCAGAAGAGATTTTTGGTATTACCTTGCATGTTGAGTGGAAAAGCTCCTGTGAAGAAAACAGGCTGAAAGGCTGGCACAGGTCCCATGCAGGAGCTGTTCCCTTGCTGGGGTAGGGACTGGTTGGATCCTGCTGGCAAAGAGGGACTTCTGCCCCAAGACACTGACCCCTGGTAAACAGGAGCTCTCTGGAGGACAGGATTTGGGTGTGATGGCCCAGCAGACCCTTGAGGCAGGGGTGGGATGTCCCTGTTGGAAGGAGCCTCAGGAGCAGCGTTCCCAGGCTGCAACAGTGCTCGTGCTCGTCCACAGGCGTCCGAGTCGGGTACAGATGGAGGGTTGGTGTCTTGTCGTTCCAAGTGTGAGAGATTCCCATTCAGGGGAGGATCTGGAATGCTGGTACTCAAGGTGTTGTAAACATATGGGAAAGGTGGGTTAGCCAGGTAATTGGGGATGATTGGCAGATCTGAATCTTGCTCTAAGTCTGGAAGTTCATCTTCCACTGTAAAACAAACCAAACAACATTCTCCAAGACTGATTTTGGGTTTATTTTTTTTGGGAATGCAGTGTTAAAAGCATCACAGGTTAAAGATGCATCAGGAAGCACCATGTCTTTTTTTCACACAATAAACAGAATACTCAGGTGTTGCCATACAGACATAAAAGCTGAGTCTGAGTCTAATAATTCTGGGGGTGCTAATTCCTTCTAAACGCTGCAGTACTTCTGTTTTGGCTTGTTTTAATCTGTACAGAATATTGTAACATGGTCTCTGGGGGAATAATGCTGTCATCTTCATAATGTTGCAGGCAACGAAAAACAAAGGGTCATATTGTTTGATATTAAGGTAGAGTATAAAGGGAACATGCAGTACTGGGAGAGCTGCAGGACTACCCATTCAACGGCTGGAAGAGACAACAGTGAAAACAAAACCAGACACGGAAGTACACAGGAGAGACAAGACGTTGTTAATCAGCCGCATTTCAAATTACTTATCACCTCCAGCAGCAAAGCCTGCTCTATTCCAGCAGTTACAGAGCATGATAGAGATGCTCTACTGATGTCTTTTAATGAGCCATTTATCTGGGATGCTAATTTTCAATTTATCCAACACAGAACATGAGGGAAATCAGGTGTTGCTCATAGAAGATCTTCCTACAGATATTTTTCTCCTGCTGTCCTTCTGAAAACTGGAAACTGCATCTACCTGGCACACAGCATTCCTGAAAATATAGTTTTTCTAAATTTCCAGTGTTTTGAAAAAAGTTTGGCTAGCTGAGTATGGAATTTATTGGTAATCTCCTTTACTTAAAACTTTGTTTTCTTATCATATAAACACTCTAGAAAGCAAGTCCAAATACTAAAATCCAAACACAATACCTTCACATGCAAAACAAAGATTGGAGTACACATGCTTTGAACACCCTTTTGCCAATCTTTGATGATCATATGGCACAGTCACTGTAGGTTACCTCCCAACATCTTCCTGATCTCTCTCTTGGATGTTAACTGGGCTGGCCTCTCCCCTTTCTTTGTCAGGATGTCCTTGTCAGCCCCAGCACGCAGCAGATAAGCCACGACTGCCACATGGTTCCGCTTGCAGGCCCAGTGCAAACAAGTCCTGCACATGGAAAACCCAAACACTGTGTCAAATCCTGAGTTATGGCAGATTTGTTTCCACTCATTCTTGCTGCCTATAAGAACACTTTACGTACATGTAAAATAGGTTTGAGTTGCTAACTTCACTAGAAATTTGCCCTGGACTGGGAGTCTGCAATGGCACCTGCTGATGCCATTTTCTCTTTGCTCCAATGCTCTTTACTGCAATAGTATTTTCAAATGTCAGGATCTTTTCAATTTATCATTTCTTAGGGTACAGACTTTAGGCTACTGGAAAAATAAGTATGAAAGTAAGGTTTGTGTATGATATTTTAATCTTTGAAAGAATCAGCTGTACTTAGAATACTTGTGTTTGTGTATATGTGATCTATTACTGGTATCTCCCTAGGATATGTACTCTTTAATTAATGCTGCCAGCATGACTACCTGCACTTTCTGGCAAGTAAATTTCATTTAAAATACTGTAAGCATTATTTCTAAGAACAGTTCTTTGCCCAGTTGCCATTTGCTGTATCAGCAATTACTTTGCTTAGATCTGCAGACAACTAATTTTCTGCAATCTGTAAGTGATGCACAGAACTAATCCCTTTTCTGCATTTTCAAATTATTGTTTGCAGTTTCTGACTAGAGAAACGTATTAAGGAAACATAAAAGCTGCTTAGTACTCAGATCTTATTTAATGTATGTATTAAGTACTTAAAGACTCACACATTAACTTGCGATAGAGTTGTACCATTCTTTCCTACCCCATGTTCTAGTGATATTTGACCCTTCTCTAGCTTTTATATTTTAATTCTCTAGCTCCAGCTAAAGGAAATTCTTCAGGAAAATGAATATGCTCAACCCTTCTCCAAGTTTGCTTATTTATTTTTTAAGAATTACATAAAATAAAGCAGAGATAAATAAACTTAGAAGGGAAAAACCTTTCAATTGAAAGTTTTCAAAAAGCTTTTTCAACTTTGGGTGGTTTGGTTTGGTTTGGTTTGGTTTGGTTTGGTTTGGTTTGGTAGGGTTTTTTTACAGAAAGAGACTGCAAAGTCAGACAGGGCGGTATTTGCATTTAGAACAAAATTTGCTGGTTTAGTTTTTAGAGAAGATATGTAAAGCTCAACAGCACAGCCTCATTTTGGGATTCATCCTGGCCATTCCATATGGCCTGTGCAGAGAGGAACCATCTACCCACGGACTTGGTACTCAGCACCTCTAAGAATCATACATAGTAAGAAGCTCACTGCAAAAATTTTAATTGTACAAACTTAAACAATAATGAGGATCCATTTATTGCCATGGTTAAAAACTACCAGATCATTATTTTTAAAAATAATTAATTTTATTACAAGACTTATTTCATCAATTCCAGTTTTAGACACAAACTCATTCTGATGACAGGCTGGTTTTTATCTCACTCACTAAGATAATTCAGCATCCTTTGACTCAGTAACTTTATATTTTTACAAGCTTTAATTTTAATCAGTTTAAAGTTCAAGTTGTTAAGTGTTCCATGCTTCTCAAAACTGCTGATTGAACTTTCATCTTTAAAAGTCTTGCTCCTTTCCTAATTTTGTTTTTCCTATTTTTAATTATAATGTCATAGAATCCTAGAATGGTTTGAGTTGTAAGGGACCTTAAAGTTCATCTCATTCCACCCCCTGCAGAGGCAGGGACACTTTCCACTCTCCCAGGTTGCTCCAAGCCCTGTCCAACCCAGCCTTGAACATTTCCAGGACAGGAGCAGCCAGTTTCTCTGGGCTTCCCCACACTCACAGGGAAGAATTTCTTCCTTACATATAATCTAAGTCTCTCTTCTTTTAATTTAAAACTGTTCCCCCTTGTCTTATAACTATCTGTCCGTGTAAAAAGTTGTTTCCCCTTTTTTTTATATTTTCAAGCATGAAACAACACAGTAAATACAGGCTGAATTGAGCCTGCAGAAAACAGTCTCCAAAAATGCTGAGCATTCCCTCTAAAATCTTCCTTCAAATAAAATTATGTGTGTGTTTATGTCTACAGTGTTACTTGTACAAGTGTGTATTAAAGAGCAGCCTTCTCTTTAATGTCCTCAGGTGGATCTAAACGACATGCCAAATCCCGAAGTGTTTGTATACATCGCTGGAACAAGTTCCCTGCTTGAAAGAGAAAGTAATTTTCAAACTTGAGTTAATAATAAATATTTCTGTTTAGGCAAGATCATGTAAAGCTGAGGTCTGTGTTCTGACAGACCACACCGTCTCAGGCTGGGGAAAAAGAAATCAAAACCAACACTACAAAGTAAGTCTACAATGACCTGGAGAAGGGGCAGACAGGGCAGGAGGTGGAGCGGGGACGCGTGTTTGTGACCCTGGTTATCCTCTCTGGAATAGGGACAGATCCATAGCAGAGTATTCGGAGGCGGATCGACCTTTTCCTTCCTCCTCAATTCAGCCCGCCTCGCCTTTCACGTGCGGAGCGAATCGACAGCAGCCTCAGCACGGGACCGCCCGGGCCGAGCTCCCCGAGAGACTGGGTTCGGGGGGGCGCCCTTACCATCCGTTGACTTCGTTCTGGGAGTTGAGGCCGACCCCCAGCTCCACGAGCCGCCGCACCTCCTCCGCGTCGCCGAGCGCCGCCGCCTCCCTTAGCCGCTCCTGCCGCTCCCGCTCCGCCATCTCCCCGCAGCCGCCGCCCGCCTCCCGCATCGCCTGCCGCACTCCCGCGGCCGCGCCGCGCCTCCGCTGCTACCCCCGCCGTGCTCCGGCGCGGGGGACACTATTGCCGGTGACAACCCGGCCCCGACAGCCGGTTCCGGGGCGCGGCCGCTGCCCGGGGACGGGCCAGACGGGGCAGCCCCGGGTAAATGTTGTTTAAATGACATACAAACGCATCGTTATGTGCTGTCTCTTGCTCTGCTGATTGTTTTTGCGGGCTCTCGATTTATCATAGAGTGAATTATGGAATCATCGAGTATTAAGTGTTGGGAGGGACCTTAAGATCATCTCGTTCCACCCCCCCACCCCCCTTCCACGGGCAGGGACACTTTTCACTACACCTGGTTATTTAGAGGCCCCATCCAGCCTGGTATTGGACACTTCTAGAGGTGGGCCATATTTCTAGCTCACTGAGTGTCTGTGGTAATTTAATTAAGATTAATTTTATACAGTGGTTTTACTCAAGGAAAGAAGAACTTTATTATAACCACTGTTGTGCAAAAACCTTCTGCTAAAGAGGCTAAATAGAGGGATTCAGAAAAACTGGATTTGCCTGGTAACTGCATGAGGAGGTACTGAAGAGATTTTTAAGATTATGATGATTTGGGTTGGGAAGGAACATAACACTCATCCCATTCCAACCTCCTGCCATGGGCAGGGACAACTTCCACTAGACCAGGTTGCTCCAAGCCCTATCCAGCCTGGCCTCGAACACTTACAGAGATGGGGCACACTCTTGTCCTGCAGAGGAAACTCTTATCTTCTTTGTGCATTCTCAGCAGTCAAAGAATCCCTAAAAAACGTAAGTAAAATAAAGATCACTATCTGTCTGCAAAGCAACTGGAAAGATTACAGGTAATTCCTGCCATTTTCATGGTTTGGTTTGAAAAGCTGTTTTTTGTCATCATGGATTTGTCCTAATCCAAGTTACAGAGCGGTCAGTAAAAACTTTACCACTATGAAAAGTCAAAATAATAATTTCAAACTTCACTCAGACTTTTGTATTCCAGGTTGCTCTGTGCAGCCGTGGAAGCATGCCAAGGAATTCTGAGTAGCTGGTCTCCAGTGTACCTGTTTGCTTCCTCAATGCAATCAGAACATTACAAAGAAACTGAAACAGCCCAAGTTCTGCCCCAATTCCCAGCATTAGCACCCCACCTTCCCTCCCATCCCCAAACCCAGACTGCAGGATATTGACTGAAAGTTCATACCATAACTTGTGCTACATTGATTTCAATCACACTGTTTCAACCGTTCCATTGGGTTCTTAAATCATTTCAAGCTGCAAAGCTTGAAAGAAGTTCATGGTGCCTCATAGTGCTGCATTAGGGAGACATTTCCAAAAGGAAACTCCTCAGGTAACAACTGGTGCTTGCATGAAGCCCTCAGTGATGCTGAACAAAGTTGCTGTCAGTCTAAGCTGCTTTTACAGCATCAGCATGAACATTGGCTTCAAGCTTTTAAAAAAATATGACATAATTAAAATTTTAATTAGTTGCGTGTACTTAGGACATTCAAAATTATGTCGAGCAATTGTAAAATAGTTGACAATTGCTATGTGAAATTCAGTATATATCAAGAACAAAGTCACATCTAGAAAAGAAAACAAAGTAGGCTGCTTCCAAGGTCAAAGACTAAGATTTTTGTTTCATATGCAGGACTTCTATTCTCCCTCAACCTGTCAAGCATGGGACAGGCTTTCCAGAGAAGTGGTGGTCATCATCCCTCAAAGCGTTCGAAAAATGTGTGGATATGGCACATGAAGACATGGTTTATTAGTGACTGTGGTGATGGCTGGACTGGATGATCTTAGAGGCCTTTTCCAACCATAACGATCCTACAATTCCCTGAATTCCAATGTGAACATGCACATCTGGAGGCACTCAGAACCGGGACTCAGAAGGAGCGCATCAGGAGTGGTTTGGGTGACTTTCTCCTGCCAGGATGGAGAGGGGACTATGACACTGCTTCAGCTGTGCTCAGGCCCGTGTCCTTAGCCTCCAGCCATGACCACCTAGGCCACTAGCATTGTGTCTCTGTGCTGTATCCCTGCGTTCGGACACCGCACTGGGCTGGACACTCTCTGTCGGGACAGGTTACCGCCTGCAGTGATACCACACGGAGCTGGACATCATTTGTCATGACACCTCACTGGTCAGGACACCGTCTGTGTGGCACCCGCTGCCCCTCACGCAGAGCCACACGCGACTGTGGTGGTTCCGCGTTCCGGTATCTGTCGGGACTCCCCGCTCTTCCTGCGTGCCACACGGCTGCTCGGGCGGGGCAGCACAGAGGTGCCGTGAGGGAGCGGAGCACGGCGGGCTCGGCCCGCGCGGTGCATTGTGGGCAGGGCCAGCCACCGCCGCCATTTTGTCTCCGTCAGGCGCGGCGCGGGTTGTCGGGGCGAGGTGGCCGAGCTGGTGTCTGGCGAGGGGGATTCGGCCCGCAGCTCACGATGATATCGGCCGCCCAGCTCCTCGATGAGCTCATGGGCAGGGACAGGAACCTGGCCCCGGATGAAAAGCGCAGCAACGTGCGGTGGGACCACGAGAGTGTGAGTGTAGCGGGGCCGCCTCTCTCCTCCCTCCGCTGCTCTCGCGCACTGCGCGGAGCCGGGGGTTTGTCGGAGCGACATGGGCGGCTTCTCTTGGCCAGGGACAACTGCGGGAAGGGGGGAGAAGGGGGAAAGAGGGAAGGGATGACATGCCGGCCAGAGCTGGGGTTCCGCGTGGGTTGTCGAGGTGCGGGTTGGGCCCTCTGTGCTGGGCCCTGCATGGCGGCCTGGGGCGGGCCGGGCCTGGCCGTGCGCGGGACCAGTGCCGAGTCTCACCGAGGAGGAGGAGGAAGATCCCGACGCAGCCGGGCTGTTGTTGGCCTACAGGAGGGACAGCCCCGGTGTTTGGGTGTCTGCGGGGGAAGGCTGTGCCCGCCGGCGCCGCCGTTAACGGGAACGGAGGTTTCCAGAGAGCTGCTGGTGGCGGAGGTCTCCCGGGGCGGTTAAAGGAATTCAGCACTTCTGAGTGGAAGCTGCTGACTTGCACGAAGGGGGTTGAGACAGATGTTCGAGTTTGGGAAATAAATGTATCTGGATCTCTTCCGGAGGACGGTGTTGGGGGAGGAAAAAGAAAGGCACGCGCGTACCGACTTTAATGTCTGGAGCTTGTACTACAAGGAAAAATCTTAAGACTTTTGGTTAAGAAAAGCTTGATTCTTTCTATATTTCCTCACTCAGAAGAATCTGCTTGGGAGAGGGGAACGGACACTATCCTAAACAAGACTGTTGTTTAGGAGTACTTAATGTACTTTTGTTAATATGGTGTTCATTCATTTTCTGCAATAAGTAGCCCAAACAAGATAACGTTGTTGTTGTTGTTATTGTTATTAATTGGGGTTTCTCCAATTTAACGAATGATGAGTTAGTTTTAACGAGCTTTAACGAATGATGAGTTAGTTTTGGCTATCATAGTTGCATAGTAAGTTATTTCAGGAAAACTCTGTGGTACCTACAGAGTTCCTATAGCTGCTGCTTTGGGAGAGATGAACACCGAGGAATTTTTAAATTTTATTTTCTCCCATTCATGATACCTTTTTTTCGTTATGATGTATGTTAAAATAAAGTGTCACAGTTACAATAATTTATCTCTTGAATGATAGGGATTTCTGTGGTTAAAGCTGCACAAAGCATTTAGCTCCTCCCCCTGGGTTGTTGTTTATTTGGGGGGAGGGAGAAATGCTTGCATTAAATCATGTTAATCTAAGACATGATTTCATGTTTTTATATGGGATTTAGGTCATTATAAAGGAGGATAACACTTGTTTGAATTTGTTTGGAGTGGTTGAATTTGTATGATCTAAGGACCAATACCTATCTTACCTTAGAGTTTTCAAATGTGAGGAACCATTCTTTCCCTAGAAAAATGCTGCTCTGTAGATAAGAAGTGCACATCAGGAAGAAATCATGATTTCAGGAAGTTTTCATGACCTTGTTTATGTGTTTCTAGACTTACTTTATTAAGAAAATAATTCAATTGAGTGTTTGGTTAGATAATTTCCTTTGATTGTGAATTTAAAATAAGGAGGAGTTAGATGAAATACATGGAATACAAGGTGAATGGCTTGTGCCATGTTGGCCCAGGTGGAAGAGATAAGGTGATTGGTTTGGTTTATTCGTTAAAGTGAGAAAGACTTCTTTGTTGGTTTTTGTTTTCCCCATCATTCGCTTTTAGCAAGTTCAGATTACCTTCTTCATTTTCAGTTGAACAAATCACAGAGTATTTTCAGTTTTTCTTTTCGCTTACAGCTTTAGGCTGAAGAGTTTGACTATAACCAAATGACTCAGTCTCTAAGCTGTTCAGTTTTGTTGGTTTAGAAACAGGGCCTTGTCTCTCCTTCCCAGTCCTCTGACAGTTCAGAAAGCGAGCACTGTCCTGTGTCTGAGAGCAGTGGGAAAGTTACAGGCTTAGGGTTGAGCCTTCAGTCCTGCAGGATCTGCTGCTGTTTGCTCTGCTTCTGCTTTTATTTATGATTAAATACAACCTTTCTGCAAGGAATGTTTTCCTAGATTCCTATAGTCAGCTGATGAGGTCATAAACCCTAACAATTACTGCCGTTAAACACGTGTCTCAGTTTCACTTTCTTTGTCACCTAAAGATTAAATTTGCAATGCCAACACGTTTTAAAAGACAGGAAATGCAGATAAGGTTCAAATGGTAACATTAATTCCTCTGCCTGCTGTCCTACTTTTCGGTGAAATACATCTGCTAATGTAATTTCTTTTGAGACTAGACATTGATCGACATGCAACCTGCTCAATGCCAGCATGTTGTATTGATCCCATAGTGTAGGATTTTGTGTCACATTTCATCAGTTTTGAATGTGGAAGATTACCAAGAAGCTCATCTATATTTTGCTTATTCTTTGGAGATTGCATCCTTGTGGCTATCAGAAACTGGAAGGTGCAGTGAAATACAAAATGGAAGTAGAAAGTGTGGAGCAGAGGGTGTGATATCTCAGTGTGTGATTTATTTGCAGTGCCAATGAAACATGTAGATCATAGATTATAAAAGTTTTTGTAGAGCTTAAGTTCTTACTATAAAACTTTGACATGATTAAAGCTTTAATCTTTAAAAATTGGAATTCCACTTGTGGTATATTTCAGTGTGATGGCATGTCTTTAGGTGATCAGTCCTTGTTTTGGCAAAAAGGCTTTTTGTGCAGGAAGAAATTATTAGTATCATGTATTTTAGTCTTTCTGCTTACTATCATATCTGTAGACAAAGTATATTTCTTTATTGATTCACACCTTCCTGCTTTAATATGCCACTTGCTTGCACAAAGCGAGGAAAAAGTTCTTACAGAAATAGCAGTTGCATAAGAATTCTGAGGCTGTTCTGTACTACAAGATGCACAGCATGGGCTGCCCATGCTCCTGTAAGGTTTGAAATTTTGATGCTTCTTCAAGGCAACCTCAGGGTTCTCAGAAAGTGGAGAGGGACGAAGAGCTGTTAGAGACAAACAACTGTGAGCAATCACCTCTGATGATGCAGTTTCTCAAAATGTTGCTTTGTATTCAGAGTATGATGGCATGATTTTAGCTATTTATGATGTGTTTTGATTTTATAATGCCAGCAACCTAAATTGCTTTGTATCTAGGTAGAATTTAAGGACTTAATCCTCCGGGGGATGGAGGGAGAGAGGACTTAACCTTTCATTACTAATACTCTTCCTACAACAAATAACATTTATCTTTAAGAGTGGATTCTGGAGAAGGGCTAATGTTTGTTTGGGTTTGGGTGGGTGGACATTGCTCTTAAAATATCTACTGCCTGTGAGCTTTAATGGATTCAAAGAACTCAACTATGAGAAGGAATTTATTAGCTTTTGATGTGTAAGCCGCAGTCTGCTGGATTTTATTCTCAGCCTTTTTACTAGAAATTGTCTCTCTAAAGGAATTTGCTTTTGTAATTGTTTATTACTGTTAGAGAAATACTTCTCCATCAGTAAATAAATTTCTTGCAGAAGAGAAACATGTTAATGTAGAAGCACTAACAATATAGAGCTCTTAATAGCTTCTTTATGTAGGAGAGCTTTGAACTGCTTCCCAAACTCCAGTTGAGCTTGTAGTTCTTGCTGTTAACTTCGTGGACTTGGATGTAAAGGATACTGCTTTCCCACCTCCTAGAGATTTCAGGGATTAGTGAATTTGTGATGAAGAAATGGAAAGTTCCAGCATCCCTGTTTGTTGTAGCATCTTACCAAAGTGTGAGCAGTCGGGGGCTTAGAGACTCAAGATGTCTCAAAGGCTTATCCTGCAGCAACAGTTTGACACTGACACTTGTCTGTTGCACCTTCTCGCTAGGAGAGTTGGCAGAATAACTCTGCAAAAAGGAGTAAATGCTTGTTAGCCGCATTGGTAGTTATGCCTACCAAAGTGCCTGTTATGGAATGTGTTTTCATATTACTTGTGATTAGTGCAGCGATACTGATAAACCATGGATGAGTGATGCCAGTTGAAGCTTATCAGTCACCTCTGTTTCAGTCCTTTAATGGTTCCGTGATGCTTAAACCATTCCTTGGCCCTTACTGTTCCCACTCACCATTGATTACTTAGGATTGACTGAAAGTGCAGTTGATGTTCAGCCTGGGAAGGCAGATGTTGCACTATACGAACCTGAGCTGGAATGGTACCTGCAAGATTCTGCAGATTTCCAGCAAGTTGTATTTTCCTGTTGAAGCATATGCAATCGAAGAGCATAATGAAATGGGTATGAGAGGGGAAGAAAATTGCTTCAGCCACGGTAGTCTGAACCACTCTGAAGTGAATATTTCTCTGCAGGCTGCTTCCTAGGAGAGAATGACAAGTAATACACTGAGTACCATCCTAGTGCTAGAGTGGCAGCATCTAGAGCTGGTAGAAGAAAATTATGGCAGCTTTTTGCTCTCTGAGTGTGTGTGTGTGTGTGTGTGTTTTGTCATTATTTTGGGTTTGAGTTTTTTGGTTGTTTGATATAGCTTGTATTTGTTTTGGATTTTTAATATATAAATAATTAATACAGTGTAGGGCATGTTTAAACCTCATATTTTAGTATTGGTTATTCCAACTTTTAGCTGTAACCAGTTCATAAAAAGAGGCTTTTCCTAGTAGTGCTGTTTCGTAATAATTGTAATTCTTTCTGGTTTTATTGAGGATGGGTGTTTTGTTTTGTTCATCATACTTCTAATTTTTCCTTTGCTTTTTTGTTACTACTAGTTTCCAAACTGTTACGGGCTAGTTTTTAATTTTTTGGTTTATAGAAGATATTCTACAACCCTTTTAATTGTTTGGTGTGGTTAGACTGTCATTACTGTGCTCTCTGTGTCTTAGGAAATTGTTTAATCCTTCTCTGAAATTTTTTGGGAAATGTCTTTCCACCAATCCTTATACCTGGATGTGAGTATGAGAAAGTGGAAGAGGAAGAGAATGTATAGACAAATTACATTTCTGTGGAAAAATCCATCCCAGAAACTGCTCCTTTGAAGTAACTGTAGTAAAACAAGGGATATTGCAGCTTTCTGAGAAGAGCAGATTCTGAAATCAGATTTTGTCCAGTAACTTTCTCCTTCCTTCTGAGAAGGAAAAAAAAAATCACATGTTTTCTATTCTTGTTAAATTGCTTCAGATAGGTACCAGTGTCCAAACCTGGATCACGGGAGAAGTATTCAAATTACATAATAAGAGATTTGGTTGTTTGTGTTTCTTTTCCATGGTTTGTTAATAGAAAGCCTGATTGTTTCTCTGAGTAATCTGTAAAGCAGTCAGTAGAGTTTTAACTTCCCTAGGCTGATTTGCAGTCTGGCAGTTAGCTTGGAAAAATAAATCAGGCTGGTCTAATTTGATCAATGGGTATCACAGGCTTTTTAGTGAGGTGGTGGTGTTTGGGGCTTCAGTCCTTACCCTCATTTCTTCAGATACTTCAGTCTGTATCTTGGGAGATAAGATAGTCCAGTCTTTGTTCACAGGATATGTGAGAGGATTAGAACTAGGCTGTAATGCATTTGGAGTTATTAGATTGCCAAAAGTTAAACTGGTGTAATGTAAATGAGGTGCTGGAAGAACGTCCAGGCTAGTTTTGGATTTACACCTTAATTAATGGCAGTCACATCTGTGGGGAGGGTCTAGTGAAAAGTTAATTATTTAAGATTATTTATTGAGTTAGGGATGAAAGTATGTCTGATTCTACCCTTATGGCTGTTCTAATTGATAGACAGGAGCTATTTCTGTGTCACGAACTTCAGGAACTGACCACCTTGACTAGCTAAGCTCATGCTCATGGGTGAGGGTAAATAATCTTTTTAACAAAAGCTGGTTTTATCCATCATACGTTAAGTATTTATTGACTAGAGTAACAGGTTTGTGAGTTTTTGAAATTTCTGGTGGTCTTTTTTTGTTATCAGAAGAAGAACCTGACTCAATAATGTAAAACCAGGCTGTGCAGAAGCAAACCAAACTCTTTCTAGTTGGCAGGAAACCAGATTAAAATGAATGCCTTTTCCGCCTGAAGAGCTATATAATGTCTTGTTGGCTATCATTCTTAAAATAGGGAATTATAAAAACAGTGGTGTGGGAAAGCTTCTGGATAATTCTGTCTTTTAATTGCCATCAAAGTCCTTGGGATAGAACCAAAGGACGGGTTTTAGTACGGGTGGCTCTGGTTCTCCAGGCCAGTAGCTCTGAGGAAGTGAAGGCTGAACACAGAGTAGTCCCAGGCAAGCAGAGGAAGCATGTTCCATGCTTCCATTGCAGTTTTTCTCACCTCTTGTGGCTTTTCACAGTTAAGAATTTCACTGAAACTTACTAAGTAGTCCATTCTGATCTCATTCCTTTCCTTTAGAAATATTAAATATTTAATATTTCTAAATTGATGACACTTTAATCTTCAATATTTAGATTTAGTGGCAGAATTAAGAACTGTTACTCTTACAAGGAAAAGTAACACTTTCGGTGTTTTGTCATCAAAGTGCATCTTGTAGCACTTACTGCTGCCAAGAAGTATAAAGATAAAGGGTGTGTAAAATTTCTAGAAATTTTACTATGTTCAAAGGAAACTTTGACACTAAAACTTTGTGTTTTAGTATAAAAAGCGATTGCATAAAATTTTCAATTCAAGAGGCAAAAAATGATGCCTGTTTCTTTCTTCTGTCAGGTTTGCAAATACTATCTTTGTGGCTTTTGCCCAGCTGAATTATTTACAAATACCCGTTCTGATTTAGGTAAGTTTGTAAGTCATGACATTTTTATTCACGGAAAAGTAATTACAGTTGAGCTTTTGTTTGCAAAATATGTTTTTATTGTTAATTGCTTTGTCAAAACACTTGGATTTTTTATTTTTTTTTTTATTTCAAGGGTTGCCATTGATACAGTGTGGTAAAAGTAATATTTATTCCAGATCCTACTTTGTCTAAGTGAAAAGGCTTCTTAAAAATTTTTTTTTACTATGTAAGCTAAATTGCTGGGTGTGGGGTGCTTTTCTCCTGCTCAAGTGGCAGTTTCTAGTTTGGGTTACTCTACCTGGGCAGGCTTTTAGCCTGGTTTTGTGTGATATACTATTGAGCTGCTTTACCTAAAGTAAAAGACTCACTTACTGTAATAGTTATTTCTGAAGACCAGCTCTCAATTACTGGTAGTTGATGGCTGCATGTAGTACATAGTTTGGAGATGTTAACTTAGCAAAACCAGACTTTTTGTCTTAGTGTTAGTTTCTAAGTCTGTTGAAGAGTTTGAGAGTCTGGGGCAGGTGAGGAATTTTAACACAGTCACCTTCATGAGCTCAGGGTACATACCTCCTAATTTACTCTGAAGATCTGTTTTAAGTAGCCAGTGTGTTGCAGAGAACCCTGGAAATTAGAATGTGCCTGATGAAATTTCCCTTCATATGTAATTTTTCTTTTTCATTCTTTTTTTTTTTAAGCCCCAGGTGTTTAGGATATTACATTGTTTGTTTGTATTTACTGATGTAAAACTTGATCTGGAAATTTTATTTTTTATCATGACTGCATATGTTGAGTCTCGTTTTTTATAACTACCTAATGATGTTGGCATTCTTTTTCTTCGGTGTGTCTTTCAAGCTCCAAGCAAAGGAAGCAGAAAGGCAGAAGCATAAAAGTCTTTGTGAAATGTTTATAGTTCTGTTCTGTCATGATGCACAAACAAATGTTGGTGGAATATGAGTACAACATTTAGGAATGCAGACTTAAGCTTTTTGTGTTGTTTTCTTAGGTCCTTGTGAAAAAATTCATGATGAAAATCTACGCAAACAGTAAGTTTGTTGTTTGATATGTTAAAGTAAATAGAGTTTCTGGTATCTTTGCAATTTGTTAATAGCAGCCCAAACATTACGAATTACTTGCTCTTTTTATTTGCAAAAGTTTATTTAAATTTTTATTTAAATAAAAATTTACTTATTTAAATATGTAATATTCTCTTACTGTGAGCAAGAATTTATAATACTCTGTGTCTTGTTACTTAGTTTTCATCTATTACAGATTTATGTGAACTCTCATTTTTAAAATCTTTTCTCAGGTATGAGAAGAGCTCTCGATTTATGAAGGTGGGCTATGAGAGAGACTTCCTGCGCTATTTGCAGAGCTTGCTTGCAGAGGTGGAGCGCAGGATCCGGAGAGGCCATGCTCGTTTGGCTCTCTCACAGAACCAACAGTCTTCTGGGGTGAGTCTGCAGGAGTCATTGAGGCAGCTTTTCCTGTAGATAGGATCTTCAGGGTCTTATCTATTCAGATGAAATTTACTATTATCCAGAAGATTCCTGATGAATTAAGATTTTTTGCCCGTTAGCCAGCAGATTGCATCTAGCATTAATAGATAAACCAAGTGACTCCAGAGGCACCAAGAGCCCTCTCTGTTCTCACCGTCTCTTGTTTTCTCAGAATGAGTATCTGTTCTCTACCTGTCAGGCGTTGCCTTTACCCTGACAACCTCAGTTTACATTCTCTCCACTAGTTGCACATTCTTCCCTCCCTGCACTAGCAAGCTGTGTCTTTCCCCGTGATGGATTTGGAGGAATGTCTGTGGCCTGTGCTCTCTGAGTTTTGTGACTGCCAGGACAGCCTTGCTCTTTCTGCTGCCCCACCTCACTGTTCTGTACAAAGTCCAGTTGCTTTAGAAGGAGCTGTGGACAGTATCAAGTTGAGCGATGCCACTTGTGGAGCAGAGGTGGGAGTGCGGCAAAAAGTCTATTCTAGCAGCCTGCAGAGAGGACACTGCTAACAAGTACATCTTTGAAGTGAGATTCTTTTTGCATTTTACACTCAGAGTTTGAAATTTAAAGCGTACAGAACCTCTAAGTCATACTCAAATGTCTGCAAAGATATGTAATAGCTGCATGGGAGTGTCAGAGTTTAAAGTTAGGACTTTGAATACCGTTTTCTTACTTTTTATGGGCAAGGATCTTGAACGTTTTTGTTGAATTGGGAGGAATTAGTGTGACTAGACTTAACAAAGGTGGAGTAAGTTGTATTGAGGAGTGTTTTTTATAGTAGACTAGACTATTATTAGTAGCTTCTCGTGGGAGAAGAGGCCAGGGGGAGGTTATTCCCAAAGTGTCTCTGGAATATGAGAAGACATACATTTGTGTGTTTAAGCTATTTTAACAAAAGAAAAAGAAAAAAAAAACAACAAGGAAAGAAAAAAAGCCCCAACTCACTCTTGTACTTTTTACAGGGAGCTGGACCTACCGGTAAAAATGAAGAGAAGATTCAGGTGTTAACTGACAAAATTGATGTACTGCTTCAACAGGTGAGAGGTTTTTAACCCCTGTGAGAAAGATCTCTTGCTTTTGTTACTTGATCAAAAAATAAACTTTTAATGTTTTTATTGCCTTTTAGATTGAAGAACTAGGTTCAGAAGGAAAGGTGGAAGAAGCACAAGGAATGATGAAACTTGTTGAACAGTTAAAGGAAGAGAGAGAACTGCTGAGGTCTACAACTTCAGTAAGTCGTGTTCATAGTTCTGTGAGACATATCAAAGTTTGGTGCACAGTACATTCTAAATAACCATGTCCTTCCACTGAAGGCATGCAAGGTCTGTGCAGAATTCATTACATAGTAACAGGACATTTGGCTGTGTTGATCCAGTGTATTGATTAGGCATTCTGTCTTGGGAGTGGGCTTCCTGCACACAAATTATGAAATGACTCACCCAGCAGTCCTGGAGGAGAGCTTTCACCTTCCTCTAGTTGAGGTCTCAGTTAAACTTTGCTGTGTGACCTCTGCAGTATAATTCTACTGTTAGAGAAGCTGTTACAGAAAGCGCTTGAGTCAGGGCTGTGACTGGGCTGTGACAGGCATCTGGCGGACTCTGAGAGCTACAGAAGCCAGAGGAAATGTGTTAAGTATCAAGTTCTTCTTAATAAAAAGGAGCTTAAGTTTAAAGATTTTATTTTGGCATTTAGTGAAATGCTCAAATTGAGATTCTAGTTTTAAGAATTCAATTTGAATTCTTATATTCAGTTATGTGTGTACCATGTTTTAAGAGCTCTTGTTGCTCTGTGCAACATTGAAGAGTTCTTCATTACAATTTATTGAGACAATGGCTGGAAGGATTAAAAGTTTGAAAATTTTGTTGTTGGTTTTGTTTATAATTAAAAGATCTTGTTTTTGTTAAACTGATAATTCTAATAGAAATGCTTTCATAGCAAAAATATTTAAAAGGTGTAATAGTTTTGAGGAGGTTAATTTGAACTTTGTCTTTTTAACATGTTCTTGGACGTGATATGGTTTGATGTTTTTCATTGGGACTCAATTTTTGTACTTGAAGAGATAAAAGCATGCTTTTTGCTTTAAGTGACTAATTGGGAAAGGACTTTAAATTTGTTTTGCTTTAAGGTTTTTTACTAAAATAGGGATATTTTCTTTTAGTTTTGCTTGTGTGTTATTTGAAACATGCTTAAAAATTGGTGGATTGGGTTTTGTAACAGTTGTTTAAGAAATTAAAAACATAAAGCTTTGTTTGACTTTATTTGTGGTGTGATTTTTATTCTTTTCTTTTGTTGGTTAAGAATGTGTGTTAATGTTTGATGTGTTCTCTTAATTGTTTGATTTATGGGAGAATGAAGCATATTAAAGATGTGATGAATACTCTAATTTTTTTTTAAATGTGGTTACTTTTTGAGATATATATGTGGGACTATTGTTAGTTTTTACTTTTTGGGGTATACTTAATGAAGTAAAAGCTTGTAAAAATGTTGATAGGCATGATTACTTGTTTTTTTAAGAACTCTTAAATGTTGCTCACAGCATGTTTATGTCCATGCTGTATGATTCATGAACTTGGGCTTACGTTGAAATTTCAGTGTACTTCTCATATGTCTGTTGAAACAGTGGTTTAATTTGACAACCATACCTTTAAATAGAAGCCAGTATTAGTATTTTTTTTTTTGTTTTTCTTGATGTAGTATTCTAGCCTTTTGATTCCTTGAGGTGTATTCCATGGTAGTTCTGCAGCTCCTGACATTTCAGTTGATGCCAAAGATATCTTAAAACTGAAAAAATAAGCTTTAAAAGAAAAACTTAAAACTTTAATTTTTCTGATATTGCAAGGAAGCTGCAGATACGACTGTGTACATGTTAATGCAGTGAGTAATGGTTCTGTGGTTTTTCATGGGCTCCTTCCACGTGGGAATGGGCATAGGGTGGCCTCTTCTCTCCTCTTTACTGTGATGGGGTGCAGTGCACCAAAGATAAAGCAGGCAGATGTGATTTCAACTTTCAGTTGAGCTTGGGATTTGACAACAGTAACATAGAGTTATAAACCTCTTCACTGACTAAAACTTCTCTTTTGCCATATCAAATATTCTTCTTTTTCAGACAATTGAGAGCTTTGCAGCCCAGGAAAAACAAATGGAAGTTTGTGAAGTTTGTGGAGCCTTTTTAATTGTAGGAGATGCACAGTCCAGGGTAGATGACCACTTAATGGGAAAGCAGCACATGGGTTATGCCAAAATAAAAGCTACTGTAGAAGATTTAAAAGTAAGTATTTCCTCCAGTTATTGAAATGAAAAGTGCTTGGAGGTTTCCTAAGCATACATAAAAGGCTGTCCAGTAAATTTTCTCAAGAAGGTGAAACACTCCCAAGAAATGGAATCCTGCACTGTGCTTTCACTGATGTAATTTGTTGTCACATTAGATACAAGCAAAGATGTTGGTTCAGGTTGGAATTTTTATGGCCTTTTTAAGGAAAATGTAGTGTGTCCTCTGTTGTGAGAGTGACAAGCAAAAAAAGGTTCTGCAAGACAAAGGATTTTCATTTCAGGGATTTTAGGAAGTACTGTCCTTTGTTTGGAAGATAAAACAGACCTGTTTTAAAAGTTTAGGCTTTTACATCCTCAGAATCTGTAAGCTTAAGTGTCTTGAGTAGTCTTCATTTCTTCCTGTGAACTTCTATTTTAAGGAAAAGTTAAGAAAAAGAACAGAAGAGCCTGACCGTGATGAAAGGTTGAAAAAAGAGAAGCTAGAACGAGAAGAGAGGGAGAAAGAGAGGGAGAGGGAAAGAGAAGAGCGGGAAAGGAAGAGACGACGTGAAGAGGAAGAAAAGGAGAAAGAGAGGGCTCGTGACAGAGAGAGACGTAAAAGGAGCCGCTCACGGAGCAGGCATTCAAGCAGGACATCTGACAGGAGGTGCAGCCGCTCACGAGACCACAAAAGGTCAAGAAGCAGAGAAAGAAGACGAAGCAGGTACCACTGTGTGTGTCTGTGTGTCTCTTTAAGTATTTTCAGGTAAATTTCCAAAAGGTAAAAATCTTGTGGGGCCTTACTGTCAGCCTGAGTCACATCACTGATTTGTTAGCTTCACTTAGGTCTTCCTTCTTAAGTGAAGACACACCTTATTGGTTCTAAGCATAAGCAAGTTTTTGCTGAGTGTCACTGTCTTCTCTCCATTTTTGGAAGATGAGACCATAGTGGTGGAAGCGGCTTTATGAAGGAGCTTTCAGCAAACAAAGAATGCTCCCCAGAAATACGGTTTCTTGTTTCTTCCTTCAGCTGGTCTTTATTTCATGGTTGTAGATACTTTTAAACTATGTAGTTAAGTCTTTCAGTAAATAAAGAGGGCATATTTCTTATGTACTGGGAAATATTTCTGTACAATATGTTAAGATTTGGTTTCTGCAGGCACTGTATTTTAAAGTGCTACTATTTCACTGTTGTATATTCTGAGATAGAAAATAGCAGCTGAGATTTACGTTTTGAAATTGTCTCTGAATGTTAAGGAGTCGTGATCGGAAGAGAAGCAGAAGCCATGACAGATCAGAAAGGAAACACAGGTCTCGTAGTAGGGACAGGAGACGGTCAAAAAGCCGGGATCGAAAATCCTACAAGCACAGAAGCAAAAGCAGAGAGAGAGAACAAGACAGGAAGTCAAAAGAAAAAGGTATGCTTGTATAAGGACTGAGTTCTTAGATTCTCAAAAGCTGTTAGCTTTTCAGTGAGTGCCTGCAAGTTCTTAGTACCAAATCAGACCTCATTCTGAGAGGTGTGTGTGTTGCTGTAAGCAATTTGAAGGATTTTGTTCTTTCCAGTTACTGTCACTACATGTGTGTGCATACCTACACCCCAGTGTCCTTCTCTTACCTGTTGCAGTTTGAATGTGCAAGGATTTTTATATATTTTAAGACCTGTTTACCTTTAGAAAAGCATAAGCCTATAATCATCATTTTCTAAGAGTGAATGTCTTATATTCCTACTCTTAGTGGATATTTGCAATTACCCTTTGCAGGTACATGTTTTGTGGGGGGCTGGTACCTTGCTTCTCACCTGTATGACCTATTAATTCCCAACACTATCATGTTTCCTTTATTATTCTTTTAACAGTGCATTTAAGTTTTTTTCCCAATCTATAAATGCGGTTCAAGATAAATACTGCAGAATCCCTGTGATGCTCTAAATTCCAATTTATGTCTTCTCCCCAGTCTCCTGCTCTTTCCCCCGCACCTTTCTCCTTTTGTTTTTTTGTTTGTTGTTTAAACAAAGTGAGTCTTGCTTTGTCAGTATTCAGGTGAGTCTGAACAGAAAGCTGTGTTAGTCTTTGAAACAGTTTTGTAGCTGTAGGTGCCATGTATCAGAGCATTTACAGTGACCAGAGGCTGAAGCTCAGAAACTTTAAGTAGGATTACAAAGAGCTACAGTGAGAGCACTGTAGATTCACCTTCTGTGAGAAGATACTAATTCACTGTTACTGCTAAATTTCCCCCTTTAAAAGTCTTTTGGAACTTCTATAGGAACGTAATACTTCTGGCTCTGGTGGGGAGCTGACTAATGGCCAGTCTGAAACAGCCACCCCACTTCATGGGCTGATCATCAGTAATGGATGAAACAATTGTGTTTCTAAGGTACTTTTGAGGTTCTCTGGAATGAAAGGTGCTCTGTGCATGTGTCTGGGTTGCATAGGCCTGTCTGCTTGACCCTTCTCTGTATTTATCCAGTGGATTAGTTGCCAAAATGTTGGTGATGCTTCATGTATATCTCTTCCCTGACTTCCTTGATATTCTGGTTTATAATATGGGGCACCTTCAGTATTGATTCTTCTCTCATTTTCCTTTGCCGTGCAAGAGAGTGGGTTTTGTTGCTTGCTCGTTGGCAGTGGAAATGATGTGCAGGCTTTAAACTCAGATTCAGTGTTGTAGCCTGTATTTGTCCATTTGTTACTATTCTTACCTGATTTTTTTTGCCTGCTTTATGAACTGATTTCTGGTACTTGGTGAAGAATGTCCTATTCTCCTGAATGTTTGTTATCTATGCATATAAATAACTGTTTTCTTATTTCTTCAAATTTGGTCTGGTTTTGAGCTTTTCAGTTCTTTCATTAATCTTCCCATAAATAGAGGAGCTAGTGAACTCTCTTCAATGTCTCAAGTATTTTTAGTTTTAACTTGACTGATTTCCTTGCTGGCTGTTTTATTTTCTGCTTGCTACTTTCTTCCACCAGAAATGAGAACAGTGAGGTGATGCTATGAGCTGTGATGAAAATCCCACCTGGGAAAATCAATTACTTTTTTTTGACTGTGCCATCCTAACATTTGTAAAAGCACAAATAAGCCTTAGAACAGGACTGTAATGCTGAAGAAGTTTGTGATTTTTCCCTTTGTTGGGAAAGTCTTCTAACAGAAAAAAAAATACAAAAGAGGAGGGAAGGAAGGAGGGGAAAAAACAAACCCAGTAGTAATTACTAAGGCAACATTGAATTTCTGTACTGAAGCTGTAAGCACCATTGCATCGTCATATTTGCAATGTGGCACTGTAGATAGGTAGTTAAGAATTAAGCTTTTAGAGATTCATATATTTGAAGTGTGTGGCTTTTGCACAATAGTAACTTCAAAGTTAAATCTTAAAGTACTACATTGGGAATCTTGTCTTCAGAATCTACTTGTCTTTATAGCCACCACTGATCTGCAGTTGTAAAAGTAAGCAGCAAAGGCTGTAACTACTCATGGTAGTGCCTTTCATCTGGAAATCTCAGACTGCTTTATAAACATGAGTATTAACACCAAAAAAACCCCAAGGAGGAGCAGTTTATCAAGACTTGTGTACAGTTGCGCATTATATTAGTCCCACACTTTGAAAATTCAGAAGTCCTGGTTTCTTGTTCAGTAAGAATACCATAGAAGACGGCAACCAAGGTTATAAGAAAAAAAGAAAAAGCAAAAATGGGGGCACTTGCTTTGTGACACAGATTTCAGGATCAGAGATACCTTTGCTAAAGAAAGGAGCCAACAGCTGAGCATTAGCTTAATATATACCAGTAGAATACACCTACTGTTCAAGTAAGCAAACTTCAGAGCAGATGCAATAAATAGGGGGTTTTAATAAAATGAAAATTATTTTCCAAGTACCTTCATTTTATGAAGGGTTAATACTGGAATGGGCCTCTAGACCACTTCGGCTTGGCTTTCTGTCTTCCCTAATCTAGATTCTGATACTTACATAAAAATAATTATGATCATGTTTTAATGTTAGTGATTAAACCTCAGCAAATACTGCCAGAACACTTCAGGAATACTGGATATTATGTTTGATTTTCTGAACAGTAAAGCGATTCACTTTGTCATGATAAGAATTCTCACAAAATGCATCTCAGTTGCCCACACAAACTCAGTCAGAAAAATGTGCATGTGTTTAATCAGGAAGCAAAGTCAGTATGAATGTGATTATACCTAATAGATTACAGCTGAAATAATACATCCAGTTCCAACAGCAAACTAATTTTATATGCTTTCTTACCTTCTGATTAAAAATACAGTGGAGGAACTTAACTTCTTGCAGATACTCTAGGGGTTGGAAAGTTATTGGGCTATTTGTTGAATACACTTTTTCAGTTCTGCTTGGCAAACTGGAGGTTTGGTATGGTATACCTATTTTAATACTAAAATTTTTAGAAGAGTTTGATCTTTCATACCACAGTTTTTTTTAACCTTAAACAAAATTATCCTTCTTGACCACATTCAAGACACAAACAAGACAGAACAAAACCCTGCACACTGCACATCCATAGGGCTATTAAGATCTACCATATCTACATAGGACAGAAGATAAGATTATTGGACTGACTACTAGTCCTCTGCGGGGAAACAAGACTACTATTCCTCAGTGGATCCACGTGTGCACCGGAGATACCTTTAAGACACAAAAAGAAGACTTTTTAACAAGGTTAGTTAGAGTGCAATCTACCTGCGGAGTTGCCAAATTGAGGGCAGACAGACCCAAACTGACTTAGTCCTTCAGTGAGCTGGGTGATGTTGCCGTGTACTTTCTCCAAGCACCCTGCACTGGATGTGCTGCTGCAGGTGAATCCTCACTACTGGTGGTCATTAGGCAGTTGCCCTCATTTCTCTGTGAGGGCTTTTCCCTATCCTTTGGTAGTCTTATAAAACAAAGAAGTTGGAATGTTGCTGCTCTTTTAAAGCTTAATTTCTTGCTTTGTATCCTGGAATATAAAAGTGTGTTATGCCAGTTTAGGTGATTATGTTATTTTAAATAGCTTTTTCAGAGTGTTCGATCTGTGTGCTCCTGTGTCAGGGATATACCTATCTATTTATATTATTTATTTTGATTGCCCAGATAGCAGGGAATAATCAGAAAAAAGAGCATGAATGTTGTTCTGTATGATGACATCTGAGAGGTTGGTTTTTTGGATTTTTTTTTTCTCTCCAGAGTGTCTTTACTGAGCAAGAGTTGAATATTATGGTGTGAAATAATACAGCAGGAATTGGTATTTTTATTAAATTTGCAAATACTGAATTTACAGATGAGGCACGCAGCTCTAATACTGAATGTTTTTCTTCCCATGGAAATATTTTTACTTCTGGCTTCCTTCCTTCTTTGAAGATTGAGTTTTTAGTGTAGCAAATGCTTCAGTAAGTTTCCCAATTCATGATCAAATTGTCAGCTCCTTCCCCCACAGCTTGCTGTTTCTTTGTCTTTGAAAAAAAATTGCTTTTTATATATCTTCCAAGCTGTCTCCCCAAGCCCTTTTAATGAGTTGTTTATAAATGACTACTGTTTTTATAAAATTGAGAATTAACAATGCTGACAAATGTGCAGCTTCAAATTAAATTTTGATCATCACTGATCTCTGCCTTCAAAGCTGTCAGTGCTTAATATTGTTTCCCAAAGTATTTGATAGTTTGAGATTGCTAGTTTTTAATTGGCAAGTATAATTTCTTTGATAATGCAGTCAAGCATTTTCCACCACTCCTTTCTGATTCCCTTTCAAGAACCATAATCAACAAAAATTATAAACCAAAGCAAGCCATACACAATCAGAAATCAAAACATGGGGACCAAAAGAGTCCCATAATAAGTAAGGAAGCCATGCACCATAATTACACATCTGCCTAACCTCTTTACCTCCAATTTGTTCATTTTGACAGAGAGCTGAGTAGCTGCCTCTGTTAGGAGGTCTGACCTTTCTCCTCTTCCCCCACCCTATACTGTCTCCTTCTACCTTTATTTTGTCCCCTCTCCATTCCAGCATGGTAGTCTGAAGCCTATTTCTGTAACTTTTTGACTATTACTCTTATTGCTATAGAAAGTAATTGTCCCATGTTGTATGCAGTATATATCTCACGTGTGCAATGTTTGTTTTTACTTTGAAATCCATGGTCAATGTCTTCTTTCATGGCAGAAAAGAGGGGATCTGATGATAAAAAAAGTAGTATGAAGTCCAGTAGTCGAGAAAAACAGAGTGAAGACACAAATACAGACTCGAAGGAGAGTGAGACTAAGAATGAGGTCAATGGGACCAATGAAGACATTAAATCTGAAGGTGACACTCAGTCCAATTAAAACTGATCTGATATGACCTCAGATCAGACAGAGGTAAGTGCATTATTTCAAACTTTGATTAGGGCTTTTTGTTACTGTTTAACAGTGCAGCGTAAGTATGCACAGATGAAGATGGAACTAAGTCAAGTAAGAAGACAAACTAAAGCACCTTCTGAAGGAAATGACAGTGTAGTCCTGCAAAACGTTTTGAGGTACATTGTTTTGTCTCAGCTATTTTGTAGCAGACTCATGCCCCCATTAGTGTGCCTCTTTGGGACATATTTGTAATATAGTCACCATAGAAAAATTAATTATCCTTTTTTATTTTTAGGGATTTTGTTATCGTTTTTTTTTAAATTGAACTAGTTTTGTATTTAAGTCCATATTGTGTTGGTACATCAGCAGAAACTTTTGCTTAAATACTTAATATTTGAGGCACATGTTGGACTACTTTGTTTTCATATAAACTGCTAGTATTTCTTTGTCAAGGATGTTTCTAGTTTTTTTGCTTTATTGCCTTGCATTCTAATGCAGTTTGTTCTGTAACTCGAGAGCCAGTAGCATTGGATTGATGGAAGTGTAGGGTTTATGAATTATTGCAGCTGACTACCATACCTCACACAGCGTTGGTGTTGTGAGCGGCCCATGAAAAGCCAAATTAAAAATCAAGGATTCAGTCAAACTAAGCAGGTACTCATGACAGGTACTCCTTTCTCTACCCACATCCATGTTTGAATGCTGTTGCCTGTAATCTTTAAGCTTACTGTTGTGTTTTTGATTTTGAAGCTAGTGAAAAGGACTTTTTGTGTATTGTGTGAATACTGTAAATCTGATGTTAACAGAATGGAATTTTCTTTCAACTGTGTGTAGGGATGCAGTGCTGCCCAGAATTAGATATCTTTAAAGAGTTTAAAATGCAATAAACACTACATAATATTCGCCTTGTTACTTTCAATGCAATTCAAGTCCTTAAGAGGTATGTGCTTAATATTTCCCTACTGTGTAGGAGACTTTGCAGTCAGCCATAGCACAGAAGAGTGGAATGGCTGGTAACAGGCTTGTAAGGCAGATATAAGTGCAGAGACAGATGCCACCAAATGATGGCAGTGTTGATGGCAGGAATGTATGCTGGAAACTATTTGTGGGAAATTAAGCAGCTAAGCAATAGCCAATTATGTATTGAAAGGATAACTTGAAGTTTTTTCCCCACTCTTGACATAGCTTTCTTACAGAAGGTCTTTAGTTGTATTCCTGAAATAAGGAACTAACAGTGGAGGTGACAGCTGATAAATGAGCTTCTTGCAATATAATTTGTTACTGCAGTTGCATTATATATGCTAGGAACTCTTAAACATTTAATGTTGATATTAAACCATTAATGCTACATCATTGCTTCTAATGCCAGTCATGTTCAATGGTGATGTTTTTGTAGAGTTAAGATGACAGCTAACAACTGGGCGAGTGTATAGGAATGGTAAACAAAATGCTCCTAATGCTGTCTAATCGTCTGTTCTCCCAAAATTTTGCATTATAGGACTACTATGTGAAGAGTCCGCGAAGATAGTGGAAGACAGCTTAAACTGAAGATCTGCTTTTAAATGAGGTGAAAGAAAGCTGTAGTGGCATAGAAAAATATACAGTTGAGTTAGATTTTTTTTTTAATAAAATTTAATTCAGGACTGGTGTTTCCTCCCAGAGTTCAAAAAGATGTGTTGATAATAGCAGATATGCTACTGAGAATATAAGTCCTGTATCCTCTTTTTCTTTAAGACTTTTTAAGATAAGAAACCAACATAACCTGAACACATGGCTTGCTCAGTGTTTAATTGCAAGTTTTCATTCTTGGACTTTAAAACACAAGAATAAATGTTTAGTATTTGTGTGAATTGAACTAAAATGAATCCCATTTTTACAACTAAGCAATTCCTAGCTTCTTGATATATGAGAAATGGAAATAAAGTATCATTGAATTTCTGTTACAAATTTGATTGTCTCTGTCATTGAACATTTAATATTAAATAAGCTTCTTTCTTAATAAATTTCTCGTGTCTTCAAGCTTAGTTCATTAATTTGGATGCTTAGTTATTCTGCGCTGTTTGTGAGTTTGGGTTTTTTTGGTTCTATCAGGATTTAATTTCAGGCTTACTTTTGCAGCAGTTAGACGCTGTTGGGTTCACCATCTCCCCAAAAAGCGCCTTTTACTGCAGTGGGTTAAGAAATTACAGAAATCTTGCAATAAAAATGGCAGTATTAATTCTTTATAAAACAGGTCAACTTCGACAGCATGTTTAGAGAGACTGGCATTTAGACTGCTTCACATTTGCATTGCAATATTGGTTTGGGGTGTTGATTAACAGCCCTGTGCAGTTGGTCAGAACAGACACACAGGCAGGGAGATGTGCTTCCTGCTTCCCTGTGAAGCTGTAGTGCAAGCAAGAGTGGTTCTTGTTGGAAAAGAACTGCAGTGTGTACTAGTCAGTGCTGTGGCTGTAAGGCAATGAATTTACATTCTTTAAAAAGAGCATTATCTTTTCCATTAGTATTCAGGCCTTGACTGTATATGTAACCAAAGTCAGACATGGACAGAACACCATTGTAACTTACGCTGATTTATTTGGCCTGTGTGCACTTGGGAGGAATTTGCATCTACTCTGGTCACTAGTGCTAGGTTTTGATACCACATGTAGACAGCCATGTTCCTTTTTTGACTTTTATTGTTCTAAACCAGACACGGGCACAGGGGATGGAGATTGGGTGTGGTGGTTTTGGGAAAAAATAAAGTGGGAGCAAGTGAAATTATAACTAAATTCTAACTGGAGACCTAAGATGAACACCTCCTCCTTTTGAAACAGGGAGGACAGGACTCAGCCTCTTTCACCAGTGAAAATGTTTGTCTTGTACCTTCCACTGCACTTATTTGTTACAGGATTTGCATTTCCCCTTACTTTGCAAAAGTAAAAATGGTAAAATGAGGAACCTTGTCATAGATTAGCCTGGGATTCAGATTCTCACATGTCTTATGGAGAGTCTTTAATGCTTTGAAGATGAAGGAAAATTCTGTTTTGCAGAGCATAGGAAACAGTGCCTTTCTGCCTCCAGATTTGACTGTTCAGACATCTCCACAGAAATTCATCTTTGTGAGAAGTATCTTCAGAGCTTAAGCCCAGGATAAATACTATCCCAGATTTTTTAGGAATGCTAGGCAAAAGTAGCTGATTTCAGTAAGCACCACTGACATGCTTTCTCTATACTGGTTTTGACAGCCTGACAGTCTTTATTAGGTGTTAAAAGTGTACTGGCCTATGATTTTTCAAAGTTGCATTAAAATTTTAAGTGTTCTGTCCACTCTAGAGTTATCCTCCTCACATCCTTCTACTCCCTACCCTGAAAAAGGAAGAGATCCAAGTACTTAAAATGACTGATACTTTATTGTAAGTGAAGAGTAGCAATGTCAGTTCAGTACAAGTTTGTAGTGCAAACAAAAGGCATCCTTGGAAAAACAGTAAGTTTTGTAAATTTAATCTCAGTTGTCATTCCAACAGTTCATTGTTTAAAGAAAAAGCCCAGCAAAAACCAGCTAACATAACTAGTGTTCCTTAGAGTTTATCAAACTGCATATAAAATATACAAAAATACTTCTGCGAATGCATAAATACACTGTTATTACAGTCAGATTTATGAGTTTAACTTTTAACACATCAACTGTTATTCTTGGTGGGAACTAGACAAATAAAGCTTTTTAAACCAGCTGCCCTCTAGCAGAATGCTCAGTAATTAGTGGAGACAGTCCTTACACTGACTTCCTAAATAAAGGAACTCGAAACAAATTAGATACTCTTACTAATTTTGAACCATTTAACCACTACTGTTTTTCACACAGTTATTGCACATAATCTAAGCTAGCCTTCAAGCTATGCTGGAGAGATAAATACGCAATTGTTAAAATAGAACTTTATTTCCTGTTTTACAAGAAAAACAAAACAGGAACCTTACTTAAGAAGTTTTACTTCATACTGTGTCAGAGTCTTGAGCTTCCCAGGAGTTGAATCCGGCATTAAACATAACTAGTTTTCTCAGCTCCTGGCTGGAGAAAAACCAGGATTGAGAATGGGAAGTTAGCAGAGTTGAGGTGATGGGTGTGGAACATGGAGGAAAGGATGATAATTATTTTGACTGAAATGAGCAAGAATTTTAAGCTTAAGTAACTTGGTGAAATCCTGAGCCCAGAGTCAAGTATCTCTGCTGGAAGAAGGAGTTTCTTCTCTTGGTGTGCAGCAGCTTGAGAGAGTCTTCCAGGCTAAAGCAAGACATGGGGGGGGGGGGGGGTTTGGCAGCCATGCTGCTTCTACTAGAACATGGTGCTGTACTGTTTATGGTTTGACTGTCAACATTGCAGTCCAGATTAACAACAAACACAGCATCCATCAGCTGTGCAGAAACTCTGCCTAGTGAAGCTTCATACAACAGAAATGGAAGGAAAATCAATAGTTTGGGGTGGGGGGGAGGAAGGGGGGAACAGAGGGGAGAAAAAGCAGCTCATGAAGAAAAAGCAAATCCCTGAGCTCTCCACCCACCTCAGGACCCATTTAAGTGTTTTGGTGCAAAGGTCAGCATTGTATTTTTTGGTAAAAAAGAAAACAGCCTCCAAAAGTGTTACTTTCCAGACTGCCATGTTAATACAGGGAAGCTTCAGGCTGTTTAATACTCCAGCAATGCTGTGACTTAAGTATTTTAACCCACAGGTGAATTTTTTCATTACTGACTTGCTTAAATGCAAGTTAAACAGTCTGTAGCGTAACCAGAGTTGTGTTTTTTTCACTCCCCACAAAGAAGAGGGGGAAAAAAAGTTGAAAGCACCTGGAGGCATTCAGCCCTTTCAGTACTCACCTAGATAAAACAAGGCTATGTAACAGTGACAGTAAACTGTGCAGGATGTAAAGTTTCAAGTTAGTTACTTACTCGTGGTGTTTTTCCCATCTAGTAGCTCATAAAAGTATTCTATGTTCCTTCCACCTGTGATCTCTCATTAGGACACTGCTGTGCTTCTCACACAGCAGAAACAACCATCTCCCTTGGAAATGGTGTACAAGGGAGGGCCACAGAGAGCTTTCCTGTCTTGACAATACTGACACCTGGTGTGAGTAATGCACAGGCTCACATCGGTAAGACAGTAAATAAAACCACGGACACAAATTGGGGGTATCTCCCCATCTGAAACAAAGGCTTTCTTTTGAAAGGGCACTCAATAGGAACATTTACGAGAGGCTTTTTTGGTGGAGGTACAATATTCTCACAGGGGAAATAAACATTTAAATACAGACATGCTTATTCCAGTTATTTTTCAGCCCAGTAAAAGAATTTCTCCTGCCACTTCTGAGCATTAAGTATCTCTAGAAAACCCATCTTGGTGAGTGTTTGTGAGGGGCAAGAGATTAAGGACTTGCACATTCACATTTTTAGAGAGCAACTACCCATTGTGTGTCTCATTCATTTAATTTAATGTGGAAGTACACACAGAGACATACAATTTCCTGAATCTTTCTATGAGTCTTACTTGGTCAAAGTGGGTGTACTTAACAAAATTTTCATATCAATAATTTACATCTTTCGTGCCCCACACTGCCAGATACAACCAATAAACTTCAAATACACTGGAAACCTGTGATTTTACTGGACAAATGAGGTATCCCTTGCCTGAATACAGTATCAAGTAAAAAATTAAAAGCAAACAGGGCATTAAATATAAAATATTAGTTTAAATAGTAACCCTAATAATAACTTAAGGTTTTACACACACTTAAGTCACTGCCTTCCAAAGGGTAGCACACGTCACTGCCAGGTGTTCCCACTGCAGATGCAGCTCCCAGGGTCAGTACGTCAGCTTGGATGCTCTGCTGTTGTAGCATGGCTGCTCCATCAGCGCAGCCGCAGTGTTCCGGAAAGGAGAGCTGTCACTTCTCGTTAGGACCAACTCCAGCTCTTGGAAGTCCTGGAGTCTGGCAACATCCTTGTCCTTGGAAGGAACAGAGAGAACAACATTATTACTCCTATTATTACTAGCTGGTTGTTATTTATAAAATAACTGTAATTCCAGGGACATCATCCCCAATAACAGCAATAAATAATTAAAAACTAAAAATTCCAGGGACATAATCCCCAATAATAGCAATAAAGAATTAAAAAAATAAATCCTACCAACATATACTCATTAAAAGTGTAGCAGGTATGCTTGTTTGGTTTTTCTCCTCAAGCTTTTTCTCCTCCTTTAATTTCATTACAATTTGGCTGTATTTGTGCATGACACTTAACCAAGACTTGTGACCACTTTCATCTACAGACCTCTGAAATATACATTTTTGGAACAGAAGAGCAGTTTCATTTGTTAACAGCATTATCTTTAAGTTGTTCATACGCCAATTTGTGGAGGTTTTTCCCCCTACTGTTCATTCTTTTTAGGCAAGCAGACAATGAAGTATTACTTGGCAATTACGTCCTTTTAAAGCACCCTAAATGTTTCTGATACATTTTTTAAAAGTCAAGCTGTAATAGTTCCATATGCTTTAGGAGCTAAAATACTCTGCCTATTTTGACAAGACTATTTTAAACAAGTTATGATGAAGGTTTAAGAAAGGTCCTTTGAATCTGTCAGTTTTTATTCAACAAAAGTGACATTTTGCCTATCTTTTTGAAAAAATACGTTCTCTGAGGTCTGCAAAGTGAAGAGTCAAGTTAATCTCTCATTTCTATTCTTACCTTTCTTAGAAGTGTATTGGGTAGTTTTCTGATCTTCTCTACTTCCTCTGGATTAACACCCAGTTCACAGCAGCTCACTCTGAGCAGATCTTGATAGGTCAATTCTTGTCTGTCCAGTTCAATCTCAATGAAGTCATTGTCTCTCAGGTTCTGGACTCTGACCTTAAGTACAAGTTCTGACAGAGAAACAATTAAAAGGTTAACAACGGAAAAGGCAACAAACTCAAAACTAACACTTACAGTATTTACTATTATCTTCTGAATTCATGTTTTTTAATACAATCCCTATGATCTGAGAAATACTATGCAGTTAACAGAAGCTTACAGCAAAAATACACAGGAGAACCATGTTATCACTGTTGAAACTGATCCATTCAGTCACTAAGTTGAGTTGTTACCAAACTACCAGAGCTGCATTTGATGCAAATGTAGTGCAAAATTTATACATTCATGTTAATGGACTGATCTTTCCATTGTTTTGCAAAGTATTACCATGGTTAAAGTACAGCATAACAGACATTTTACATAACTGAGCAGAAGAAAGTTCAGAGCACTTTTGGCCACAGAATTCAACATCTCTGCCTCTATTCTACTAGAGTCTGAAGTGAAATGATTACTTAACTTCATTTTTCACCAAGTAACTGTAACAGAACTATGAGACACAGCACCTCTTTACCTTGCACGTTATATGGGAATGTTCCAGTGAAGAAGAAGGGCTGCAAAGTGGGTGTGGGGCTGCTGGGGGAGGTGTGAGGTTGCAGAGGCAAGGCCTGGCTGGATACTCCTGGGGAGCAGAGCCCCAGGCTGGGGGTCGTGGCCAGGGGGCAGCCGGGGCCGTAGGGCACTCCTGGGCTGGCACACGGTGCGGCTGCAGAGACGGTGGGCATAGGGAGTGGCCTGGCTGCTGCATCCGGTGCTGGGAAAATCTCGCCACTGCTGCATGACATGGGTATGCAGATCCTTTCAGCCTGAGTTGTTGATGGACAAGGGCTAGTTTCACTCTGGGAAGCAGAAGAGATGGAAGCACTTTCATTCTGGGATTCTGCCAAGCTGCCTGGAATGCTTTCTTCGGTGTAAATGTTAGGGAATGGGTTGGCCAAGTAGTTCGCAACAATGGATAAATTTAAATCCTTCACTCCTTGACATTCAGTTTGTTCCTCTATTGATGAAGTTCAAAAGTGAGGGGTAGGGGATGGAGAGAGAAAAAAATCCATCATGTTACTGGATAGATATTTCTCATTTTGAATATAGTTAGTTTTCCAATATCTTGAAACTATATCACATTCCAAGGTCATCAAAGAATGACACTAATGTTCCAGAAGCATGTAACACTTGGAGGCCAGTAGCTGTAAAGTGAAAGAAAAACCTATAAATGTCTTCAGTATATTCTGTTTTTTGTTATCAAAGTGGGGGGGGAAGTAACCTTTGAAAGACACATCATTTCTAGCAGCGTTGTTCCAGTGCTTTCAAATGAATGGATGACCAGTACTCCTTTATTGAATCTAATTTTAAAATGTTCTTAATAGCACTGCTGTAAATAGTTTATTATGACCTAGGCCAGCAAATTTAACCCAGTATTTCTTCAAGGAAGTGACTACTTGCTGTAATACTCAAACAAACTCAACTCTTGGATAAAAGCACTACAGTAAGTGACATTTCTGCCTAAGGATTACAGAACATAAATAGTGATGTCAAAGCAGTTCAGAAAGATCTGCTAAATGATACCTCACTCCCAGAATAAAAACTAGGAGAAAAGGTAAGTGATATGTGTTTATTCCCCAGGAAACACATGAAAGCTTCACAGACAGAAAAATAAAACAACTATGAACAGAGTTCATCTATGTGTGCTTGACAGTTTCGATTTTAAAAACGGGTGAGTCGTTTGCCACAAACTAAGCCCACACCGCACCCAAAATAAAGCAAAAGCATCATGTAAGAACATGCCATTCCTTCAGGCTTAACTGTTGGAACCTGAGTCATGATTTAGCTGCAACCTTGTGAAGGATAACCCTGCCCTGTTGTTGTAAGAGCAGATCACTGCAAAGAGCAATTTAAGTTCAATTGCAGAAGACAGCACATTTCCAAAGGTAAAGCACTTTAGAATTTTAATCTGGAGCACAGTACCTAGATGCTGTTCAGGAGTGTCACACACATCTAACTGGGTTTGCTGTGCATATGAAAAGTGTAAGATGGCAGAATTACAGGGCAAAAATTAACCATACCAGCAAGTCACACTATAACAAGTAGCTCAGAAGGCATAACTTCCTGAGTGATAAAACTGTTTTGAGGGGATTTGTAGAATCTGATCATGGTCAGACCACAGCAAATTGTACAATTGTGAAACCCCTACTGGCAGCTTCCATGCCAGCTTTAGCTTAAAAACAGCAAACAGGAGTGCAGCAGCACACTTCCCAAAGCATACAGCTCTTCCACTTCTGAGTGACACAGCTCAGAACACAAGGCCTTCCCACCTGAAATCTCCACATCTATTTGCCCAAATATGAATTCCAGTTATAAATCAGAGCTATCTAATGAGATACAATGGTCCTAGCCAAGGTTTTGCCAATTACTGCTTCAGATAAAAGCACTAAAAACGTTTTAGTGTTTACACCCAGAATTCTAGATGACTTTTAAAATGGGAACGGTACCTCCCAAAATCTTGCGGATGTCTGGTTTCGACGTTAGCTGTGCTGCCAGCTCTCCCTTAGCAGTGAGGATCTGCTTGTCTGCGCCAGCCTCCAGCAGGCAGGACACCACTTGGGCATGGTTCCGCTTACAGGCCCAGTGCAGGCAGGTCCTGCAGGAAGGAAGCAGAAGGGTTGGGATTCATTAGCCTGGATCTTCCTCACCAGCCCTGTCCTACCTCATCCAAGTTATGCATAAAGTGATAACTGGGAATAAAGTTTCCTTCATTGCCGCACTTTCTAAAGTTCTGAATCTGTGAGTTAGGCAGGGCAGGGCCCTCTTTTGCCTTGCAGAGTGACTCCCACTACTGTCCCACACAAGCAACTGGACGGAGACCTTGAGCAAACCTTGAGCAGTGACAGGTGAAAGGAGGGCGACGTGCTTTTATCGGGATCCTCTTTAGCAGTTAATCTCCGAGCCTCCCGAGATTAGCTTTTCTGTATTTACAAATGGGAAAACTAAGAAAGACAACAGCTGCGTTCCCAAAGCAGCTCCCTCCCCCCGCGCCTGATGATAGGTTGGGGGGGGAGCCCCAAGCCCAAGAACCCCGAACACCACCACTGAGAAGGGCAGCGGGGGAAGAGCCGGGCCCCGCAGCGACACCGGCCTGCCCCTCGTCCCCCGCAGCGCCGGACCCCGCGCGACGCCGCCACCCCTCACCAGCCATTGATCTCGTTGCGGGAGTCGATGTCCGCCCCCGCACCCAGCAGCCGCCGCACCTCCGCCACGTCCCCCAGGGCCGCCGCCTCTCGCAGCCGCTCTTCCAGCTCCCGCGCCTCCGCCGCTCCGCTCATGGCCGGGTCCGGCTGCGGCCCCTCCCCGCCGCTCTGGTACCCGTCGGGAGGGGCCAGGCGGCCTCAGCGCGGCGGAGCGGGGCCCTTCCGGCCCCGGGGCCACGTTCCGGCCCTCACGGCTGCCGCCATCTTAAGACCGGGGCGGGCGGCGAGCGCTGGGGCTGCCCCGGGCAGGGAACGGCCCTGTTCTGGAATTCTGTGTCCGGTTCTGGGCTCCTCAGCACAGGAAAGAACGGGCCAGTTCTGGAGTTCTGTGTCCGGTTCTGGGTTCGTCAGCACAGGCCATCTTTGTGGCCTTCCCTGGACCCTCTCTTCGCTGGAGAGTGTCCAGCGAAGGCCACAGAGATGATGAGGGGTCTGCAGCATCTCTCTGATGCACAGACATTGTGAGAGCTGGGCCTGTTTGGTCTGGAGAAGACTGAAAAGGGGTCTCATCAATGCATTCAAATATATCCAAGGAGTGTCAGAGGATGCTGTCAGACTCTTTTCATTGGTGTCCAGCAATAGGACGAGGGGCAGTGACCATAAACTAACACACAGACTGTTTGACCTCAACACTAGGAAGAACTCCTTTACATTAAGGGTGATCGAGCTCTGGAACAGCTGCCCAGGGAGGCTGTGTAGTCTCCTTCTCTGGAGACATTCCAAACCCACCTGGACACATTCCTGTGTCACCTCCTCCAGATGAACTTGCCGTAGCCGGGTGTTGCACTGGATGATCTCCAGAGGTCCTTTCCAACCCCAATGATTCTGTGATTCTATGGACCCTCCCACTTCAGGCACTGAGATGGGGGCCTGGACAGGGTGAAAATCCAAGACTGGAGTGTTTCCTCTGATGGGTTCATCCTACCCTCACCTGACATCCTGAGCCATGTGTGGGGGCTTGAGGGGAGAGAGCGTTTAAGAAGAGGGGAAAAGCTGCAGATAAAAACTACCTGCAGGCAAAAGCACCTTATAGAATTATTTAGGTTGGAAAAGACCTCCAAGGTCTTTGAGTCCATCCCGTCATCTATCACTGTGGCCTGTCACGGACATATTTTATGAAAAATCCTTTTGCTAGGATTTTTCTCCTGAGAAGCTGAGAGGCCTCAGGAACGAAATGTAAACAATAATTATCTGCTGCTGTGGAATGCAACAGGGCATCTTTGATTGGACTCATGTGGTTGTTTTTAATTAATGGCCAATCACAGTCCAGCTGTCTCGGACTCTGGTTAGTCACAAGATTTTATTATCATTCCTTTCTATTCCTTGCAAGCCTTCTGATGAAATCCTTTCTTCTATTCTTTTAGTATAGTTCTAATATATAATTTTCTTTTAATATAATATATATCATAAAATAATAAATCAGCCTTCTGAAACATGGAGTCAAGATCCTCATCTCTTCCCATGCTGGGGCTGCCTGCTAATTCAACAGTGGCCTTGCCCTTCTTGGGGTGTTTTTTAGCCAGCAGCCTGGCTCCTGCCTTCAAGCTGTGAGGCTGCCATGGGCTGGGAAAGGACCACAAGCATGGATTCAAATCCACGGCTTTCCCCATACACTTCCAGCCCTGGCACCCGCAGTTCCCAGCCCTTCCCTCTCCAGTGTGTTGTTCACACTCTTAATTAAATCACTGTGGCATGTGTTGGGGAGCTCATTTAACTCCAGACTTTCTGTTTTGGCATCAGTGTCTGCCACCAAGGAGCAATTTTCACTAAGATTTTTTTTTCATTGCCTCTCTTTTATTGCTTACTTTTCTTATTAGTGACATTATTTTAACCTACCATTTAATTTAGGGCTTGGGTTGCTGTTGCTTTGCTCAGCTGTTCCTTCTTTGGTAGTTATGACCATTAGGTGAATATGACACCTGCAGCATCACCATCCAAACAGTTCCTGAATATCTCTCCATATAAATGAAGCTTCAAAGCACAAATACTCATCTTCCTTTCAATCAGTCAGGAGAGACAGAGGCCCACAGGCCAAATGTTTCTCTAAGAGAGATGCAGCAAACTACCTGCAAACTACCCTCATGAAAGCAGGAGGGAGAAGTAAGCAGTGACATTTTTAACTACTGTGGCAAAGGTTACACGGTGGCTCAGTGGCAAGTTTTTCACACCAGATCACATGCTTTTGATCCCATGCAAGAGATTGAACAAAAATTTTGCCCAGCTGCTACCAAAAGACTCAACAAACTGTATGAAAAACACTGGATTTGGAGAACGGTTTGCAAACAAGATTTACCTGATGACAAATGCAAATTTAAACCTTAGAGACTGGAAGACCAGCCCTCAACTGGACACTGCTGTGACCTGAATATTTGCATTTTAACTCATTTGCTTTTTCAGTAAAGGCATCTTAAATGATCACTCGTTAACCCATGATCTCTTTTGTCATTTTTCAGTGTCTGTGCCATAAAGCTGTAAAACAAAGACAAGGCACACACAAGTGGAGACCTAGTGATACATTCTAGGAAGCGCACTGTGAAAGCTTTAAATCCCAATTTTTTTTTACATCTGTAAAAATCCCATAGGATTAGTGGCAAAAGAGCTTTTTCCAAAATAATACAAGACAACTCTCAGATGAATGGGGAAAAGCTACTCAGGAGGTGAGTGCAGGGACAGGCCTAAAACAAGGAACACCATTCCTGTTCTGTTCTCCAATGCCACTGCCACTAGATGTCACAGTGATACAGCAAAGAGGATCCTGGAGTGTGGCTTTGTGCTTCTTGCTGTAATTGTGAAATGCCTTTAAATTTGTCTTGGCACATCCATAGGGTCTCCATACAGCTTTGATCCTGCAAATTTCAAAGCTCTCTGTGGTGCAAAGGGACATTATGCAACATTTCCACACAAGTGCAGGTATACCCAGTGCAGGGAGCTGCTTTCTGGGGAGTTATGGGCTTTTTTCTTTTTCTTTTATTTTTTTTCCCCCCTCTACTTGAGCTCCTCTCCCAAAGCCACACAGGGCTTTTAAGGACTCTAAGCCGGCGGGTGATGCACTGAGATGCTCTCTCTCACGCTCTCTTGGGGTGAGTATCCTACTCTGTTGCACCTGTGCCAAGCCTTGTTAAATGGAGCTTGGGTTCACCATTGCTTAGTTACACAATGTACTACTCCCTGGAGTCATGAGATCTCCTCCCTCAAGGAAGGCTGTGTGCAGGAGGATTAGCAGTGAGTTCACTTGACTCAAACCTCCCCACCACCACCACGAACCTCCTGCTCATGCCCTACACATGGAGCCTCAGACCCCCTTGTACTTGTGTGTCCCCTCTCCATTTATTGGCACTGGTGTCACACTTACCAGCTCCCAACAGAGCCAAGAACTTGTCCTTTTCCTGCTCCTTTCCCATATGATAGCTGGGTTTGTGCATGTACCTATGCAAGGCATACATGCACACACACCTCCCTGCCAAGAGCAGCAGGGCCTGCAGGATCTGCAGGTGTGGGGCAGGTGCCAGCTGCGTGCTGATCGTCACCTTTGGAAACTGCTGGGAATTGCGCATGATGCTCATGGCTGGAGCAGCCGCTTTGCCTCCCAAATGTTAAATGACCTTGGCCTTCAGTGGGAACACGCTGAGCTCTGAGCCTGTGCCTGGAGCCCAGATGCATGTTGTTTTCTTTTCTTTGTGATTTACAGGTGCTCAGTGCTCCCTGTTCACCAGCCTTGGGCACAGCCCTGAGCCCGTGGCTTTACCCAGCAGAGCCAGCACCTCGCTATCACAGCCTTGCAGTAACCACAGGGGAGGCTTGGGCCAGTCTTTGTTCCCACAGCAAGTTTTCCAGATTTTGTTGGGTTTGTGTTAATATATGTCTTTATGCAAGCTTCTAACTGTGCCTGATCC